>NC_139818.1:1561206-2263706 GCF_963457635.1 Microchirus variegatus | reverse complement strand
AAGTAAACAGAACTATAAAGGCAGTTATGGCCTGGACATAGCCTACTTCTGGTTCTAGGGTGTAGTGGGGGGGACTAGCCTATTCCACCACCCTCTTGACTGAAATATCTGTTGAAGCGCATCAGGAGAAGGCGCTGAAAGCGTCCATCACCAAGACGGTTGCGTTTTGGGGTGAGCACAAGATTCCCAAGACTGAAAAGTCTTTCTACTGGTGCACTGGATGGTGTTGGGGTGTTATAGCGGAGTGCAATTTGTTTAATCCTTGGAAACATGTGCAGGCTTTCCATCACAGGGGCAGAACTGAGATAAGACATTACCTCTGTTTCCACTGACATGGGCGCATCAGCTGTGGCACTGGGCTGTACTTCAAAAGAAAAAAAGTCATCCTCGCTGGAGGCAGCAGCAGCAGGTTGAGGGGTATCAGGCATTAGGGCTGTAGGCTCTTCTGTTGTAAGGGAGCGGCACTCCGTTGTGAGGAGGAGCTTGATGTGGTCTCTTCTGGATTCTTCTTTTACCCAGCGCAGCTTGAACTTTGGCAGCGAAACAGCAGCCAGAAGTGCATCCTTGGAATCAATCGTCGCAGCAAATCGAGTTTTGATTGCTCCCACAATAACTTCAGGCAGCCCAGTGGTCATTTGCGATAGGCCCTGCCCCTGTGTCATTACCAAGGTTTTGGCCATCAAAACTTCGAGTGTTGGTTGAAGTGTCCCAAAAAAGCAAGTGTCCTCACCCTGTAGGATGTCCAATGCAACTGTGAAAGGCTTCATAATGTAACAATATTCCTTGAGAAATTGGTATTCCCTGTCATTCATACATTTAATCTGAAGCTGTGTGCATAGGCTATTTATGTCAGTGAGGGGCATTTCTATGACACGAGCATAGGCGTTATAGAATGAGTTCCACCGCGTTGTTGTGGGGACAATCAACTTTCTTTCACTGACCTCTTCCAGGCACTCTGATGCGATGGTGGAGCGGCTGGCCTTTGTCCACATTGCTGAACATTTAGCTGTAGCACTACGATACACAGCCCTTGATTCTGGATTAGATACCAGCCACTTAACAACCTCATTGTTTGCAATTAGATTAAGTGTATGGGCTGCACATCTATGGTGGGGAGGCAGTACACATTGTCCATGCTGCGCATCATCGGCAGTAAGCACACTATGAAGGTCTGTGAACTCCACCTCACCATCACCCTCCTCCTCCTCCCCCTCCTCCTCCAACTCCACTTGAAGCTGCTGATGCTCCTTGAAGGCTTTAACAAAGTTGCTCCCATTGTCCGTCACACATGCAGTCACTTTATTGTATGTCAGTCCATACTGAGAAAAAATGTCTTCTAGCTCTGTTGCAATTGCATCATATGTGTGTCTACCCCTAAATCTTTTACAAGCTATTGCAGCCTTCTTTCGTGCCAAGGTATCTGCATCAATCCAGTGCACGGTGACCCCCATAAAACTTTTGTTGTTGGCACTCCATATGTCTGCTGTTGTTGACACATACTGCTGGGCTTCGAGTATTTTCTTCAGCTCCTTCTCCATGACAGCATATGCCTTGTCCAAATCTTTGGCGAATGTTTTTCTGTCAGGCAGTACATGCTGAAAAATTAAGAAGATAGCTAGATGTTAAACTCATGCTGTTTTTAAATTGGTCAGACTATATTCGCATATCCGTAAAATAAAAATAAATTAAAAAAAATAAAAAACATGAGAGATTCACTTCTCCTCAACAGCACGGACTCGCTATTTAGGTTGTTATTTAAAATGATAACAAGGTAGATACATGGCCGCATGGCCCACTCTCTATGACAACGTTAGCTTACCTTGTCGTTGCTGCTCACGGGGATTTTGCTGACAAGCTTTCTGAACGCTGGCGATTCTACCGTTGATAGGGAGTGCATGTCTTCCACAATAAATTCTGCCACCAGTCTCCTCACTTCTCTGGCTTCAACCATGGCAGACCGAGAGAAACTTAACTTTTGTTGCTTTGTCTGTCCCGTATGTTCGTCCTCTTTTTTCTTTCTCTTCTCCGCAGGTTCATCCCTCTCTTCCAGCTTAGTGTTAGCGTGGCACCGGTCCAGGTGTTTCTTTAAGTTACTGGTGCTATTTTTTGACGTCGAGAGTTCCCTCGGTGTCGCACACAGGTTGCATTTTACAATGATGTTCTTCTCCTTCTCTTTGAGGAACTGAAAATAATGGGCGAATGTCCATCGCGCAAACGTAGAGTCCGGCTGCGCCGTGTCTGTTGTCATCATCAGCCTCAACAGGAGAGAAAAAAACAACAACAGGAAATCGCGCTTGCTCCCGAGTCCCGGCTTTTTTCTGTTGTCGGGATGTCTCGCGGTGTTGGTGAATTATTTAAAAAACAACAGCTAAACGGGTTAAAATGCGTTGTAACGCGCGTTACTTAGATTGTAACGAGTAAAATATTACCGAAAATGTATTAGTAATGCGTTATATTACTGCGTTACAGCAAATAGTAATACATTACTGTAATTGCGTTACTTTTGTAACGCGTTACCCCCAACACTGTGTATGTATGTATATATATGTATGTATGTATATATATGTATATATGTATATATATGTATGTATGTATATATATATATATATGTGTATATATATATACACATATATATACAATTTCGAGCCTCGGTTGGAGGAGTTTGCATGTTCTCCCTGTGAGTGCATGGGTTTTCTCCGGGTTCTCTGGCTTTCACCCACAGTTCTAACATGCAATGGATGTATGAATGATGGTGGTGGTCTGAGGGGCCGTTTGGCTCACATTGGCAGCCACGCTTCCATCAGTCTGCTCCAGAGCAGCTGTGGCTACACGTAGCTTAGCACCACCAGTGAGAATGTGTTCATTAATAATAGGTCATTTGTAAAGTGCTTTGGGTGTCTCGAAAAATTCATTATAATGAATAATAATAATCTATATATAGAGAGATATATGTAATAAAAACTAGAAAAACAGCCGTGTTACAACAGATACACATCACAAGCGTTGGTGCATGTGAGTCTCCGCCCCCTTTGTGAACTTTTAAATATTCAATTCTTTGAGCTGACTCCGCCTCCTCCTCCTCCTCCTCCTCCTCTGTAAATAAAGCACCAGTCTACACGTTGCATGTTATTGTCTTGTTTTCCTCTGTTCTTGCTTCTTCTTTTATTTCCGGGTCAAAGTCCAGCACTGAGAACATAATTATGCGTCGCGCTGTTAGCAAACCTGCAATAGTAATTAAACTCCAACTAATCCAACTTTCAATTTACTAACAATAACACTAACAAATAGTCATTTTAAAACCACAATAACTAATCTGACCACAGAGCTTAAACGTGACTCTGTGTTTTATTTTTGCCCTGACAGCGTCGAGCTATCAGAGGCCGTTTATCAGACGACATCAACACAAAAGTCTCTACAGCGTCAACAACTTCAAACGGCCGGAGGACGCCATCAACTTTCACCCTCATCGCTTCAGAGGGAGGAGGGACAGGACTGAGCTGAGGCAGAGGAGACGGTGATTTATATATAACACCATATATATATATATATATAACCGAGGAAAGACATTTTCCTCTCAAAGGAAAAAAGAGAAACCAAGAGGATCGTCTGCCGTCTTCTTGTGTTCGGGGGACGACGACGACGGAACCTCGTCAAGTGACAAACTTGCTCCTCTTTTACCAACTGACGCGGTTTCATCGTCATCGTCATCATCGCTGTCTTTATCGTGGATGAAAAGACTTTCAGCTACTGGAAACAAACTGTGGACATTTCTCCTCTTCCTGTACGACTGTTGTGTCATACCTTTGTGCGACGACTGTGCTATTTTAAAATGACCACAAGTGATCCTTAAACACACAGAAACAATGCTCTTGTGAAATGATAGCGCTTATGTTTTGTCAAGAAGTCAAATCATAGTAATAATAATAATAATAATAATATGTGGTTGTGCTCTTTTTCAACCCTCAACCTTTGACTTCTCACATCAAATCAGCATCTGTGGTTGTTTTATTGGGAGAATTGAACTCTAAAAAGTCTCAAACCTCACATTTAATCATCAGATGTATATAAAAAAAGAATAATAATCATATTCTGAAGATTCCATATTTGTGGTGGCAGCTTTTAACAATCATTCATCAGCAGCCTTCACTGGACGTCATCCATGTTGTTGTTTTTTCCTCTAAAAACTGATATTTTTATTAAATTTCTCCTAAAAAGACTGGCGTTTCAGTGAAAACAGCCTCGATCCACACGTCACTATCTTCTGTTTCCGCTCATCGTCTCTCACCTGTTGCTGCTCTGCTCGTCGTTTCTTTACGTTTTTCCTTCTGCACACTTTATTATTATTTTTTTAACTGTTTTTAATGTTGTTGTTTTGTTTTTTTTTTGTCAAAATCAGCCATTGAGAGAATGTATTTTGTGAAACACTCAAATAGACTTGAACGTAAAGGCTGTGGAAGCAGAGAGAGAGAAAGACGGAGACATGTAATTTATTTTCAAGCTGCTCGTGATGACTCGTTTACTTACGTTAAAACTTACGTTAAAACACGCTGTTGTCCAGCCCAGCAGTGCTCTGCGTATATTATTATTATTATATTCTATGTTCAGCAGGAGACCAGCGATTTAAAACATGAGCAAATTTATACCTGTTTTTTCCTTTCTCTTCCATCTTTAATGCCAACATCAGCGGACCAAAAAAAACAGAGGCGCCCCATTGGCTGCAATAATGTTCTAACGTAACATTGACAACAAATGTTTGTACATGTGGATGTTCTGTGTGTCTTTGTCTGCCTGTGAATGTGTGTTTGTTTCAGCCTTAATGTGCACATAATATCATATTTATAGCAGTTTTTATTTTACAATGTGAATGTTTGGGATGTTTGTGAATTTTTAAGACATTTTTTTTTTTTTTTTTTACCCCCCCCTGCTTTAAATCACCAAAGAAATAAAATAAATATATATAAACATAATAGTAATATCATTTCAGTGCACTTTGGGAAGATGTTGACGAGGATCATTGTTTGTCTTGTCTTTAAGTGCTTTTGCAAATTTTTCCAGAACATTTGCATGTTTCCACCAACTCCATGCGACTCGACTCGCCATGGCACGGCACGGTTAAAGGCGCCATATGTAAGAATGTGGCCAAAAACAGTTACTACATACAAATTCAAAATACCGAGGTCTTTTAGGTCTCGTTTTCTGACGTAACCGGCAACCCGTGGTTGCTCGGCAGCTGAGACTCTACTGACTGCAGTGATTGGTAGATGGCGGTAGGTGGCGCCACATGACAAAACATGATTTCAAAACATAAACATGATTTGCAGTCTGCAAAATATTTACAGTTTGTTATATGAACATTATTCCTGAGTCTCTGTGACATATTAGGAGGATTTGATGGCCAGTTGATTTTATGATTTATTACATAATGCACCTTTAAGTTGTGTTTCCGCTCGCATAGAACCTGTGACATCACCAGACTGCTGGCCACTGATTGGTCAAGCTGAACAATGCCGAACTATAGCTTAAAAACGCGGGTTAATCTCCAACAACTTCCAGGAAAATGTCTAAAATCTCAATATTTAACAGAGGAGCAGAGGTGGAAAGTAAAGAAATACATTTACTCAAGTTACTGTATTGAATACTTTTTTTGTGTATTTTGTATTTTTTAAGTACAATTTAAAATCAGGATTTTGTATTTTACTTGAGTACGTATTATACTTAGTTACTTTATAAATCCTATCCGTTACTGAGTAAAAATAAACATTCAGCACAATGAAGACGTACAGGAGGGAAAATATACAGCAGAACCAGACGAATGATGATGTGATTATCACCAGAGGGCGTGGCCAAAAGTGACCTCATATCCTGTGTCGCTCCAAAATAGTTTTGGATTTCTGACCTTGTCATATTTCTACTACCCTCACACCCCACGCAAAGTAACTAAGTAACTTTTACTTAAAGTACATTTCAAATGAACTAATTTTTAATTTTACTTGAGTAATATTTGAGTACTTTTTCCACCTCTGCAGAGGAGTAACCCTAAACTGTGCCATGCCGAGGTGAGGTGAGCTGGAACCATAGGTGGAAAAGGTGCTTTAGAACGTTCAACACCTGGCAGTTATTTCCAATATACTACATGTTAAAAGAGGGTAATATAACAGTTTAAAGTCACGAAAAACAAAAAATTTAGTTAGATTTTAGAGATTTATTGAGACAAAACACTGTATTTGTACACAAATGAGAGATTTTTCATTTTAATTTCTGAAATTTGAACAGAATAAAAACATTTCTGTTATGTTTTATATTTCCAACAATTCTATCGGGAACATGTTTTTATATTTTCCAGTTGACTTTTTCAAGTATTTGTCTCACAATGTGATAAAATTCTACGGTCTGTGAAATTTCCATAATAAATCACACAGTTCCGTGCCGTTTCTCAGCTTTCACAAACCGTTGGCACGAACCGTCGCGTAATTACGTCGACGCGATGAGCGCTCGCCCCAAACGTGTCAGTGATGATGAACTCAGTGTTAAAGGTTGAAAAGAGAGAGAAGCTTTATATGAGTGTCCAGAAAAGTGATTGTTGTGTTTTCTGTAGAATAAAAGAGCAGAGAGATTAAACAGGAGCCTGTAGTGGTTTCACCAGCAGGTCGTGCTGTCTGACTGGAGAGTGTTTGTCTGAACAGAGCGGCTGTAAAACACACAGTGAAAACACTCAATATAATCAAATATAATGTGATTTTCAACTCGATCATCTAAATCATCATGTGTTGCATTATAGATGTTGCAGACGTGCTCCACAGACCTCTGGGGAGGTGGATTACAGCACATGTCTGTATGTAGAAAGAAGTGGATGATGCTGAAATGGCTGATGCTGCAGAATTGTGTCGACCACACAAATCTTTGTCTGGTTTCTGTGACTGAAATCATGACTGAGCGTCAAACACTTCTTGTGCCTTACATTCAAAAAGTGTTGTCCGCTTTTAAAGCGGACCTAGACCGGACGTTCCAATTAACGCAGTTTTTTTAGTGTGCATCTGCGTCATTACCTTGTTTAAGAAGCCCTGAAGGTTCTAAACAAACAGTTCAGCCACTGCTGAGAACGCTGTGTTTTATTGTAATCTCAGGCTCAGCGAGATCTCTGAAAAAACCCGGTCCGGTTACGTAAACAGTGGTTCTCCTGAACAGCAGATCCTCCTGCTCCGGGCACTAGTCCGGGCACATGGGTTGCGTACATTGAACCGCAGAAGAAGAATAACGTCCGTTGTGGAGGTGTTTCACGAGCGACAGTGTCTTCTGACTCTGGGTCTGACTCCGGGTCAAAGGTCGTCAAAGGGACTGCGGCGGGGAGTCGTGAAGAAGCTATTTTTAAACACTGTTAAAACAATGTTTTGATAATGAGGAGCAGTGCATCCACCGTTCCAGAGGGGGGAGCTGTGCTTCTGAGAGCGGGCGTGCTGAATATGTCACTTCCGGGTACTGGCCAATCACAAGACTCTGTCTTCTGGGTGAGAGAGTTGAGTCTGAAATCTCGCGGCTGGGAAACAGCGTCAGAAAAGAGGATTTCTATCGGCTCGTTTTCAGCAACTAGGAGGTTTTTGAGCATAAAAACAAGTTACTGTATGTAAGTAGACCTCCATAACTAACATATATGTGCAACAGGACCACTCTATGGGAGCTTTAAAAGAGCTGATCCTTCACCATCTCCTTCACAGCAGAGACATGAAGTCCACGCTGCTCCTGCCTGATATCATGAGACGCCATAACCGAGGAAATCACCTTGAATTGTGCAGGTTCGAGTTTCCTGTGGTTTTACTTCAGACTTGAGATTAAAGGTTTGCTCCTCGGTTTCCCTCAGAGAAAGTAAAGTCAGTCTTTCTTCATGAAACACAGATGTCTCATGTGTGATTAGTGGGGAAAAAACCTCCAGCCCTTCAGCTCCTATAGTGGCTTTGTTTGGAGAAGGAAATTCTCCCTGCTGCCACTTCCTGATTTCAGAGCGTCTGTCAATCCCTCGTCACTGCGCCCGTTTTTCCTCGTCACGTGTAATTTAATACCCGTTTTTTTTACCCGTGAGACAGAACCGGTGCAGGAGAGCTGGACGTGGGTCGACACCAGCTCGTTTAGTTGTTTAACTGGAATCACTTCAGGAAAAATAAATAAAGCGTCCAGCAGGTTTTTTAAGCTACTGAGAAACGAGCCAACAATGAGACGATTGTTGTCAGGAAAAATGATTCAATTGAATTTAGTTGTCGGATTATATAAACACGTCCAGAGACACGGAGCAGCTGAGGGTTTAACGTGAGCACGGAGTAGAAGTTTCCTGCAAAATGTACAATAGTGACGTTTATTTCCAGGATCTTTGTCGCAGCTTGAAATCTTGCGTCTGTTCACTGTCACTTTAGTGCTGAATGAGGCTAAATCTGACCCAGTTCCCACAGACTGTGTTTCTGCTCCTTTGTCCTCCCTGAGTGTGAGGCTGCAAATGAACCCTGGCACAAATGAATGTGGTCTTAAGTCGTCCGTGTGACGTGGCTCCACGCCAGATTCTCTAAATAGCTCTCAGTTAGATTTGGGGTGAATTCCAATTCCTTGCTTAATCCTCAATCTTAACCCTCAATCTCAAAAATGCTCTCCCTCTAGTCCAAGTGCTGTTCCGATTCTCAGAAAAATTAAGTTGAGGCCAAGTTTAAGGGCTGTATCGCCCTCAATATTGAGATTTTCCGAGACCACCCTTGTGAGCAAGGGCTACCCAGAATGCTTTGCATGTTTTCTAGTATTTTCTTTGTTAATAGAGATATAAAAATGATGAAAACCATTGTATTATCTTAGTTTAGGCCCATATTATGGATTACTGACTTCATTGTTGCCTAACATTTATTTTTATTTTACGATCTTTTGTCAATAGTCGGCCGGTGTGGTTTACTTTTCAATAAGTCGTGGTGTGTGGTAACTGTCAGCTGAATATTTGTATGAGTATCATCTTATAACTAACTGACAACCTAATAACTTGACTGAAATAAAATAATAAATAAATAAACGTGACGTAAATGTGTTCTTCTTCTTCTTCTTTTTTGGAGTTGACAGACTGGACGCAGCTTTGGTGTTATTCTGCCCCCTACAGTCTGAAGACGTATCTGCATTTAAGGGGTGTCCCATTTCTAAGTGACAAAATAACCCTCAACACTTGGTTTTGAGGCCAGTTAAGATTAAGGGTTGAGCTTGAGGGTTAAGATAGGAATTAAACTTAGACAATGCTGCGTAAATCTGAGCTTAAACCTCGGCGTCATCGTACGATTCACGCCGACGTGGAAGAAAAGAACGAAAGAGCGACGACCAAAGTTTTTTGGAGTTGTATTTCGTTTTTATTTCAAACTGCTTTGTTGAAAAAAGGTACATTGAGTGTGATCAGATAGAAAAATACCTTCACCACATTTTTGTTTTTTGTCTGTGTGTGTGTGTGTGTGTGTGTGTGTGTACATGTTTTAGCTTTTACAAACAACATTGCCAAACCACATTTCACCTGCAGTAAGTTATACATGTTAGAAATGGAGAAAAAAAAGTAGCAAAACACAAAAAAAGCTGTCGTAAAAAAGAAAAATATGCTAATCGATATCCTCTGTTTGTCGGAAACGTTTGAGGGGAATTGGAAGAGAATTTGGTCTGACTGTGATTCTATTTTACTCCTAGTGAGTGTGTGAGTGGTTACCATGGTGAATTTAGTTTATTTACATCTAATTAGCGACGTTCTCAGCAGTCAGATAAGATGCACTTTTAATCGTGTGAGGCTTAAAAAGAAACGTAAAAAAAAAACTCATAACAAAAACATTTTTGTTAAAACATTCACGAGGACACGTTAGTAAAAAAAATGGATTTCAAACCGCGACTGAGTGTCGATGCAGATTTAGGTCAATTTGATCATTGATGTTTTAACGATGTTAGCAAATCACTGATGTGATGATGAAACTCAAATCTCTAAAATCAACCTGGACTTTTCTTTGTCTTATGAAAACTCAGTGACGTAAAGTGATGGCTTTAGAATATGGATTGAAGATCTACGTAATAATAATAATAATATTGTTATTATTCTGATCAGAAAACACAGATTCATGCTCATTTCAAATCCAAAGCTTATCTGCTTTTTTGTTGATTTTTTCGTGTTGTTGTGGTTCTCGCTGCTCTTTGGTGGCGACGGCCTCGTGGTCGACTCCTGTCCACCGTCTCCTCTCACTGCTGGGACTTGAAGCAGTAGACGCCGTAAGACTTCTGAGTCTTGTCGGGGAATCCGAGCATCCGCACCGCGGCTTCCGTGGGGCTGCAGTTCTTGCGTGGCCTGGAGATCGGGTAGCGGACGCTGCCGTCGGCCAGCCAGCCGGCGTCGCAGCGGTCGTAGGCCTCCAGCTTCCAGGCGGCGAAGATGTGGCTCACGGTGGCGATCTCTGCGTCATCGTCCAAGCAGGCCTGCACCGCCTCGTCGAAGGTCAGGCTCTCGGGTTGAGTCAGCCAGTAGAAAGTCCCTGATGGAAGAAAACGCAGGAGAACGTCTTAAATGATTGTGGTTTGGTTGTCAACCGCATGACACTAGCGTGATACCATCATCTACTGAGATGGAAGGATGCTTACAACTACCGTTCAATAGTTTGGGGTCACTTAGAAACATCCTTATTTTTGAAGGAAAAGCACTTTTTTTTCAATGGATTTAACATTAAATGAATCAGAGGATTTAGGGTTAACCCTAACCCAATACACTCTATACCAATGGCTCTCAAAGTGCGGCCCGGGGGCCAATGGCGGCCCGCAGAAACATTTCAATGGCGGCCCACAATGAATTACTTGATAGTTTTAATCCAGGAGCTACTAAGCTTGTTAAATGTTTATTGGACATTACTGGATACAGACCAATAAGTGTTAACAAAAATACTGGGTTATTGTGTTAACACTTAAATGACATTATATTAACGCTTATATTACTTAACGCTAAACTGTAGAACTGCAATCTGGTCATTAAAATGATTACAAATGGGATTTCTTTCTGGTTTTTTTCCTTCTTTTTTTCCTTTGGTGGCCCTCAGTCCAATGTTGGGTTCCTAAATTGACACTCAGGTATCAAAACTTTGAGAACCCCTGCTCTATACATTGTTAATGTGGTAAACGACTATTCTATTCTAGCAAACGTTTGTTTTTTAATGTGTATAGAGGCCCATCTCCAGTGTTCTAATGGTACATTGTGTTTGCTAATGGCGTTAGAAGGCTATTGGATGATTAGAAAACCCTTGTGCAATGAAGTTATTTGGAATAAAAATCATTATTTCTAATCTTGTCAATGTCTTCTACTATATTTTCTATTAATTTTGCAACTCTTTTGATGAATAAAAGTCTGACTTTTAATGGAAAACGCAACAAAAATTGTACAGGTGAGCCCAAAACTTTTGAACGGTAGTGTATGTCAAGCAATACTATCAGACCTGGGTGCATTTGTGTGCACACACCAGCGAGAACATGTTTTTTTTTTTGTCTTAATGGTACATTGTGTATGCTAATGGCGTTAGAAGGCTATTGGATGATTTGAAAACCCTTGAAAACCCTTGTGCAATGATGTTAGCACAGCTTTATTTGGAACGGTAGTGGACGTCAAGCAATACTATCAGACCTGGGTGCATTTGTGTGCACACACCATGCGTGTCGTTGCATTTACTAGCGCGGTGTTGTTGTTCCGTCCCTCGTGGGATTTGAACCTAGACGCCCACAGAGCTGTGGGGGAGTGGCTGCTTTCATCAGCGTCGTGGATTTCATTTTTGACCATAAATGTCATCAAAAACATTGCACGTTTCCACCGCAGACATCTGTCAACGTCTGAAAAATGCAGCATCAACACAGTGGGATAAACAAATCAAAAAAAAACCTCACCCTTGAATGCGGGGGTGAAGCAGTACACGTCGTAGTTGATCGTTTTGTTTTGAAGGCCGTAGCTCCTGAGTCCAGGCTCGCTGTTGGAGCCGCCGCAGGGTCCTCGGGGGTTCTTGATGGGATACTGCACCGAGCCGTCGTTCAGCCAGCCGGCGTTGCACCAGTCCAGCCCCGCCTTCCAGGCCTCGGACAGCTGCTCGGGGGAGGCCACCACGGCGCCCTGGTCCACACAGGCCTGCACGGCGGCGGCGTAGTCCATGCTGTAGCGGCCCAGTTGTGGGTGGTACGGGAAGACGACGCCTGAGCGACACAGAATTAACACGATCATGATAAATCTTTTCTATTCTTCGTCTTCGAGTCTGCTACAGCTTCTCCGGGGGGATGCTGACTCGGCACGCTTTGCGATGTACGTTAAGTGTTATGGGATGTAGGTCCAGCAGCTCCGCAAAATGAGGCCAGGCTTTGCTTAATCATTAATTTTGTGCTCGACTAAACCTTGGCACGGAAGAGAAAAAAATCGGAGAAAAGATCATCTGAGGGGGAAAGTGGCTGCTGCATAATTCTGCAGTGAATCTACAACTTCATTGAAGAGAAATATGAGGATATAGATTCTCTCGTAGTTCAGTGATCATTTAAAGGGATAGTTCGGAATTTTGGACATAAGACCTATTTTCCAACTCAGCCGGTGTGATGGAGACGTCTGGAGACGTTTTCAAGAAATTTCAATCGGTTCTTCTAGTTGCAGAGTTCGCTGGTGCTATGGCTAGCGCAAGTCAATGGTACAGGTTAGCATGGCATTAGAAACACTCATACCGACTCCACTTTTACTCGGGCCGTAGAATCTGATGAGTCTGTAGCCGAGGGTTTGAAGAAATGTGTTTCTGTTTATCGGTGTTGAACAGTTAAAATTTTTCCACATGAGAAGCAACTGTGGACGTGTTCAGTACTTTGTCAACAGGTTATATTGAACCTCGTTCCTAAACAGACATAAAAAGAGCAGATTTACCAGTTTCAGTGTGATCGCTCAGCACCTCCAGTGTGACCTCCTGGACGGTGTCCGTCATCCCGTTGGTGACCTCGCACAGGTACTTCCCCATGTCGGCCATGGAGACGTCGAGTATGGTCAAGGAGGCGTCGTCGTGCGCGTCCTTCCCCTCCAAGAAGACGCGGTCCTCGAAGTTCCCGTAGGTCTTCTTGTGGACGCCCATGGCGAGGAGCACGTCCTCGTTCAGCGCCTCGTCCTCGTACACCTTCGTCCACTTGACGCGGACGCCGGCGTCGGCCAGAGAGTGATCTTTGGACATGAGCATGCAGGGCATGGTGACGTTGGCGCCCAGGTCAGCGAAGACCTTGACTGGAAAAAAAGAAGAGAAGAGAATGATGTCATCTCACCAGGGTTTGGTCATGTTTGGCCTGTGAGTGTTCGGAAAAGAACTGGACTGGATTTCCATGACATGTCCATGGTTCCATGTCTGTCCATGAGGAAAACGGATAATAAAGCAAATCATATTTGAATTTTATTTCATCTTGAACCTGGAACACGGCGTACTTTTGTTAAATTCTGATCATTTTGTGAGAAAACACCAAAGCACGACATCCAAGCTCCGCAGGAAAAGTACAAACTTCAAGCTTCAACACTCATGTCGCCAGTTTCTTTGGAACCTGAGCAGAACAATTAGGTTCTACAACTCTTTATACCCTCAGCTATCAGACTACTAAACTTCAACCAGTCAGGTTTACGAATTTTACTAATTTTGGTCATCTTTGAGGTCATTGGACTGATTTTGGTAGTCTTTGGGGTTCAGTTTAGTATTCTTTGAGGTCAATTTAACTAATTTTAGTAATCTTTGAGGTTAACTTGACTGGATTTGGCAATCTTTGATGGTAAAATTTACAAATATTAGTCATCTCTGGGGTCGAATTTCCTGAATTTGGTCATCCTTGGGGTGAATTTTACTGGATTTGGAAATCTTTGGGGTAAATTCACCTTCTCTGGAAAAAGAGAAGATCATGATGTCATCTCACCAGGGTTTGGTCATGTTTGGCCTGTGAGTGTTCGGAAAAGAACTGGACTGGATTTCCATGACATGTCCATGGTTCCATGTCTTCTTCTGATGTCAGTTTTTTGTAAATTTTGTTCCCACTTAGAGGAAAACGGATGATAAAGCAAATCGCATTTGAATTTTATTTCATCTTGAACCTGGAACACGACGTACTTTTGTTAAATTCTGATCGTTGAACTAAAGCATTTTTTGGGAGAAAACACCAAAGCACCACGTCCAAGTTCTTTTATTCCTGCAGCACGTTTTTTGGCAAACGCACGAACACATATACAGTATTTACTCGTGCACTTTTACATGCATTCACATATGTTCACCATCAGAGGAGTTCTCCCTCAGGATGATTTAAGCAGCAGCCAGACTTCAGCCCACAGACGACGTCTCCTTCCTGCTCTTGTCGGCTCTGCTTCTTGTAATCCTCCACATTAACCCTTCACATGCTCGTTTTTCCCTCATTTGTTAAAATCAACCCTCTCCCCTCCGTCCTCCTACAGTTAGAGTAAACCATCCATTTGTGACTCACCGCAGGTTTTCCACGTCTACGTTTGGGACCTCACAGGGTTTGCTTGGTTAAGATGACCCTGAGCAGCGAGGGGCGACCTTTACCAGACTTTAATGAGGAGCAGATGCTCAGATGTACAGGAGACCTGACGACCGTCACCGCAGGGCCAACCTTCAGCAATTAACCCCGGCAATACAGGAGTTAGTATGTTCTATTACGTTCTATTATTCTGTGTAATGTGTTAATTACATAACGGTGTAAATCAAAGCTGTAATAGTTAGAGTGAATTAGGGGCGAGAAACCGAACCGCAAGAAAACTACAAGCTTCTACACTCATGTCGCTGGTTTCTCTCGACCCTGAGCAGAACAATTAGGTTCTCCAAGTCTTTATACCCTCAACTATCAGACTACTAAACTTGGATCGGACTCAGTTTTCCTAAGTTTACTAATTTTGGTCATCTTTATGGTCAATTTGGCTAATTTTGGTCATCTTTGGTGTCATTTGACTGAATTTGGTAATCTTTGGTGTTTGTTTAAGTAATCTTTGAGGTTAATTTTTACAAATATTAGTAATCTTTGGGGTCAAATTTCTTGAATTTGGTCATCCTTGGGGTGAATTTTACTGAATTTGGAAATCTTTGGGGTCAATTGACTGAATTTGGTAGTCTTTGGGGTTCATTTTAGTAATCTTTGAGGTCAATTTTACTAATTTTAGTAATCTTTGAGGTTAATTTTACAAATTTTACTGGATTTGGTAATCTTTGGGGTCAAATTTACAAATATTAGCCATCTTTGGGGTCAAATTTCCTGAATTTGGTCAATCTTAGGGTGAATTTTACTGGATTTGGTAATCTTTGGGGTCAAATTTACACATTTTAGTCATCTTTGTGGTAAATTCAGCTATTTTTGTAATGTTTGGAGTTTATTTTACTAATCTAATATGTTCTATTATTGTAAATAATGTGGCAATTACAGAACAGTGTAAATCAAATTTCAGCTAAATCTGTAAACGCTATAGTCGTCTGCAGACACGGGGGATTGGAAGAGTCTTAACCTTCCCATGAAGAGTATCTTAAAATTAGATTATATTGAATTTCATTGACTTGCTCCTGGTTCTCTGAAAACCAGTTTCAGATTTAGATTTCCTGACCAGGATCTAAGATCTGTGTCTAAACCGTTCTCTACTTTCCGCTGGACGATGCCAAGTGTTTATGTCGAGTTTTCCTCGAGGCAAATCGCTTCCATCCGATCCATGGGTGGAATCATGTGTCAGTGGGAAATGTTTCCCACATGGACGACACAGGGATTAATAAGAGCTGGTGGCTCACTGCCATCTGTGCTAATCCAGCGTTTGCCTTTGTCCACGACTCTCTGAAATAAGGGAAACTGGAACAACTCAGTGCTTTAACCGCCTCAGTCCTGCAGTGGATGTATCTGCACTGTGTTCATTAGTATTTAACTCTCCTGCACAATGAGTTCATTGGCCGTGGCCTTACTTTCAGGATTATTCCATAGTCTGTGTTTAGCCCTGACTAATATCCACTGAAACTGGACAAAATCTCATTTCCCACAGTTGGATTAACACAGTTTGGGAGTCAAATGACGACTGTTAACGTTCAGTTGGATCCAAACATGTTCCCTTTAGCTGTTAGTGCTTGTAGACTTGGACGAGGAGAGTAAACGCTGCAGTGACTGAACTGTGCGTGGAAATCCTCCAAGTGGCCACGCCCAGTAGCCTCGCTCTCTCCACTGGCCTCGGTCAGCGAGGTGCCAGGTATTTTACGACCCAGGAAAACGCCGTCGTGCTGCCGCTAATTAGTGCGAGAGAGTCTTCGACTGTCGGCGAGCGTTGACTCACAGCTTCGCCGTGGCTCGGTAAAGAAAACGCTCTGAATGGCTAACAAATTCACACCAGACGTGATTGAAACCTGAAGAATCCACAATGACTCAAGCAAAGCTGGCAAAGGTGAAGGTGACGGTGACGTCAGCACCAGCTCACCCACTGTGATGCAACTCTGACTGTGAGGATTTGAAGGATTGAGGATTGAAAGCCTTATAAATTGTTTAATTATTGTGTTTATGGAACTGTTTTTCTGTCCAAACACTGTTGGCTTTGACTTGGTGGATGGAGAGGATTTTAAAGCTTGAAACTAAACTAATTACTATAAACAAACACCAACATCAGTCCTGTAAGAAGTCCACTCCTGATTCCTACTCCTGCCTTTACCGTCAGCTCCAGGTCTCAGCAGAGACCGTGGCCGTGTGTGTGTGTGTGTGTGTGTGTGTGTGTTCTTGTACTTGCAGCATACTGAGGACCAGTGAGGGTTTTTAACCAACAAAGTGAGGTCATTTTTACGGAGGGAGGATATTTTGGCCGGTCCTCACTTTGTTTTCATTGAAATCACTTCCTTAGGTTGCTATAACATGCTATACTCAATTTGTCCAAAAAAATCTAATTTTGGACGACATAGTATAGTATGACGTTTTTTGTCAAATTTTGGACCAAAAATTTTGGGTCCATTTTTTATTTATTTTTTTTATTTTGGTCGACATAGTATCGTATAACGTTTTTGTCAAATTTTGGACCAAAAATGAAAAAAAAAAAAAACTTTTTTTAAACCCTTTTTGCTCTGGGGCTCCACCTGCAGACATGTTATGGTACTGCACCCAGTAGTTCTTTATAGATGTCATTCAAGGAGTAGATATTTGTAATTGTGCTGATTTATAAAGTGGAAATGCTGGTCCTCAGTATGTAGCAAGTACGAGAGTGTGTGTGTGTGTGTGTGGGGGGGTGTGTGTGTGTGTGTGTGTGTGGGGGGGTGTGTGTGTGTGTGTGTGTGTGTGTGTGTGTGTGTGTGTGTGTGTGTGTGTGTGTGTGGATCACAGCTCTCATAAAGCAACAGCCTGCTATGTTTACTTAAGTTTTCTCAGGAAAGAGGAAGAAAACCCTCTCTCTTCTTTGTCTCACTTCAGACTCCATCCTATTTATATAGAGGACAAAGGGTGGTGGTGGTGGTGGTGGTGGTGGGGGGGGGCGGCAAATCGCCATGTTTAACAAATGCAACGAATGAATTTCATGAATTGCAGTGTTGTAGGAGTGAGAACAGCTGCAGCCCAGGCCTAAACTGCCATTTCATGACGAATCACAAATCTCTCACTCTGTAAAAATGTGACGGAAACGTCTGTTTTATTTGCACCAACACTTACATGTGAGTCACAGCTCTGCTGATGTACTCACTGATATTATGCTTATTTTAATTTGAAAACTGTGGCGATGTTTCTGTATTTGCACGACGTGCCACGCCCTCGCCAAACGCTGCTGCTGCTGCTGCTGCTGCTGCTGCTGCTGCTGCTGCTGCTGCTGCTGCTGCTGCTGCACACCATCACGTCTCCGTGTGGAAAAACACTTAACGAACACAGCTGGGACAAACGGCTGCGCGGCGTTTCCGTTCCACGCCTTCCTGTTGTCTCTCAGAGAGAATCACGGGGACACATCTGCACGCTCAGCTGTCGGCGGAGTCATTGTCTTACTTATTTGACTTAAATGGAATGTTCAGTAGGAGTAAATCTCAGCTCCTCATCCTCAGCTGCAGCAAAACCTCCCTTCTTTCTTTCTTTCCTTTTTTTATTCCCACCCAGCCTTAGCAACGGGGGCCAAGTCTCAGTAACCAGCGACCACAGTAGACTTAACAGGCTGTTAGCTCCTCGGGGAAAGAGGGGTGGGGGGGGGGGCGGGGTGAGGAGGGGGCTCTATATGTTAGACTGTGGGTCATTAATCTATTACTCTGCTCCTGTTACGATGGCCGCTCTCCAGAGTGAGTCAGTATAGGCTGAAGGACGAGGGCCAACACCCAGAGAAGCCCACACACACACACACACACACACACACACACACACACACGCACACACGCACACACGCACACACACACACACACACACCCCCACACGCACACACACGCACACACACACATGCACACACACACCTGTGACATCACTGGTGAATGGGAATGGTTTCACTCTTTCTCTCCACAGACGAGACATTTCCTCTGGTCTTGGATGAACGAGCTCTGGCGGTTCTCTAATTTAAAATCTACTGAGTCAGAGCTGCTGAAAGCACGTTAAATATCACTCGGTATATAACGTGAAGGCTGCTAGTTTTTTTTGGGGGGGAGGGGTTTTTTTGCAGTGGAAAATCTCAGAGCATCAACCTATAGACCTGCATGAGTTTGAACTTAAACTTTCAAAGCACATTTGAAAAAGAAATGTAGATAAAAGACAATCAAAACCACATCGAAACTAAAGTACAAAACTATAAAAAGAACAACTTTTCCTCGTCACATTACGTCAGTAAACTTATGTTGAACCTGGTGACACAGTGCAGCTGCTGCTGCCTCCTGACGTGATTTATGTCTTTGGCTCTTTCTGCAAAACAAAGCAGACTAGAATTCACTTAAGGAAACGCAGCGAGCACCTACGGCCTACTTACAGCCCCCTACGGCACCTGTGACCTATTTTAACAGTATAATCAGCACTATGCATGAATGAATGGATGAATGAATGAATGAATGGTGTGGTCCTCATTCAGTGTCGTGTCGGCAGAGAGAGAGAGAGAGAGAGAGAGAGTCTCAGTGAATGACACAGTGATTTATTCAGCAGTCGCTCTGTGCTGCGGTGGTCTGTCTGCAGCAAGTCAATGACTGTGTGTGTGTGTGTGTGTGTGTGTGTGTGTGTTTCCCTAGAAACCAGTCAGTTACCTACGGCTCACAATGAGCCTGTTCTGTGCCGAACACTTTCTCATCCTCACCCTCTTCTGCACACATCAAACACATATAATACGAGAGGATCATGGACTCGTCGACTCTTACCTGTGAAGTGGACGAAGGGAGGGGGAGTCACAAAACTGTATGCACCGCCGGCCAGGGCCACGGCGACGATTGTGATGCACAGCAGAGCAGTCATTGTCTCAGGTTTTTTTTCAATTTAGAAAAATGACTATAAAAGTTACAAATACTGCACTGTGGAGTGGAAATAATACACAAAAAAATCTAAATTAATGTTGATGCATCAGTCGGTTCCAGCCTCTCTGTGTGTCTTCGTGCAGCAGCCGCCGCCTCGGGTGCTACTGGAAAGTTTGGGCTCCTCAGACGTCCAGACAAGAGCCTTTTATTGAAGCCTTGCCACTCCCCTCGTCTCCCCCTCGTCTCCCCCCCGTCTCCCCTCAGCCCATGACCAGGCTCTCATCTCCATCCCGACTCCCACTTTGCCCCCATTATTTCGTCAAAGACTCCCCCATTTTTTTTTTTTTTTTTTCCTTCCTTAGGAATAAAGGACACACGTAAACGGAGGCGAGGCGATATTTATCCACAGATATATAATAAGTGTAGAGAGTGACAAATGTTTTACGGGAACAATAACAACATTCGTTTTCTCTTTATGAACTCATTCCTTCCACTGACATATTCCTGTTTTCATTATGTCTTTATCAGGTTGAATGAACTCTGAACTCTGTAACCCCCCCACACACACACACACACCACCTCGTCCACACACACACTCACAAACACAAACACACTTGTGGAAATAGCTTTTGTTGAGTTGTGTGCGCATTTAATTCAAGGCCATTAAATGTAAATGGGTCATAAAAACCATGTACACAGCTGCTCATTTTCCCCCCTTTTTCTTTTCTGTTTATTTATCACGCTCTTATTGTTCACACAGACAACGCTTTGTTTTCTAAATATATGAAATCCTGAATACTGTGTTATGGGATGTAAAGGAGTCATGTAAATGTGAATGGTCCCTCAGTCTCTGTTTGAAACCCTCTGCAGCAGAGTGCAGCTCTTGCCAGGGGAAGACATAGATTTGTGAGCAGAGGGCCCCTCTGTGGTCCCCCCCCCATCCCCCCCTCAAACCCCCTAAACGTTTTCTCAGCCGTCTGGTCTGTCTTTGAGAAATGGCGAGCCTCGGAGAGGAAGAAGTCAACTGCGCTCGCTACTCTGCGCCGCCGCTCGCTCCATCACTGGAGTTATTACAGCTGGGAAAAAACCCCAAACTGTCTTCTTCTGTCCCTCCATCTCCGTCCCCTCTGCTCTGCTCTGTTTGCCGATACCTCGGCTTCTCTTCCCCCCACAGAGTTGACAGAGCAGATCACGGTGGGCCTCTGTTGTATATTCTGGAGTCATCGGCTCTGGGCACATCCTCTCTGCCGTGGGCTCGTCCAATCCTCTGAAGATCTCTGTGGAGCTGTGATGTAAGACGGCCACGGGCCCCGTAAACACACGGTGAAAATCATAAACACGCATTTGCCCCGGTGCGATGGCACAGGGAGGCTCCATCACAACTGAGATCACATCGACAGCAGCGGAGGCTTAAACCAGAGCAGCTTCTCAGAGCCCGAGGTCGTTTCTGAGACTGAAATAATCTGGTAAATGTGTTTGTCGCTGGGTCAAACGGGTTCACGGAACTGTGGGTACTCACTGGGACTTAATTATATGGATGTATTTAGAATAAGAAAACAATATAAAGGTCATAATCATCTTCTTTGTATCATAATAATCAAGAAGCTTGGTAATTATCATTATTGAAGCCGTTTCTTGCTATATGCGGACTATGCGGCTGCATAGGGCCCCACAGCCACCAGGGGGCCCCCAAACTGCAAGTTCAAGCTCATATTTTATTATATTTTTGGATTTTTGGATTTGCATTTTTGGATGCATTTATTATGCATATATTTGCAAAGCATGTAAGCCTTTGTGGGGTAATCAGAAAAAGTTAGGAATCTCTACCTCGAGTTTGAAAAAATAGGGGCCCCCCAAATAGTATCTCGCACAGGGCCCTCAAACAGCTAGAAACGGCCCTGCGTGGATTATCATGGATTACCTGGATATTCATATAGCCAAATAAGCTAATATTACTATAATAGTATCTCCTTATTAACACTTTATGTCCAAGCTGGAAATTGCATGAGGAAAAAGAAGATTTTATCATATAATTAACTTCCTAATACGATGATTATCACTATTACAAAGACCACGTTTTATTGATGTTCTGTGACCAACACACTGAGTAAAGACACGCTTTGGCTCTGACACACGCTCTGATGTCATGACATGAGACTTTATTTGTTGTTTGAAAGGCGTTTGTTTCCCATTACTTTGTCCGGACAGGGGGATTCTAGCCGTTAAACAGTGACTCTGTAACCCTCAGCACCAGATCAAAAACACACACCAAACCGCTCCGTTTTGGACCTCAGCGGCACCGTTTTGTCCCAGCGGACCTCAAAGGCACCACACCTCGTTTTTATTCCACACAGACGTGAGATATAATAATCAGTGCAATATCATATCAACGTAATCACTGCAACATGTTCAGACTCTGCATGTTCTGGTTCATCCTATAGTTTATAATGTGGTTATAAAGGATGAAGAAATCTCTTCTATATACAAATACTTTGGTGTTTTGAGAAGTAGAATACACTTTTGATTTGTTTTTGTTTGTGCTTCTTTAGGCCGTTTTCCACCTATGGTTCCAGCTTGGCACTACTCCACTCCGGCACGGCACGGCACAGCACAGCACGGCATGGTTTAAGTTTGTTTTCAACTACAATGCATGAAACTGCCGTGACTTCATTTGTACATGCGACAAACGAGTGATTCCTCTGTTAAATATTGATTTCCCTGGTTAATTGTTGGAGATTAAGCCACGTTTTTAGGATAGTTTTGACTTTTTTACTTCTATCTAATCTACAGTTTGGCATTGTCCGGCTTGATTCTTGTGTCAGACGCCACTTCCTGTGTGCAGCGTGGTAATGTTGTGTGTCGGGCGACACAAGATCTCAGCACGACTATTCTCAAGGCAAGTTTATTTTGTGTTGCACCTTTCAACAACAAGGGCGTTCAAGGTGCTTTACATAAAACATAAAGAGCATAGAAAAGAGACGTTTGAAACTGATTTTTTAACTACTTTTAACCCTATTTCCAGACTGTTTGATAATATTGTACTAGTGTTGCCCTGAGTGGAAGTGTGATTGTTGTTTTTATGTTTTTAAGGAGCTGCTGGACAGTTGAATTTCCCTTCGGGGATAAATAAAGTACTATCTATCTATCTATCTATCTATCTATCTATCTATCTATCTATCTATCTATCTATCTATCTATCTATCTATCTATCTATCTATCTATCTATCTATCTATCTATCTATCTATCTAGATCGCTAGTTTGCTAGCATTTATCTATCTAGATCGCTAGTTTTCTAGCATCTATCTATCTATCTATCTATCTATCTATCTATCTATCTATCTATCTATCTATCTATCTATCTATCTATCTATCTATCTATCTATCTATCTATCTATCTAGATCGCTGTTTGCTAGCATCTATCTATCTAGATCGCTAGTTTGCTAGCATCTATCTATCTAGATCGCTAGTTTGCTAGCATCTATCTATCTATCTATCTATCTATCTATCTATCTATCTATCTATCTATCTATCTATCTATCTATCTATCTATCTATCTATCTATCTATCTATCTATCTATCTATCTATCTATCTATCTATCTATCTATCGATCTATCTAGATAGATCGCTAGATAGATTGCTAGTTTATCTATCAAGCTTCTTTAGGCTTTTTTCCACCTATGGTTCCAGTTCGCCTTGGCACGGCACGGCATGAAAGAAAGAAAATAAATACAAATAGAATAAAAATCAAGCGTATCAAAGGAATAGAGGTTACAGTGCAGTATTAGAAACAGAAAAGTCCTCGGGAAGTCTTCAAGAAACGCAGCGAGAGTTGCGCGGAGCTGAAAAGGCTTAAATCAGCGTGGTGTAAACTGGTTTGACATCGTCACAGACCTCCGTTTACATCCCATCGTCACACGGTGCAGTTTTGTGTTTCCCTGCACATCTGCTCTAAGAGAAGTCAACGCTCCGGATTCCTTATTGGCAAACGGCGTTCACACCACTTTTTCTGTTCATTTGAATCGTCCAGTTGTTTTCATGCATAATCGCGTTAGCGAAGCATCCGCGTTGTTGCTGCACACATTTCCTCCAAATGTATCTGCGTACGTGCATCGTCTGGAGTACAGAATGTACCGGCTCTGCTTTGGATGTACTGTATATTTAATGTCTCTGGGAGTCCCGCCCTTTCACAGACTTCAGATTCTGCAGCCTCAGAGTTGAAGCCTCAGGGCCGCGAGCGCTCATAACAGCTGGCTTTGTGTAGGTCCGTGTCCCAGCTCAAGGCCGCCTGGTAGAATTCCTGTTGATTTAGTGCAGCTTTTCGGGCACCGCACATCAGAGGCGGCGGGGACAAGGGTGGGGGAGACGGACTTACTCCTGAGTCTCTTTTATCCGTCGTCTCCAGATGTTCTGACGAGGTTTGACAGGAAGGAGTCAAAGCTAAACAAGCGCGGGGGTTTAACCCCACGTGTTCTCGTTCACGCTGAGCAACACGTGCTCCCCGTTAACTGCAGCAGAACTTCACGTGTGAGAAGACGATGATGTGGGCATAATAATAATCTATCTATAAAGCAAGTTCTGTCTGTGTGTGTGTGTGTGTGTGTGAGACGGGCATATCTCGCTG
Source organism: Microchirus variegatus (assembly GCF_963457635.1). Taxonomy (NCBI): domain Eukaryota; kingdom Metazoa; phylum Chordata; class Actinopteri; order Pleuronectiformes; family Soleidae; genus Microchirus; species Microchirus variegatus. The sequence continues at coordinate 2,239,658 of NC_139818.1, read as the reverse complement.
ACCGTCAGATCGACCTAAGATTTTGGATATGGGTTGAGCGCGGCCCGATGGTGTGCATCCTTGATTTTAATTTTCGCTGATTTGTCGCGCTACGCCCGAACGCTACATCAGACAGTGTGTGTGACGGCTATTTTGCGGCAAACTTGGCTAAATTGTTTTCAACGGTAAGCTGGCGAGGCTACGATTAGCATTAGCGTAAAGCTAACGTAATACCAACACTGTGCAACCTCATTAGGCACAACGCAATTGTGCCGGCTTAATTGGCTAACCTGTTTTCAACGGTAAGCTAGCGAGGCTAGGATTAGGATTAGCATTAGCATAGGGCTAATGTAATACAAACACTGTGCAAACTCATTAGGCACAACGCAATTTTTTTTAAATTTCCGATTAGCATTAGCGTAGCAAGCTGTTTTGTGTTAGCCTTTATGTTCTTTATCACGCATTACCATAACTGAAAAATCTTCTACAGCTCTCATGTATATACGTATATATATATATATGTATATATGTATATATATGTATGTCTATGTATATAAATGTGTATGTATATACAGTATATATATGTATATGTATATATATGTGTGTATGTATATATATATATATTTATATGTATGTATATATATATTTATATGTGAATATATATATATATATATAATAATATAATTCATGAAGTACAACATTCATAACAAGTCACATTAATTTAGTGTTAGTGAGTTCAGCTTGATGCATTTTTCATTTTTGAGATATCGTGACTTAAAGTGTGGTCGACCAAATGGTTGAGTGGTACCTTAAAGGGTTAAGGAATACCTGCTTCACACCATAATAATGTTGGCTCCTGGTGAATGATGAGTTGATGATTCACGTTAACTGAGAAGGTCAGGGTGTGAAGAATCAGCTAAATCTGCTCGACATGTACATGTGTTAGCATGAGCTAGCAGAGCAGCTGTGAGTGTCATTATCTTATTATCATCAGCCCGAGGAGAAATGAAACCATTTAACACATGTGTGTGTGTGTTTTGTAATGAATATTATTCTGTGTTGTCAGATCCTCATCGTACAGAGCTCCGCTCCACCCATGAAGACCTCGGCTCGGATTCTTCGGTCGACCTTTGTTCAGTGACCGAACGGTGGCCGCTGAGTGAGAACGCAGAGCTGTGTTTGGACGTTTTCATCCATCTGATGACGGTGAAAGACAAACCACAGCACAGCGGCCAGAGAAAGAACCACCAGGAGGTTTAAATGATTGGTCACAGCCAAGTGAGTCGAACAAGAAACCGTCTGAGTCGTGATTGATGTCTGACACCCATGCAATCTTTAATTTTTACCGTTACCAAACCTTGTGTTTGACAGAGTGCTCTGAGTAGAAAAACCACACATCACAAAAACACACACATGTTGGTGCTGGAGTTTCCACATAACCACATATTATGTGATTTACATGTCTTGATTCTGCTTATTTACAAATGATTTATGAAGTAAAATCTGATATAATAGGAAATATGATTCTGCAGTACTTATACTCACAAAGAAAGTACATTATGGCTCAATTCTCAGTATCAGTACCATGGAAACTCATTTTGTAGCATGATGTAAAAAAGGTCAAAGGTCATGTACCTCATCCTTTTAAGCTAATTCTGCCTCCATTTCAATAAATCTAAAACATTCCATGTAGACTAAACCAAGGATTATTGTACTTCAGGGTGGTAAATCAAACTTTACTCTCCTTATGTACTTCAAAAATCTAAATATTTAAAGGCACCATATGTAAGAATGTGGCCAAAAACGGTCACTACATTCAAATTCAAAATACCGTGGTCTTTTAGGCTTCGTTTTCTGACGTAACTGGCAACCCGTGGTTGCTCGGCAGCTGAGACTCTACTGATTGGTAGACGTCGGTAGGTGGTGCCATATGCCAAAAACATAAACATGATTTGCAGTCTGCAAAATATTTTTTTTTAATGCAAATATTTTGTCTGTACTGTTGTTGTTGGTGAGTTCAGTTTGTTATATGAACATTATTCCTGAGACTCTGTGACATATAAGGAGGATTTTATGGCCAGTTGATTTAGATTTATAACATAATGCACCTTTAACATTCTTATTTCTTATAATGTCAAGATAGGATGTACTTTTATTGATTCCCCTTAAAGGGAAATTCAAAATGACACAGCAGCACCGAGTTAGAGGCAAATTCAATGAGTAATGAAGGTATAAAATGTTGTGTTACAAGGACACTGGGCTTTGTGTGTGTGTGTGTGTGTGTGTGTGTGTAACCCAACAGCTGCACACATGTGTGGGAGTGTCGCTACAGTAACACAACGTAAACAATCACACCAGGGTTGCGTCAGCGCGCGATATAAATCATGTCGTCATTGGTGTCCGCCGCTCACCGGGTGCCTGGATGTTTGGGGGATTATACGACAGCAGCAGCCCTGACTCAGTGTGCAGAGCAGCTGGAGAGCAACGGCTAAATATGGAGTCACGTTACATTGGTTAAATCACAGTTTTAAACGTACAGACGAATATATTATGTTGTATTAAAATGCACTTTGTTCTACAGATTTGAAACATATCTGTTATCCTCCTGACTGCGCCCGTGGCCCCGTGACTCAGAGCGGCATCATCTGAGTCATGTGGATCTGGAAAAGGTAACGGATAGTTCAGCCCGTGTTTCTGGACACCTAATGGATTCTCTGTAGTCATAACAAAGTCAGCAACACATGGAGACGCTGAGCTATGATGCTGGGAGTGAGCTATAGACCTTTTTATAATAAGATATTATCTTTACTCCTATTGGATAAACATGCTTGGAAGGTGGACGGTTTGATTCCCGGCCAAATGGGTACGAAAAATGTGTGATTAAAAAAGGCATTAATGCACTGTATGAGTGTGTGAGTGCATGCACAGTATTATTATAGGGCATTTATATGACATTAGAAAGAACAACAAACACAACTAGACTCTTAAAATACATTTAAATATTTTATTGTGACTTTATTGAAATAAAGAGTCACTGGTCTGTGTGTCACAAAAATGTGTCTGGACTTTAAAAAGGGGCCAGAAAATGTAAAAATGTAAGTACTTTTTTGCCCCAATAACTTTCAATAATATCTGGCAGTTATTTACAATTAACTGCATGTTAAAATAGTGTATTAACAATTCAAAACGAAGGAAAAACAAAAGGTTGTATTTAACTTTTCAATTTTCCCATTTGCATATTTAACTATTAAACACATTTACAATAGTCTTTGACTCAATGTGGAAAAAAAACAGGCCAAAAAAACCCAACAAAAAACAAACTTTGATTCAAAGTTTTAATCAGACTTGTATGTGCAGTATTTGCTGTTCCAAAAAGTAACACAAGGTGGCGCGCGACTGAGCTGTATCCCATCCGCGATGTAGAACCAATAGAATCACGCTATCGTCGCCAAAATGAGATTGACATCACTGTCAGCCAATCACAATCAGCCGCACGACAGGTACTGCTGCCCACAGGGTCCTAATGTTCGTTATAGACGTCCGGGATGAATTGAGTGTAACACAGGAAGTCCGGTCTGACCGGATACAGCGTTGTTTTCGCTGTTAATAATATCATATTTTTGTTCATGGAGAAACGTCAAAAGTAAGAAACAACACGTTGATTTATGTTGTCTTTGTTGTTTGTCTTTTATCTCTGTGGTGATTTTGACGTAAATATCCTCAGAATCGGCAGAGTTTTTGCTGTCATTCGAGGTCTCTGGTGTGTGTTCTGGATAAAGTGTCGTAGCGTTAGCTCCGGAAATGTTGACACAGCTGTGCTTCTCTATTCAAATATTGATACGATGCATAGTGTGTTAAGGCAAATGATGGCATCAAAACAATAGAGTTTGTATAAGATAATGTGATCACACAAAGGCAAACTTAAGACAGAAGTTAACATTTATTCATTCAAAACAAATAAAAACTTACTCACTGTACAAAAAATAACTTTAGCATAAATAAAAGCTTAAGCTAGCTGCCTTTTTCTAAGATAATTTACAAAAATAAACTTTACACAAATAACACAAAGTGCTGTTTGTGTGGTTTTTCAAAATAGAAATAATAAAAAAAATAAAAAAATGAATGATTAGAATAGCGATTCCTATGTGAATCGATTTTTTTTCCCCCACCCCTAGTTTGATATATAGTAATGATTGTAATAATTGAGCTGTTTTTCACATTTATACACTCCTGTAGCCCCAACATCACTATATTATTTCATGTTTAGTGCAGTATTACACTATTATTCACTGTAAGAGCTTATTAGCATCCCTGTATTGGGGGACTTTCTGGTTTTAAGGGCGAGTCTATAAGCAGATGTGTCCTGGACTCATGATGGCTGTGTGTGTGTGTGTGTGTGTGTGTGCACATAGATGCACTGTATGAAAGTGTGAGTGAATGAGTGAATGGATGTTGGGCAGCTTTGAGTGGTCATCCAGACTAGAAAAGAGCTAAATAAATACAGACCATTATAGCAAAGAATAAAAGATAAATGGCCTTGAGACAGATGGAGGGTGACTAGATTGATATTTTATGCAATTTACCATTAAATTGATGAATATTATGCATTCAATTGCATACACATTCATTCCAGTGCTTACTCCTAACGATTGAAACGAAACGAGTGATTTCATACAACATGCAGTTATCCTATAAAAACAAAACATGCACAGTCAGGTCAAATATTGTCAGCCATTAAAACTGTGCAGACACCCGCAGGCAACCAGGTGCTCTAGGGCACCGCGTTGGTGACCACTGCTGTGAGCGATTTCATCATTTCAGTGCATTAAACATAATTTCCTCAGCTGCACAACATCTGTACTTGAAACAAGCGCATTAAACGGGTGTGAAAGCTATCAGGTCTATAAAATACTAATTTAAAGTTTCTGTATTCACTTTCCCCTGATCCCTCTTACGTGAATTCATAGTCATCCAACATATTTTATTAGAAGATGGTGTTGAATTAAGAGACTGATTAACACTTAAAGGAGATATATTGAGTGCTGGTGGGGACCCAGTTTGGTTAGATTGATCTAAAGCTGCTGTAGTTTAACACATTTAAGTAAAAGTCCTAGAGTAGCACTTACAGCCACATGTGTGTTGTGTTCCTGATTGATATGAGGCGCTGTAAAATGTCATTTAATCCATGCAGAGTCAATTCTCCGTCCAAGACCACAGGGTGGAGTCACCTGGCATTGGAAATAAAAGTCAAACAGAAACTTAATTTCTAAGGCATAGCCTCTAGATTTCACTTTTAACTAGCGTTATTATTATTATTATGCTCCTTTTGTGAAAGTGAGTCGAGCAGCGCAGCAGGGAGTTATCTGTTTCCAATTAAAAAAAAGTGGGCTCTTACCATTTATTGCAGAATGGAAAACAGATGTTGTCCAAACTCACGCTGTACGATCTGCAAAATAGGATCTTTGAAAAAAAAAAAAATGAAATAATGGAGATGGGCACGCTGGTAGTTATGGTAAATGTGGCAAACGGCAGAAAGGAAATCACACACGTTGTACGAGATGAGAAACTGCTTCAAGATGAAGTGTATGACTTTGGTTTCCCGGCCTGTGTTTAACAGAGAACACAAATTAGTCACAGAGCAGTTTCCTCGTTTATAATCAAAAGACATGAAACCCATTTAGCAAAGCTAAACACAGTGGAAAGACTGATGAGGCCCCAGTGTTCGGACCAAAACTGCCTCTGCACATGTTTAGAGAAGGCTCTCACTTTAGCAAATGGCAAACACAAATCACATTAAAGAAAAATACATGCCAAAATATAAAAGCCACCAGGCAGCACAGCACCAGGAAGCCAGGAATGATAATAATAATAAAAATTAAATTAATGAAGTTAGACTAACTGTTAGTGCTGCACACACAAGGACAATGCATGCAGAGGAACATGTTAACAATGTTCCACACCTTAATACAATCCATGCTTAGACAATGAAAATTAAGTTTATGAAACAGCAAAGCTGTGTTCAGGGTGTATCCTCATGAGTTACTGCACACGCTGTCATCGCTACGGCAATGAAGTCGATATAAAGTTGATTTGGGACTTTCTTTGGGAGCAAATGTTGACATTTACACTCCTAATACTGTACATCGATGAATCGTTGTTTCGACATATACTTTCCATAATGCTTCGCTTTATTGTGCACATTGTTGCCAGAAAAGTGTAATGAACTTCATTTAAAACCCTTGTTACAAAGAATGTTACTGTAAAGTAGCCAGGACCGATCACTCTAAGACACCGAGGGAAACTCTGCTTCCTCTAAAATGTCAAAAGATAAGTGGTCAAATAAGTGATGTAGTGTTTGCATTTCATTACAATCAGCTCTGTGACCAGTTCGTTCAGAATCAGCTGTTTATCGCAGATCGTCTGACGCAGTTCAGCTTCGGTTAATCTCTTTATTATTTTCCCACTGCGGTGAGTGAGACTCTGATTGGATAAATGCAGCAAAAATCATCACTTCCAGTGTATTTTTTTATGATATAAATCTGAATTTATCTGGGCCTGAAACGAGCTCCCTCTGTATTTTGATAGCTGATATTTTGAGCCTGTGTTAGGCTTAAAGGGATAGTTCGGAATTTTGAACATAAGACCTATTTTCCAACTCAGCCGGTGTGATGGAGACGTCTGGAGACGTTTTTCAAGAAATTTCACTTCTAGTTGCCGAGTTCGCTGATGCTATGGCTAGCGCAAGTCAATGATACAAGTTAGCATGGCATTAGAAACACTCATACCGACTCCACAGTGCACCCGAGGCAAATCAATTGTAACGGCAGACTATCGATGTACATATCTGTGTTGATAGAATGTTTGAAATAAAACCAACCTTGCAATTTGAAGGATTTATGTCTCAGCAGCAGCAGCAGTGCGTCATACTTCCAGCAGCGGCGGACTGATTCAGCTGCTGCTGAGAAAGTAGTCCCTCAAAAATTCATGTGATGCGAGGTTAGTTTTGTTTCAAATATTATTATTTGCTTATTTGTCCATTTTAATTGTAATCATCAGTGAAAACCGTCTCACATCTGCATCTACAATAGTGATGATAAATGTTTGCAGTTCACTCTCTTGTGTTTCAAATACACCCCTCACCCTCTCACCCCCTCCCTCACCCTCTCACCCCCTCCCTCACCCTCTCACCCCCTCCCTCACCCCCTCACCCCTCCCTCACCCCGTCTGCCACACACAATCTCTCCTCACAGAGGAGTCTTTGTGTAACAGGAAGCAGCGTGAAGAGAAAAGAGGGAAGAAACACGAGAGGAAAGATTTTGTTCCATGCTTCCCTCTCTCCTCTCTCCTCTTTCCTCTCTCCTCTTCCCTTTTCCCTCTCTCCTCTTCCCTCTCTCCTCTTTCCTCTCTCCTCTTCCCTCTCTCCTCTCTCCTCTTCCCTCTCTCCTCTCTCCTCTCTCCTCTCTCCTCTCTCCTCTCCCCTCTCTCCTCTCTCCTCTCTCCTCTTCCCTCTCTCCTCTTCCCTCTCTCCTCTCTCCTCTCTCCTCTCTCCTCTCTCCTCTCTCCTCTCTCCTCTCTCCTCTCTCCTCTTCCCTCTCTACTCTCTCCTCTCTCCTCTTCCCTCTCTCCTCTCTCCTGCAGAACAGAAAAATAATCCTTGGCTGGAGAACGATGTTTGTAAAGCCTCAACATTACGGTCCATGTCTCCGTCTGTCGCTCTTGTTCTTCCTCCACCTTTTAGTCACATTTTGATTTATTTACCTTCTCATGCAACACAAGCCCAGGCAAAGAAAACATGACATTCTAAAGACTTATTAGCAATTATCCAGATTTACTGTCACTTTTACTGTCGACACAGTGTTGGCGTTTCTTTACTTTTCTTGTTATTTAATTCTGAGGTGGTTATGGACTCTCTTCCTCTCTCTTCACGCTGATGCTTTTTCTCTTTCTCTATAATATGTGTCTCTCAGTGCTGGTTTTATAGAAAAGCTGGAGCTTTTCCCAGCTGCCTGGGAGGCTCATGTCCTGCAGTGATGTACTCGAGTGGCTGTGATCGCACTCCAAGGTTAAGTGTGATGGTTTAAAGCCAATGAGTCATCGTCACTCTGAAGTACATTACACATCGTGACAGACTATAAAGTGTTTATAAACACTTGTGAAGTATTAACGTTTAACAGAGAAAAGTCATTGGACTTTTACGAGGATGTTTCTTTTGACCACACCTAAACCACAGAATGACTCAGCGGGAACACGGACTTATTATATAATGATTAGTATTATTTTATCTGTGTCTTAAATACGTTTTCTTAGCTATGCTACGTGTTCACAGCTTCATTAATCAGTCACAGTACCGCTCTGTAGCTCCACCCACTTTGGTGAAACATAAATTCTGCTCCAGATACGACCGCCGACCTTCTGACCTCGGCGTTACGTCTGTTTAGAGCCTGATGAATTCAGAGGTTTAAACACACCGTTGACTCTTATTATTGTTTGAAAGATGACCTTTGCTCAGCTACAGTACACACATCCACTTCCTGATTGGTTCTGATTGGCCTCTCAGCCGTGAATAAATAAACGATGATAAACGTTTAGTTTACGTAATTAGATTTTCAAACAACACTTTTTTAGACGCAAATAAAATATGGATTTAATCATTCAACACTTTAATTATACACTTGTTCTTTGCGGCATGTTTTTGTTTGTTTGTGGGCGGGGCTTTAGGAAGCTGCCTGCTGATTGGCGACTGAATTTTGGAGTGACTCGCTCCCCGTCGACATCCGACATAATAAGTTTAAATATCAAACGTTTATAATCAGACAAACGTCATTTTGTCGGACGTGGACGGGGGAAAACTTGGGGAATGATTTCCAGACGGACATCGACTCCAAGCCTGTGACTACTTCCTGTCCATTGAGCTGTCACTCCAAGATTCAGTAGCCAATCAGCAGGCAGCTTCCTAAGGCCCGCCCACAAACAACAAAACAACGGCACAAAGAACAAATCAGGGAGCGCAAAGAATGAAATTCAATATTTTAAATGATTAAATCCATATTTTATTTGCTTTGTGAAAAGTGTTGTTTGAAAACAATTCCATACAGTTTCACCTCATTATCTCATACAGAAATCCTCTTAGTGTTCACCATTGTTGTTTTTTGTCAAACAGCGTAGATGAAAATCATCTTTTTAAGAGCATGCCCAGTAGAAACACAGAAGCATGAATTGCAGCCTCCACAAAGCCCATTTCTCCCTTCTTTCAACTCGAGATGACTCCAGTGTTTGTTGCTGTTGATGCTCGTCGTCTCTGTGTAAACCGCATTAAACTGGCATTGTTTTGTTTAGTGTGTAATCAAATGTAAATCAACAGAAGCTCTGATCCAGGATCTGTAATCCGATCCTGTGTTTTTCAGCCATCGCCGTCCAACACCAACGTGTTCTGGACAAAGTAGCTGCTCTCTGTCTTTTATACAGAGCTGGACTGTAGAATACTCTCTGCATGGCCATTTCCTTTCTTTCTCCTCACAGTTAAACTCTTACCCTCACACAGACCAGACCAAGTGAAGCCCCCTCACAATCCTGTTTTTTATCTATTCCACTAAGCATGACGCTGATCTTCTTAAGTAATTTAATACTACAAAGATCAGCAAGCCTCAGAAGTCATCTATAGGACTTGTGAGATGGACGATGCACATCTTGTCGTCTTCTCATGTCCTTGAAACATTGTGCAGTTAGTTTGTGTTCTTCTCATGTATCTCTGTTCTGAATCAGCGTGGCTGACCGCGCTGTCATTGAAACCATTGCTACAGCGATGCCTTTGGCTGCTTTGTTGTTCAGGAACATACTGTACAAGTATATATGCTGCATAGTGAGAATGGCTTCCACATGTTGTCCATAGGAGAACAATGAGAACAATGAAAGGGGTTGGGGGGGGGGGGGGTGGGGGAATAAGTTGGATGAAGAAAAGGAGTTTCCAAATCTTACATTTTAGTGCTATGGATTTATGGCATTTCAACTGTAACAGATGAAATGTCTCCAACTGAACTATTTCACTGAAAACTATCAACTCTGTCCAACTTCTGTCCATAGATATGTTCAGGATGTTCCAACCCCACATGTAGTCACACCTCATGCAATATGTGGTCATTATTTACTTGGTAACTATCACATAATTTTTGCCCCTTTTCCACCGATGGTCCCGAAACGGCACGCGAATGGCACCGTTTAGGCTGATTTTCCACTACAGAATAGTACCTACTCTACGTGGGTGGAGTCATCGCTGCACCGCACCGCGTTGCTGCCGTTCCGCGGCCGTTCCTCGTCCAGTGGAAATCCAGGGTTAAAAGTGCTAAATAGAACCATATATGGTTCTTCGGCTTGTCCTCATAGGAGAACCCTTTTTGGAGGGTTCCACCAAGAACCCTTTTAAAACCCTTTATTCAGGAAAGGGGCTCTTACTGGAACCATTAGTGTTACCAAGAACCCTTTGCCAAAGAAAGGGTTTTTCAGAAGCAAATGGTTCCAGGTAGAACCTCAGCTCTTATTTCTAAGAGTGTAGTGACTAAAGACACCAGACTCATCTGTCAAATATTGAGATTTTAGACATTTTCCTGGATAATTGTTGATTAACTCACGTTTTTTAGGATTGTTAAGTCTTTGTAACTTTAATCTACAGTTCGGAATTGTTCGGCTTGATTCTTGTGTCGGACGTCTCTTCCTGTGACGTCACTCTGACCAATCAGTGGCCGGCAGTAAATTGCGAAGTCACGCATTGCATCGCCTCAGCTCTAAAAAAAAGTACCTGGTACCAGTCGTGGTGGTGGCGTTAACTGTGATACTTTGTCACATACTGCTGTATTTTTGTGTTTTATTATACTTTTATTCTATTAAATGCAATATTTACACAAACTGCTAAACCAAATATAATATACACATGGCATTGCGTCTGTTCAGATACACTAAAGTACTGACTTTTACAGGAAAAACTGCTGCCAAGGCACTTGAATTTACAACAAATAAGTACCGATTTACAGTCACACAGAGACCCACTGAGAAAGTAAAATATCCAGGACACAGTGATTTACAGGGAATAATATAGACACAGCAATTTGCTGAGAAAGTAATGTCACGAGTAGCCAGTATCTTAGTGTCAAATATGTTATGGTGCATATCATAATTTACAAGCACAATCACCTCATCAATAAAAGGAATCCACGTGGAACCCCGGAGTGATTCAGCAACACTTTTTATTCATTATTTTAACGCATGGAGGATAAAAAAGAACAAACAAAACCCAGGCAGGAACCAGGTGTGATGTGTATGCGGCGCTTGAATATTTATTTATGCAAGGCCTATACTTCAAAGAAACTCAGGGGAGTTGTATTTTTTGTTTTTTTTTACATGTATGTAACGACGTGGAGTTTGGCGCACATTTCATATGAGGGAAAAATACAATAACTTTCATGTGTTCTTTATGGAGGCCGTCCAGATGCTGGAACTAAAACAATTTATACCAAACTGTCAACAGAGGCTGCTATAGGATAAAGTTACCAGACCTCAAAGAGTTCTTGACAACAAAAGTTTAGCCTCTTATTTTACTAATGATGACCTTTTTTTTTAAAAGAATCGCCTTCACATCACTACGATAAGGAGTCGATTCTTGACGGGGCATAAATCCTCACCGCTGCGTGTTCATGTCATTTCCCCTTTGGGCAATAAAGCACGTTGGCTACTGAACTCGAAGCTGTTTCTAATCTATCCTTTTTGCCGTTCCCATGAGCAAGCAGCTCTGTGAAAACACTTAGTCATGAGAGCCTGTGCACGCTCAAAGTCCATTACAGATGTTGTTTTAAGTGAGACGTCAACTCTGACAGAAACATGGAGACTGGCAGGACAATAAGGACTGGTGATGTCATCTGTATTTTTTTATTATAGCTCATACCCACAGATCCAAAAAATCCATTTCATGTTGGTTTTTTTTATTTTTACCAGTGACAACTTGTTATTCAGCATTCACTCCCGGTGTGACAGACCATACCTCCAATCCAGAATAAACCTGGGGTTAAAGCGACCTATGCTAGATTATACACTCTGAGAAATAAGGCTTCCAAAAGTGTCCATTTCAAGGGTTCTTGGTAACACTAATATTCCAGTAAGAACCATTTTGATCCAGAGAACCCTTTAAAACCTGTTTCCTGAATAAAGGGTTTTAAAAGGGTTCTTCCAAGGGTTCCAGGTGGAAAGATAAAAGGTTCTACCTGGGGCCAAAAAGGGTTCTCCTATGAGGACAAGCCGAAGAACCTTATATGGTTCTACTTAGCACTTTTATTTCTAAGAGGGTACCCTGGGTATATTGTGGCAGAGGCTGCTTTAACCCCAGAGTATAAATTAGCCTCGGCCAGACTATAATCCTCTAGTGTGCAGAGGTTTTGATTGTATTTGCACAAGAATGACTTAATATTTCAACATTTTATTGCGGTTTCAGCTGTGTCATGTAAGATAATTGACTTAAATCTTGAAATACGACCATATCACTGAACACAAGGACTTTAGAGACTTGTTTTGGACACATGTATGAAATTTACTGAAGTAGATGATGAGCATTAGTGTTTGTAGTGATCTTACTTTTAAGAAGTTGGGACATTTACTCATTTATTTCAACAATTCGATCATCTGACTCCGCCACGGTTCTCAAACTGTGGTTACACAAGTTTCCTCTGGTGGAACTGTTCTACTGTATAAACCAGTATATGTGATCGGAGTGGAGCTTAATTCTATTTTAAATCACTTTTAAAGACCAACCTCGATACTTCTAGCTAGATTTTCTTGTACCATTTTATTATTTTTACTTTTATGTTATGTTTTAATGAAATAACCTTGACTTGACTTGACAGATGAATTTTGCCTGCAGTGCATAAGGAAAAATGTAATAATACTAATAAGAGTCACCTTATCTCTATACCAGTGTGTGAAACTGAAGCTCAAAGATGTTTGAGGAAGAGCTGGAAATGTACCTTGAACTACTGGAGTGCATCAATCTAAACAACATGCACCATTATCTCATTCATGAGAGTTTTAAAGTGATAGTTCGTAATTTTGGACATAAGACCTATTTTCCAACTCAGCCGGTGTGATGGAGACGTTTGGAGACGTTTTCAAGAAATTTCATTCAGTTCTTCTAGTTGCCGAGTTCGCTAGTGCTATGGCTAGCGCAGGTCAATAGTTCACAATTAGCATGACAATAGAAACACTCATACCGACTCCACAGTGCACCCGAGGCAAATCAATTGTAACGACAGACTATCGATGTACATATCTGTGTTGATAGAATGTTTGAAATAAAACCAACCTTGCAATTTGAGGGATTTATGTCTCAGCAGCAGCAGCAGCAGCGCGTCATACTTCCTGTTAGGCTATGGCAGCGGCGGACTGATTCTGCCATAGCACCAGCAAACTCGGCAACTAGAAGAACTGAATTAAATTTCTTGAAAACGTCTCCAAACGTCTCCATCACACCGGCTGAGTTGGAAAATAGGTCTAATGTCCAAAATTCCGAACTATCCCTTTAATGCAGTGAGTCACTGTTTTCACTGCGTTTACTGTTTGTAGAAATTATGTTTTCCTCTAATTTTCATCACCACTTCGTCGTAATTCTTTCCAACATTTTCCCCCACATTCAAGTGTAACGCAGGCTTGATTTGACACAATTAATGTTAAGCACAGTGATGTTTGACGGCGTGACACCGCCAGAGCAGTTAACATGTCACAAACAGTAAGAAGTGCAAAATTAGTCAACAGTAAGAAGTAATTTCTGTCTTAAGGGAAATAATATGCTGAGTGGTTCTGGTTGTTGTACGGTCAGGTTTAATTATTGTGACGCCCCGAGGCAGTTTAAGTTCAACCCGTCCACAAGTTTTCCAGAAGTTTACAGTCCTATATCTGGTTTGCATTTGCAAATTTATGCCAGAAAAAAAAAATAATCCCACACACATCAGCACCAAGAGCTCACATTAAGAATTCCTCTGCAAACGCACTGAACTCTGGATTACGGCCAGTCGAACTGTTGGCTGCTTTCCGGTGTTGGATTATTCCACTATACTATACTTCACATACAGTATTCCCCTTTGAATGTAAAGAAACAGTGACTCAGCTGTGGTTAAATCAAAGTAAAACCCTACACTTTGACCACACGGGACAGTTTTTGATTGATTTCCCACAGTGAGGGCGAGCCTTGCTGAGCAGGAGCTGGATCATGGTATCCGACCTGTAGCATGAGGCTGATTCAGCAGTGACTCGGGTCACGGCTGTTTAAGTCTCTTCTCATTCATTCTCTGAATTAACTCACTTTGAGGGAGGCATGGAGAGAGAGACTTGCTTTCATTACATAGATTACATAACTCAGAAGTCCTGTCGTTGAGTTCACTGCCTGAGCTGTGATGTCTGCACTTATATAAGTAACATATGGGGAAACATTATATATATATATATATATTTGTGTAAGTAGTACTGAAAAAGTAAGATCATATTACACTTATCGGCCATTTTATTAAGTACACATGTTCAACTGCTTATTAACCCTCAGGTTTCACTTTAATTCACCATCTTAAGTCATTAAGGACAAACGTGTAATAAAACTTTTCCGATTAACATTTTTTTTCTGCATAAATCTCTTAAACAACTTCAGTCCTTCTCAAAACTACCAAACAGTCAGTCATTCTGAGGATTTGAACCCTTGATGTCACTGTTGATGTCATTTTTTGTGATTTTTGTGGCATTTTAAATGGTTAAAATTCTGATAATTATTCAATATGTGATAGTTTCTGCTCTTTGTTTCTATGATAGACATACTAAATTAAACGTTACAGCATATTCAGTCTATGTTAACATGAGATGTTAAATCCTTAATACGTTTAAAATGGCATTAATCAGTGCAAACAAAAGAAAACAACATTTATTTCTCTGCATAATTAGTCTCTTCCTTCTCTTATGAAGTGTCCTAAAAGTCCTTTGATGCCACTTACTGGATGATGGGTGGAGGTTTTTTTGAGATTTGTTGGCTAAAAACTGCGGTTTTCTAAACAAACGCTGCTCTGTTGCGAATGATTCCACTCAACACTGACCCAATTGTTGGACAAAAACCGGTGGTGTGTGTGTGTGTGTGTGTGTGTGTGTGTGTGTGTGTGTGTGTGTGTGTGTGTGTGTGTGTGTGTGTGTGTGTGTGTGGTGGGGGGGGGGACATTTGGTTCCACTTATTTTTGAGGGGTTCCATATGCTTCCTCAATCGTTTTAAGACTTCAAGGAAGGACACCTGAGATTTGTCTTCATCTGATAATGGTCTGTGGGAACACTCATGTGATGGGTTTTGTAGAACAGCTCAAACCAAACGTGTTGCACCAAATACAGTCCAATCCTCTCTGCTGTGGTTGTGATGTGTGCGAACAAATAAAATCCACAGAGCGTCAACAGGACCTCGAGGCTCATTGCCCGTCCCTTCCCACTAACGTCCTCAGTCCGTCACCAAGGCGACGACACGCTGTTAGTTTGTAATGCAATGACAGATAAATAGTTTGGTCGAGTCTTTTATTGTTGTGGTTTTTCGCTCACATCCTGTGCGTTCTCTCTCTTCTTTTTCAGATTCTCATGCAAACTCACGACCAACACTCTGGAGCCTGGACGTTACAAAGAGACGACTTGGCAACGGTGAGATTTCTAAACATGAAGAGAGTCCCGGTCATCCCGGGAATCCTAGACTTTTCTTAATTTGACACGCAAACAGAAAACACAAACTCAACTCAGAAGTGGCACTGATCTGAAGGTTGATGCTGATCATTGTGTCGCAGAAACCAAGAGAAATACTTACTCTTGTTGTTCTAGAGGAGTTTGATAAAAATACTGGAAGATGGCCAAATGTTCGGATTGTTGTTTGGATAATTGTGCTTTTTCACAAACTGTATATTAATGGTTTAATGGAAAAGTAAAAAACCTACAGGGTCACAGGTAAAACCCGGACAGAATAGATAGAAATATATTAATTTTAGACATTCCAGTTCAGCCTAACTTGTGAATGTTAAAGGCAAATCCCTTAGCTCAGTGGGAAAACCCTTATTATTCAATTCAGTTTCAATGGTATTTAGTTGAAACACAAAATATTAATATTTGTGTGTTTTAAAGGCGCCATATGTAAGAATGTGGCCAAACATGGTTACTACACTCAAATTCTTTTAGATTTCGTTTTCTCAGCCATTGTAGCTCAGACGTAACTGGCAACCCGTGGTTGCTGGGCAGCTGAGACTCTACTGACTGCAATGATTGGTAGACGGCGGTGGCGCCAAATGCCAAAACATGATTTCAAATCATAAACGTCATTTGCAGTCTGCAGAATATTTTTTTCAACTCAAATATTTTAATAATACTGTTGTTGTTGTGGTGAGTTCAGTTTGTTATATGAACATTATTCCTGAGTCTCTGTGACATATTAGGAAGATTTTATGGCCAGTTGATTTAGATTTATTACATAATGCACCTTTAAAGGTCCAGTGTGTAACATTTTGATGATCATTTTAAATAATGACACTCGCTTTTTTGAGTTTTGGAACTAAATGACAGCTACTTTTAGGTGAGGGATGTTTAGCTGCAACAACAGCTGCTACTTCATCAATAACTGATGTGAAATTTTACACACTGTGCCTTTAAATGGAGTAGTTTAAAGGTGCGTTCACACCAGCTCCTTCTTAATCGAACCCTAGTTCGATTCCCGGTTAATTTGGGGAGATGTGAATGTGCAACTGAACTCTGGTCCGCCTAAAAAAACATATGTCTGGGTTTGCTTCAAGTGAATCAAACGCAGGAAATGGACTACAAAGCAGGGCATTGTGGGTAAACGCAACCATAACATACGCGAGTGTAGAACGACAGCTGGGAGAAATGGTGTGAAAACGAATTCAAAACTCCATCCATCCTCTTTTAAAGTGATAACATTTGAATTGTGGACAAAGGGGATAAGTCAAACCGGATGATAACTCAGTAATGTTTTCAACATGTTAAAAGTATGAGTTACATTTTAAGGTAAAGCTTTGATTTGAATGATAAATAACGCCTGCACACGTCGTCTCACAGGTCAGTTTGAGGACGTCTCCTCACTTCCTGCACTAAATATGCCCTGAAATGGTAAATTTTTTTTAAATAATAATACGTGTAACTCTTCCTCCAAACCGCCTTCCTCTGAGGTTTCCTCACTCAGTTTGCAGATCCCAGATGAGTCATTGTGTGGAGAATAATTTATTTAGTGTCACTACTGTGTGGATCTGTGAGTCGAGCGCTCGGTCTCTAGCGGTCAAGTCAACAACGAGAGCGAGAACAGGAAACACATCGTTCATCATTAGAGGACTCAGAGTCTGACCAAGGATGATCATTAATATAATGATGGAATCATACAGTATCACTAACCCTTCATTTTAAACTCATTCTTGCTCGCAGTAATAACTAAGTACATGTGAATGATGGGAAGTGAAGGTCAGTGCCATACAATTAACAACACTCACATGAGGAGGATCCTGTAAGTCAGGGCTGCACCTCAGCTTATTATTGAGTTAAAATAACAACTCACGTCCTCGTCCTTGAATAAGTGCTGAGTGTATTGTGTGTATAGTGTATGTTATGATTCCATTTTTGTTATTTATGGATTCACACACAAGCTTTTTCTGGTGGTACTTCATTTTTTGTTTGTTAGTAACATCATTAGCCTTAATGTTGGTAGTGAGGTTACTTTTAAAAACTTGGAACAGAGTCTTATTTCAACAATCTGATCATCGAACCCCCATGTTCTCAAACTGTGGTACCATCATAATAGTCTGCATTGCCCTGAACAAGGATTGGTTGAAAATATTTGCATATCTCTTAAGGAATAATTTTCATGAATTTTTGAAAATCAGGAAATGATCCATTTGCCCTGATGCACTTTGACAGTGAGCTGACTTTCTTCTCAAAAACAAAAAGTTTCTCGGAATGACTTGAAATTTACCATCATAATAGTCGGCATCGCCCTGAAGAAGGATCAGTTGAAAATATTTGCAAATCTCTTAGAGAATAATTTTAATGAATTTTTGAAAATCAGGAAATGATCCATTTGCCCTGATGCACTTTGACAGTGAGCTGACTTTCTTCAAAAAAACAAAAAGTTTCTCGGAATGACATGAAATTTACCATCATAATAGTCTGCATCGCCCTGAACAAGGATTGGTTGAAAATATTTGCATATCTCTTTAGGAATAATTTTAATTAATTTTTGAAAATCAGGAAATGATCCATTTTCCCTGATGCACTTTGACAGTGAGCTGACTTTCTTCTCAAAAAAGAAAAGTATCTCGGAATGACTTGAAATTTTGTACACTCGTATAAAAAATGTTTGTGAAGCACTGGAATATTCACTATCAGAACAGTTTTACTTTAAAATGTTGTGAAATATAAATACTGACACTTATACACGTTGATCATTCGAGTTTGAGACACCTGGTGTAAGTTATATGTACATGACACATAAGTGTAGAATTTAACACCATTAATGCAATCATTTATGGATTAGAAGAGCGTGACTCAGCTCAATGTCTGGGAACATACGTGAAAACAAATCCCCCACTCTGGGATTGACAATGTACATGGGATTAGGAAATGATGACAAATGATGTGGGAATATAAAATGTGCAGCACCATGTGTTCTCAGCCCATGGTCCCACAGTATATGGTGTCATAGAAGATTCATTGCGAACACCATACGAGCAGAGAGTATACATTATATACTTGGCATGCAGCTGTACTCTTTATCAATGTCTTCCTCTGTTCTCTTCTCTGTGTTTTGCCAACAATGTACTTTGCTAAAACTCTGTGCTCATAGCTTGTTGTCTTTATCCACTCGAAACATTTGTGGACATCTAATGAAATCAAATATAGGCTGATATATCCTCCAGAATAACGGAGAATTCATAAACAGACAGTAAAAAAATCCACATGAAAAAGTACATCGTTTTATTACCGTTGCATTATCTTCATACTGCTCCTGTGGCTTTTTTAGTGCTTCTGTGGTGCAGGACTTGACTCAGATATATTTCTCTGAGATTGAAGCTGCAGTTTAGGAAAAAGGAAGTTATGTAAAAACATATGGCAAGACCATTGGCCCTTCACTCACGGGAGAATCTGTGTTTTTGTGGTTAAACAAGAGCGGAAACTGTCGTTATAGCTCTATGTTTCTGAGATCGTCTTCTTCTGTCTGCTCAAATTGTGTCATTGTTGATTTCCTCCTCTTTGCGAATGGAAGCAATGTAGCATTATTTGTATTCTACGTTCTGAATCTGAAAACAGGACGAGAAATACTATCAGACCTGACAGAGGGAGCGTTTGTGTGTATACAGCAGCAGCACAGGGGCAGGCTGGGGTGGAGAAGAAGCTCTTATCCTTTCAAACTCCTTCTGAAACCGTCTGAAAACTCTCTGTGACCCTGAAAAATACAGGATCATCTCGTGAAATATGGCACTTTTATCAGTCCGATTCGCGATCACATCACTGAGCAAACTGTCCGCGAAAAAGTCGCGGCTAATCGCCAAACTGAGTGAGCAGAAAAGATGGATTGGTGGAGTGACGGCAGATAAGATCAGCACGGCTACATGACTGCAATAGCAGCGTGCGAGACAGACATAAAACATATTTTATGTGTTTTTATTTTACAGGACAGTAGCAAAGCTGGAATCGACATGCAGCTGCAACAACCCACGGCCAGATTAAGCGTGAGTATTATTTCCTTTATAGGTTTTTATAAGAGAGTATCTGTAAAAGTATCTGTTATAACTGTTCTCTACAAGACTCGGAGGGGAAGTTCACAGCCTGAGTGCAAGAGAAAAATGTGCAAACACTCACATAATCTCACATCACATGGATTAAGGGAGGAGCTTCGCAGCCGGAAAATCATGAGGGACTGCAACGTGATTCCCGTCACTGTTGTAAATGCGTAGCGTGCACAGTACATGCACAGTGTTTTACAAGCCTGCGAGGACACAGCTGAGCCTCAGCTCAGACCAGGAGGCACTTTTATTAGCGTCGTGAGAGTTTGACTTTACGGTAAACACACGATGTCAAACACGTGCATTCACTTACCTTTGTACTCGTTAAACTCTAACCAATCCGCGTCAAATCTTCGTTGAAACGATTTAATTTTAACAGAAGAAAGGAGATCTCGTCTAACAACGTGATGTAAAAATAGAATTGGACGACATAAACACCAATTTGCCATGACATACAACGTAATCCAGAAGTTAGTGTCATCTCTGTCTCATGAAAAACATTTAAATGCACAAAAAATATGTATATTTGACATCCTGTAAAACAGCACAGGATAATAAAGCAATCTAAGGCAGATAAATGTTACATCACATTCAAACTCACAAGCCTCCAGTTTGGGGAAAGTGGGTGAGACACGTTCACATTAAATACCAAATGTTACCCCGAGGAAGTGACTCAGTCACGGTAATTGGAAGCAAACTTCAAAACAAATGCACAGAGTTGAAAAAGAGAACCTCCCCTGCTTCCTCTGTGGATGGAACAACTCCTTCACACTCCTCAGGCACAATGTGACTTTCATCCCAATCACACTCCATCTCACATGGAACATGAAAACGCTTTCTCTTTTCTCTTCTTTTTCTTCTCTTATCTTGGATACTTAGATACTAATATCTATGTTAGTAATAACATGAGTCATGTTGCACTAATGTGACCAAAAAGTAAAACATGCTGTTCTTTACAAAGGGAAAATAATCAGTAAGAACATCAATGTCTTTTTCCCACAGAAGAGGATCAGGGCCACATGTAAAGATGTTTCTGAGATTAAATTCAGAATTATGAGAAAAATATCTGAATGATGAGAAAAAAAGTAAAAATTCAGAGTCATAATTCTGAGGGGAAAAAAATCTGAATTCTGAGAAAAATGTCTGAATTCTGACTTTTTTTCTTAGAATTCTGACTTATCTCAAGATTCTGATTTTAATCTCAGGCTTTAATATCAGAATTCTAGAATTCTGACTTTTTTTGTTATAATTCTAACTTTTTCTCAGGATTCTGACTTTAATCTCAGGATTCTGACTTTAATCTCAAAATTCCAGAATTCTGACTTTTTCTTAGAAGTTGGATTTTAATCTAAGAATTCTGACTTTTTCTCAGAAGTTGGATTTTAATCTCAGAATTTGGACTTTAATGGCAGAATTCAGACTTTTTCTCAGAAGTTGGACTTTAATCTCAGAATTCAGACTCTTATCTCAGAATTCTAGAATTCTGACTTTTTCTTAGAAGTTGGACTTTAATGGCAGAATTCAAACTCTAATCTCAGAATTCTATAATTCAGACTTTTTCTAAGAATTTGGACTTTAATGGCAGAATTCTGACTTTTTCTTAGAAGTTGGACTTTAATGGCAGAATTCTGACTTTTTCCTCAGAAGTTGGACTTTAATCTCAGAATTCAGACTTTTTTCAGAATTTATGCTGTTTCATTTATTGTACTACTAAGGAGAAAGAAAAGGGAGTGTGTGTAGAGTGTAAAGTTAGTGTAAAGGTAAATATAAAGTTTCAAACAGATGATATTCACAGACACACAAAGTGTTGGTGGAAGTGAAAACAAGAAGAAGAATCCACAAAAAAAAACAGGGTAAATCTCCAAAGGATACACGACTGTCTCTCAACATGACCAAAAACAGCATCTGCAACAGCAGTTTAAAGCATGTGGAGGAGGGGAAACAGAGTAAAGAGACGTTTCTGTAGGGTTTGCCTTTGCCGTGCAGTGGCGTGGTGACAAATGAGGAGGACACTGAGAGGAATCCAGGTGACATTGTTTGGCTGACTGCCTCTTTCTCTGCCCACCCAGGGGAGTCATTTCACACTGTTGAGACATTTTTCAAACACACACACACACGGAGGAAGCAGCTGGAGTGGATGGAAGAATTTGATTTCCCATGTGTGCAGCTGATGATAGGTCCGGTTTTTGAAAAGTTTTCACGGATTCCAGAAGTGGAGAGTTTTCTGGGAGTGAGAAAAAAAGAAAAAAAGAAAGAAAGAAAGAAAGAAGAAGCTTCACAAGGTGAAAAGAACTCTCTCCGGGTAAAAAGCTGACAAAAGTTTGCTGTGTTAGTCTAAAAATGGATCGTAAAAGAACTCGTCTTTTGATCGTATCCATTTGTGTTGCTCTTCCACTCAGACGATGTGAGGAGAGCAGGGAGCCATGAGAAAATAGTCTCTGATATTAGGACGACACAGACCCACAATGCCTTTTTCTTTCCCCTTTTCTAGATGAAGTCTCATATGGATTATCTATAGTTGCACTTCCATTTTTTGACAGGTCAATTGAGCAGCACTAGCTTGTTTTCCAGCCTAAGATAGACTACAACGCTACGGGAAAATTGTTTGTCTGTTATCATCCGAGGCTGCGATAATCTACTGTGCTGAAATATAAAGAACTGCTGTCACGGGGAAACAAAGACGCAGCAGGAGGACAAGAGACAAACACCAGAATATAAAGCAGCTGGGAAAAAAACAGTGAACATCAAGCATGCACGGGTGCATGCATGTAATCCCAAATAATCTGAAATTAGCATCGTCTCTGTCCATGAAATACATTTAAGTAAGAATAATTCAGTGGCTGGTTCATCTGTGTCACTGTGTGAGGTCACAGAGCAGACGATGATGTGGAGCAGCTTCATTGAATGACTACATTTTGTTCAGCAGGGTCAAAGGTCAAAGGTCAAACTCATGTTTTGACAGAATCATAATGACCGAGGGCTAATTTACTCTGGATAAACACGTCACATCAACGCCATCAATATACTTTGAAATAAGACTTTGTAAAGGATGTTATATTGTTAATATTTCTGTCTTATTTGAGTGAGATGTCCTTAAATTGATGATGACCTTAAGCTTCTTTCAGGCAGTACTATCAGACCTGAGGGAGCTGTTTCAGCGAGAACATCAATGTCTAAGTATTAGGGCCACATGTAAAGATATTTCAGAGATTAAAGTCAGAATTATGAGAAAAATATCTGAATTATGAGAAAAAAGTCCAAATACTGACTTTTTTCTTAGAATTCTGAATAATCTCAGGATTCTGACATTAATCTCAGGATTCAGAATTTTTTCTCAGAATTCTGACTAATCTCAGGATTTGGACTTTAATCTCAGAATTGAGACTTTAATCTCAGAACTCTAGAATTCAGACTTTTTCTCAGAATTCGGACTTTAATCTCGGAATTCAGACTTTAATCTCAGAATTCAGACTTTTTCTTTAATCTCAGGATTTGGACTGTAATCTCAGAATTCAGACTTTTTTGTCTGAATCCTGAGATTAAAGTCCAAATCCTGAGATTAAAGTAAGAATCCTGAGATTATTCAGAATTCTAAGAAAAAAGTGAGAATTTTGACTTTTTTCTCATAATTCAGATATTTTTTCTCTGACTTTAATCTCAGAATTCTAGAATTCTGACTTTGAGTGACGTGTCCTTTACTTGAATGTGGCTTCTGTCAGGCAGTACTATCAGACCTGACTGAGGCAGCTGTTTGACACGTATCCCATCATTCCTTGTGTTTCATACCTGTTTGCAGCTGTCTTGGTTTACTTGCCCTCCTCTCTATATTTTGCCGTTGCTTTCATCCTGACACAGAATTAATGACTTCCTGTGTGCAGTGTGGGAATGTGACAAGGGATTCAAACAACACCCGCTACACTCAGAAAAAACTCAGATTATATATGCAGAGCAAACGCATGAAGCAAACAACCACATTTATTGCTTTTGGAGGAATACAAAAATATTCCTGCGTACTAAAATTGCTCGGCCTTTTCCTCGACCGGCTCTGTCTTTAGTCATCGTCTGCTTTTGTAATAACTTTATTGCATGTGTCGAGGCAGACGGAACACACAAGGAAGTTTAAAACCCGCAGAGAGCAAAGTTTGCTCTCGGTAAAACAAAATAGGAGGCAGGTCAAAGGTCAAAGGCAGTGGGCATCATTCAGTGAAGGGGAGAGAGTGGGAGACTGGGGTCAATATTGACTTTATTCCTGTTCCTTACATTCCTCTGACTGGGCGACCTGAGACAGACAATACAAGACGTGCAGAGTCTGCTGGAACTTTTATGCTCCTGTATCCACCGTCAACATTCTTTATGAACGGACCTAAGACTCTGGAGACTTTAGTAAACAAAAACATCAATGTACGCTCCCAGAAAAAATATACATGCATACACGTATATATACGGAAGAGAATTTAAAAAACAACATTTAATAACAAACCCAGCTACTTTAATCTTACAATTCTAACCCTACCCTAACCCTCTGACTATTTTCTTTTTATTAATCTCTGAATTCTGACTTTTTTTATTAATCTACGAATTCTGACTTTGATCTCCGAATGACTTTAATCTCAGACTTTAATCTCATAATTCTGATTTTAATCTCAAATTATGACTTTAATTTCAGAATTTTTACTTTAATCTCCAAATTCTTGCTTTAATCTCATGAATTCTGATTTTAAACTCCAAATTCTGACTTAATCTTCTGACTTTTTCTTTAATCTCAGAATTTTTACTTTTTCTCAGACTTTGAGTTCAGAATGTTTACTTTATTCTCCAAATTCTGGCTTTAATCTCATGCATTCTGACTTTATTCTCCAAATTCTGACTTTAACTCTCTGAATTCTGACTTTAATCTCCAAATTCTGACTTTAACTCTCTGAATTCTGACTTTAATCTCTGAATTCTGACTTAAGTCTGAGAATTCTGACTTAAGTCTGAGAATTCTAACTTTAATCTCTGAATTCTGACTTTTTTTCTCTCCGAAATCTGACTTTAATCTGAGAATTCTGACTTTAAACTCAGAATTCATGCTACTTTATATGTGGCACTTATACTCTACACATATATGCACACGCACACACACACACACACACACACACACACACACACACACACACACACACACACACACACACACACACACACACACACACACACACACGCACACACACACAGCTTGAACATGCCTAGCGAGCAGGGCCTTATTGAGCTATGATTGGCTGCTCACGTTGACCACAGCACATCATCAATCACTGTAGACTCCAGGTGCCCCAGTTATTTCCCCCCCTCTGCTTATTAGTCTGTGAAGGGCCAATGCCATGATAGATCTCACCATAGGGATATGGTTTATCCGTGCAGGGGGGAGGAGGGCGAGGAGGGCGATACACCACCCCATAATTTCACCAGTAAGACGTAAAAAAAACCACCAACAACAACAAGGTGTAAAAAGGAGGAGGTTTAGAGCAACAGGACGTGTTATCCTCTGGGGACTCAGAGTAAGATTGAGTTCTTTGCATGAGAAACACAGCATTCCACACTAAAGATTATTGGATGCAGCTCCTTTATGACCCATGAAGAGGACACAGCGCGTTTAAAGAGCCCTAAAGGAAGATAGATGCAGCCGAGTCATTCAAGGCGAGATATCTCCTCTGCCTCATTTGTTGTTCAGCATGCACGCTTACAGCAGCTGCTGCTGGTAATTAATAAAGTCTAAACACTAGGTGGAGCTGTCTGTACAGTTAATGGACTGACGACAGGGGCTATTTTTCTCAAACTGCAGTGACAGTGCATACTTAAATAGATTTAAAACCCCCACATTTTATTTATATGACTTATTTTATCTATTTATTTATTTACAGTATGAAATCAAATTAAAGATATATGAGATATAATGACAATGTATAATAATTAATGTAATAATTAAAAATAAGCATACAGCATATAAAAACATCACTGTAATTATATTATTATTATAATAAGGAACTTATTTGAAATACTTGTCAGTTATCACACCATTGCAGGACATTAGACAGCAGTCTCTAAAAGCCAGCTGCAGTGTAATAATGAGGTGCAGTGTAAGGCAGTGAACAGCAGATGGCACCATTGGTCTCGTCATAATCACTCTCGTGGCTTCACCCACGTCTGCATACCAATGAGATGTGAGCAGAGAGGGTTCATACATGTGATCACTCCTCTTTTCTGACCTCCTACTCTTCAACGCTGAATCCTCTTGTTTAATAATAAATGATTTGATAGCTGTTTTCTTACAGAGATACAGTTTAACAGCTCATCAAAGAGAGTGAGAAATCAAAGAGAATGACTTCTGACTGAGGAAACACCCACTGTGACTGTTTCACTATGACTGTTTCACTGTGACTGTTTCACTGTGACTGTTTCACTGCGACTGTTTCACTGTTTAGCTGCGACTGTTTCGATTCGACTGTTTCGATTCGACTGTTTCGCTGCGTTTCACTGCGACTGTTTCACTTCGACTGTTTCACTGCGTCTGTTTCACTTCGACTGTTTCACTGCATCTGTTTCACTGCGACTGTTTCGATTTGACTGTTTCACTGCGACTGTTTCGATTCGACTGTTTCACTGCTACTGTTTCGATTCGACTGTTTCGCTTCGACTGTTTCACTTCGACTATTTCGCTGCGTTTCGCTTCGACTGTTTCGCTTCGACTGTTTCGATTCGACTGTTTCGCTGCGTTTCACTGCGACTGTTTCGCTGCGACTGTTTCACTGCGTCTGTTTCACTGCGACTGTTTCGCTGCGACTGTTTCACTGCGACTGTTTCACTGCAACTGTTTCACTGCGTCTGTTTCACTTCGACTGTTTCACTTCGACTGTTTCGCTTCAACTGTTTCGCTGCGTTTCACTGCATCTGTTTCACTTCGACTGTTTCACTTCGACTGTTTCACTTCGACTGTTTCACTTCGACTATTTCACTGCGACTGTTTCACTGCGACTGTTTCATTGGACTGTTTCACTTCGACTGTTTCACTTCGACAGTATCACTGTGACTGTTTCACTTGGACTGTTTCACTGCGACTGTTTCACTTCGACTGTTTCACTGCGACTGTTTCACTGCAACTGTTTCTCTTCGACTGTTTCACTTCGACAGTATCACTGTGACTGTTTCACTTCGACTGTATCACTGTGACTGTTTCGCTTCGACTGTTTCACTGCGACTGTTTCACTGCGACTGTTTCACTGCGACTGTTTCACTGCAACTGTTTCTCTTCGACTGTTTCACTGCGACTGTTTCACTGCGACTGTTTCAGTGTTTCTCTTCGACTGTTTCCCTGCAACTGTTTCTCTTCGACTGTTTCACTGCGACTGTTTCACTGCGGTGACTCATTTACATAAACACACGTGTGTTGTAACAATGTTGCAACAAAGTCTGCGTGCGGCGATGGTTTGACATAAAAGATGCACAGACAACAGATGCCACACATGACTTATTAATGTCAATCTTTTCAGCTCTTTGTCAGACATTTAAAAAGTGACAATAAAACAACACAATATAACTATATGCATGCGTATGTAGAGGTGGCACCAGGTCATTGTGATGATTTATGATGCAAACTAAAGCCATTAAATGACATTAGACTCAGTACGTGATACGCTCGGTGTTAAAGGGTTAAATTAAAATCATTAAAGACTTTTACCTGACCTCACTTAATGCATGTGACCTTAACTTTATGATTTTATGGCAAAGTTTGACTGAAATAGCAGCGAATATGGGTTGCATTGATAATTTTGCATATTCTTTGGGGACTTGGGAGTGAAATATTCTCTCTTGTTCAGTGTGCACTGGTGAAAAGTGTGAGAGTTCCGTCAAGGACTCTATCCTCGCTTTTATGTCGACTCTCAGGTGAACGCACAACAAAAGGTACAATTAATGAGCTTAGTTGAAAAGGACGAAAAAAAGGGAGAAAAAAAAAGTTGAAATGGACATCAGTGAATAGGGAAGAGGGCATGAATAGCATCTTTAGATCGCACTCGTTTATGTTTGAAAGTGGAAATCCTCTTCCAGTGGAGCTTGCAAATTGAACTGTGGACACAGAGAAAGGACTGGATTCAAACATTTAAAGTATGGAAATGTTCCTCTCGTGTGTCCAATCACGTCCTCAGGTGCCTCGTCTTCTTCAAACCGAGCCGTTTAACAGAGTTCAGAGCAGAGTGAAACTCAACCATGAACAAACTTCAGCACCGGGCTGATTTATTATTATAATAAAAGTTGTTTAATCAGGCTGATTAAACAACTTTTAGAAATGAAACTATTGTCCATTGTTTGTTTAATATCAGAAAAGACCTTGAATGATTTTAATCCTCACTGAAAAAGTGAGGGAAAAGTGGCCAGAATTGTAATCTCCAACATATTATTTTTTTGTGATGTTAATTTGAAAATAACCTTCAATACCAGATTGAATTCTACATCCTCATGTGTGGTCAATTCTCTCTGACCAGATTAACGTAATTTCTGCTTGTAATTAAATCTATTATCAAGTCTACATTTATCAATTAATCCTGTTGCGACACATTTGCCCGAGTGCACTTTGCGTTACCGTAATTACACAACAGTTTGTGCTATCGGAAAAATTCCAGCGGTTTCTGAAAGCCGAGAAGTTTCACATCAAAGTCAACATTCTTGGTTATTACGGTAACTTTACTCGCGCTGTTGCAGGAAGCCGGAGAATCAGTGTCTTTGTCACCAGAGAGGAGAGAGTTGGGAAAATGCCCATACATGGACAAAGACTCAAACAAATGTTATTTTAATTATATGATTTTGTGTTAAATTCAAATCTGGTGTTTTTCCTAAATAAAACCTTTTGTTTTTCTTCAGTTTAAATTGTTAATACACTAGATTAACATGCAGTAAAAGCACTTATCTCATAGGATAATGTTATGGCTCTTTTATGGTGAAAATAAGCCCAAAAAGAAGAACATTTTAAGGCTTAGATGTTAAAGGGTGAAAAAGGAAAATTACTTTATTTTGTACATGCTCCCTCTTGCTTTGATCTTGAAGACTCTTAATCTCTAGTGGATTAAAACGCGAGGAGAAAACACACTTGTGTTTATTTACGTCATCATTTTTTTCCTCTTTTCAATTTCTCGACACTTTCCACTTTGCTGGTGTTGTGTCTTTTGTCTTGAGTTGAAGAGCTCCCTCTCCTCTTTCCTGCCTGATCCTTTCACCTTCTGCTGTGTCTGCTGAGGAAGGAGTGAAGTGATATCGAGGAAGGCTCTTAACTCCTGCACCTCCTCCTCCTCCTCCTCCTCCTCCTCCTCCTCCTCTCTTGCCTCTGCATTATTGAACATGCTGCAGCGCGGCCACAGGCCAAGACTCCAGGTCACAACCACAGCGGCGCGATCGGTCGTCGTGGACGAGCTATATTTAAAACAGGGTCAGGGCTTTTCTGAGACGAGCACACATTAACATTACCATTTTATTTAATCGTTTTTGAATAGATCCTCAGCGACTTTTAGATCCATTGATGTCGAAGGGTTCGGGGGTTCGGGGGCGGGGCTCTAATCCCCATCAACAAGAGTTAATGGGAAAACAAATTGCAAAGCAACACACACACAGATTAACAATGTAGTGCACTTTGTTTTTGTTTCTGTCTTAAATCAGACATCCGGACAAAGACGTCACTTTTTCCTTTTCTAACAGGAAACATGGCTCTAATGATTGTGTTGAGCTCTTTGTCTTGTGTCGTCTTGTGTCGCCTTGTATTTTGAGACACAAAACACCTGTTTTATCAGCTGCTGCAGGACTAAACCATATAGGCCCTGACAAGATGTGGATCATCAAGCATTTCCCGCCCCCTAAAGCCCCACAAGGCATCGCTATCTTTCACACATGAGCAGACAAACCAATTCGATATCCTGCATTGTGCGGAGATCTCAAATATCTCCACGAGACGGTGTCATCGTGTGTGTGTGTGTGTGTGTGTGTGTGTGTGTGTGTGTGTGTGTGTGTGTGTGTGTGTGTGTGTGCGTGTGCGTGTGCGTGTGCGTGTGTGTGTGTGATCTCTCGCACCTCTGTCTTCCGTCTGCTTGTTTTATTCAGCGAGGGATTTCAGTCTTTCCAGACCACGACTTTCCAGTCGAATGTGTGCGACACCGCCATCATTAAAGAACCTTAAGGTTGCTGAGGGATCACCTGGAACAATCCTATACCTTCTCTAGGTCACAGGCAAGACAACAAGGACAAGAATTCTTGAATGTCCTGAGATATTAGACAAAAAAAAACTTTACTTTACCAACTATTTTTGCCATATTTTGTATGACTGAAGATGAATTTATTACAAATTTGATGATTTAACAGAATAATTAATTGTAAGTCTATGAAAGACTTAAAGGTCACATAGAGTGGTCCTGTTGCACATATATGTTATTTATGGAGGTCTACTTACATACATTAACTTGTTTTTATGCTCAAAAACCTCGTAGTTGCTGTAAACGAGCCGATAGAAATCCTCTTTTCTGACGCTGTTTCCCAGCCACGAGATTTGAGACTCAACTCTCGCACCCAGAAGACAGAGTCTTGTGATTGGCCAGTACCCGGAAGTGACATATTCAGCACACCAGCTCTCAGAAGCACAGCTCCCCCCTCTGGAACGGTGGATGAACTGCTCCTCATGATCAAAACATTGTTTTAACGGTGTTTAAAAATAGCTTCTTCACGACTCCCCGCCGCAGTCCCTTTGACGACCTTTGACCCGGAGTCAGACCCAGAGTCAGAAGACACTGTCGCTCGTGAAACACCTCCACAACGGACGTTATTCTTCTTCTGCGGTTCAATGTACGCAACCGGATGTGCCCGGACTAGTGCCCGGAGCAGGACGATCTGCTGTTCAGGAGAACCGCTGTTTACGTAACCGGACCGGGTTTTTTCAGAGATCTCGCTGAGCCCGAGATTACAATAAAACACAGCGTTCTCAGTAGTGGCTGAACTGTTTGTTAAGAACCTTCAGGGCTTCTTAAACAAGGTAATGACGCAGATACACACTAAAAAACAGCCTTAATTTGAACTTCCGTTCTAGGTCCGATTTAAGGGAGATGTCCAAGATGAGGACGTTGAGCAGCAACAGCAGGAAAAGGACCCAATTAGACTGATAAACGATGAAGAACGATGGGTCAGATGAGACTCTGAAGACTTGGTCGTGTTGATAATGAGGCGGAGAGGGTGTACGAGTGTGAGGACTAAAGCAGGAAGACGACATTATGAATAAAAAGGCGACAACGTGATGATGATTGACTCAGGAGTTTGCTGCACTGCAGCGATGTTTGTGCAGAGTCGACCAAGTCAGAGACAGCCAGGGAAACGAAATCAAAGCGTGCAACTGACCGAATTTATGCAAGAGCTTCATATATGTTATTATTATTTTAGAATTTTGGATGATGCAAATGAAAAACCTCCAATTACACCAGGTCCATTTATTAAGATAAATGCACCATCTGCACAACCTGGATCACTGCACGCACAACAGGTTTGTGCTGTGTCCTGGAAAATGCTGGCTCTGAAACAACAGTGGGTTCACTGCTTCAGTAACAGGAGAGAGAACTATTCAAGCACACACACACACACACACACACACACACACACACACACACACACACACACACACACACACACACACATATAATACATCTATATATGAGTCATTATCTCATCACTGCCACACACAGCTGCACAAAATGACGAGGGGTTGAGGAGGATGGTGCACTGGGAAACACTGAGCTGGAGAGTGCAGCTATTGAGTGAGATAAGTGAGTGGGTGTGTTTTTGTGTGTGTGTGTGTGTGTTGATAGCTGCAGCAGAGACTGAGCTGTTCACTGTGTCTTGATGACCAGCTGGACTCAGAGAGTTTAGATTCCATCTCTTCTCTTCCCACATCTGCTTCACATTCTGGTTTTTGCATCTCCCGTCGCCGATAAGTGAGGAGAAGGGAGCTCTTAAACTGCCACGGATGACGACTGCGTCTCTGTGCCGTTTATGTGCACATAACTGTCGAATTAGGAAGTTTTGGCAAGAAGGTGTCTGTCGTAAAAAAATAAATAAATGAACGAGTTCAGTCTCAAGAATCAGGTAGTGCTTGATGAGATTAGCCTAATCCAGTCTCCTCGAGCCATAAACATGTCGGGGGGGTTTTCAGGACCACAGACGCCGTGATGAGGCAGCGTCTTCAGAGCCTCGTTTGTTGACATACAGTATTCATGTCTGGAGGCTCAGAGAATTTACCAATTATCTCTTCTGTTCCGTAGAGCAACAACGTTCTTTTTGCTCCACAGCAGCGACCAAACAACAGAGACCAGATAATGCAGTCTTTGCTGTGGTTATAGTTCCTAACAGGGAACCAACTCTACACACCAGCGTGATATTAACGCTGTTAAATTTATTCTGTACAACCTGCGCTTCATAGCACGATTGTTTTGGTGTGGATTTATTCTTTAAAGCGGACCTAGACCGGAAGTTCCAATTAAGGCTGTTTAGTGTGTATCTGCGTCATTATCTTGTTTACAAAGCCCTGAAGGTTCTAAACAAACAGTTCAGCCACTGCTGAGAACGCTGTGTTTTATTGTAATCTCGGACTCAGCGAGATCTCTGAAAAAACCCGGTCCGGTTACGTAAACACCGGTTCTCCTGAACGAGTCGTGAAGAAGCTATTTTTAAACATTGTTAAAACAATGTTTTGATAATGAGTAGCAGTGCATTCACCGTTCCAGAGGGTTAGGGTGTACTTCCGGGTACTGGCCAATCACAAGACTCTGTCTTCTGGGTGAGAGAGTTGAGTCTCAAATCTCGCGGCTGGGATTTTTATCGGCTCGTTTACAGCAACTAGGTTTTTGAGCATAAAAACAAGTTAATGTATGTAAGTAGACCTCCATAACTAACATATATGTGCAACAGGACCACTCTATGTGAGCTTTTAACATAAATACGTTTCTTTATATACCACCACTCTGGTTTTATACGCCTGTCATAAAAAGTCTGGATTCTTGGGCTAAAGAAGTGAAGTCATCGATGACGCTTCACAATAAACACAATACTGTATATAATGAGCAACTACTGTATATTACAGCGTTAAACATGAACATACACTGAATACACAATGAATATATATATACACGACACAAGTGAAGTGTCGATAATTAACAGCTGCTAACTGTGAATGTATATTATGTTCAGTCATTGCCCTGAACTTATGTATCAATGTATTTTTCCATTTTACTATGCTTTCCATACCTTTACTTCAGTCCCTACCATACATAACAAATATCCATTAGAATTTTAACCCCTTAAATTCCAGTTTTTGTGAGTAAGCGACACAAAAAGTGCGTTATTTTCTGTTTAATACATTGATTTGGATTTTGTAAACAAATGACACCCCCTGTGTCTCTAAGGGACAAAAGAAATGATCTAATAACGACCAACTTCAGTTCTTACCATACACAACAAATATTAATATATTTTCAGATTTTTAACTTCTTAAATTTCTGATTTAGGGTGCAAACTGCCCTTAAAAAAACCCCACAAAAAATGATAATTTTCCATTGAAATGTTAGTGTATTCCAAAAAAATAATTCAATGGGAGTCAGATGCCAAAGGGACACAGATTGCCTCATTTTATTTCAAAATCCATCCCAAAACACACACTGTACCAATTATATAAAGCAATTTGCATCAACACGGCCAAAGAAAAACCCAAAAACCCAATAAAACGTTCAAGGTTTTCTTAGCATTTATAAAGTTGAAATAACTATAATCATAGCTGCCACTGTAATACTTCAAAATCATAAAGGAAGAGAAGGAAGACTTGAGTCATAGCTGCAGTTTCTTTACATTATAATTATAAATGTCCTGTACATTCAAGCCACTGTTCAGTGAGTTTCAGAGTGAATTCTTCTGCTAAAAGAACACATGGACAGAGACGTAAAGATGACGAACATACACTCTTAAAAATAAGGGTTCCATAATAGTTATTCTACAAGAGCTGAGGTTCTACCTGAAACCATTTGCTTCTGAAAAACCCTTTCCCTGAAGAAAGGGTTTTTCAAGGGTTCTTGGTCACACTAATGGTTCCAGTAAGAACCATTTTGATCCACAGAACCCTTTAAAACCACTTTCCTGAATAAAGGGTTCTTGGTGGAACCCTCCAAAAGGGTTTTATAAAGGTTCTACCTGGAGCCAAAAAGGGTTCTCCTATGAGGACAAGCCGAAGAACCTTATATGGTTCTACTAAGCACTTTTATTTCTAAGAGTGTATCACATGGACAGTGTTTTGATAGTCGCTCCACAGAGGATCTACAGCAGAGCGTGAACTCTCATATCTGACTCTGTGCTGTTGTGTTTTCATTGACTGATCGTCAGACGTCATGTTTTCACTCTCAGAACGAGCTCAGATACCTTTTTATCTCTCTCTCTCTCTGTGTTTAGACTCATTGTCATGTTGTTGTTGTTGTGGTTCAGATTCAATTTGAGATTTCCATGAATTATTGCCGTTGACGCTCTCGTGCGTGCGCTCAGAGATGAAGTTGTGCCGTCGGGCTGTTGAGTTCTATGATTCTCACTTTCTCTCTGTGTGTGTTTTATTCACTCACGCAGTGTTTTGTATTCAGTATTAAAATCAAGTTCACCTTGCAGCTTCTTGTAGGGCTGTTTTTAAATCGGCTCGCCTCGAAGATTACTCGTGAAAACTGATGTTTTCTCTTTGGTGGTTTGTCTTGTTTTTGTTTTCGTTAGCGGATAATTTGAAGAATACCTGGCTCATATTTCTCTGCTGACCATAATCAATACGATTGAGCAGCCTCTCAGGTGTGAAGGTTATGCTCTCGGATTCTGAGTCTTTTAACTGTATGGAATAAAAAAGACAAATTAAGTTTTTTTTTTTTATAGTGGACCTAGAACAGAAGTTCCAATTAACGCTGTTATTTAGTGTTTATCTGCGTCATTACCTTGTTTATGAAGCCCTGAAGGTTCTAAACAAACAGTTCAGCCACTGCTGAGAACGCTGTGTTTTATTGTAATCTCGGGCTCAGCGAGATCTCTGAAAAAACCCAGGTCCGGTTACGTAAACAGCGGTTCTCCTGAACAGCAGATCCTCCTGCTCCGGGCACTAGTCCGGGCACATCCGGTTGCGTACATTGAACCGCAGAAGAAGAATAACGTCCGTTGTGGAGGTGTTTCACGAGCGACAGTGTCTTCTGACTCTGGGTCTGACTCCGGGTCAAAGGTCGTCAAAGGGACTGCGGCGGGGAGTCGTGAAGAAGCTATTTTTAAACACTGTTAAAACAATGTTTTGATAATGAGTAGCAGTGCATCCACCGTTCCAGAGGGGGGAGCTGTGCTTCTGAGAGTGGGTGTGCTGAATATGTCACTTCCGGGTACTGGCCAATCACAAGCCTCTGTCTTCTGGGTGAGAGAGTTGAGTCTCAAATCTCGCGGCTGGGAAACGGCGTCAGAAAGGAGGATTTCTATCGGCTCGTTTACAGCAACTAGGAGGTTTTAGAGCATAAAAACAAGTTAATGTATGTAAGTAGACCTCCATAACTAACATATATGTGCAACAAGACCACTCTAGGTGAGCTTTAATACACAGACAGTTATGTTTTATATCATCATAACACAAATGTACAGCAGGTAGAACGACTCGCGCTCACACAGCCTGAGGAGTGCTAATGTAATGCATATTCAAAGTGAGAGTGAAGTAAACTCAACCCAAAATGTCTCAATAAAATAGAAAGAAAGAGCTGCAGCAAGCATATAGAGGGACAGTGAATACCAACTGAAGCATGAAATAAAAATAGAAATTGCTGTAAAAAGAAGGACACAAGGAGGGAGGGAGGGTAATACTGTACGAGTGTGTTAGCGTCTCTGTTTGTGTGCGTCTGCGTCGTCAGTTTAGAAGAAGAAGAAGAAGAAGAACTCTCCTGCAGGTCAGAAAACGCTTTGATACAGAAAGAATTAGTCGCTCATATGGAGCACAGGTGACAGATATGCATTATGCATGGGTGGGGAAGGGAAGGGAAGGGAGGATATAAAAAGAACACTAAGATATTCACAGTTACACACACACGGCTGAACAGAACCGCACTGTAACGCTGTAACTTTATTACACAAAAACCGGGACGCATTAACATAAAGGAAAAGAATGTATTAGAGTGCACCACATACATCAAACTACACAAGGATTTGCGGGTATTTATAGACTGTGTGTGTGTGTGTGTGTGTGTGTGTTTTTGTACTTGCTGCATTCTGAGGACATGTGAGGGTTTTTAACCAACAAAGTGAGGACATTTTTACGAAGTGAGGACATTTTGTCCGGTCCTCACTTTGTTTTCATTGAAATCACTTCCTTGGGTTGTAAACATGCTTTACTCTGTTTTTAACACAGATCCTCAATTTGGTACAAAAAACGCGCTTTCCAGTCCTGACGTTTCACACACTTTTTGCTCTGGGGCTCCACCTGCAAACATTTTATGGTACTGCACCCAGTAGTTCTTTATAGATGTCATTCATGAAGTAGATATTTGTAATCGTGTACCTGGTCCTCAGTATGCAGCAGGTACAAGAATGTGTGTGTGTGTTCTTGTACTTGCGGCATACTGAGGACCAGTGAGGGTTTTTAACCAACAAAGTGAGGACATTTTAGCCGGTCCTCACTTTGTTTTCATTGAAATCATTTCCTTAGGTTGTAAACATGCTATATTCTGTTTTTTTTTAACAGAGGTCTTCAATTTGGTACAAAAACCCGCCTCCACCTGCAGACATGTTATGGTACTGCACTCAGTAGTTTTTTTTATAGATGTCATTCATGAAGTAGATATTTGTAATTGTGGTGCTTTATAAAGTGGAAATGCTGGTCCTCAGTATGCGGCAAATACAAGAATCTGTGTGTATGTTTGTGTGTGTGTGTGTGTGTGTGTGTGTGTGTGTGTGTGTGTGTATACAGCCATCTCCTCCTCCACAGATGACTTTGTGTTCACATCATCAGAAGCAGAGATAGAGATAGAGAGTGTCCAGCTTTTCAAACTTCATCAGTGATCAGAAATGATCGTCCTGATGTCATCATCATCATCATCATCTTCATCATCATCTTCATCATCATCATCATCATCAGCAGCAGCATCAGCAGAATCTGCTGCTTATGTTTCCCACAATCCCTCAGAGAAGTCGTCGCAGGTCCACGTTTTGTCCTCTTTTCTTGGCTGATTGATGGAGCAGGTGCCGAGCGTTAGTTATCGCCGTTTGGCACGAGTTTCTGGTGATGTCTTTAATTAGCCGCGGAAGATTAATGATGCAGATTAAATGCCATTAGGAATATAAATGTACTACTTGGAGTTATGCTAATTTTATGGAAATGAGGGTGATCTGGTCACTTGTTTTGCTTATGTAACGCGATGTGTTTGATATTAAACGATCAAACTACTTCACTTTGAGTGCTGGAAACTTCTCCGGCTGTTCATCAGGACCTGTTCTTAACACCGCTCTGAATATCTTGTATTAATATGAGTGATTACTGTCCATTGAACAGTCAGACTGTCTCACTCAGAGTTTATATTGACGTTTCCAAGCTCCTCTTCTGTCTCACCGTGCGTCAGTGCTTCATTTATCCAAAAACTGTATGTGATGAAAGTCATTGTCAGAGTCTTTTTCACATCAAAAACCTCTTCTCTCTGCCACTGAAATCGTTTCAATTATCTCTCTCTTTCATACAGACTGCCATTTTCGGGCCATTGTAAAGCAATATGCAAAGAAATAGGATTAGATGGGCGTTTAGTGAGCGCTTTCCAAACACTGTTGCTGCAGTCGATGTCTGTGGTCGGAACAGAACGGCTCAATTCACTCAGAATCCATCTCTGCGATTGCATTTCAACGATCACATCACACAGTGTCTGTGAGGCCCGTCCACATTTCAGTGGTCCAATCACATGTGGAGGATTTGATTCAAATCCCTTTTATTCAAACGACACACAAAGCAAATAGTCAGTTTAAGTGAAGTGAGGAGAGAACTTAACTGGTGCTTAGAGTTCAAAGTGAGCGGCGTTTTTGTGGGAAAATGTGTCAGAGAATGAGTTTTACTACAGCGAGGAAGTGGGATAGGCAAAGTTTGTCAAATTATGACAAATAAATGATGACTTAATTACACACAGTCTTTATCTTGAGTGGATATCACATTATATTACAACAAAAGCAGATTTCACACAAAAAAACAGTCAAAGATGAACAAAGAAGTTCAGTTCACTTCAGTCCTGGATCAGATATCTAATATGTGGCCATGGACTATGAGTGATTTTGAGTTATTTTTGTCTTGTGCTACGGCTTAACATTATTGACTCTGAGCAGCAGGGCAGCAAAAGTCAAAAAATCCGTGTAGCAGAGCTTCCATTTCCTTGACCTATGACCCACTTCAACGCTGAGTGGACTCACAAATGTGTTGTTTAACCGTTTGAGAGTGGAATCACAATTTACAAGAAAATCACAGGCAAAAACACTCACACAAACTGATCTGTAATAATCTGACTTTATTCTCAGAATTCCGACTTTATCTCAGAATTCTGACTTTAAACTCAGAATTCTGACTTTATTCTCAGATTTATGACTGAAAACATGACAAATTCTCAGAATTCTGACTTTATTCATAGAATTCTGACTTAATTCTAAGAAGTCTGACTTTAAATCTCATAATTCTAACTTCAAACTCCAATATTCTGACTTTATTCTCAGAATTCTGGCTTTATACTCAGAAATCTGACTTTAAAGTCAGAACTCAAATATGTTTTTCCTGTGTGGCCCTTATCCTCTTCCGTAGATTTGAGTATATTAAATATTTAAAAAAATAACCTCATACGTATGTGATGTTACTGTGTGAAGACAGAGTGGAAACAGCTGACGTGTGAAACCTATGAAGAAAGAGGCTTAGCTAATACTCAGAGGACACACACACACACACACACACACACACACACACACACACACACACACACACACACACACACACACACACAGACTCACACACACACATAATGAGTGGGCTTTTGTGAGTTGCTACAGAAGTTAGCAACTGCACCAAGTGCCTCATAATTAGCCTTTCAACAGGCCGGACATTGTTAATCTTAATCTGTCTGTTATCTGTAGTTCCAGATGAGAGGAATTAGTGGCCCTCACCCTCACCCTCACCCTCGTCACCACTTGGCTTATTCTTCACGCCTCGGTCCATTCCTCCCTCCTCATTACGGCGTTTCAGGACCGTTTGGCCCGACGCGATACCAGAGAAGAGCGAGGCTAACTCATCAGGCCTGACGATACGACGACACCCTCAGAGGAGAACCAGGAGAACCAGGAGAACCATGAGAACCAGCATCAGTGACTCTGCTGCCTTTAAAAGGTTTGTTTCATCAAACACGAGTGCTTATTGTGATCTTCAAGTGTACATGAGGCACGGATGTTTTCACACACATGAGAGAGAGAGAGATCAAACACTACATTAGACATTTTAGTCCAATTAAAATCACGTCCTCTGTGGGAAACGCGTGTTTTTGCAAATATGAAAACTGCTTCGCTTTCCATCCCAAAAATAAAACAACGGTTACTTTTTGAGGTCGCGCACAGACTCTGACCCGCTGAAGCTCGGCCGTCGCTGAAATCTTTCATGAGACACAGAGTTACATAGCAACGCACAGACATCGGCTTCACAGCTCAGGGTGTAATCCCAGCACAGGCTCTGCCAAAAACAAGAGATAAATAAGTAATGACCATGTGAGTGGAGAGAATAACACAAGAATGGAAGACAATATGAGTGGAAAAAAGAAGAAGATGAAGAAGATGAAAGCTCTTGTGCATCTCACTGATAAAAGGATTCAAACTCCTTTTCTCTTTTCAATTAAAGATATTGCCCTGGTCTCGTCTCAGGAGGACGACACTTTCAGCCCCAACACCTTCTGATTCTTATCTCACTAATGTTAGTTTTATGCAAATGAAGTCCTTTCCTCATCTATTGTTTCATGTCCTAATGAAAGGTGACTCGATCTTCTTCACCTGTAGCTGTAGATTATAGACAGAATATCATACTATTGTCATGAACATTAATAATATTACCTAAGGTTGGATGAATCACACTTTTAAATGAATTGACATAAAATCATATATTTGAGCAATTTTTGATTTAATTTTTGATTGCAATTTGCATCATATATTAGTTTTTTTTTTATTGTGAACTGTTTATCGTTCCTTTTTCAAGACTTTCACTTTGAAATTCTGTGAAATTCCATCATGAATTGCGTTATCGTGAGTCAGAGTCGCCCCCTGGTGGCTAACTGCTACCTCTGCAACACTTCCTTGTCCATAACTTTTCAAAACAGTAGACTATATGTCCATTTTTATGTGACAATGCACATAACATAATATATTATCTTGTGGGCTTTAGTTTGAGATATCTGGAGCAGAGGATACGTTTAAGGTGACGTTGTTTCCTTTCACAAACATGTAATATGTTAAGGACACAATAAGATCATTGATTGTGTATATATATATATAGGTTTTATATTCAGATAAAGTCGTGTGAAGCGCTCTGGTCCTGCTGCTCTGAGCCGGTCACAGCAGCTGGATCCGCTCAGTCACTGTGAAACCTTTATTGATCCAATCGTCCTGGAGCTCTGGAACAAAGAGACATCACCTTTGTTTTGAGACCTGGATCTGCAGCGTTTTTTTACCAATGTATTTATAGAGATTAGACATGAGATGATTGGAAACGGGAGCAGGATTATGACAAACCCTCCTCCTTGAATGTGTCATTGTACTACAAAGGAATCCTCCTGATACCTTAATGACCTACTTTTACTGTGATATTGTGCTGTTTTAACACGCTTTTGGATCCATATATTTATTTCATTCTTATTTTATTTTTATATAGTTTCTTGTCTGTTGCTGTTGTTGTTGATGATTGTGTCCATGGAGGGCAGAGGGTGTGGAGGCCACACGTGTGAATCACAAATATTTAAAAGACTGAGCAGTTCCATGCTCTCATAAAATGCTTCTGGTTAATGAATTTAGGGACAGAATTCACACAAACACACAATTTGTTGTCTTGTCCAAGGACACTTAAGGATGCAGAAGCTGGGAATTGAGTTGCCAACTGTGTGTAGTTGTTTCTGCTTAATAATATATTCATTCAGTCATTAAAGCGGACCTGGGCCGGAAGTTCCAATTAACGCTAATTTTTTTTGGGTTTGTATCTGCGTAAAATTATCTTGTTTACGAAGTCCTGAAGGTTCTAAACAAACAGCTCAGCCACTGCTGAGAACGCTGTGTTTTATTGTAATCTCGGGCTCAGTGAGATCTCTGAAAAAACCCGGTCCGGTTACGTAAACAGCGGTTCTCCTGAACAGCACATCCTCCTGCTCCGGGCACTAGTCCGGGCACATCCGGTTGCGTACATTGAACCGCAGAAGAAGAATAACGTCCGTTGTGGAGGTGTTTCACGAGCGACAGCGTCTTCTGACTCTGGGTCTGACTCCGGGTCAAAGGTCGTCAAAGGGACTGCGGCGGGGAGTCGTGAAGAAGCTATTTTTAAACACTGTTAAAACAATGTTTTGATCATGAGTAGCAGTGCATCCATATTCAGCGGGTGTGTGTCCAGAGGGGGGAGCTGTGCTTCTGAGAGCGGGTATGCTGAATATGTCACTTCCGGGTACTGGCCAATCACAAGACTCTGTCTTCTGGGTGAGAGAGTTGAGTCTGAAACAGCGAGCCTGAAGGGAGCTTCAGTGAGGAGAGATTTATATCGGCTCGTTTATAGCAACTAGGAGGTTTTTCAGCATAAAAACAAGTTAATGTATGTAAGTAGACCTCCATAACTAACATATATGTGCAACAGGACCACTCTATGTGAGCTTTAATCAAGCCTCTTTTGATCATTGGTCAGTACAGTAACCTGGTGGACTGTACACACATTGCCAAAGCTCACCTGCTGTGGTAATTATTCCATTTCCTGTCGTTTCCCTGAATGTTATTCCTCAGGATCACCTGGAGGAAGTTTCTCTTCGTTTGAAGCCAATCCCAGCTGATAGTGAGTAAGAGTCAGGCTGCAGCCTGGACAGGTCGTCCGTCGCCTTATTACTCGGCCAACATACAGACACGGACAAAACCATCGCATTCACACTCACAGGCAATTAGACTGTGACCTCAGCCTCGGCCGGAGCAGCTTCCTGTTGTGAGGCGACAGCGCTGACCGCTGCACTGTACTGTCTGCGACTG
This sequence comes from Microchirus variegatus, assembly GCF_963457635.1. Lineage (NCBI taxonomy): Eukaryota > Metazoa > Chordata > Actinopteri > Pleuronectiformes > Soleidae > Microchirus > Microchirus variegatus. The sequence continues at coordinate 2,197,551 of NC_139818.1, read as the reverse complement.
AAGCTGAGTTTAAACACAGCCTGACAACACACCTCTCTGCAGCGCCGCCGCCGCCGCAATAGATTTGTTAGCCACGAGAACAGATTCTCGCAGTCAACCTTGTCAGCGACATAATTGGATTCCTTCTTAATAATTCAGCTGATGTATTTGCTCTGAGCGCGTGCAATAAAAACAAAGCCATTAGACGAATACTTCCTCGCAAATATTAACTTATACAGGAAATGAGTCATTTGTTTAGTGCTGTACTCGGCGACGACTCCAATGTTGTATCAAAGTGTTAACACAGGGCAAAGATAAGAGAATCACACAAGAGGGGAAAAAGACATAAATATTTAAAAATACGATGCTATAGCTGCTGCATAAAGACTTTGTTTTGAACGTCCTGCTTTTACTGAGACACAGACAATAATAACAGTAGGAATGCTCAGAGACAGAGACGCCTCTGTGAAGACATACTTTTGTTGGTGTTTCATCTGTGGCAGTGTGAGCGAGGGGAAGTCTGAACTGCAAACACGTTCGCTCAAAAACGAGAGATTTTGGGAAGAGGGCGACGACGGCGTGAAGTCACGCAGTGAAACCGTGCGTGAAACCAAGTGAGATGCAAAAATCTCAACAAAGGAATGAGAGACGATAATTACAGTAGACTGACGAGGATTCATTCTACTAAATGAAAATGGATTTATTCATTTTTCCTCTTTGTTCTTTTAACCCTTTAACTCCTAACCCTCAAAATGTCTGTCTGGACCTTTTTTGGCTTATTTTTTACAGAATATCTTTCAATATCTGGCAGTTATTTTCAATTTAAAATGAGGAAGTTGGACATGTACAACAGATTTGTGTGTTAAATTAGAATTTTGTTATTTACAATAACAGTCTTTGTCCAGAGCGTTTTCTCCAACTCTCTAATCCACTGTTCACTACAGAGACAAAATGTCTGTCTGGATCTTTTTTTGTCTTATTTTAACCATTAAAGAGCCAGAAAATTATCATGTGAGTTAAGTGCTTTTGTCAATTTTTCAAGAATATCTTTACTGCATGTTAATCTAGTGTATTAACAATTTAAACTGAAGAAAAAAACTAAAGGTGTTATTTGGAAAAAAACACTGTAGTTGTACACAAACACCAGATTTTCTGTGTTAAATTTGAATTTTGAACAGATTTAAAATGACATTTGTTTGAGTCTTTGTCCAAAAAATATGGAAACTATGTCGAGGCGTTTTCCCAACTCTCTCCTCTCTGGTGACAAAGACGCTGATTCTCCAGCTTCCTGCAAAAGCGAGAGTGAAATTACCATAATAACAACACGTTGGCTTTAATGTGCAACTTCTCAGCTTTCAGAAACAGTTGGAATTTTCCCGATAGCACAATGTCGCGTAATCACGGTTATTTTTCAAATTAACATCACAAAAAAATAACGTCTTTCAGATTAAAATTCTGGGTACTTTTAAAAATCATTCAAGGTCTTTTGTGATATTTTCACAATGAAAAACAATAGACAATCATTTCATTTCTAAAAGTTGTTTAAGCTGATTCTCTCTCTTCCTGCAAAAGCGCATGTGAAATTACCGTAATAACCACACGTACCGTAATAACAATCAGTTGGGATTTTCCCGATAGCACAATCTGTCGCGTAAGTACTGCGATGCAAAGTGCGTAAACGTGTTTCCTGTGATTCGGTGTTAAAGGGTTTTAACAGCAAACTGTTTCCCTTTGATTGGCGTCACTGTGCTGCATTGATGCAGCTGACTGTACAGTGTTGTGTTTTATTGGGCCGTAAAGATAAGGCGAACCACTGTAAGCATCATTAAAGCTTAACTTTACCGTCCTTGTTATAAAACAGGAGAAATAATCTCAATGTCTGCGTAATTAAAATGTCATTAATGTGTCATGGTTCTTATCAGACGTGGCAGAAAGCTGTTAGTGCAGATCTGCTGTTATGTTCCTGCACTGCTCCATACATCAGCTCATACATCAGCTATGTCAATAATGTGATGTGTGCGACCGCAAAAACATAATTAGCCAATTAAATTCCATTTGTGTGATATGGGGAAACGGCTCGTTTTCTTGTGCAAATATCTCGTTAAATTAGGTTTCGTGACCGCTAGCTTTGATAATTCATAACGCGTTCGCAGCACATCACAGACACGCGGTCACACGTGGGTTCTGTGGGTGTGAAACACAAACATGTGGGAACGCACATGCTAATATGTCTTATCTTGGAGGCGACGCGTTCACATGCTAATTATCAGATAGAGACTTTTTCACAGAAGTGTCACCAATGGGAACGCAGCCTGATGTCTTGTTATTTTCTGTGTATAAATTTGCACATTAACAGATCTCCCGCTATCTCACTTTGCCAGGGACCCAGTTCACGACAGAAATGATTCCGCGAGGAAGTTTTAGGATGAGAGAAAACCAATGATTACATGAGGAGAACATGCAAACTATTTTCACTGTAAGGAAACTAGAGCTGAAACAATCAATTATAATTCATCTAAAGCTCCCATAGAGTGGTCCTGTTGCACATCTATGTTAGTTATGGAGGTCTACTTACATACATTAACTTGTTTTTATGCTCAAAAACCTCCTAGTTGCTGTAACCAAGCCGATAGAAATCCTCTTTTCTGACGCTGTTTCCCAGCCGCGAGATTTGAGACTCAACTCTCTCACCCAGAAGACAGAGTCTTGTGATTGGCCAGTACCAGGAAGTGACATATTCAGCACACCAGCTCTCAGAAGCACAGCTCCCCCCTCTGGAACGGTGGATGCACTGCTCCTCATTATCAAAACATTGTTTTAACAGTGTTTAAAAATAGCTTCTTCACGACTCCCCGCCGCAGTCCCTTTGACGACCTTTGACCCAGAGTCAGACCCAGAGTCAGAAGACACTGTCGCTCGTGAAACACCTCCACAACGGACGTTATTCTTCTTCTGCGGTTCAATGTACGCAACCTTCAGGGCTTCGTAAACAAGATAATGACGCAGATACACACTAATAAAAAACAGCATTAATTGGAACTTCCGGTCTAGGTCCGCTTTAATAATTTGTTTAATTGATTTGAAGCTTTTTTTCATGACTAAAACAAGATTTCTGATCGTTTTAGCTTCTTAAATGTCAATATTGTCTTTGTTTTTTTGCTCCACGTAACAAAGAAATCATTAAAACTGAATTAACTTTTGGTTTGTGGGCAAAACGAAGACATTCCAGAACATCGTCATTTCCTGGTTTGACAAACACTGATCAATGTTTTTTGGACATCTTATGGACCAAACCAAAAATAATCGACAGATTAATTGATTAATCGATGAATTGAACAATTTTCAAGTCCTTTACTGGACAATAAACAAATAAATATTGTATAAAACAACTCTAGCAGATGACAATAACACATTTAGCAGAAGAAATTGAAATAAGGATGTGAGGAAATGCACGATACATAGATTAATTAACAATTATCAGCTAACTAAAAATACTTATTATATTATATTATATAACAGAAGTGTCAGGAATAAAAGAAGAGATATTAAATTAATAGAGTTGATGGACAAATATACCAGAATAGATGCTTATAGAAAAAGAAAACAACAGTTTGATTAAGAGTCAGAGAACACAAGGTAAAATGATGAAATAATAACATAAAACCTAACAATAAGAAATGCTGTTCAGTCGTGAGCAAGAGTTGAAGAAATAAACTAAATGAAGTTAAATGTTCAAATAAATAGAAGAAGAAGAAGAAGCTCATGTGATGAATGTCCTCTGTCCATCTTCCCCTCTCTCTAAGGTTTGAGGTGATCATCTCTGAACCCCGGCGCTGACTCCAGGTCAGAGGTGACTGAACTGTGTGCAGCTGCACCTGGGACTCGTGAGGTAAACAAGAGGCTGAGCAATGACTTGACTTCACCTGTAACTCGTCGCCCCCCGACAACTGGCTGCTGCATCGTCAGCCCCGCGGTTGTTTGAGCCCCGAGCCGCGTACCAGAGTCTGTGGTCAATGGTCTGACCCGAGCAGATAAGAACACGAGCAGCGACGACGACGACAGCTGCCAGAGACAGATGCCGAGCGTTTGGAGAGCGGCGGTGAGTTCAGAGCGGCCGTGTTATTACGCCGAGTCGTAGAGGCAGCCCTCAGGTGGGATTCACTGCTACCACACGGTGTTTTTCATGCTCACTCGCTGCAGCCCAACACGCTCCTTTATTAAAGCTCCCATCAAGTGGTCCTGTTGCACATATATGTTAGTTATGGAGGTCTACTTACTTACATTACATTGTTTTTATGGTCAAAAACCTCCTTGTTGCTGTAAACGAGCCGATAGAAATCTGTCTTTTCTGACGCTGTTTCCCAGCCGCGATATTTCAGACATAAATCTCACCCCCAGAAGACAGAGTGTGTTGTGATTGGCCAGCCAGCGTAGAGGCTTCTCAACTGTCTTGTGATTGGCCAGTACCCGGAAGTGACATATTCAGCACACCCGCTCTCAGAAGCACAGCTCCCCCCTCTGGAACGGTGGATGCACTGCTCCTCATTATCAAAACATTGTTTTAACTAGTGTTTAAAAATAGCTTCTTCACGACTCCCCGCCGCAGTCCCTTTGACGACCTTTGACCCGGAGTCAGACCCAGAGTCAGAAGACACTGTCGCTCGTGAAACACCTCCACAACGGACGTTATTCTTCTTCTGCGGTTCAATGTACGCAACCGGATGTGCCCGGACTAGTGCCCGGAGCAGGAGGATCTGCTGTTCAGGAGAACCAGTGTTTACGTAACCAGACCGGGTTTTTTCAGAGATCTTGCTGAGCCTGAGATTACAATAAAACACAGCGTTCTCAGCAGTGGCTGAACTGTTTGTTTAGAACCTTCAGGGCGTAAACAAGGTAATGACGCAGATACACACTAAAAAACAGCCTTAATTGGAACTTCCGGTCTAGGTCCACTTTAAAACACTAGCTATTCCACACTATTTTTGACAAGTGTTGTGTTGTTGCTGTCAGCGCTTTTTTCCCTCTTCTTGTGCTTATTCAACAGAGACTCACAGTTTCACCCCCAAAACATTCAGAGAAACAACACATCATCATGTAATGACTGTAAAACTGTTTTTGCATCGACAATGATTACATAATAATAATAATAATAATAATAATAGGGTGTTCCGTTACCCAGCAGCGTTTCACATTAAAGACAAACAGGTTGTTACCAAACACATCAGAATGCGCCGCGTGTGCTCTGCACTTTCATCACATCGCTCCTTCTCCTTCTCCTTCTCGTTCCTCCGGCTCTGCGATCGTCCCTGCAGGAGTAATATTTTTACTCTTTCTAAAATAACCCTTCAAATCAGAGAGTGACTGTGCAGTCGGCTCTGCCGGAGCACGGCGCACAGACCCTGCACAATGTTCCTCCCAGAGCTGATTTAACTGTCACATCACATCTGCATCCGCAGCATCGGAGCAGCTGAATCTGCTGTTGAAACCCCTCATTAGTGTTTCCAGCGCGCTCTGCTTGCTGATTGACCGGATTGATATTGCATGCATCAGAGCTATTTCCTCTTCCCAGTCACATCCCGCCTCGTGTTCCCCTCTGCTGTTCCCAGTTCGTCTGGCTTTAAGGTTTAGGTGTTTGGTTCGGGTCACATCTGATTGCTCGTTATTTGCGGCCGTGTCTGTTTTCCTTTAAGATCGTACAAAAGCAACCACTGAGTTCTTTTCTTATATTATATTTTCAATTTCATGAAGTCAGATTCAAGACATTAAAACAGTCATAACTGCAGCGATGAGATCACTCTGTGCCTTTCTTTCTTTCTCGATGAAGATTTTAAGTCGCACTGCGGAGCCACTTCCTGTGTTTTGGCATTAACTTTTAATGACATGCGGCGTTCACTGGCAGAGATCAGAGGGCGGTTTGGTTTGAAAGGCTCTCTGAAGTGGAACGACGTGGCACCCGAACGCCTCATCGGGCTTTCATGCCAACTTAGTATGATCTGTGCCAACTGGAAATGTAAATCAAAAAAGCTCAGGCAAATAGGGAGGATTTCATCTATCTATCTATCTATCTATCTATCTATCTATCTATCTATCTATCTATCTATCTATCTATCTATCTATCTATCTATCTATCTATCTATCTATCTATCTATCTATCTATCTATCTATCTATCTATCTATCTATCTATCTATCTATCTATCTATCTATGTCACTTTTTCTCTCTCAAAAAAAGAGTTTGCACTTTTCTGCGTGATGTAGGATCCGCTTTTTACACAAAACTATAATAAAAACCCTGAATCACAATTTTTTTAAAAGCAGAACTCGTTATCACTGGATTTGTATTACATACATCATAAAGAAGTGTGTGTGTGTGTGTGTGTGTGTGTGTATAAAGGACACATTCTTATTCCTTTATACTCTTTATAAAGAGCGTGTGAATGCTTATGAAAGATGTTTGACAGGACACGGATTATTAGTCATTAACTTATATAATGTAAGCACTCAATGAAATCTGCATTTTCTGCCATTTCTGCTTCTGTTGAAATCAACACAGATGTTTCATAAGAAAATAGAACCAGTTGTGGCTCAGTAAAAGAGCAGATTTTATTCCAGTTTAAATGATGCACGGCCACATAAGTGTTACAGAATATGTAATAAAACAAAAAACAAAGCTTAAGGCTGCAGTCCTATCCCCACATCACCACACTGTTAAAACCTAGAGGGATTTAGTTTGAGTTACTTGATTCTAATTGTGTCCACAGAGAATCTACAGCCATATGTTTAAGATAAAGATGAAATATCACCAAACTTGTCACATTTTATTAAAAAACTCCAAAATCCAAACTCTCAGGATCAACCCTGTGTGGCCTTAAAAGTATTGTTTTTCCCCGTCAGAGTCTCAGAGTGACAGGAAGACGGAAAGATGCGACGGAAATAATGAGGCAGATTTTTTTCCCACACATCTCTCAATGCAGAGCTGCCAGTTAAAGAAAAGAAAAGAAAATCAGAGCAGAGGCCACGAAGAAAATCTTTATTTTCCTGCTTTACCTTGTTTAAATCACAGCTCTGCTGTATATCTTTAATAAAAATGTATATTCACGTCGTCTCTCTGTCAAAAACAGGTATTTCTTTTATCTGAATGAGCAAAATAAAGTCGAATAAGTTGACTTTTACAAGTTGATGGAGCCATGAGAAAATGCTAAGAAGTGGCTCTGGACCCTGGAGGGACTTTTTGGCCCCGAGTTAGAAGCTGTCACTGTGATCTCAGCACTGCGGCGGCCATTACTCACTGCATAGGTTAGAGCATATTTCTGCTTAAGCTCGGCTCGAGTCATTAAAGAGGTGACATTTCCCAGCCGCGGCTCACGCTCACGCTCCTCTTCATGTGGCCTGAAGCCTCACAGGAACCAGACTCATGCATCTTTCATAGTCTCTGCAGCAAAGTTCTCTACACCTCCATCATGGAGTCACATTATCTCTGAGGGACTGGGACCTGGTCTCCAGGGGTCTCATCTGTCTCATCTGTCTCATCTGTCTCATTCCGTCTTGAAAGCAGCAGCAGCGACGTCTCCTCCTTCGTTCTGTCAGATGTCATCGTCTTCACGACTTTTGACAACTTTGATTTCCCATCTCTGGATTCTGTTCTTCTCTTCTTCTCTTCGTTTAACTGATGCTGTAAAGGTGAACTTTGTCTGGAGCTGAGCTGTACTTGTAATTTTAATTTTACTTAAGTATGTTTTTGTGGAAGTTCTGTACTAATGTTAAAAATGAAAAAAAAACAAAGGTGACTGGTGAATGAATGGTGAGGACAGGTGAATGAATGAGGGGACAGGTGAATGACGAGAACAGGTGAATGATGAGGATAGGTGGATGATGAGGACAGGTGAATGATGAGGACAGGTGAGTGAATGAAGAGGACAGGTGAATGAATGATGAGGACAGGTGAATGATTAGGACAGGTGAGTGAATGATTAGGACAGGTGAATGAACGATGAGGACAGGTGAATGATGAGGATAGATGAATGAATGAATAACGAGGACAGGTGAATGATGAGGATGAGGACAGGTGAATGAATGATGAGGACAGGTGAATGAATGATGAGGACAGGTGAATGATGAGGACAGGTGGGTGAATGATAAGGACAGGTGAATGAATGAGAGGACAGGTGAATGAACGATGAGGACAGGTGAATGATGAGGATAGATGAATGAATGAATAACGAGGACAGGTGAATGATGAGGATGATGACAGATGAGTGAATGATGAGGACAGGTGAATGAATGATGAGTACAGGTGAATGAATGATGAGGACAGGTGAATGAATGATGAGGACAGGTGAATGAATGATGAGGACAGGTGAATGAATGATGAGGACAGGTGCATGAATGATGAGGACATGTGAATGATGAGGACAGGTGAATGAATGATGACAGGTGAATGAATGATGACAGGTGAATGAATGAATGATGAGGACAGGTGAATAAATGATGACAGGTGAATGAATGATAAAGACAGGTGCATGAATGATGAGGATGTGAATAAATGATGACAGGTGAATGAATAATGAGGACAGGTGAATGAATGATGAGGACAGGTGAATGAATGATGAGGACAGGTGAATGAATGATGAGGACAGGTGAATGAATGATGAGGACATGTGAATGAATGATGAGGACAGGTGAATGAATGATGAGGACAGGTGAATGAATTATGAGGACATGTGAATGAATGATGAGGACAGGTGAATGAATGATGAGGACAGGTGAATGATGACAGATGAGTGAGAAAGTTAAAGCATTTGTGACCCTTGATCCATTTTGACTGACACATTATGTGTTTATAACGGTTTTTAACTGTGTTTTTTAACGATTTTATACCAGAAGCGTTTACAAATACTTGCATTATTCATTCACCTGAAAGCAGATGATCAATAAACAAAGGGAATTCAACCCAAACACTAAGTTTACCTGGACATAATCAATCACTAAAGCGCGTTAAAACAGGTCTTTACTACAGCAAAACAGTCTCATCACACCTTTAATCTCACAGAAAAGAGACAAAAACACTATTAAGACTTTGCAAATGACTAGTTCCCATTTTCATTCAAAGGACATTCAAACTTTTTATACAACAATCTAAACTGTGCAAAAAACAGGCTGATGAAACCAAACTCTAATGACCAACTATTGAATAAAAGATTATTTGTCTTTAACTTTTGCTCTGATTAAATATTACTCTTTTACTCCACAGCCGGGGAAAATGTGGTCTAAATTGACTTGCACTATATACACATTATATAAAATAATATGTAAATTCATCTGACTTTAAACATCTCTAACATGACCTTGTGATATTTATTCAAACATTATTATGTTTTTTTTGTTCTTTTGTTCTGAAAATGCAGAGTTGTGTTTTCATCACTTCACTGAGACTCTCACAGACGAGGAAACATCCACGCTGACCTCAATACTAAATGACAAGTGTTACTTTGAGGCTTTTAGGAGCTTTTTGCCGGTAATTTCTGTCCCACTTAAAGCTCTGCAGGTAGCATAACTGAACCCAAAATAACACAAGCATCACTCTCATTACAGAGGTGAACAGTGCACAAAGGAGTGGCCCAATTCTGCCACGGAGAACAACTCCCCGAGGACGACACAAACACGATAACAAGAGCGATATCGCAGGACACGTGAGGCTCACTGTGCCCTCCATAGTCATTGTGACAAACACAGCAGCGCGTGGACAAATTTAGTCTGAACGATTAGTGAGACGTGGGCTGGTGCTGGAATGTTGAGGACAGAGAATATATGGCAGATATATGTCATGTCCTGTGTTTCCACTAGCATAGTACCTGGTACCTGGATACTATGCGCGCAACGTCTGACACGAGAATCGAGCCGAATAAAGCCGCACTGTAGACGAGTTAAAAAGAAGAAAATATTTGCAAACCTCTTAGGAAATAATTTGAATGAATTTTTGAAGACAGTGAGCTGACTTTAGTCTAAAAAAACAAGTATCTCGGAATGACTTGAAATTTAACATCATAATAGGTATCACCCTGAACAAGGATCTGTTGAAAATATTTGCAAAACTCCTAAGGAATAATTTTAATGAATTTTTGACATTTTTGACATTATCCATTTGCCCTGATACACTTTGACAGTGAGCTGACTTTCTTCAAAAAAACAAAAAGTATCTCGGAACGACTTGAAATTTACCATCATAATAGTCGGCATCGCCCTGAACAAGGATCCATTGAAAATATTTGCAAATCTTTTAAGGAATCATTTTAATGAATTTTTGTAATTCAAGAAAATATCCATTTGCCCTGATGCACTTTGACAGTGAGCTGACTTTCTTCAAAAAAACAAAACGTTTCTCGGACTGATTTGAAATTTACCATCGCAATAGTCGGCATCGCCCTGAACAAGGATCAGTTGAAAATATTCACATGTCTTAAGGAATAATTGCAATTATGCACTTTGACAGTGAGCTGACGTTCCTCTTCGGAAAAAAAAATATCTCGGAATGACTTGAAATTTACCATCATAATAGTCATCATCGCCCTGAACAAAGATTTGTTGAAAATATTTGCAAACCTCTTAAGGAATAATTGTAATGAATTTTTTAAATTCGCCCACTTTGAGTAGGTACTATTTTTTTTAGTGGAAAACCCGATGGTAAATGCTATAAAGACAAAGTTAATGAAGTTAAAAGTAAAAACCTTCATGTCATTGTTGAATAATCACAGATTTGACTGCTGTGCCTTTTTGTAAAGTTGTCTCTCTGCAGTTTTTGGGAATAACAAACAGAAGTATGTGACTTTGACAGCGTCGACGTCCGTCTCTTTAATCACGACGACCTTCGTGTCCCGCTGTTAGGGGACGACTGTCAGCGCGACACATGGCTGATCGCTGTGTGATATCACTCCCTACATCGTAATCTCTCACACGGTAAAGGATTTATAATCTGTGACTAATGGCTTTATTAATGGCTGACTAATTATTTACTAATGGTTCCTGAGCTAATTGTTTATAATGACGTTACAGAGACGCTGAAGCTGTTCCCTGTGAACTGCTCAGCTGTCAAAACTGTTACTGAATCAATTCATCAGAATTCAGATGTGAGCACGAGAGTTATTGGTTTAACTCAGTGATGGTCAGTGATGTGAGTCTGGGATTAAAACAGCTGCTTTAACCAAGTTAAGATGTTTCAGTGAAACAAGTCAAATTAGCTCGGCTCACACTGAACAGGAACTCGTAATCGCTGCATTTACAAATGACAGTAAACTGTTATGGGATCAGAAACATCAGTGATCACAGCTGAGCTCATTCATCAGTGACAACACATGAATCACTGAGGAGTGGATTAACAATCTCCACATTGTGTAGAACAGAATGACAGAATGTGTACAGTGAGAGTTTTTATTCAGATTAATAATCTCAGTGACACCAGAGCTCCTTTTTAAAAATCTCAGCTTTTTATTGGATATTTTTAAAACTTTTCGCCATGAAATTGATTTTAAAAACAAGTTTGAAGCACTTTTGTTGCACTTCCCTCTCTCCTAAGTTCATACATTTGATCTGATGAGTAAAGGGTGCTACATAAATAAAACTATCATCATCGTAATTAGCCCACAGATCTTTATCATACTGAGGTTATCTCTCCACCCAGTTACGTTATACATTATGTATGAATATCCTATAATAACTTGTTCAGAATCAGATCAGATCAGGTCAGAATATGAAATAAACTTTAACCCTTTAACACCGAGCGTATGACAGATGACACGTTTTGCGTTACCGTAATTACGCTACGGTTTGTGCTATCGGAAAAGTTCCAGCGGTTTCTGAAAGCTGAGAAATTGCACATCAAATCATCACAAATAAACAGTGTGGTTATTACAGTAGCTTTACTCACGCTGTTGCAGGAAGCTGGAGGATAAGGGTCTTTTTTTGGAAAAACATACATATTTTCAATTTTTTGGCTTGATTTTGGACAAAAAAGTCTATTTTTTTCAACTTTAAAATATGTCTTATACTCGCAAAAGCTAGTGTTCATGTACAACTACATTGTTTTGTTCTAAATACAACTTTTTTAATTGTTAATACACTATTTTAACAGGTAGTAAATTGTAAATAACTGCCAGATTTTGAAAGTTATTCTGGAAAAATGGGCAAAAACACTTAGTTACAGCACATTTTCTGGCCATTTTATGGTTAAAATAAGGATAATTTGAGCATATTATACTGTGATTCATCCATGCTGCATATTCAACAAACTAACAGCAAATAAACACAGATGTTTACAAAAAAAAGCTATAATTATTACACCTCACAGTGGGAGGAAGTGAACTCCTACAGTTCCACCTCTCTGCTGTCAATCACTCAGAGACGTAACTGAAGCCACAGAGGATGATTTCATATAATCTGAGTCTCTGTCATTTAAGCCAGGTCACTTGATACCGTTTTTACAGCCGAGCGTATGACGGTGGATTTATCATCTCTAATCTCCACATGTTTCTCTTAATAATGAGCCACAGTCACGGGGGATTCTGGATTATGTCGCTCTCTCTCTGTGAACAATAATCAGAGTATAATAATAATAATAATAATAACATATTATGTGGTCGTTATCATTTATAAGTCAGGATGTCATAAGAATGGATGCAGCTGAGAGCAGAGACACAACGTTTGTTTACCGCAGCGATAACAATAGCTATTTTCTTTGAAATCACCACTATTCTGAAAGAAGAAAATCCTCTGTTCAAGGCCTGTCGTCACCTACACACAAACGCACTTTCACTCACAACAGCCTCACACGATAAATACAGAACGAAGGTGAAAGGTCAAAGGTCAAGGAAAAGAGAAGAGTTCAGAACAGATGAAAGATGTGTTGAAATGAGGACGAACAAACAGTGTTGTCCTGTTGTGTTACACAAACCAGAGAGGACGAGGGACAGTGAAGTGTTGTCTAAAAGGAACAAAGCGTCACCTTGTTTTTTTTACAGTATATAATATAAATAATGTATGTATGTATATACATGATGTGTTTCCCTTGGGAACAGAAAACAAAGCCACCGTGTGGTTTTTCACAGATGTTTTTATTTGTCAAACTGAAAGAGCTTTTGTTTGAAGCCACATCTTTTTTTAGACTGTACACTGTTCTTCTCTCCTCCTCCTCTTCTTCCTCCTCTTCATCAACACAATAGGTACATTTTCTAGATAGTGATCAACACGCAGACGGTGGAGGTTAGAAATAATAATAACTAGCACCGCAAGCGGTGGTAACGGGTTCGAGCTTGACGCTACGTCGCGACCCGCGCCCACCTCGTCGCCTGCGCCCTGATCTCGTCTCTCGTTCATTCGCTGCTTGCTGTCGTAGTTCTAATTGGCGCCGTCCGTGCGGATGTTGGGCTGTGGAGTAAAGTCATATATTATTTCATGTTAAGTGCGTTACACTTTCTGTCGGGAGGACATTGTTTGCGTGTTCAGGATAGGTCCCTGGCCTCACATACCAAGTTCCGTGCAGAGCGGTCAATGTACGGTAAAGTTAGAGGGCATTTCCTGTTTAAAATGGCTGACTTCCTGTTGGGTCAGAGCGTGTCTATTAACATGTTCAGGGAAGTTCCCTTGACTCACATATAATGTTTCGTGGAGATAGGGCAACGTACGGCAAAGTTACATTCTACTTCCTGTTTTGGCGTTCCACTTCCTGTTTGGAGTTTAGCTTTTGCAGACATGTCCAGGATAGGTTCCTGGTCTCACGTGTCAAGTTCCGTGCAGATTGATCAATGTATGGTAAAGTTACAGGGCACTTCCTGTTTAAAATGGCTGACTTCCTGTTTGGTCAAAGGCGTGTCTATTAACATATTCAGGGAAGTTCTATTGACTCACATATCATGTTTCGTGGCGATCGGGCAATGTATGGCAAAGTTACATTCTACTTCCTGTTGCGGTGGATCCACTTCCTGTCAGGAAGTCGTCTGTTGCTGACATGGTCGGAGCGGTTTTGTGGTCCCACATATCAGGTATGAGGAGGATACAACAATCCTTGTTATAGCAGCATAAAAAAGTTTGATATGTAATGTTATATCCAGCAACCAGGGGGCGCTGTTTTTTAAATTGAAGATTTTCATACGGACTTTTTCAGGGCCATACTGTCATCGATCCAAGGAGGTTTGGTTCAAATCGGAACATGTTCCACAAAGTTATCATCATAAATGTACTTTTTTTGGGTAATAATACTCTCACCACTAGAGGCGCTGTTTCTGAACGTGACCGTTTTTTCATATTCGTCTTTAAGACCTATCGATCATGAACCACGGCAAGTTTGGTTCATATCTGACCTTCCAATGCAAAGTTATAAGAGATTTGGTCAACATCAGAATGATCGCCAACTTTAGCGCCCCCTATCTCGTACGCCGTGCGACATTTTAGAAAGCTTTCACCAACTTTTGATCCTCTACCTGTCCACATTGACCTCGCCAAGTTTGAAGGTGATAGCACAAAAGCTCTAGGACAAGATAGATTTTATAGCAAATAAAATTCTTTCTGTTTCCACCAGGGGGCGCTGTTTTCGAAATTGAATATTTTCATGTAGACTTGTTCAGGGTCGGACTGTCATCGATCCAAGGAAGTTTGGTTCAAATCGGAACATGTTCCACAAAGTTATCATCATAAATGTACTTTTTTTGGGTAATAATACTCTCACCACTAGAGGCGCTGTTTCCGAACGTGACCGTTTTTTCATATTCGTCTTTAAGACCTATCGATCATGAACCACGGCAAGTTTGGTTCATATCTGACCTTGCAATGCAAAGTTATAAGAGATTTGGTCAACATCAGAATGATCGCCAACTTTAGCGCCCCCTATCTCGTACGCCGTGCGACACTTTAGAAAGCTTTCACCAACTTTTGATCCTCTACCTGTCCACATTGACCTCGCCAAGTTTGAAGGTGATAGCACAAAAGCTCTAGGACAAGATAGATTTTATAGCAAATAAAATTCTTTCTGTTTCCACCAGGGGGCGCTGTTTTCGAAATTGAATATTTTCATATAGACATTGTCAGGGCTGGAGGAACATCAATCCAAGGAAGTTTGGTTCAGTTTGGACCAGGACTCGCAAAGTTATAAGAGTTTGTTTTTTTGTCGCAAAAATCCGACTTTGCACCTCGCACCTCGCTACACCGTTAAACAATGCGCTATCATAT
This sequence comes from Microchirus variegatus, assembly GCF_963457635.1. Lineage (NCBI taxonomy): Eukaryota > Metazoa > Chordata > Actinopteri > Pleuronectiformes > Soleidae > Microchirus > Microchirus variegatus. The sequence continues at coordinate 2,182,361 of NC_139818.1, read as the reverse complement.
TCAACACGCATCATCTACCATGTGTTTTCAATGTTTCAGTGTCATTTTGAGTCAGATACGACAATCTCTGTAAAAGTTATTACCGAAATCGTAAATAAACTTTTTTTTTGTATATTCTCTTCCACCACCAGGAGGCGATGGTTTCAAACGTGTTCATTTTTGCATAGGTGTCTTCAGCAACTACCCATCATCAATCATGGCAAGTTTGGCTCCGACTTGATCTTCCATCGCAAAGTTATAAGCGTTTCGTTGCGTGTTGGGAAAATTTGGAATTTTCGCCAACTTTGGCGCCACCTATCTCGTGCGCCATGCAATATTTCAAAAAACTTTTCAGATTAGATCGTACCTCAACTGGTCCACATCAACCTCGCCAAGTTTGAGGGTGATTGCTCAAAAACTGTAGATTTTGGTATCTACGGCAAGTTATGCTGTAAATTCGCCAAAAACGCCTCCGTTTTCGCCTTCAATCCAAGATGGCGGCCTTCCTGTAGGTTTCACAGAAAACTTGTGATTGACTTTTGCCCATGGCACAACCTAATGAACGTGTGTACCAAGTTTCGTTCATGTACGTTATTCCCGACAGGAGTTGACCTAGTAGCACATTTTTGCGTCAGTCTGAAGCCCCGCCCACTTCCATTTTTTGACGCACATTCACCGAACCACTTTGGTTCGGCGATTTAAGTTAGGTCTGATGTTGTCCCAAAAATTCGCGTGGTTTGGGATCCGTTTAGGCCTTCAAAAAGGCACATTCCTCGTGTGAAGAATAATAATAATAATAATAATAATAACTCTTTCAATTACAATAGGGTTCTTGCACAGTCGTGCTCGAACCCTAATAATAATAACTCCTTCAATTACAATAGGGTTCTTGCACAGTCGTGCTCGAACCCTAATAACTCCTTCAATTACAATAGGGTTCTTGCACAGTCGTGCTCGAACCCTAATAACTCTTTCAATTTCAATAGGGTTCTTGCACAGTCGTGCTCGAACCCTAATAATAACTCTTTCAATTACAATAGGGTTCTTGCACAGTCGTGCTCGAACCCTAATAACGAGCTTGACGCTACGTCGCGACCCGCGCCCACCTCGTCGCTTGCGCCCTGATCTCGTCTCTCGTTCATTCGCTGCTTGCTGTCGTAGTTCTAATTGGCGCCGTCCGTGCGGATGTTGGGCTGTGGAGTAAAGTCATATATTATTTCCTGTTAAGTGCGTTACACTTTCTGTCGGGAGGACATTGTTTGCGTGTTCAGGATAGGTCCCTGGCCTCACATACCAAGTTCCATGCAGAGCGGTCAATGTACAGTAAAGTTAGAGGGCACTTCCTGTTAAAATGGCTGACTTCCTGTTGGGTCAGAGCGTGTCTATTAACATGTTCAGGGAAGTTCCCTTGACACACATATAATGTTTCGTGGAGATAGGGCAACGTACGGCAAAGTTAAATTCTACTTCCTGTTTTGGCGTTCCACTTCCTGTTTGGAGTTTAGCTTTTGCAGACATGTCCAGGATAGGTTCCTGGTCTCACGTGTCAAGTTCCGTGCAGATCGATCAATGTACGGTAAAGTTACAGGGGACTTCCTGTTTAAAATGGCTGACTTCCTGTTTGGTCAAAGGCGTGTCCATTAACATGTTCAGGGAAGTTCTATTGACTCACATATCATGTTTCGTGGCGATCGGGCAATGTATGGCAAAGTTACATTCTACTTCCTGTTGCGGCGGATCCACTTCCTGTCAGGAAGTCGTCTGTTGCTGACATGGTCGGAGCGGTTTTGTGGTCCCACATATCACGTATGAGGATGATACAACAATCCCTGTAATAGCAGCATAAAAAAGTGTGATATGTAATGTTATATCCAGCAACCAGGGGGCGCTGTTTTTTAAATTGAAGATTTTCATATAGACTTTTTCAGGGTAAGACTGTAATCAATCCAAGGAAGTTTGGTTCAGATTGGAACAGGATTTACAAAGTTATACCAGTTTCTTTTGTGTTGCACAGTAGATGGCAGAGTCTGCTGCCACCAGGGGGCGTCGTTAAGACATTGAATATTGTCATATAGACTACTCCAAGGCATCAATCCAGGGAAGGACATTGGATCCTCCATCGCAAAGTTATAAGTGTTTCGTTGTCTGTCTTTACAAATCAGAATGTTTGCCAACTTTAGCGCCCCCTATCTCGTACGCCGTGCGACATTTTAGAAAGCTTTCAATAACATTTGATCCTCAACTCGACCACATTGACCTCGCCAAGTTTGAAGGTGATAGCAGAAAAGCTCTAGGACAAGATAGATTTTATAGCAAATAAAATTCTTTCTGTTTCCACCAGGGGGCGCTGTTTTCGAAATTAAATATTTTCATGTAGACTTGTTCAGGGTCGGACTGTCATCGATCCAAGGAAGTTTGGTTCAAATCGGAACAGGATTCACAAAGTTATCATCATAAATGTACTTTTTTTGGGTAATAATCCTCTCACCACTAGAGGCGCTGTTTCCGAACGTGACCGTTTTTTCATATTCGTCTTTAAGAACTATCGATCATGAACCACGGTAAGTTTGGTTCATATCTGACCTTCCATCGCAAAGATATAAGAGATTTGGTCAACATCATAATGATCGCCAACTTTAGCGCCCCCTATCTTGTACGCCGTGCGACATTTTAAAACAGTTTCAATAACATTTGATCCAAAACTCGTCCACATTGACCTCGCCAAGTTTGAAGGTGATAGCACAAAAGCTCTAGGACTAGATAGATTTTATAGCAAATAAAATTCTTTCTGTTGCCACCAGGGGGCGCTGTTTTCGAAATTAAATATTTTCATATAGACATTGTCAGGGCTGGAGGAACATCAATCCAAGGAAGTTTGGTTCAGTTTGGACCAGGACTCGCAAAGTTATAAGAGTTTGTTTTTTTGTCGCAAAAATCCGACTTTGCACCTCGCACCTCGCTACACCGTTAAAGAATGTGCTATCATATTCAACACGCATCATCTACCATGTGTTTTCAATGTTTCAGTGTCATTTTGAGTCGGATACGACAATCTCTGTAAAAGTTATTACCGAAATCGTAAATTAACTTTTTTTTTGTATATTCTCTTCCACCACCAGGAGGCGATGGTTTCAAATGTGATCATTTTTGCATAGGTGTCTTCAGCAACTACCCACCATCAATCATGGCAAGTTTGGCTCCGACTTGACCTTCCATCGTAAAGTTATAAGCGTTTCGTTGCGTGTTGGGAAAATTTGGAATTTTCGCCAACTTTGGCGCCACCTATCTCGTGCGCCATGCAAGATTTCAAAAAACTTTTCAGATAAGATCGTACCTCAACTGGTCCACATCAACCTCGCCAAGTTTGAAGGTGATTGCTCAAAAACTGTAGATTTTGGTATCTACGGCAAGTTATGCTGTAAATTCGCCAAAAACGCCTCCGTTTTCGCCTTCAATCCAAGATGGCGGCCTTCCTGTAGGTTTCACAGAAAACTTGTGATTGACTTTTGCCCATGGCACAACCTAATGAACGTGTGTACCAAGTTTCGTTCATGTACGTTATTCCCGACAGGAATTGACCTAGTAGCACTTTTTTGCGTCAGTCTGAAGCCCCGCCCACTTCCATTTTTTGACGCACATTCACCGAACCACTTTGGTTCGGCGATTTAAGTTAGGTCTGATGTTGTCCCAAAAATTCACGAGGTTTGAGATCCGTTTAGGCCTTCAAAAAGGCACTTTCTTCGTGTGAAGAATAATAATAATAACTCTTTCAATTACAATAGGGTTCTTGCACAGTCGTGCTCGAACCCTAATAATAATAATAATAATCAGTGGACCACAGACACAGGAGATACAAAGACAGGATGAGTTTTGTCGCTCTTTTTCAATAAAAAAAACTGTGACATTAAGCGTCCGCATCAACACGACCGACTACACACACACACACGCTCACTTTCAAAGTCCAAGACTGAGCCAAAGTTAAGGCTCGTGTTTGTTCAGTGGAGGTTGGAAGTGACGCTCGGTGCATTTAGTCTGTTGATGTTGAGCAGAAAAAGAACCAAAGGCCGTCGGATCTCTGATGACGTTTCAGTCTCTGTCCTGGTAAAACCTCCTCAAAGCTTTGTCACAGGTGCTGGACGAGTTAAATAATCTCTGATGATGATCATTGTTGATGCTTAATCTGTGTCCATTAATCTGTGGAATGACAGTGATTTACAGCAAAAAACAAGCTTCACATATTGATAATCTACAGCCAAGTCTCTCAGTGTAACTGGGTTTATATATATATATATATATATATATATATACACATTTCATTAGCTAAATAGAATGCCACTGGCTGAACTCCAGTTCCAGTTATCCAGATCCCACGTTTTGTTTTCAGACTTCATGTTTACTCGTCAAGTACAACAACAACAACAACCGTGTTCACGGCATGAAACGCTGACAACAATACAAACAAAAATCTTTGTGAACAGTGAGACATTTTTTTAAAAATTGCTTCCTGGGGCTTCATCGTCAGTCCGTACACAAAGACAGTGATGAGAAAATAAACGTTTGATAATCACATTTCAAAAACTTTTTTTCTGTAAGTTTATGACATTTTCTCCTCCCCACGACGATGATGAAATGATTCGCTAAGTTAACGACGTAGCGCTGACGTAGACGTGGTTCAGTCCAGCTCTTGTTGAAGCACTTGAAGCCTTTTTTTTTCAGGGTAAAATCATTGGATTAATCCAGGCCTTATTTCACCTGCTGCTGCGTTACCTCAGGTACTCGTTTACTTCCATTTACTGAAGCAGCCGAGCGTCGCTGTTCAATTTACTGCAGCAACAACGGCAGCAGCTTCATTCAAAACTGTATTAAAATAACATTCTAACATGATTGGAATAACAGTCTCGACGTGGAAATACTCTCACTCTGTTCCACATGAAATTACATTTTATTTCAATCCAATTTTCAAGATTAAAGTCTCTGACCTAAAGAAAGTGTGACCATGGGATAATGACATGTTATTATTATTATTATTAGTATTACTTTATTAATCTTGGACATCGGCTCTCTTTTAAACATAAACAACATTTATTACGTGACAGGGATTTATGGCATTGAAAGACTTTTCAATATGTGAATTATCCAAATATGAACATGATTTAAGTTACTGCTCACATTGTCATTGAATAAGAAAGTACGGAGGAGTATTAGTGCCAAGAAAAAACATCTGAATTCTGACTTTTTTTCCCTGTGAATTCTGACTTTTTTTCCTCTGAATTCTGACTTTTTTTTCCTCTGAATTCTGACTTAAGTCTCAGAATTCATGCTGTTTTATATACATTTTTTTCTTTCTTTCTTCCATGTGGCACTAATACTCTTCCGTACACATCTATATTAAAACAGATGGGTTGTGTGTTATTGTGTGTTATTGTGGGTTATTGTGCGTTACTGTGAGTGACATCTATCCTGAGCTTCTGAACGGATTCAGCTCACATCTCCAAGAACAAAAATTGAAGACATTAAAATATAATTAAAAACACATTTGTTACAGCCGAGACGACCGAGTCTAACATTTAAATAAATAGAAAAAGCAGAGAAAAGCAGAGTGAAAGCAAAGTAAAAAACAGAGACAGAGCGTCCGTCAGTGTTTGCTAACGTTCGTCCTCACTGAGCTTTTTGCAGTGTGTGTGTGTTAATGTTTCAGAACTATTTAAATATGCAGATAAAAATAGGTTCAAGCCATTTTCTCTCCGGGCTAAAGGTTCTTCAATGATTTGTCATAATATACAGGTATAATTCACGCACCATGCAATTTCCTCCTTTTTCTTTGACATATAATACAGGAGCATTAATAGAGTTTGGATTGATGTGATAAAAGCATGGCTTCAGTCAAATGAATGAATTAATCCCAGATTAGCAGATGTGATTATGTGATAATGTGTGTGTGTGTTCTCTACATTGTATCTTAAACAGTTGAATTATGGGATGGCGTCGTTGGTTAATTGTGTCCATTAAATCACGGCAGACAGATTTCACATCTTTGTTAAAAAGTGACACTGTACAATAGTTTCCATGTCAACAAGTTAAAACCACAATGAGACCCCCCCCCCCCACACACACCCTGCCATAGATATATTTATATATTACAGAAGTTTGTTCCAAACATGACGGTGAATCTTCCAAAAATAATAAAAAAAAGACAAAGATCACATTTTTTAAAAGTGTCAAATAAAAAGACAAAAGTGGATTAAAAGGAGCAGGTTTTTAAATCATTGTACAAAAGAAAACAAACATCAACAACAACTCAACACTTATTCTTGAAAAATCCATTGGAAATTGATTTCTTTTTACAGGCTGCACAGTTTATCTTTAAAACACTGGCTGAGATTCTCCAGTAACGGCGAGGGGACGAGGGAACGATGGCAAAGAAAGACGAGAGGTCATGACGACGACGCGGTCACTCCTCCTCTGTGCATCCCAGTATCTCTGCACGCATGGTGATTCTGCCGTACCACGACCACGGCAGGATCCGCACCAGCCGAGCGTAGATGGGCGGATCTATCACGTTCTTTCTGTGCGTGTCGTTGTCAAAGTTCCCCTGGAAAACCTGCGGGAAAACAACACCAGGGAGGTCGGTTTTCAGGAAGCAATATTCAAGACATTTACAGCCCTAAAATATCTGAGTTCTTAATCTGAGACGATTGTGCAGAATAATCCATGTGCATTAATTCATATTCCTGATTTCTCCAGGTTACGTCGACAGCCGTGTGATTGAAGATGAAGAGCAGATTCAGACGGTAACAACACAATCTGTGAACTCTTTTATTATTAACTAGCCATTATTTTCTTCATCGATTAATCTGTTGATTATTTTGGTTCATAAAATGTCATAAAATGTTGAAAAATATTAAATGTCTTCTTTTTTGTCCACAAACCAACAATTATTTAGTTTTAATGATTTCTTTGTTATTTGGAGCAAAGAAAACAGACAATATTTACAAATTTTTTTTATAATTTTTTTTTCTCTGAATTACGACTTTTTGAGTCGTAATTCATTTTTCATTTTCTTCATCGATTAATCTGTTGATTATTTTGGTCGTTTTGGTTCATAAAATGTCATAAAATGTTGAAAAATATAATGTTAAATGTCTTGTTTTTTGTCCACAAACCAACAATTATTCAGTTTTAATGATTTCTTTGTTATCTGGAGCAAACGAAACAGACAATATTTACATTTAAGAAGCAGAAAAATTACAGAAACTGGTTTTAAAAACGTTTTTTCTCAGAAATTCGGACTTTTTTTTCTCTGAATTTCGACTTTTTTCCTGATTTCTCCAGGTTACGTCTACAGCCGTGTGCTTGAAGAGGACATGAAGAGCAGATTCAGACGGTAACAACACAATCTGTGAACTCTTTTGTTATTAACTAACCATTATTTTTTTCATCGATTAATCTGTTGATTATTTTGGTCGTTTTGGTTCATAAAATGTCATAAAATGTTGAAAAATAGAATGTTAAATGTCTTCTTTTTTGTCCACAAACAAACAATTATTCAGTTTTAATGATTTCTTTGTTATCTGGAGCAAAGGAAACAGACAATATTTACATTTAAGAAGCAGAAAAATTACAGAAACTGGTTTTTAAAAACGTTTTTTCTCAGAAATTCAGACTTTTTTTTCTCTGAATTCCGACTTTTTTCCTGATTTCTCCAGGTTACGTCTACAGCCGTGTGCTTGAAGAGGACATGAAGAGCAGATTCAGACGGTAACAACACAATCTGTGAACTCTTTTATTATTAACTAACCATTATTTTATTCATCGAATAATCTGTTGATTATTTTGGTCGTTTTGGTTCATAAAATGTCAGAAAATGTTGAAAAATAGAATTTTAAATGTCTTGTTTTTTGTCCATAAACCAAAAATGATTCAGTTTTAATAATTTATTTTTTCTCTGGAGAAAAGAAGCTGAAAAATCACAGAAACTGGTTTTAAACCGAATAATCAATTATCAAAATCTGACAAAAACGTAATACTATACTATGTGGTCCAAAATTATTTTTTTTAGAAAAAAAAAATGTTGGTCTAAAATTTGACTAAAACGTCATACTATAGTATGTCGTCCAAAAATGTGACCATTTTTTGGGAATTTTTTTTTGGTCCAGTTTGACAAAAACGTCATCTATACTGTCGTCCACAAACCAAAACGATTCAGTTTGAATGATTTCTTTCTTCAGACGACAATATTTACGCACTTAAGAAGCTAAAAAATCACAGAAACTGGTTTTAATTCTTTATAAAACAGATTCATCGCTTATCAAAATAGCTGACGATTGTTTCAGCCTAGCTAGCGTCAGAAATAACTGCTCCTTTCGCGTCACGTTATCGTTCCTCCATCTTCCATACAGCATTTGAGATGTCACTTTCCCACATGTTCAGTGTCATTTAAGAGCCTTTAAATAACGCAGGATTAAATCCTCGCCACACACACAAACAAAGATAATTGTCATGCTGCTTCACGTTCTCTCTCGTCGATTATTAGCAGCAGCTCTGTGTTGGTGCGGAGCTTAATCGACAGTAGAATGCAGTATATTAGGGAGAAATGTATCTGCAGGGGCTGTTTACTGAAGGATGTGATCATTTCATTTAAACAGCCGTGATTACGCCGTGTAATTGCGATATAATAGGATTCAGTGTTGTGTGGAGGGGGGAAAATCAGCGGGGTTTAATCTGAGCAGGTGCTGGAGACACGAGGGTCAAGCCTTTTTTATGGCTTCTCCTAATTCCACTTTAAATAATTACACATGTTGTTTCTGTAAATGGAGCGTCAAAGGTTTTTATCAAATATTGACCTTGGTCCAAGAATCACATTCAAAGTTTTGATGAAAAAACCTTCACCATAACGAGCTTTGGAGAAATTAAAAAATCCTAAAGAGAGAAAACTTCAGCAGAACATTATTATTCTGACCTCAACCTTGTTGATGGATTTACTGATGGATGTGTAGAGGGAGTTCCTATTGAGAAAAACACGCTTTATTTTTATTTATTATTTAACCCTTAAACATCGGTCGAGCTGAAACAAATTACTCACTGAATCGCTTTAAAGGTTTTCATGATTAAAACAAGATTTCTGATTGTTTCAGCTTCATAAATGTGAATATTTTCTATATTTCTTTGCTCCAGACGACCAAGAATTCATTAAAACTCAATCATTTTGGTTTATGGACAAAAGAAGACATTTGAGAACAACCTTCTTTTAGCGTTTTCTGACATTTTAGGAACCAAACGATTACAAAAATTATCGATAGTTGCCTCTAATGTCCATGACTTTTTTTTCTTCCGAATTCTGACGTTTTTTTCTCTGAATTCTGACGTTTTTTTCTCTGAATTCTGAAATGCTTTTTCCCTCTGAATTCTGATTTTTTTTTCTGTCAATTCTGTCTCTCTTTTTTTACCCCCTTCTGAATTCAATTTTTTTTCCCACTGAATTCAATTTTTTTTCCCCCCCTCTGAATTCTGACTTTTTTTCTCAGAAATTCTGACTTAAGTCTCAGAATTCATGCTGTTTTATATATTGTGGATTTCCTATTGAGGAAAACATGCTTTAAACACGCTTTATTTTACGCACCGAAGTCGAGCTGAAACAATTACTCAATGAATCGCTTTGAAGCTTTTTTCATGATTAAAACAGGATTTCTGATTGTTTCAGCTTCTTAAATGTGAATATTTTCTTAATTTCTTTGCTCCAGATGACAAAGAATTCATTAAAACTCAATCATTTTGGTTGTGGACAAAAGAAGACATTTGAAAACTACGTTTTTTTTTGCGTTTTCTGACATTTTATGAACCAAACCATTACAAAAATAATCGATAGTTGCCTCTAATGTCCAACTATAAAAGTGCCAGAAAGATTTCCTCTTTTACAATAAGTGATTTTGACCAATTTCTCCAGAATAACTTTAGATATCTCATCATTTCCATGTGTCTGAACTGAACTTTTAACTAGATTTATTTGATTTGTACTTGATATAAGAAGCAAGCAAACAAACCAGGGAACAAAACAAATCATTGTGTCAGTGTGACTTGGAAATAATTACACTTTTGTAAAATGAAGGAGAAATTACACATAATTGAACTGTTTGTTTTCATGTTTTAATTCAGGGGTCAGGCTGTTTGCAATTATTCACAAGTACAAATATAATTCCTTTTTTCTGGGCTTTCAATAAAGGTTGGCACCGACTGCTGCTTATGTTTTTATTATTATTATTGTTCAAACACTTCCGCACGGAATCTGACAAAAGCACGTAATTGTATACTGGAGTTTTACATGTTGATAGAACAGTGTTCAGATTCTACACATGTGAAATATGCAGTTATATGACAAGATGTGTCAAAACCTGCCTCAGTGTGTGTGTGTGTGTTCTTTATTCAAACCTGTGTACTGAGTTAAAACAATGTGACAGGTGACGTCTTTCATTACCATCCTTTTTCCCTCAGTTGTCTCACACAAACAAAAGCAGGGCACCTTTTCAGACAACATTATTATTATTATTATTGTTTTATTTTTATATTTTCTTTTATCGTTTTCCAACTGCAGCCCTGGACCGTCTCTGTCTGTCTGATCTACATTATCAGGGATGACAGCAGTGAACTCAGTGAACGTCATCCACAGACGAGCAAACAGGAAATCACATGACGTCACAGACTCACATCTATGGAATCCCATTTCTGCCACTTGAAGTAAGTAGAAATGATGAGATATAAAGTGGTAATTAAGAGAAAAAACATAATATGAATTTGACAAAAACGACATACTATACTATGTCCTCCAATATCGAATTAAAAAAAAATAAATTTTGGGGTCTAAAATTAAAAAAAAAGGTCATACGTCGTCCAAAATTTGACTAAAACATAATACTAATGTAATGTAATGTCATCCAACTTTGACAACTTTTGAGAAAAAATTTTTTGTCCAAAATTGGACAAAAACGACATACTATACTATGTTGTCTAAAATCGGAAATTTTTTTGAATTTTTTTTTTTTTAGCCCAAAATGTGACAGAACGTCATACTATACTATGTCGTCGACCACAATGTCATACTACACTATTTCGTCTAAAATCTGAACATTTTTTTGAAAAAATAATTTTGGTCCAAAATTTGACAAAAATGACATACTATACTATGCCCTCCAAAATCGAAATTTCTTTTAAAAATAAATTTTTTGGTCTAAAATAAAAAAAAAGGTCATACGTCGTCCAAAATTTGACTAAAACGTAATACTATATTTGTCATCCAACTTTGACAACTTTTGAGAAAAAATAAAATTGGTCCAAAATTTGACAAAAACGACATACTATATTATGTTGTCCAAAATCGAAAAAAAATTTGAATTTTTTTTTTTTGCCCAAAATGTGACAGAACGTCATACTATACTATGTCGTCGACCGCAATGTCATACTACACTATTTCGTCTAAAATCTGAACATTTTTGTGAAAACATAATTTTGATCCAAAATTTGACAAAAACGACATACTATACTATGTCCTCCAAAATCGAAATTTCTTTGAAAAACATTTTTTGGTCTAAAATAAAAAAAAAAACGGTCATACCTCGTCCAAAATTTCACTAAAACATAATACTATACTACGTCATCCAACTTTGAGAACTTTTGAGAAAAAATAAAATTGGTCCAAAATTTGACAAAAACGACATACTATACTATGTTGTCCAAAATCGAAAAAAAAATTTAACTTTTTTTTTTAGCCCAAAATGTGACAGAACGTCATACTATACTATGTCGTCGACCGCAATGTCATACTACACTATTTCGTCTAAAATCTGATTCTTTTAAAAAAAAAAATATTTTGGTCCAAAATTTTACAAAAACGACATACTATACTATGTCGTCCAAGATTTTACAACTTTTTTAAAGTATATTTTTTGGGCCTTTTTCGCCCTTATTAATGAAGAGCATAGTTGAGAGAGAGATAGAGAGAGGGGATTAATGACATGCTGGAAAGTGCCAGATGGTGCGGGATTCGAACATGGTGTGCTTGTAAAGAGGGCTACGGTTTCAATACATGGTGCAAGTCAGGTGCTCTGTCAACTGAGCTAAACATCAGCTGACATTGTCATTATCTTACTTTGAGAACAACGTCTTACTATACTATGTCGTCCAAAAGTGACAATTTTTTTGAAATACATTTTTTGGTCTAAAAAAAGCGTCATACGTCATCCGAAATTTGACTAAAACGTAATACTATACTATGTCATCCAACTTTGAGAACTTTTGAGAAAAAATAAAATTGGTCCAAAATTTGACAAAAACGACATACTATACTATGTCGTCGGCCGCAATGTCATACTACACTATTTCGTCTAAAATCTGAACATTTTTTTGAAAACATAATTTTGGTCCAAAATTTGACAAAAACGACATACTATACTATGTCCTCCAAAATCGAAATTTCTTTGAAAAACATTTTTTGGTCTAAAATGAAAAAAAAACAGTCATACCTCATCCAAAACTTCACTAAAACATAATACTATACTATGTCATCCAACTTTGAGAACTTTTGAGAAAAAATAAAATTGGTCCAAAATTTGACAAAAACGACATACTATACTATGTTGTCCAAAATCGAAAACATTTTAGAATTTTTTTTTTTAGCCCAAAATGTGACAGAACGTCATACTATACTATGTCGTCGACCGCAATGTCATACTACACTATTTCGTCTAAAATCGGATTATATTTTTGAAAAAATTATTTTGGTCCAAAATTTTACAAAAACCACATACTATACTATGTCGTCCAAGACTTTACAACTTTTTTAAAGTATATTTTTTGGGCCTTTTTTCGCCCTTAATGAAGAGCATAGTTGAGAGAGAGAAAGAGAGAGGGGATTAATGACATGCTGGAAAGGGCCAGATGGTGCGGGATTCGAACATGGTGTGCTTGTAAAGAGGGCTACGGTTTCAATACATGGTGCAAGTCAGGTGCTCTGTCAACTGAGCTAAACATCAGCTGACATTGTCATTATCTTACTTTGAGAACAACATCTTACTATACTATGTCGTCCAAAAGTGACAATTTTTTTGAAATACATTTTTTGGTCTAAAAAAAGCGTCATACGTCATCCGAAATTTGACTAAAACGTAATACTATACTATGTCATCCAACTTTGAGAATTTTTGAGAAAAAATAAAATTGGTCCAAAATTTGACAAATACGACATACTATACTATGTCCTCCAAAATCGAAATTTCTTTGAAAAACATTTTTTGGTCTAAAATGAAAAAAAAACGGTCATACCTCGTCCAAAATTTCACTAAAACATAATACTATACTACGTCATCCAACTTTGGGAACTTTTGAGAAAAAATAAAATTGGTCCAAAATTTGACAAAAACGACATACTATACTATGTTGTCCAAAATCGAAAACATTTTAGAAATTTTTTTTTCAGCCCAAAATGTGACAGAACGTCATACTATACTATGTCGTCGGCCGCAATGTCATACTACACTATTTCGTCTAAAATCTGAACATTTTTTTGAAAACATAATTTTGGTCCAAAATTTGACAAAAACGACATACTATACTATGTCCTCCAAAATCGAAATTTCTTTGAAAAACATTTTTTGGTCTAAAATGAAAAAAAAATGGTCATACCTCGTCCAAAATTTCACTAAAACATAATACTATACTATGTCATCCATCTTTGGGAACTTTTGAGAAAAAATAAAATTGGTCCAAAATTTGACAAAAACGACATACTATACTATGTTGTCCAAAATCGAAAACATTTTAGAAATTTTTTTTTTAGCCCAAAATGTGACAGAACGTCATACTATACTATGTCGTCGGCCGCAATGTCATACTACACTATTTCGTCTAAAATCTGAACATTTTTTTGAAAACATAATTTTGGTCCAAAATTTGACAAAAACGACATACTATACTATGTCCTCCAAAATCGAAATTTCTTTGAAAAACATTTTTTGGTCTAAAATGAAAAAAAAACAGTCATACCTCATCCAAAACTTCACTAAAACATAATACTATACTATGTCATCCAACTTTGAGAACTTTTGAGAAAAAATAAAATTTGTCCAAAATTTGACAAAAACGACATACTATACTATGTTGTCCAAAATCGAAAACATTTTAGAAATTTTTTTTTTAGCCCAAAATGTGACAGAACGTCATACTATACTATGTCGTCGGCCGCAATGTCATACTACACTATTTCGTCTAAAATCTGAACATTTTTTTGAAAACATAATTTTGGTCCAAAATTTGACAAAAACGACATACTATACTATGTCCTCCAAAATCGAAATTTCTTTGAAAAACATTTTTTGGTCTAAAATGAAAAAAAAACGGTCATACCTCGTCCAAAATTTCACTAAAACATAATACTATACTATGTCATCCAACTTTGGGAACTTTTGAGAAAAAATAAAATTGGTCCAAAATTTGACAAAAACGACATACTATACTATGTTGTCCAAAATCGAAAACATTTTAGAAATTTTTTTTTTAGCCCAAAATGTGACAGAACGTCATACTATACTATGTCGTCGGCCGCAATGTCATACTACACTATTTCGTCTAAAATCTGAACATTTTTTTGAAAACATAATTTTGGTCCAAAATTTGACAAAAACGACATACTATACTATGTCCTCCAAAATCGAAATTTCTTTGAAAAACATTTTTTGGTCTAAAATGAAAAAAAAACAGTCATACCTCATCCAAAACTTCACTAAAACATAATACTATACTATGTCATCCAACTTTGGGAACTTTTGAGAAAAAATAAAATTGGTCCAAAATTTGACAAAAACGACATACTATACTATGTTGTCCAAAATCGAAAAAAATTTAGAAATTTTTTTTTAGCCCAAAATGTGACAGAACGTCATACTATACTATGTCGTCGACCGCAATGTCATACTACACTATTTCGTCTAAAATCGGATTATATTTTTGAAAAAATTATTTTGGTCCAAAATTTTACAAAAACGACATACTATACTATGTCGTCCAAGATTTTACAACTTTTTTAAAGTATATTTTTTGGGCCTTTTTTCGCCTTTAATGAAGAGCATAGTTGAGAGAGAGAAAGAGAGAGGGGATTAATGACATGCTGGAAAGGGCCAGATGGTGCGGGATTCGAACATGGTGTGCTTGTAAAGAGGGCTACGGTTTCAATACATGGTGCAAGTCAGGTGCTCTGTCAACTGAGCTAAACATCAGCTGACATTGTCATTATCTTACTTTGAGAACAACATCTTACTATACTATGTCGTCCAAAAGTGACAATTTTTTTGAAATACATTTTTTGGTCTAAAAAAAGCGTCATACGTCATCCGAAATTTGACTAAAACGTAATACTATACTATGTCATCCAAATTTGAGAACTTTTGAGAAAAAATAAAATTGGTCCAAAATTTGACAAAAACGACATACTATACTATGTTGTCCAAAATCGAAAAAAAAATTTAAATTTTTTTTTAAGCCCAAAATGTGACAGAACGTGATACTATACTATGTCGTCGACCGCAATGTCATACTACACTATTTCGTCTAAAATCTGAACATTTTTTTGAAAACATAATTTTGGTCCAAAATTTGACAAAAACGACATACTATACTATGTCCTCCAAAATCGAAATTTCTTTGAAAAATATTTTTTGGTCTAAAATGAAAAAAAAACGGTCATACCTCGTCCAAAATTTCACTAAAACATAATACTATACTATGTCATCCAACTTTGGGAACTTTTGAGAAAAAATAAAATTGGTCCAAAATTTGACAAAAACGACATACTATACTATGTTGTCCAAAATCGAAAACATTTTAGAATTTTTTTTTTTAGCCCAAAATGTGACAGAACGTCATACTATACTATGTCGTCGGCCGCAATGTCATACTACACTATTTCGTCTAAAATCTGAACATTTTTTTGAAAACATAATTTTGGTCCAAAATTTGACAAAAACGACATACTATACTATGTCCTCCAAAATCGAAATTTCTTTGAAAAACATTTTTTGGTCTAAAATGAAAAAAAAACAGTCATACCTCATCCAAAACTTCACTAAAACATAATACTATACTATGTCATCCAACTTTGGGAACTTTTGAGAAAAAATAAAATTGGTCCAAAATTTGACAAAAACGACATACTATACTATGTTGTCCAAAATCGAAAAAAATTTAGAAATTTTTTTTTAGCCCAAAATGTGACAGAACGTCATACTATACTATGTCGTCGACCGCAATGTCATACTACACTATTTCGTCTAAAATCGGATTATATTTTTGAAAAAATTATTTTGGTCCAAAATTTTACAAAAACGACATACTATACTATGTCGTCCAAGATTTTACAACTTTTTTAAAGTATATTTTTTGGGCCTTTTTTCGCCTTTAATGAAGAGCATAGTTGAGAGAGAGAAAGAGAGAGGGGATTAATGACATGCTGGAAAGGGCCAGATGGTGCGGGATTCGAACATGGTGTGCTTGTAAAGAGGGCTACGGTTTCAATACATGGTGCAAGTCAGGTGCTCTGTCAACTGAGCTAAACATCAGCTGACATTGTCATTATCTTACTTTGAGAACAACATCTTACTATACTATGTCGTCCAAAAGTGACAATTTTTTTGAAATACATTTTTTGGTCTAAAAAAAGCGTCATACGTCATCCGAAATTTGACTAAAACGTAATACTATACTATGTCATCCAAATTTGAGAACTTTTGAGAAAAAATAAAATTGGTCCAAAATTTGACAAAAACGACATACTATACTATGTTGTCCAAAATCGAAAAAAAAATTTAAATTTTTTTTTAAGCCCAAAATGTGACAGAACGTGATACTATACTATGTCGTCGACCGCAATGTCATACTACACTATTTCGTCTAAAATCTGAACATTTTTTTGAAAACATAATTTTGGTCCAAAATTTGACAAAAACGACATACTATACTATGTCCTCCAAAATCGAAATTTCTTTGAAAAATATTTTTTGGTCTAAAATGAAAAAAAAAACGGTCATACCTCGTCCAAAATTTCACTAAAACATAATACTATACTATGTCATCCAACTTTGGGAACTTTTGAGAAAAAATAAAATTGGTCCAAAATTTGACAAAAACAACATACTATACTATGTTGTCCAAAATCGAAAACATTTTAGAATTTTTTTTTTAGCCCAAAATGTGACAGAACGTCATACTATACTATGTCGTCGACCGCAATGTCATACTACACTATTTCGTCTAAAATCGGATTATATTTTTGAAAAAATTATTTTGGTCCAAAATTTGACAAAAACGACATACTATATACTATGTTCTCCAAAATCGAAATTTCTTTGAAAAATATTTTTTGGTCTAAAATGAAAAAAAAAGGTCATACCTCGTCCAAAATTTCACTAAAACATAATACTATACTATGTCATCCAACTTTGGGAACTTTTGCGAAAAAATGAAATTGGTCCAAAATTTGACAAAAACGACATACTATACTATGTTGTCCAAAATCGAAAACATTTTAGAAATTTTTTTTTTAGCCCAAAATGTGACAGAACGTCATACTATACTATGTCGTCGGCCGCAATGTCATACTACACTATTTCGTCTAAAATCTGAACATTTTTTTGAAAACATAATTTTGGTCCAAAATTTGACAAAAACGACATACTATACTATGTCCTCCAAAATCGAAATTTCTTTGAAAAACATTTTTTGGTCTAAAATGAAAAAAAAACAGTCATACCTCATCCAAAACTTCACTAAAACATAATACTATACTATGTCATCCAACTTTGGGAACTTTTGAGAAAAAATAAAATTGGTCCAAAATTTGACAAAAACGACATACTATACTATGTTGTCCAAAATCGAAAAAAATTTAGAATTTTTTTTTTAGCCCAAAATGTGACAGAACGTCATACTATACTATGTCGTCGACCGCAATGTCATACTACACTATTTCGTCTAAAATCGGATTATATTTTTGAAAAAATTATTTTGGTCCAAAATTTTACAAAAACGACATACTATACTATGTCGTCCAAGACTTTACAACTTTTTTAAAGTATATTTTTTGGGCCTTTTTTCGCCCTTAATGAAGAGCATAGTTGAGAGAGAGAAAGAGAGAGGGGATTAATGACATGCTGGAAAGGGCCAGATGGTGCGGGATTCGAACATGGTGTGCTTGTAAAGAGGGCTACGGTTTCAATACATGGTGCAAGTCAGGTGCTCTGTCAACTGAGCTAAACATCAGCTGACATTGTCATTATCTTACTTTGAGAACAACATCTTACTATACTATGTCGTCCAAAAGTGACAATTTTTTTGAAATACATTTTTTGGTCTAAAAAAAGCGTCATACGTCATCCGAAATTTGACTAAAACGTAATACTATACTATGTCATCCAACTTTGAGAACTTTTGAGAAAAAATAAAATTGGTCCAAAATTTGACAAAAACGACATACTATACTATGTTGTCCAAAATCGAAAAAAATTTTAAAAATTTTTTTTAAGCCCAAAATGTGACAGAACGTGATACTATACTATGTCGTCGACCGCAATGTCATACTACACTATTTCGTCTAAAATCTGAACATTTTTTTGAAAACATAATTTTGGTCCAAAATTTGACAAAAACGACATACTATACTATGTCCTCCAAAATCGAAATTTCTTTGAAAAATATTTTTTGGTCTAAAATGAAAAAAAAACGGTCATACCTCGTCCAAAATTTCACTAAAACATAATACTATACTATGTCATCCAACTTTGGGAACTTTTGAGAAAAAATAAAATTGGTCCAAAATTTGACAAAAACAACATACTATACTATGTTGTCCAAAATCGAAAACATTTTAGAATTTTTTTTTTAGCCCAAAATGTGACAGAACGTCATACTATACTATGTCGTCGACCGCAATGTCATACTACACTATTTCGTCTAAAATCGGATTATATTTTTGAAAAAATTATTTTGGTCCAAAATTTTACAAAAACGACATACTATACTATGTCGTCCAAGATTTTACAACTTTTTTAAAGTATATTTTTTGGGCCTTTTTTCGCCCTTAATGAAGAGCATAGTTGAGAGAGAGAAAGAGAGAGGGATTAATGACATGCTGGAAAGGGCCAGATGGTGCGGGATTCGAACATGGTGTGCTTGTAAAGAGGGCTACGGTTTCAATACATGGTGCAAGTCAGGTGCTCTGTCAACTGAGCTAAACATCAGCTGACATTGTCATTATCTTACTTTGAGAACAACATCTTACTATACTATGTCGTCCAAAAGTGACAATTTTTTTGAAATACATTTTTTGGTCTAAAAAAAGCGTCATACGTCATCCGAAATTTGACTAAAACGTAATACTATACTATGTCATCCAACTTTGAGAACTTTTGAGAAAAAATTAAATTGGTCCAAAATTTGACAAAAACGACATACTATACTATGTTGTCCAAAATCGAAAAATTTTTGAAATTTTTTTTTAAGCCCAAAATGTGACAGAACGTGATACTATACTATGTCGTTGACCGCAATGTCATACTACACTATTTCGTCTAAAATCTGAACATTTTTTTGAAAACATAATTTTGGTCCAAAATTTGACAAAAACGACATACTATATACTATGTTCTCCAAAATCGAAATTTCTTTGAAAAATATTTTTTGGTCTAAAATGAAAAATAAAGGTCATACCTCGTCCAAAATTTCACTAAAACATAATACTATACTATGTCATCCAACTTTGGGAACTTTTGCGAAAAAATAAAATTGGTCCAAAATTTGACAAAAACGACATACTATACTATGTTGTCCAAAATCGAAAAAAATGTTGAAATTTTTTTTTTAGCCCAAAATGTGACAAAAACGTCATACTATACTATGTCGTCGACCGCAATGTCATACTACACTATTTCGTCTAAAATCGGATTATTTTTTTGAAAAAATTATTTTGGTCCAAAATTTGACAAAAACGACATACTATACTATGTCCTCCAAAATCGAAATTTCTTTGAAAAATATTTTTTGGTCTAAAATGAAAAAAAAAAGGTCATACCTCGTCCAAAATTTCACTGAAACATAATACTACACTATGTCATCCAACTTTGGGAACTTTTGAGAAAAAATAAAATTGGTCCAAAATTTGACAAAAACGACATACTATACTATGTTGTCCAAAATCGAAAAAAATTTTGAAATTTTCTTTTTAGCCCAAAATGTGACAGAACGTCATACTATACTATGTCGTCGACCGCAATGTCATACTACACTATTTCGTCTAAAATCTGAACATTTTTTTGAAAACATAATTTTGGTCCAAAATTTGACAAAAACGACATACTATATACTATGTCCTCCAAAATCGAAATTTCTTTAAAAAACATTTTTTGGTCTAAAATAAAAAAAAAACGGTCATACGTCGTCCAAAATTTCACTAAAACATAATACTATACTACGTCATCCAACTTTGAGAACTTTTGAGAAAAAAAAATTTGGTCCAAAATTTGACAAAAACGACATACTATACTATGCCCTCCAAAATCGACATTTCTTTGAAAAACATTTTTTGGTCTAAAATAAAAAAAAAGGTCATACCTCGTCCAAAATTTGACTAAAACGTAATACTATACTATGTCATCCAACTTTGAGAACTTTTGAGAAAAAATAAAATTGGTCCAAAATTTGACAAAAATGACATACTATGTTGTCCAAAATCGAAATTTTTTATGAATTTTTTTTTTTTTAGCCACTAGACTTTATTTTCTGCAGTGGAACACAAGTGAAATCCATTATTTCAACAAAAAGTACAGTGAGATTAATTTGATCGCAGTGCGAGTCAAACCACTAACGTAGCTCGTGTTGCCCGTGAATGTGATCTTTTCCATACTTTGATCACTTTTCTAATCCCTTTTTCTTTTCCTTCATTTGTCATTTTTTTGGAAATTGTTCACATACTGTATCCTGATGCAACCATTTTATTGTACACTCATAGCCCCTGAGTGTCAGGTCCCTAAGGCAGTCCTGGAGATATTCTTGACATATTTCAATCAGCTGCTAGCTTTTATGGCCTTCCTGCTCTGCCCTTTATATTGTGCTGTCATGTGCCATGGCAGCACAAATTTGGTCCAAAATTTGACAAAAACGACATACTATATACTATGTCCTCCAAAATCGAAATTTCTTTGAAAAATATTTTTTGGTCTAAAATGAAAAAAAAAAGGTCATACCTCGTCCAAAATTTCACTAAAACATAATACTATACTATGTCATCCAACTTTGGGAACTTTTGCGAAAAAATAAAATTGGTCCAAAATTTGACAAAAACGACATACTATACTATGTTGTCCAAAATCTAAAACATTTTAGAAATTTTTTTTTCAGCCCAAAATGTGACAGAACGTCATACTATACTATGTCGTCGGCCGCAATGTCATACTACACTATTTCGTCTAAAATCTGAACATTTTTTTGAAAACATAATTTTGGTCCAAAATTTGACAAAAACGACATACTATACTATGTCCTCCAAAATCGAAATTTCTTTGAAAAACATTTTTTGGTCTAAAATGAAAAAAAAACGGTCATACCTCGTCCAAAATTTCACTAAAACATAATACTATACTATGTCATCCATCTTTGGGAACTTTTGAGAAAAAATAAAATTGGTCCAAAATTTGACAAAAACGACATACTATACTATGTTGTCCAAAATCGAAAACATTTTAGAAATTTTTTTTTTAGCCCAAAATGTGACAGAACGTCATACTATACTATGTCGTCGGCCGCAATGTCATACTACACTATTTCGTCTAAAATCTGAACATTTTTTTGAAAACATAATTTTGGTCCAAAATTTGACAAAAACGACATACTATACTATGTCCTCCAAAATCGAAATTTCTTTGAAAAACATTTTTTGGTCTAAAATGAAAAAAAAACGGTCATACCTCGTCCAAAATTTCACTAAAACATAATACTATACTATGTCATCCAACTTTGGGAACTTTTGAGAAAAAATAAAATTGGTCCAAAATTTGACAAAAACGACATACTATACTATGTTGTCCAAAATCGAAAACATTTTAGAAATTTTTTTTTTAGCCCAAAATGTGACAGAACGTCATACTATACTATGTCGTCGGCCGCAATGTCATACTACACTATTTCGTCTAAAATCTGAACATTTTTTTGAAAACATAATTTTGGTCCAAAATTTGACAAAAACGACATACTATACTATGTCCTCCAAAATCGAAATTTCTTTGAAAAACATTTTTTGGTCTAAAATGAAAAAAAAACAGTCATACCTCATCCAAAACTTCACTAAAACATAATACTATACTATGTCATCCAACTTTGGGAACTTTTGAGAAAAAATAAAATTGGTCCAAAATTTGACAAAAACGACATACTATACTATGTTGTCCAAAATCGAAAAAAATTTAGAAATTTTTTTTTAGCCCAAAATGTGACAGAACGTCATACTATACTATGTCGTCGACCGCAATGTCATACTACACTATTTCGTCTAAAATCGGATTATATTTTTGAAAAAATTATTTTGGTCCAAAATTTTACAAAAACGACATACTATACTATGTCGTCCAAGATTTTACAACTTTTTTAAAGTATATTTTTTGGGCCTTTTTTCGCCTTTAATGAAGAGCATAGTTGAGAGAGAGAAAGAGAGAGGGGATTAATGACATGCTGGAAAGGGCCAGATGGTGCGGGATTCGAACATGGTGTGCTTGTAAAGAGGGCTACGGTTTCAATACATGGTGCAAGTCAGGTGCTCTGTCAACTGAGCTAAACATCAGCTGACATTGTCATTATCTTACTTTGAGAACAACATCTTACTATACTATGTCGTCCAAAAGTGACAATTTTTTTGAAATACATTTTTTGGTCTAAAAAAAGCGTCATACGTCATCCGAAATTTGACTAAAACGTAATACTATACTATGTCATCCAAATTTGAGAACTTTTGAGAAAAAATAAAATTGGTCCAAAATTTGACAAAAACGACATACTATACTATGTTGTCCAAAATCGAAAAAAAAATTTAAATTTTTTTTTAAGCCCAAAATGTGACAGAACGTGATACTATACTATGTCGTCGACCGCAATGTCATACTACACTATTTCGTCTAAAATCTGAACATTTTTTTGAAAACATAATTTTGGTCCAAAATTTGACAAAAACGACATACTATACTATGTCCTCCAAAATCGAAATTTCTTTGAAAAATATTTTTTGGTCTAAAATGAAAAAAAAACGGTCATACCTCGTCCAAAATTTCACTAAAACATAATACTATACTATGTCATCCAACTTTGGGAACTTTTGAGAAAAAATAAAATTGGTCCAAAATTTGACAAAAACAACATACTATACTATGTTGTCCAAAATCGAAAACATTTTAGAATTTTTTTTTTAGCCCAAAATGTGACAGAACGTCATACTATACTATGTCGTCGACCGCAATGTCATACTACACTATTTCGTCTAAAATCGGATTATATTTTTGAAAAAATTATTTTGGTCCAAAATTTGACAAAAACGACATACTATATACTATGTTCTCCAAAATCGAAATTTCTTTGAAAAATATTTTTTGGTCTAAAATGAAAAAAAAAGGTCATACCTCGTCCAAAATTTCACTAAAACATAATACTATACTATGTCATCCAACTTTGGGAACTTTTGCGAAAAAATAAAATTGGTCCAAAATTTGACAAAAACGACATACTATACTATGTTGTCCAAAATCGAAAACATTTTAGAAATTTTTTTTTTAGCCCAAAATGTGACAGAACGTCATACTATACTATGTCGTCGGCCGCAATGTCATACTACACTATTTCGTCTAAAATCTGAACATTTTTTTGAAAACATAATTTTGGTCCAAAATTTGACAAAAACGACATACTATACTATGTCCTCCAAAATCGAAATTTCTTTGAAAAACATTTTTTGGTCTAAAATGAAAAAAAAACAGTCATACCTCATCCAAAACTTCACTAAAACATAATACTATACTATGTCATCCAACTTTGGGAACTTTTGAGAAAAAATAAAATTGGTCCAAAATTTGACAAAAACGACATACTATACTATGTTGTCCAAAATCGAAAAAAATTTAGAATTTTTTTTTTAGCCCAAAATGTGACAGAACGTCATACTATACTATGTCGTCGACCGCAATGTCATACTACACTATTTCGTCTAAAATCGGATTATATTTTTGAAAAAATTATTTTGGTCCAAAATTTTACAAAAACGACATACTATACTATGTCGTCCAAGACTTTACAACTTTTTTAAAGTATATTTTTTGGGCCTTTTTTCGCCCTTAATGAAGAGCATAGTTGAGAGAGAGAAAGAGAGAGGGGATTAATGACATGCTGGAAAGGGCCAGATGGTGCGGGATTCGAACATGGTGTGCTTGTAAAGAGGGCTACGGTTTCAATACATGGTGCAAGTCAGGTGCTCTGTCAACTGAGCTAAACATCAGCTGACATTGTCATTATCTTACTTTGAGAACAACATCTTACTATACTATGTCGTCCAAAAGTGACAATTTTTTTGAAATACATTTTTTGGTCTAAAAAAAGCGTCATACGTCATCCGAAATTTGACTAAAACGTAATACTATACTATGTCATCCAACTTTGAGAACTTTTGAGAAAAAATAAAATTGGTCCAAAATTTGACAAAAACGACATACTATACTATGTTGTCCAAAATCGAAAAAAATTTTAAAAAATTTTTTTAAGCCCAAAATGTGACAGAATGTGATACTATACTATGTCGTCGACCGCAATGTCATACTACACTATTTCGTCTAAAATCTGAACATTTTTTTGAAAACATAATTTTGGTCCAAAATTTGACAAAAACGACATACTATACTATGTCCTCCAAAATCGAAATTTCTTTGAAAAATATTTTTTGGTCTAAAATGAAAAAAAAACGGTCATACCTCGTCCAAAATTTCACTAAAACATAATACTATACTATGTCATCCAACTTTGGGAACTTTTGAGAAAAAATAAAATTGGTCCAAAATTTGACAAAAACAACATACTATACTATGTTGTCCAAAATCGAAAACATTTTAGAATTTTTTTTTTAGCCCAAAATGTGACAGAACGTCATACTATACTATGTCGTCGACCGCAATGTCATACTACACTATTTCGTCTAAAATCGGATTATATTTTTGAAAAAATTATTTTGGTCCAAAATTTTACAAAAACGACATACTATACTATGTCGTCCAAGATTTTACAACTTTTTTAAAGTATATTTTTTGGGCCTTTTTTCGCCCTTAATGAAGAGCATAGTTGAGAGAGAGAAAGAGAGAGGGGATTAATGACATGCTGGAAAGGGCCAGATGGTGCGGGATTCGAACATGGTGTGCTTGTAAAGAGGGCTACGGTTTCAATACATGGTGCAAGTCAGGTGCTCTGTCAACTGAGCTAAACATCAGCTGACATTGTCATTATCTTACTTTGAGAACAACATCTTACTATACTATGTCGTCCAAAAGTGACAATTTTTTTGAAATACATTTTTTGGTCTAAAAAAAGCGTCATACGTCATCCGAAATTTGACTAAAACGTAATACTATACTATGTCATCCAACTTTGAGAACTTTTGAGAAAAAATTAAATTGGTCCAAAATTTGACAAAAACGACATACTATACTATGTTGTCCAAAATCGAAAAATTTTTGAAATTTTTTTTTTAAGCCCAAAATGTGACAGAACGTGATACTATACTATGTCGTTGACCGCAATGTCATACTACACTATTTCGTCTAAAATCTGAACATTTTTTTGAAAACATAATTTTGGTCCAAAATTTGACAAAAACGACATACTATATACTATGTTCTCCAAAATCGAAATTTCTTTGAAAAATATTTTTTGGTCTAAAATGAAAAATAAAGGTCATACCTCGTCCAAAATTTCACTAAAACATAATACTATACTATGTCATCCAACTTTGGGAACTTTTGCGAAAAAATAAAATTGGTCCAAAATTTGACAAAAACGACATACTATACTATGTTGTCCAAAATCGAAAAAAATGTTGAAATTTTTTTTTTAGCCCAAAATGTGACAAAAACGTCATACTATACTATGTCGTCGACCGCAATGTCATACTACACTATTTCGTCTAAAATCGGATTATTTTTTTGAAAAAATTATTTTGGTCCAAAATTTGACAAAAACGACATACTATACTATGTCCTCCAAAATCGAAATTTCTTTGAAAAATATTTTTTGGTCTAAAATGAAAAAAAAAAGGTCATACCTCGTCCAAAATTTCACTGAAACATAATACTACACTATGTCATCCAACTTTGGGAACTTTTGAGAAAAAATAAAATTGGTCCAAAATTTGACAAAAACGACATACTATACTATGTTGTCCAAAATCGAAAAAAATTTTGAAATTTTCTTTTTAGCCCAAAATGTGACAGAACGTCATACTATACTATGTCGTCGACCGCAATGTCATACTACACTATTTCGTCTAAAATCTGAACATTTTTTTGAAAACATAATTTTGGTCCAAAATTTGACAAAAACGACATACTATATACTATGTCCTCCAAAATCGAAATTTCTTTAAAAAACATTTTTTGGTCTAAAATAAAAAAAAAACGGTCATACGTCGTCCAAAATTTCACTAAAACATAATACTATACTACGTCATCCAACTTTGAGAACTTTTGAGAAAAAAAAATTTGGTCCAAAATTTGACAAAAACGACATACTATACTATGCCCTCCAAAATCGACATTTCTTTGAAAAACATTTTTTGGTCTAAAATAAAAAAAAAGGTCATACCTCGTCCAAAATTTGACTAAAACGTAATACTATACTATGTCATCCAACTTTGAGAACTTTTGAGAAAAAATAAAATTGGTCCAAAATTTGACAAAAATGACATACTATGTTGTCCAAAATCGAAATTTTTTATGAATTTTTTTTTTTTTAGCCCAAAATGTGACAAAACTTCATACTATACTATGTCATCGACCTCAATGTCATACTACACTATTTTGTCCAAAATCTGACCATTTTTTTGGAAAAAAAATTTTGGTCCAACATTTGAAAAAAAAAAATATCATACTATACATTGTCGTCCAAAATTAGAATTTTTAACCATGCAAAAGTATCACAACAAACTGACAGTATCTGGTTGATAACATCATAATTCATAACAAATAATAAACTTAAATTCAGGAACATGAGTTTTAAAACACAGCCCAGAGCAACTTCCTACATGTGCTGCTCACTTCTTATTTTCAGACCTGCATCTAGGATATATATATATATATATATGTGTGTTTATAACAACACAATACCCATTTGACATTGGAAATAGAGAAATGTGTCACTTGTGTCACAGCTGTAATGTGACAACCATGGCACATGACAGCACAATATAAAGGGCAGAGCAGGAAGGCCATAAAAGCTAGCAGCTGATTGAAATATGTCAAGAATATCTCCAGGACTGCCTTAGGGACCTGACACTCAGGGGCTATGAGTGTACAATAAAATGGTTGCATCAGGATACAGTATGTGAACAATTTCCAAAAAAATGACAAATGAAGGAAAAGAAAAAGGGATTAGAAAAGTGATCAAAGTATGGAAAAGATCACATTCACGGGCAACACGAGCTACGTTAGTGGTTTGACTCGCACTGCGATCAAATTAATCTCACTGTACTTTTTGTTGAAATAATGGATTTCACTTGTGTTCCACTGCAGAAAATAAAGTCTAGTGGCTGAATACACATGTGGCAGCCGCTGCAGCACATCTCCACCTGCAGAGTCTGAGCTGTGGTCACTGACGACTGACAGCGCTCGCGATGGAGTCGCAGCAACTGAAATATGTTAACAGTGTGCCAGTCGTTGGCTTGAGTTGAATTCTGCTGCCAAAGTCAGACAGTGGTGACAGCAGGTGGTTCTCAGAGAAAGTAAATGCGTTTTTAAATATGTCAGGTCTAATTTTAGAAACCAGTGATCAAAACACAAAGCATTTGGGGGACTTTACAGTGTGTTTTCACTCTGTTTCCAACTCTTCATTTTCCAGGCTGGCAGAGCCATGTGTTGTAGCCTGGTGGAGTCTTGTGCGCCTCTAGAAATACAACACACTCCATACTCAGCCATACTGCATTATTTAAAGCTGCTGTAGAGGGCAGTGGAGCAGGTCGCTCAGATCTCTTTGCTCTTTGCCCTGTTGTTGCCTTCACTGCTTTTGGTTAAAACTCAGCCGCGTCCTGAACGCAGGGTCAAGAGCAGCAGGTCATACTATACTGTCGTCCAAAATTTGAGAAAAACGTCATACTATTCTATGTTGTCCAAAATTCAGACAATTTTTTGTAAAATAAAATTGAACATTATGTCGTCCAAAATTTTTATTTTTATTTTTTTTAATTTTTGGGTCCAAAGTTTGACAAAAAACATCATACTATACTATGTCGTACAAGATTTGCCAATTTTTTTTGAAGAAAATTTTTGGGAAAAAATGTTTTGGTCCAAAATTTGACAAAAACATCATACTATACTATGTCGTCAAAAAATCTGAGAATTTTTTGGAAAAAAAAGTTTGGTCCAAAATTTGACAAAAATGTCATACTATACTATGTCGCCCAAAAATTGGACCATTTTTTGTAAAACAAAGTTTTGGTACAAAATTTGACAAAAACGTCATACCATACTATGTCGTCCAAAATTAGAATTTTTTTTTTTTAACTTTTGGGTCCGAAGTTTGACAAAAATGTCATCCTACACTATGTCGTCCAAAAATCTGAGAATTTTTTGGGGAAAAAAATGTTGGTCCAAAATTTGACAAAAACATCATACTATACTATGTCGTCCAAAATGTGACAATTTTTTTGAAAAAAATTTTTGCGCTGAAGAGGCACTTACACTCACTTCTCATAAGAGGCTGATGATGATGATGATGATAATGATATCTAATTACGTGTTTTTCTAATCTTGAGGCACATTAAAAGGCAAAGCCGATGTTTTTGTGAGTCTTCACGTCAAGAGAACAGCGTTCAAAACGATCCAACATTCAGTTCCACTCTGACCTGGAGGAACTGAAGGCTTTAATGTCTCATTAACCCTGTGTCATAGGTGTGAAACACTATTCAACATTAATCAATGACTTCTGTGCTCGACCAGCCCTGTCAACTGTGCAAACATTGACACAGACAGTGCGGGAATGTCGCCAACATGGGCTGCATCCCATTTTAATTATAGACTCTGCTGTTTCTTGCCTAGTTAAAAGTGTAACACGCGGGTATTTCACAGGGATTTCAGTGTAAAGAATAAGCCAAAAAAATGACACTGTGGTGTGTGTTTGTGTCGCTGTGCCCTGCTTTGACAACATCTGTATTCTGACAGAGCCTCCTTTCTCAATCTAGATGTAACTGCCTGCAGCCTGTGCCACACAGGAGCTGGAGGGGGGAGCTGAGAAGAATACTTACAAGCCTCCAGCACAGTGCCAGACCCACACACACACACACACACACACACACACACACACACACATATGCACACATACACAAACACAGCATATATCCCTGCCAAGTCGAGCACTGTGGCGTGTCAGGAGGACCCTCGGGAGTCCGGCAGCCAAATGTGTCCTCTAGCATTAATGGCGGCTTCAGCCGAGTGAACGGGGAAAACACCTTGAAGAATCATACTTCTGAACACTGAACCTGGCTCTGCTGGGAGAAACTGACTGACATTTCAGAAGCCTTACTAAACACGCTGGTCCTCTGATACACAGCACACACACACACACACACTGCTGTCCTGCTCTGAATACGACACATGTGATTAAAGAAAATTCATGTAAAACAAATAAAATAAAGATAATAGGTTCCTCGGGTCTCACTGGCACTTTCCTCAGACGATGGTTGCCAGGTCTTTGGAAGAAGGTAACAGTGAGGTGGCTGACCGTTATCCAACTATAATCACTGGTGTTGAAATGATAAATTCCCTCAGTGAGGAATTTAAATATAATATTTCAGACCGTCGGGTCGACACAGACGTAAATGAATACCTGTCTTATTGTTAGATCTCTTACACTGAGCCAAACAAAAACAAAAATATTCTAAAAGTTACCACGCAAAACCACTCCTTTATATGAGAACACCAGGTATTGAGGCTGAGGCTGCAGAGCATGTGCTGCAGTGCAACTCAATATGACAGATAATCAGAAACCTGTTCACACGCGCTATTAATATGCATCCCGAGTGATTTGATCAGGGCCAGATTGTGCCAAGTGCACATCTGGAATGTGTCCTCAGATCCAAAACCACATTTGGAGGTGGTTTGAGGAAACATATGGTCACTTTCCTGAGCTGCCTGACAGCAATCCTTCTTCAGGACCCATTAGAGACCGCCTGTTAACAGCGGTTAACGCGTTTCTATGACGCCTGACCAGAAAAGATGCGTGTGACGTCATTTACCCGATTGTTAAAATGAGTCTCTAAAGTAACGCTTAACTTTAAAAACAGTACACAGGTTATCCCGCTCTAGTTCGACTGTAAGTGTGCTAACTGCGCTAAAAGAGCTAACGGAGCTAACTGGTAAACGGTGCCTAGACTCCGGTGCCTTTTTCCAGTCAGTCTTAATGTGCGTTAACGTTAACAGAAGTTAGCCCAGCGCTAGTTTTTAGGTTAAAATCTTATTTCATGTAACAGCAGCGTAAGTAGTTTTGTTGCCTGAGCTACATTAGAAACCTCATTTTTTTTACCTCGATTTAGCTCATTTGAGAATTGACTTAGTCACAAACAAAGGAGGATGACAACGTCCTCTGTGCGTAAAAATAAACGCCCGCTTCATCTGAGCGATCCGCGGCTTCCGAGTGAACCTCCCATTAGTCAACGTCATGTCTGGCATTTTCTCGGTTGAGAAATCTTAAAAAGGGCAGCGATACGAGATGATAATGTTTTTCGAGACGCACAGGAGTCGGATTTGAAGAGAAGCAGCAGACGTTTATGCAAACAACGGTGTTTTCTTAGTGCAGGGAAACAACAGCAGAGCAGAGTTGAACGTGAGCAGCTGCTAAACTTTACAGAAAAGGACACGGTGTCGTGGGAGAACGCTGCAAAATCTCAACAAAGATGGAATAAATGAGGCGTTGGAAAAAAAAACAGTGAAGGAACTAGTAATTTACATTAAACAGATAGATTAAAACAAATACTATACGGAAGACTATTATTCCATAAGCTAAGTGTAGTTCAAATCTCTGTAGCATTAGCTTTTATGCAACATGCATATATGAATTGCATTAGCTCTCGGCTATTTGATTTCTCATATTGGACGCCTCACAAATAAATGAGTAAACAGAGTCTGCGCTTGTCTTTCAATAACACTGCAAAAGATAAAAGTAAAGCCCGGAGCCTGCAGCTCGTCCTGGTATCAGCACAGAGCTGCAGCTGCAGCCTTGCACTGTCACGCGTTGTCATGGGCGATTGGAATGGACATGTGTACTCGGCTGAAGGGCCGTAAAACAAGATTTACTGCGAAGGACGGCGCCGGCCAAGCCAGGTTGACAGCAGCGTCTTATCTGATCCCTGACCAGAGACAGGCAATAGGACAGACCGAGCAACGCTCAGTTTGAGCCAAAGATAAGGCAAAGGCTGAGGGGAAGTGAGTAGACACAGACAGCTCCCAAAATGGACAGTTTCAAGCACAATTGGAGTCACGTTTTTTTCTGCTAAAGGTTTCTCTCCTTCCTATGCATTTCATTTTTTTTTTCTGTTGACAATATTTCTCCTTACCCAGACTCGATGGTGTAATAAATAATTCAAAACATCAGTACTCAGATTACCCACAGGCATGCATTTTTGATTCAACTGTGATTTTTTTTCCCAACACATACAGTATGTGCTGTGTGTGCAAGGCAATACAAGTGTGTTTTATGTGAATATTAGGGATGTAACGATGCATCGCGACACGATTAAAATCGGTACAAATGCGTGAAGATTCGCACCGAAATAGGTTACGTTATCTAAGATATGGCAGAGGATGCACCGAGCTGTTTAAAATCACCTGTGTGGCGGCATTTTGGATTTCCTATATATACAAATACAACCGGTAAGAAGTGGACAGACACATGTAAATATTGCAAGAGACTGCTAACATATTATAGCGGCAACACGAGCAACACGCAGCAGCACATTAGCCGCCACCACAGTGAGAAGCAAAGTAACGCTACGCCACCTCGTGAGCTGCCAAACTATAAATAAGTCATATCTTAACACACACAGCACACGTTTAGACTCTAAACGGCCAATTTCTCGCCTCAAATTATCTTAAAACTGCGTTTCCGTGACACAGAAAAGTGAGAAACGGCCACTGTTTCAATGTTTTTCCGCTTCCACAGTCTCTCTCTCTCGGAGGCCATTGCTCACTGTAGCTTAAAGCACAGCAACTTTGCGCAGCGACCCCTACTGATCGGGCGGGAAATTGCAGGAGAAGTATGAAGGCTGGAGGGGTCTCCGTGGTTACGCAGTCGGAGAAGTATAACGTGGCCTTTACTTTTGAGAGTGTTTCTAAAGAAAGGAGATATTTTTCATGTATTTTGTTGTTTAAGATGACCATGTTTATAAGAGGACACAAACTGTTTTACAGAGTTTCTGTAAAGAAAGCACCTCTAAAATTGTTTTTCCTACGAATAAAAGATAATTTTATTTGGTCATAATTTGTCTGTAGCTCATTTTGATAAAAACAAAAAAAAATTGTATCGTGAACAAAAAATCGTGAACCGTATCGAGACGTGAGTTGAGTGTATTGTTACATCCCTAATGAATATATAGAGAGAGTCTTCTGACTAAATAATCTTCTCTTACCTTGTCCTTTCCTTGTTTCTCATCTTGATATATGCTCCATCGCACTCCGTCGTTACTGTAAGCGACTTTGTACGAGCCGACAAACTGGACGTGGCCAAAGTCTTTGGCTCCCTGGGTGATGACCCCTGTGACCTTGGTCGGCACCAGCAGGTCCATCTGAGAGAGACGTGGGACACAAAATAATGAGTTAACCGCAAAATATGCTAGACTTTAACAATCTCTAGTCAGCATTCTTTTTTCTTTTTTTTGTTGACGTCATTAGAGGATTTTCCCGTATAAAGACATCAGGTGCAAGGAGTCAGTTTCAATTATTCATAGAGTATTGAACAACAAGGCTAAGTCCACAACCCTCGCCTCAGCAGAACTGAACTCTCACACACACACTGCAGCAGCAGCTTCTGCACCACCGGGGTTCATTTTTAATACGCGGTCATTTGTTGCAAACAATTTGCAGCTCGAGGACGTCAGGCAGTCAACGCAGAGTCGTTATTTCTACTGACAGTTTGGGCTTCAATTGTGCTTCGTTATTTACAAGAGTGAGATTAACCCGCACCCCCAAAGCGTACGATGACAAGATTGAGTATCAAAGCCCAAACCAAATCTATCTGCAGCATCGCGTGCTGAGATATAGATACGAGTATACAGGTCAGACTTCATCTGACGACGATCCCAAACAACGCGGTAATTATGTCAGATGAATAATGTGCAGAAAACAAGTTTATCCCAAGTGTCAACAGACGTAATATTTCACTGTTGAAAAGTGCAGCCGTGGCCTCAGGTGATCGGATTTCCATCATTAGCTTTGCACAACTGTCAAACATGTCATTTTCTTTTTGTTTGATATATACATATAAACACTGTCTAACTTTCTTTGAGATGCATTTTGACAACAACAGTTGATTCTGGAGTTCTTGTCTTCGATCGTCCAGTTTTAGTCACCGTGCAGATGTAGATGTCGTTTCCTTAAAGTTGGATTTTTAATTTAAAATATATCTGAGATCTATTTTTGAAGGCCTTCAGAGAGCTCTTGAGATACTGCCATGATATTATTGCCTTACTTGCAGAGAGAGAATGAGATAGAACATTACCACACCTTAAATGTCATAAAATTAACCCTTAGAACACAGTGTGTCGGCTGCTTTTTTGCCATTACTTTGTTAAAACATACAGTTTATACAGAGTTTATAAGAATGTGCAGAATGAGTCTTTTATATCCTTTTTTTCAGCACAACCTTGGCAATCTGAGGAAAAATTGATTTCATTTTCACCAACTTTATAAACACACCTGAGCAAAAAGGACTCAAAATGTTTAAAATCAGATTAAATTTGGAAATACGTCACAGTTCAACTTCACTGATCTCGTTTTTATGAACAAAAAGAAAAGAAAAACACTGATTTGTGTGACTTCTGCGCAACTATTGCTACTTTGTATCACAACTAAAACACAAAACTGCTAAAAAACACATTGTTTAAAGCCTGAATATGTGACATTGTGTAAATGTATCACACATATTTGGTATGTTGAAAAAACCCCAAAAACAAGCAGAATAATCAAGTAAAACATTTGCCCCAAAACTTTGAAATAACTGTGTCTCAATTATCTAAAGTAGATTGTTTCTAGAAGACACACACACACATACACATACACACACACGCGCGCACACACACACACACACACACACACACACACAGATTTATTCCCTCTGCTGAATATACCCAGCGCTGAGGCAGCCATACATCAGACTAATTGGCCTGGTCATAGGCCAACATATACTATGTCACGGCGCTCTGACAACGACAAAATAGAGTAGATTAAACAAATAAGACGACTAAACTAAATGAACACATGAGCTACGGCTCTATTTCCTCTCGCTGACACCACAGCACATTTTTATCACCTGCCATACATTACAGTCTCTGAAATACTCTTTATACGTCCGTCTGAGTCGTGATGTGAATGAATCGTCTCAGCTCCGTGTTCCACATAGACTGTGATTAAAAAAAATAATTATTTTTTTTATAGTATTCCTGGAAAAATCCCTCACATGTGCTGTGCTTTAGTGTCTATTTTAATCTGAACGGGAACATAAATGTTTACCGGTGTTATAAATCAAAAGAGAAGTCGACTCACATTCACAAAGGCTTCAGCAGTGATGCCCCCTGGTGGCTAATGTCCCACACCCCAGGCTTCACTGCAGACTGTGTCCATTTTATATCGATTTCTTCCCTGCAGTTGTTTTCTTACTTTCGCAAAATGCTCACGAGCAACAATCGTGGAAAGAGTCGAGGTTTTCCTTAACGACACTAATGACAGAGTGAAAGTGAAAGTAAGTGTTTTGAGTTTTCAAAGTCAGCAGCTTTTTGAAACTTCTGTTTTATGTGCACTAAAGTGCCGGGTAACAGTGATGTGGATGTCGCCACAAGTTCTCCACTGTGCTGCTGTGTCTCTTCCCTGCCATCTACTTTCAGACTGAGGACAATTCTCTGGGTATAAGTGTGGTCGTCTTCCATGCAGAACCCCTGCTGTGTTCATAGACGTGGGTCCTCACACAAAGCAAAGCCTTTGTGAATACAACAGAAGCTGGAGTTCCTC
Source organism: Microchirus variegatus (assembly GCF_963457635.1). Lineage (NCBI taxonomy): Eukaryota > Metazoa > Chordata > Actinopteri > Pleuronectiformes > Soleidae > Microchirus > Microchirus variegatus. The sequence continues at coordinate 2,146,848 of NC_139818.1, read as the reverse complement.
TTTAAAGGCATTTGAGTGGATAAACTCCGACTTCTCCAATCGTGAGACGTAAAACCAAAGGAAAATAGGACAAAAAGGCATTGACGTATTTGAACTGTCAACAGCGCTGTGGTTACAGGTGTGCAATTATGCAGATGCTACACAAACGGCGTGCACGCTTCATTTGTTATGAATACACTATTCATGGCGTTTCTCCTCCATATGGACGCTTCCTCTGCTTCCACTGTTTCTGGCTACAATGTTTATGAACGTCTTTAAACAACAGCTCTGTTACGATGACAACAATGCCACAACACAGCGGCCGGATATAAAACACGGCGCAGACCACTGGTGCTGATTTATGGGCCGTGATGGAGTACACTGCGAGGCTTTGATTACGCTTCAGTTGCAGAATGTTCAAGTCGTCTAATTCAAGCCAAGCAGTCACGTGACGTCTGCCGCCGAAACGCAGGCACCCTTGAAGAAGGGAACCTGTAATTCACGCCACAGGTAGCGGTCGGGGAAAATACGACGACCGCAGCTCCCAACACTTTGACGGCCCAGACGGAATTAGGGAGCGAGACATGCTTGTTAATGGAAGAACTCTCCTCCAGTCCACCCTCTGTCCTTTAACCGTCACATCCTCTCCTCCCGAGTGTCTTAAAGCTGTAGGGCGTAACTTTTAAATTCAAACAAATGTCTGTGACATTCAAACCGCTGTCACATGACTTCATCCAACGCTGAGTAAACCCATCGACTCCACACAACTCTTTGACTTGTTTTATGTAAAGACAGAGGTAGCAGCCATATTGTCTAAGGCATTGGTTCTCAAAGTGCGGCCCGTGGGCCAATGGCGGCCCGCAGAATCATTTCTGTTGGCCCGCAATGAATTACAGTTGATAGTTTTAATCCAGGAGCTACTAAGCTTGTTAAATGTTTATTGGACATTACTGGATACAGACCAAAAAGTGTAAACAAAAATACTGGGTATTTACCTGGTTTCTATATGGTGAATTTTAGTGTATTATTGGGTTATAAGCTGGTAATAAGCAGGTAGCTACAGCCCCCAATTACTAGCTATTTACCCAGTAAATATATGGTAACAGAAATGTGTTACTTGGTATTAACCTGTAATTAGAAGGTAAGAACAATGGCCAAAATACTGGGTAATTACCCAGTAAATTATAAAGCGTTATTATGTTAACGCTTATATTACTTAACGCTAAACTGTAGAACTGCAATCTGGAAGTAACTACAAATGAGATTTCTTTCTGTTTTTTTTCTTTGGCGGCCCTCGGTCCAATGTTGGGTTCCTAAATTGGCCTCAGGTATCAAAACTTTGAGAACCCCTGGTCTAAGGGTAAAGTTTGGAGTATGAAATAAAAATGACAATGCTTCCGCAGATCAGATAGTTTTGCGTTTTCAGATGAAGGACACGGCACACAATAATGTTACGAAAAACAAAAAAACCAAGTTACGCACTTCTACTTTAAGTCTATATAAGTGCTGGGCATGTTAGCGGTGCTAACGTTAACGCATGACGCATTTCCACGAAGACCGACCGGAAAAAGACGCGCGTGTCGTCATGTTTACGTGACTCCCGATTTGTTAATATTAGTCTCTAAAGTAACGCAGTTTTTTGTGCCGCGGCACTGGAGTCCAGGCACCGTTTGCCAGTTAGCTCCGTTAGCTCCTTTAGCCCCATTAGCGCTCCTACAGTCAAACTGTAGCGGTCTGTTTATTAAACAGAAAGAGCAGTGTTAAAAATAACCAGCGTACCTGTGTAGAGACTCATTTAAACAATCGGGAGTCACGTAAACATGACGTCACGCTTTTTCCGGTCAGTCGTCTTGGAAACGCCTCATACGTTAACGTTGACGCCGTTAACTTGCCCAGCACTCGTCTATATATTTGCTCTCTAGATGCGTGTGTCATACATGTAGACGTTCCAATGAAATAAAAGATTTAGACTTAATTTGATGATTTTACCTGCTTTGTCTCAGATTTATAAATAAAAATATGTGTCAGTTTAATTAGCTTCAGGGCCAATTACGTGTTGAAATGAAAGTGTGCAAAGACGTAAAGGTGCGCTTCATTCACACACCTACTGGGGGAAGAGCTGCGGTGTAAATCCCATGTTCATATTTGAATAAAGACATGAATAAATGTGATGTGAGTCCCAGTTTCCTATGTTATATACTGTACACAGCATCCTACTGATATTCTCCCCCCAGTTGTTTATTTTTAACACACTTTACACACTGTGTGTGAAACATGCGTTCTCCTCTCATACAGCCGGTACAGTGCAGGATTCAGTGTTGCATGCACACAGCTCACAGGGCCACGAGGACAGTGCTACAGCCCATCAACCTCACAGCGCGACACATATCATTAAAGCTTAGCGCTGCCGTCAGAGCTCGCAAAACATCCCGTTTGACTGACTTTGTCTCCTCAGGAAGTGTCGAAGTATCTATAGGGCAAGTTCTTTATATGTATTTACTGCATTTATATTTTAATCTATTGACTAAAGCATGATTTTGATCAAGTTAACAAAATGTCCCATTCATAGTCCCCTTTACCGTCCAATGGCTATTATATTAATAGTCTAGTTGATACTTATACATGTCTATATAGTATATATTGCTACTATGAGAGTGGAATAATGTACGTTCTGTGTCCGTTTCTAGGTTAGGCTGACTGGAAAAACTTGTGGTCGTAGTTGAGAAAATAGAATATAAAATAGAGAATATAAAACATAGTTAACTGAGATATTGTTCAGCATTGCATGAAATGTCCACACACACACACAGTCCAGTCAAGGCTCCAGGCCACCATTTAAAAGTGGATACATTGGTTTTTAAAGAAATAGGACATTTAAGGAGATCATCGAGAGCAGAGAAACCCGACAGTTCACACGATGAACAAGCCTCAGCGAGGAGAGAGATCTGACAGAACCAGCCTCAAAGATGAGCGGCCGTCTGCCTAGACAGGTTGGGGTGAAAGAAAAAATGGGGGAGGTGATGTTTTCAATCCATGAAAACTGGGCTAAGATACTTATTTAGACAAGAACAGCCTCTAAAACACAAAACTAGTTATTCAGATAGTTGGATATTATTTATTTAATAGGCGTGAACTTTGCACATTTAGGGTATAAAACTCTATATTATCCATAATAATTAGTTTAGCCAGTCTCACCTGACATAGGTGTAAAGGTGGGTTAAACAAACATTCACTCTCACATTCACATCTATGGTCAATATGCATGTGGCAGAGAACATGCACATTACATGACTGGGATTCAAACTGGTGAACCTTCTTGCTGTGAGGCAACGATGCTAGCCCCAAAGTGAAGTGAAATACTAAATCATTGCACGGTGTATTTTTGAACGATTTCCTTCAGAGCAAACACATTGAACTGCTCAGAGAGAATGTTCACATGACTTTTCTGGTGTGGTGAAGTGGCCTAAACTCTTATTCTCAATCCCATTTCCATTTACTTTCACATATTCTGTGCCCTGGTGCCAGATCACAGTATTACTTGTAGCCACATGACAAAGCCCAATATTATGCGATTCTGCAACCCTACCATCTCTGGGAAAAGAAAAAAGAAGCCTCTCTCAGCCCCAATGGCAAAACACAAAATGACTAAAGAAAACGGCAGAAGGAGCTGAAGGCAGCAGCCTATTTCCAGACCAAATGGGTGACTGAGTGCAACACTTCTCCACTGAGTGCAGAGAAAAGCCTCAGTGTGTCATGACACCTTTGTCGGGATAAAAATGTGCCATTTTCTCACTCGGGCAGCTGAGCTGAGCCAATTCTATATGATGAACCAGGGATCTGAGTCTCAGCTTCACAGATAACTGCGACATGTATGTTTATTCACCACAAAATGCTGTGTGACATATTTACAGTTATAGGATTAAATTGAACTAACACAGGGAATGACATATTTTTTTACAACCCTAATTTAAATGGAAAATCTATGGTCTAATTAAAATTACCTGCAGGTCGAAATGAAAAACAGAGCAAATATATCCTGTTTAATTTAAAATATTCTGAGAAAATACAATTTTAAACCTTCGGGTAAACGGTTATAAAAACACAAGTGAGCATGCAAAGTAAGAGTGAGGCCTTCGTAATATTACACAGATGAATCCACACAGCTCACAAACAAGGATTATGTTTTGCATTCTGATGAACAAAAATAAGAGATAATATATGTTGTGATTTGGCCCTTTTTTGAGTATTTCATGTTAGAATTGACATGATCTGTCTTCAAAGGTGAAGCATAAATTAAAACCGATAAAAAACTCTAGGGCTTAACGATTTTATCTAAATATCTTATTTTCACTGAAATTGTGATTGCAATATGATTCGTGACCACTAGTGGTGTCAATATAAGGAATATGTGTTGTTTACCATTACAGAACTTAAAGAAATAAATATTCTCATTTTCATTTGAATAACACATTTAAAATGATGACTGTGTGATATTTGTGCAGATCTGTGCAGTCTGTAGAATATGATGATGATGATATGTCAAACAAACAAATGTAGCCATACACACATAAATAACCCCTTCTTTAACATTATCAGACTGTCCTAGAATTTGCAGATTGTTTAAATTTAATAGAAATAAAAAAAGACGATGGGAAAGGTGAGTAATCTTGAGCCTCTGTGGCGGCCATTTTACAGCAGGTAGTCTGCAAACTTTAACTGAAAAGAGCGAGTAATAATCCAGTGGCGAATGAGGCCGAACAAAGCGTCTCCCTCCACTTGTTGGACGTTAATTAAAGGGACCGTTAGCCTTTAAAACGGCTCCTGCAATCCCACTTCAAAACAGTGGTGGATAAGTTTGCGACAAAAAGTTAGAAACAGAAACGAGGAGCTGCACTTAGTGCTGGCGTCACACTGTGTTCATGCACACACACACACGCACACACACAAAGGTCTGCTACGCTATTATTCTGAGGACACTGCATTCATGTAAAGGCCTAAAGAAAGTGTTAGCCATGACCCTTAGAACACAAGGCTTTTTTCCATTATTATGGTTAAACGTTTATAATGTATACAGAGGTTATAAGAGTGTGCACTATAGAGTGTCTTATATCCTTTTTTTCAACACAACCTATAGACAATCTGATGAAAAAAGGACTCTAAATGCTTAAAATCAGATTGAATTTGTGAAATGTGTCACAGTTCAAAGTTCACCTGAGTCATTTTTATGAAAAAAAAAGAAAAGATATACCTCTTAAGAAATAATTTTAATGAATTTTTGAATTTCAGGAAATGATCTATTTGCCTGATGCACTGACTTTCTTGACAGAAACAAAAAGTATCTCGGAATGACTTGAAATTCACCATCATAATAGTTGGTATCGCCCTGAACAAAGATCCGTTGAAAATATTTGCAAACCTCTTAAGGAATAATTTTAATGAATTTTTGAAATTCAGGAAATGAGCCATTTGCCCTGATGCACTTTGACAGTGAGCTGACTTTCTTCACAAAAACAAAAAGTATCTCGGAATGACTTGAAATTTACCATCATAACAGTCAGCATCGCCCTGAACAAGGATCAGCTGAAAATATTTGCAAACCTCTTAAGGAATAATTTTAATGAATTTTTGAATTTCAGGAAATGAGCCAATTGACCTGATGCACTTTGAGAGTGAGCTGACTTTCTTCACAAAAACAAAAAGTATCTCAGAATGATTTGAATTTTTGAAATTCAGAACGGTCTATTTTTTCATATGTATACATACATATGTATATATACAGTATTGTGCAGGTTTTGCAGATCACAGCAGGTACAGATGCATGCTGGGAGTTCACACAGGGAAAAGCAGGTGTGCAGACCCACAGTGTGACTCAGTTGCCTGGGAGTTATTGGGAATGATAATGTCACAGAGAGACGGCATCACACTGTGTTACGGCGGTCAGTGCTGCACTGAACACGTTCCAGCGCTAACGCTAACATTTTTAATGTCGTGCCATGTCTTTGCACCACACACACACACACACACACACACAGGGCATCTAAATGTGATTCAAACGCCCGTCACGATGACTGAAGTCTCCGGGCGACGTGACTTGTTTTTCCCGCTGCATTTACGAGACTCGACTGGTTGGCGAGTCGAGACACATCCTGTATGCAGCCAAATGATATTAATAAAAGAAAGGCACTGTGTGTGTAGTGACTGATAGTGAATTGCAAAAAGGTGACAGGCTCACAAATTTGTAAACAGTTTTCTGTGGCATGAACATTGCTATGCATTAAACATCCTCACCTCGTCTCTGCACTCTGGTCCTTCCCTTTTGCATGTAAGTGAAATGAAACTTCACAGTGTAAATCCAGCATGAAAAGCAACCTGCATGTTTCCCACAGGATGAATTCTGATAATCTTGGTCACTTATTTCGATCCAACTGCACATCAGTATTCACATAGAACATCTCAGTATCTACTCGACATTCCTACATTATTTTTCCATCCAAACTAACACCAGCTCTTTATCATATCACTGCTTTAAAGCGCAATCATCACACGGAATTCTCTGCTGTCGGAAAAAACAGACGGAGCCTCAGTTTCAGCGTGTCAACTTAAGTTTAACCGGTCGCAGGAAACAAGGAAAGGGAATTGGCCTTGGCAAAAAGAACGAGAAGCAAATGGAGCATGGTGGTCTCGATCATTTAGAGCCATTACAGCGAGGAGCGGCGGCAGCATCTGTTCAACCGTCGCGTTGCAACACCGTGTTATTATGAGTGAAGTGAGGTCTCGGTGCCACACAGCTGAGGACATGACGAAGGGGGGGGGGGGAGTCTACCCTCTGAAATATTCACCGCCACCAGACATGAAACCTACACTGAGGGATTAAATGTAAAGTAGTCCGTCTCCCTGTGTGATCTGGTCTGGAATCAAATCTGTAGTCCAAAGAAAACCAAAGAAAAAATGGTTTCTTCAAAAAAAAAAAAAAAAGTTTCTCGGAATGACTTGAAATTTACCATCATAATAGTCGTCATCACCCTGAACAAGGATCTGTTGAAAATATTTGCAAATCACTTAAGAAATAATTTTAATGAATTTTTGAATTTCAGTAAATTAACCATTTGCCCTGATGCACTTTGACAGTGAACTGACTTTCTTCTAAAAAAAAAAAAAGTATCTCGGAATGATTTGAAATTTACCGTCGTCATAGTCGGCATCGCCCTGAACAAGGATCCGTTAAAAATATTTGCAAATCTTTTAAGGAATAATTTTAATGAATTTTTGAATTTCAGGAAATGAGCCATTTGCCCTGATGCACTTTGACAGTGAGCTGACTTTCTTCAAAAAAAAACAAAGTATCTCGAAATGACTTGAAATTAACCATCATAATAGTCGGCATCGCCTTGAACAAGGATATGTTAAAAATATTTGCAAACCTCTTAGGGAATAATTTTAATTAATTTTTGAAAATTAAGGAAAAGAGCCATTTGCCCTGACGCACTTTGACAGTGAGCTGACTTTCTTCAATAACCTTTCTTCAACAATGATGAGGCTGCTTCTTTAAGGCAAATTGAAAATAAAATCTGGCACTCCTCGTTCTCCTGCTGTGAACTCACATGGTATATACAATATTAATATGTAATGTTCACACATGTAGGCGCAGAAACCCTCTTACGCTGCACTAAAGCAGAGTGAGCTTCACACGCGATGAAAACGCAACCATGAAATTACATAATAGACACCACTCAAGGACATAAGTGGCCTTTACGATTAAAATACTTAGTATTTGGTTCTTTACAGAGTATTATCTTAACTTTGGACTATCCCTGAATGAATCTTAATACTGGATTGTGTCGTGGTGCTGCTCCAGTGCACTCTCATACTCTCCTGGGAGCAGAACATAAAGATCTCTGACTTAAACATATGGGAAGTGAGCGGTTGAGAGTCTGCCGCTTGTCAGCCGACAGTTAAAGCCACGAGATATGCATGCAGAACACACCCAGGACCCAATCTCTGCTGCACTGATTTCAGCTCTGGCACATTCAATTCTGACAATTCCCGCAGATCTAACATTACAGCTGGCACCGCTCATGAATCACTCATGCCGAGATAAAACAGATAAATGCATCCTGCTTTAGCTGAGACGAAGAGACACATAGAGGGAGTGGGAGGGAGATGAGGATCAGGATGTGGTGTTGAAAGATAAGATGGCTGCCTTGAATAATGGAAACAATAGAGCACCATTACACATATGTCTAAGCACTTCCCAACCTGTATAAATGTGATATACAGTAGTTGGGAGGGATTGGACAATAACAAACCGCCCACCTGAAAGGAAAACAGATGGATTTACCGTCCATTCTGTAACTTCATTTGCTAGTTAATTGAATCAGCATAGTAGCTGCAGGGAAAATTGAATGAAATAGGCCAAAGAAAGAGGCGTCTCGGACGGGATTAAAATGAGGCTCTGGCGATAAAAGCCTTAATGAAATTTACATCAGCCATGTTTTCAAATTAGTGAGGATTCTTCCTGAGATAATCCAGGATTTCTTTGGTCACGTCGTCAAAGATAATTTGATAGCTGCGGACATGTTTTTTTGTTTGTTTACGTCAATTTTAATTTGAACATTTTGCCACAAGACGGACTCTTTAATGAGCTTTAAGATTGTCCAATATATGGGCCGACCCCCCCCCCCCCCCCCACATCTGACTGTCGTCTCCGTAGAGGATTGATAATAACCCAGCAACAATCCACGTAATGTGATTTTGTCCTCTATTCTAAACCTCGCCAAGTCTTCAAATCATCTGCACTGTACAACGCGACATGGTGCAAATTTGATCTCGCCTTCATCAGACTGGGCTGGCACATCTGCAAACACACACACGCAGGCACACACACACACACACACACACACACAGTCATGGCTGAGTCTGTGATCCTGGCTTTGTATCAGCTGAGATTCTGTCAACAAAGTGACAGTAAAACTGTAAAACTATTACTCAATGTTTTGTTTATCTTTACACAGACAAGTTTTGGAGGTTCAGTTTGAAATCCTGCAAACACTGTGTTGACATTAGAGCTGCAACTAACGATTATTTTCGTAATCGATTAATCTGTCGATTATTTTCTCGATTAATCGATGAATCGTTTGGTCCATAAAATGTCAGAAAATGTTAAAAAAAACGTTGATCAGTGTTTGTCAAACCTGGAAATGACGATGATCTTGAATGTCTTGTTTTGTCCACAAACCAAAATGATTCAATTTTAATGATTTCTTTGTTATGTGGAGCAAAGACTAAGAAAATATTCACATTTAAGAAGCTGAAACAATCAGAAATCTTGTTTTAATCATGAAAAAAGCTTCAAACCGATTAATCAATTATCAAAATAGTTGGCGATTAATTCAGTAATAGATTAATAATCGATTCATCGATTAATTGTTTCAGCTCTAGTTGACATCACATAGTGGTTATCACTAGTCTTTAGAGCTGCAACTAACCATTATTTTCATCATCCTTTAATCTGTCGATTATTTATCGATTATTTTAATAATCGTTTGGTCCATAAAATGTCAGAAAACGTTAAAAAACGTCAATCAGTGTTAGTCAAACCTGAAAAGGATGATGTTCTCAAACGTCTTGTTTTGTCCACAAACCAAAATGATTCACTTTTTAAAAATTATTTATTTGTTATATAGAGCAAAGAAACCAGAAAATATTCACATTTAAGAAGCTAAAAGAATCAGAAATCTTGTTTAAATAATGAAAAAAAGCTTTAAACCGAGTAATCGATGATCAGAAAACGTTGACGATTCATTTAGTAATCTATCAGGTAGTTCTTTCAGCCCTACACTCTTAGAAATAAGGGTTCCAAAAGGGTTCTTCTACAAGGGCGGAAGTTGGTAACACTAATGGTTCCTTTAAAACCCCTTTCCTGAATAAAGGGTTTTAAAAGGGTTCTTGGTAACACTAAGGGTTCTCCTATGAGGACAAGCCGAAGAACCTTATATGGTCCTACATAGTACTTTTATTTCTAAAAGTGTAGCCTTTGCAGCAAGAAGACCCGGGATCAGAACAAAGGTCTTTCTGCATGGAGTTTGCATGTTCTCCTCGTGTTAGAATGCACGATAAAGCTGCCGTTTCATACGTTTTACACTTTTATTTTTTCAGCGTAACAGTCGAGGCTTCATGGTTAAGTGCTCCTCACTGATTGCAGTATAGAAACCACCTGGAGTCACTGTCCCTCTGACTTTAATTAGTTCAGCACGAGCACTTGGCTGCAGGTGCTGCTCATATTGATTCAGCGTCGGGGCAAACATAGAGTAGCAGGACAAATAATGATAAAACACTGAGTAGCCGGTAGAATAATAGCTGCATTTAGAGAGCAAGAAACTTTGAATAGTCCAATCTTCAGGGTCAGTGATTTTATCTATTTTCAACCAGATCAACAAAGAATTGTAATATAATTGCTGGATTTATGATGATACCCTCTGTACCCTCCCTCTCTCTTCACGCCTGTAAAGACAGTGTATTACACTGTGCAGGAGGATCAACCTTGAAGCACAATCTCACCCTTGAAAATGTCCCAGTTTTCCCAAGCAAGTAATTTCAACAAAGTACCAGTCTCTTGTTCTTGAAATAAAGACATTATAATTGCTATTCCAGAAGATCAAACTGCCTCTTAAATCCTTACATGCAACAATGCTTTCCTTTTCTCTTTTTACTCTCTCTCTGTCTGAGGCGGCGTCTCTGTGTTTAGAAAGGAAACACTTCTTCTTCTTCTTTGCTGCATAAACACTCCAGAAGTGATGATAGTTTCAATGGGACAAATTAAAGGCATTCTTCTTTGTGGAGGGATGAAACAAACACCCGGCTAATTCTATTGTGAGGAGAAATAAGGGTTTGTTGTCAGCAGCGCTGCATTTGAGGTGGCAATTTGATTAGGAAGCTGTGCTTAGCAGAAACCAGTGTAATGTTAATACCGGTTTTGATTACAACAAATGCACGGTCACAGGCACTGAGCAGGAATCAGTCTTGCATTACATCCTCTTATTGCTCTTTGTAGCCTGGTTCTCCACATGAGACAAGGCTCTGTGTGAAGTGACAGCAGGAACACAAGCTCTGTAACCACAGGCTGTAACAACAGCACGGCCATTTTGAATTCTTTACTACATTAAATTACACCTTTAGCAGACTACGGAGCAATTCTGAGGAACAAATCTGAAGTTTCTCTGAGAAAAACTCAGTTTAATCTTAGAATTATGACTTTTTTTCCTTAGAATTCAGACTTTAATCTTACAATTCATACTTTTCTTTAATCTCAGAATTATGACCTTTTCTTTAATCTCAGATTTCCAACTTTAATCTCATAATTCAGACTTTTTTCCTCAGAACTCTGACTTAAATCTCAGAATTCTGAATTTTTCTTTAATCTCAGAATTCAGACTTTAATATCAGAATTCCGACTTTAATCTCAGAATTCAGACTTTTTCTTTAATCTCAGAATTCTGAATGTAATATCAGACTTTAATCTCAGCAATCAGACTTAAATCTCAGAATTCTGAACGTAATCTCAGAATTCTGACTTTAATCTCAGAATTCTGACTTTAATCTCAGAATTCTGACTTTTTTATTTTTAATCCTAGAATTAATTTATTTACATTTTACATTTGGCCCTCATACTCTTCCGTAGCACACAGTATTAACAGTTAAAAACAAATACAAATACAAATATCTGCCCTCTAACACAACAACGCAGCATCTGTTTGATGTGTAATGGTTTCAGAGAGATCCGAGGCAGTGGCAGCTAAAGGTAAAAGCTGTGACTGAAAGTGAAATCCATTAACATTGCTCATTTATTTGACATTTGCTTTCTGCAAAATGAATTCCTGCTCTGCCTCAGCCTGTTAATCTGCCCGAGCCTTTTTCCTCGACAGAGGGAAGCACTGATTTATGTTCCCGCGCCTCACCTCACACTGTCATTCATTTCTGTCACTTACTTCATCAGCGCTCATTCGTAGACTGTCAGACGGGCTCCACTCACCCCCCCCCACACACACACACACACACTCCCTCCTTGTTACACCAATGAATTCAGGAAAAGGTTTACCAAACTGTTACCTGCTCCTGTTGTTTAAAACATACACGTTTTTATTGTAAGTGCAGCCACCAGACACTTCATCTACGACGCAGGGCGGCAGAAAAAGACGGGAGGTGAAGCTGTTTCCCAGAGACAATCACAATCTGCCACCATCACACACTGCTCTGCGCTTTCTGGTGCTATTCCGAGACTCCTAATGCTAACGACAGTATGATGAAATACCCTCACTGGCCATTTAATTAGGTACACACAGAACACTGAACAAACTGTTGCTGCGTCAGTATTTTTTCAGTTTTATTATATATTTGTTGTCCTCAGTGCACCTCTCTCTTCAAAATAAAGGTCACTGACTGCGTGTTACCTTGTATCTCGACGTCGGAACTCAGATTTAGCGCACATTTTTCAACATTATGTCAACACTAATTCTCATGGCCATAATTATTCAAATTGACATGGGAGGAATATTTATCCTTGATTTAGTAAAACAGTTTAATATCTGTGCTCATATTTAAGGCATATATTTATAATCCCACAGTGTGTACTGTATGTGTGTGTATAGTGTCTATGTTTAAACTAGTATATCCTTATATTCTGGGTTTATTCATATCATATTAGTCCTTATGGGTTTCTTCATTGCTACTTGGTTTTTATATTATTGTTCCTTGTATTTGTGTGTTAAAATGGCCGAAGTGGTCTTCTGCTGCTGTAGCCAATCTACTTTAAAGTGGACCTAGACCGGAAGTTCCAATTAACGCTGTTTTTTAGTGTGTATCTGCGTCATTACCTTGTTTATGAAGCCCTGAAGGTTCTAAACAAACAGTTCAGCCACTGCTGAGAACGCTGTGTTTTATTGTAATCTCGGGCTCAGTGAGATCTCTGAAAAAACCCGGTCCGGTTACGTAAACACCGGTTCTCCGCAACAGTAGATCGTCCTGCTCCGGGCACTAGTCCGGGCACATCCGGTTGCGTACATTGAACCGCAGAAGAAGAATAACGTCCGTTGTGGAGGTGTTTCACGAGCGACAGTGTCTTCTGACTCTGGGTCTGACTCCGGGTCAAAGGTCGTCAAAGGGACTGCGGCGGGGAGTCGTGAAGAAGCTTTTTTTAAACACTGTTAAAACAATGTTTTGATAATGAGTAGCAGTGCATCCACCGTTCCAGAGGGGGGAGCTGTGCTTCTGAGAGCGGGTGTGCTGAATATACTGGCCAATCACAAGACTCTATCTTCTGGGTGTGAGAGATGAGTCTGAAATCTTGCGGCTGGGAAACAGCGTCAGTAGACCTCCATAACTAACATATACTGTATGTGCAACAGGACCAGTCTATGTGAGCTTTAAGGTTTGACATGGTGTGAATTCAGCAAAGTTCTTCTGTATTACTTCTGTATTAAAGAGTGGTTATTTGAGTAAATGTTGTTTCTCTATCATTTCAAACCAGTGCGGTCATCACCATGCCACGTTCAAACACTTAAATCACATCTTTCAAGGTTGTTTTGACTATGTCTTCATGGCCAAATGATTAGATATGATTAGATATGTGTGTTAACAATATCTGGCCGCTGAGTGTACTTTAAGACTGTATATATCAGTGGAGTTCATGTGTCTCTTGCTTTGGAAAGCCCGTGGGTGCCGTGCGCCTCTTCAAATGTCAGAAGGAAAAAGGGCTTTAACACAAGTGCTATTCTCTGCTATTTATCTCCTCCACACTGAGCTCCTGCAGGACGAGCATCAACATCACAAAGCTCGACTCATGCAGGCTCATTTCTAACGCTCCTGCGGGACGCCGCTGAGTGAAAGATTACGTTTAAGGCGCATGGCGCGGAGAGCGATGTGATCTAATCTGCCGTGTTCAAAACTCTGCATGAACAATGTTGTCTGTGTCTTGAGCTCATACTTTGTTTGTGTCTAAACGCAATTTTCTGCATTTTCTATTCAAGACCACACTTAACATGGTTTAGGGCACAGGCTTCGGTCCTTCACTGGTGTAGAAAGTATGATTTAGTGTTTGAGTAATCTCCTTGCTGGGCTCCGGCAAAATATTGGACACTGGACAAATACATTTTGCCAAAGTCAGGAAAGAAAGTGGTTCTGGCATCGGTGAGAGTTTTCGTTTTCTAAGGACTGCCAACTACGAGCAAAAAACTACACTAATGAAGAAGTGGGATTTAAGGCCACATTATACTTCTCTGACTGCGTAATCCACGGAGACACCTTGAGCCTTCATACTTCTGCGTCGTGGACGGATACGTGCTGCAATTTCCCGCCCGACCAGTAGGGGTCGCTGGGTTGTGCTTTTGGCTACAGTGAGCAATGGCGTCCGAGAGAGAAAGAGAGAGAAATACTGTTGTTGTTGAAACAGTGGCCGTTTCTCACTATTCTGTGCAGTTTGATTTGTGTGTTAAGATATGACGTATTTATAGTTTGGCAGCGACATTGTCGGCGGTGATCAGCTCCGCCTCTGTGGACGCTCGGTGCGCACTGTGAGCCGGCACAGAGCAGCTTAGCTCGGCCTGTCCTGAGGACCAATCGAAGCTGTTGTCGTCTCCGTTGTCCCTTGACGGAGTGACGGACACTTAAAAAATATTTCATGCAGTCGGAGACGACGCAGAGGCTCTCTGACAGGCTCTCCGTCGACGCAGAGCACTTTACGCAGGAGTATAAATTGGGCTTTATGCTTTTTTCACCTCATTAACATGAATTAGCAGAACTGTGGCCAAAACATCGAGTCTGTGGGGGTCCAGCATAGGCACACTGGCAAAATAGGACACTGGCCATCGTGGTAATCGTTCATTGTGAGCGAAGTATCGCTTTCTAACGAGTCAGCCATTACTTTACATGTTGACAATCGGGGGGAAAAAAAATACATGCAGGTAAACTGGCACTTGAGTAAAAACCCTGGTAGGTGCCTGTGGAGTGCTGCTGCGAGCGCTATTACAGCAATCACTATGATAGGTCACATTACTTAAGTCTCTCCACTCGTCTTTGTCTCCCTTGTCTGGGTTTTATTGTCTCCCACTGTGCTCTTCTCCCTGGCCCTGTGAGTTCCTGCAGAGAAGCACTTTCCTCCCCATGTGCATGCAGCGTCTTTACATGCCACGCTGCCACAGTTCGTCTCATCAGCATCTGTGTACGCAGACCTCCGCTCGCGCAAGAAAGTGCTTCACCCTATAATTGTTATGCGCGCACTGCTCTGCATTCGTACATTTAAACTTTAAAGTTTCTGGTAATTTTTTTTACTGCACTGCATTCAATAAAAGCTAAATTCTGATCTCGCCTGAAGCCTGAGTGTTTTCTTTTGTGAGTACCAACACTGTGGTATAGATGTTCAACAACTCCTCTAAGACGTTGATGGGTGAGTATGTCTAATGCAGGCTTTTGGCCAGCTGGACGCCCTGTACTGAAAATAATAAGAAATTAGACGCCCTACTTTTGGGCAGGACAACCTAAAGACACCGAAACGATGTTGTGATAACGCGCGGGTACAGACAGGCGCGTGCTGGCCATAGTTTTTTCCAGCACGCACCTGTCTATACCCACTTAGAACACCACAAGATTCCAACAAGATGTGAGTATGCAGTGGAACATCACCTATTAAATGCTGGAAAGTCTCTTTATGCAAAAGAGAAACTTGGCTGCAGCGCACCGCGGATTATGAACTCCCCGCGACACTCTCTTCTCTCTCTCTCTCTTTGAGCAGTTAACTAAAAAGATCAGCTCATCCGATGCATCTGTTATTCCCTTAATTACAGCTCTAAAGCGTCTTCTAAAGAAAGAACGAGACCACGGAGTAAAAACAATGAAAAGTGCGCTCTTGAGAGTCTGTCAACAGTTTACTAAGATCTACTCGGATCCCCTGTATTTCATCGCGACTGTAATCGATCCTCGTCATAAAGAACATTATGCACGTGTCATATATGGATGTGGTTCCTGAGGGCAAGGGGGGGACACCCTCTAAAAAAATCCTAGCTAAAAGCCTGGTCTAATGGAATGGAAACCTTGGTTTTTGCTGACCTTTGCACAACATGAAAACAGTCGTTTAATTATGAGAAAATCTCAATGCATGTTTTAGTATCCATTAATCCTGATGACACAGGTAACTTCTACTTCACTGTAAATGTCTGCTCAGCAAAAAGACGTGCGACAACGTCCGATAGCTGATCTTAAGGGCTTCTTTATTTCTCTCAAAGTTTCCACACGTTGGTTTTTGGCTCACTGTGCGTGATCAGAGGCTGGGCTGATTATCAAGGTGCCACAGCCGTGCACCACATAAATGCATCACTTCAAGGAGATAATTGGCTGTGAAAGCTTTACAGATAAATCCTAACAAATGAATCCCAGAGAAATGGAATCGCTTTCATCACTTGTTTTGTAACCTTTGCAGGCCACAAATAAACGTGAAAAGTTGCAAATGATGTGAGGAATTGTCACCGTCTCCGCGAGGCCGTTACATGTTATGTTGTTACTTATTCTGTGCCACAGGAGGAGGAGGAGGAGGAGGAGGAGGAGTGAGTCTACAGGCTCCGTTTTAATGATTTAAATGGCTGGTCTGAAGCTCACTGAGGATGAAGCCAAGTCCAATTTTGTAAGTTTAACAACAACAAAAACATTTTTTAAAGGCCTGTATTTAGTTAACTTAATTAAGATGAAGAGATGCGCTCACTCCTTTACAACCTCGTTTATCGCTTTATATCCGGGGGGGAAACACTCACCACGTCGTCATCATCCTCCAAAAACACCGAAACTTGCCGCAGTCTATCTGCAACGGACATGTTACATTAACTGTGAAATTGGGACGTATCTACTGTTTTTCCTGGCAATTTCTGTTTGCTGTGTGGAAAATGTTAATGTGCACAATTAACTAATCAGCTCATGCCAGCTGGGATGCTTTGGCAGCTCGCTCTGTCAGATTCAGCTCGTCTCTTGAAAACAACTTGAAAGATTGTGGTAATTTCATGTCTTGCCGGGGCTCGAGCAGCTCTAGCTTGGGTCGCAGTCGAGGAAGATGTTCAGCTCTCGGTCTGTTTCCATGTCACAGTTTTTTCGTTTCGGTAAAAGTTTAGAGGCGCCATTTTTAGGTTAATACGAAAATTGACAATGATGCACCAGAGATCTGGGAAATCGGTGTTTGACCCGAGAGAGGCAGAAAAACCACTGAAAAAAAGGGAAAATAGGATTGTTTCTCCAACAAGTAAGCAACATAAGGGAAATTCATGCAAGGTTACTGATGCTGGCCAATAATGTGCTGCATGGGTCTGCTCCCACCTACTTAAATGCTCTCCTAAAGGATTACGTTAGCCCTTGGGGGTGGGATTGTCGTCAGGCGGTGCCAACACCCCGCACAAGACAATCCAGACTCTTTTCACGTGTCGTTCCACGCCGGCGGAACGACCTACCGAGCGCTAACCGGAACAGGGGGGCGTCCCTGTCTATGTTCAAGAAGCATCTTCTGTCCTTGCACTTAACTCACCCCCCCCCCTCCCCTGCAATCTCCTTCTGCACTTGGATCCACCTCGGCACACTCACCCTCTATCAGTCCACTGTTCCTATCCGGTGGAGTTCTTTCCAAGACTTCCTCTACGTAAGACGCGTTCTGCTAAAAGCGTAAATGTAAATGTAAATGTAAGGTTAGCTCATACTTTCGCTCCCATAACACTTTGCCGGTGTCACCTTGTTGTCTCCTATCATCGTGTGATAATTCTGCTCTAAAGCATTTGCAATTTCACTCTCCATCTCAACCTTTTGCTGACACGGGGAAATTACACAAATAGGTTGGATGTTTATAAAAATAAAACAGAAATGCCCCTTCAGTGTTTTCCACTGGTGTTGAGGTAACCGTTTTAAAAGCTAAATGTTCCAAATATCACCTCTGAATTCGCCTAATATTTGAGCTTTTCATTGCTATGATGGATAGAGTCAGTCCCGGCTAAGACGGAGAATTATCAGGATGGATGCATCATTTAGTAAAGCAATGTGCTAATTAATGATTGATAAAAAAAAAAAAAAACAGAAGTCAATGTCTTGTCAAACATGGAACAGACTGATACAAATGGACATTTGCTGCCGTCTCCCTCGTCTAATCCTGTGCATTGAGGAATCCACTTTGACATTTGTTGAAAGTATTTTCCCCTGCTTTTCATCCCACAGCAGTTGTCTTGATTATAAGAATCCTTAATGTGTCATTAGGCCTGATTAATTCCATTAATCTTAAATGTATAAAGTCATTCACTAATGCCACTAAAAAAAAAAATCAATTATTCGCCATGGCAACCGGCCTAAAGAGGACACTGAGTGTGGGAGTTTAACAAATGCATAAGAGGATCACAAGAATTGCCACTCTGCCGCTGTGCGCCTCTGCCAACCAGCAGCGAGCTGGAGGAATTACTGTCGCACGAATCCACCTTTGCTCTCAGAGTTATGGCGTTCAATAACAGCCTGACACGTGTCATGTTTGCCACAGAGTTCTTTAAATATGCTCAAAAAAGTGCACCGTGTGGTGACGCGGATGTGACAGCGTGACCTTCAGCCTTCCCTCCGCTCTAATCTTTAGTCCGTTGACGGCGGCGTCAATAAACGTGAAACAGGACTCGTCCGTACGGAACCATTTATATCTGCTTCTCAAAAGCCAGATAAATCCCAGTGCAAAGAAATCGGCCTTTAAAGTGGAATCCATCGATTGTCTCGCTGTGTCTGTAAAGCACCCCCCCCCCCACACACCCACACACACACACACACACACACCCCTCTTCCTTTCGGATCAGCATGTAATATGAGGCCACCATAGTGATCCATTTTGCTCAGCTGAGCTTTTTAGCCATGATATGACCTGGCTAAGCTGCACCTGAAGCACAGGCGTACAAACCTTCAGCCTCGACAACAACAAAAAAAAGACTCTCAGTGTGATAACAATCATATCTGACTGAAAACCCAGACATCTAATAACCGACGACAGAGCAGTAACTGTGTCACCTCTGGTTCTGTTGGTGCTGGTGGGGAAACAAACACCAGAAAACAAGGAGATGATTCACCTCATAAGCTTATCACTGTTATTATAAGAGTTATTTCTCACTCTGAAAGCTTCTGAATCCAACATACAGCCCCGACATACATGATTGATATGAATCTTAAACTCCCTCAACTTTGTATTAAGCTGACACGTCGTTAAGCAAAAAGGCTGCTGAGTAAATGCTCACTTAGAGACAGAGTCTTGTCCCTTTCAGGAGACATTTTCAACCATCAGCAACTGTAATGAAAACAAATGGTTTGGCTGGTTGTTACGTGGAGATAGAAACGCCTGGGTTACAGCCAAATACAGCGGGGGTAGACTCTGCCAACTCAGGCCACGTGGGTGTTGCATTCACAAAGACTGGCAGCGAGAACAAATAAAGGCTGAATATCTATTACTGACTGATTCTGAGAATGATACTGAGAGCGTGCTAACAGTATCATCAATGTACATTTTTAAATGATCAGTTCATTCACAATACACACTGTAATCATCACGGAGATCTTCCGATGTTAAACAACTCAATCCTCTGGCATGTGTTAGCATGTAAACACCAGGGTAGGTGGGTATTTTGGATCCTTACCAGGGCAGTTTTATCAAATGTTGCGAAAATACTACCAGGATTGTAACTATTTAAGACCTCTTTAATACCACTTGGAATAAAGTTTTATGCCAACGGCACAAATATCACAATTTAAAGGACATAAGGGAGGATCGGGACGGATTCTATTTCTTCCAATATCAAATAACTGGAACAAATATTGCTTTCTTCTTTTCTTTTACACAATGATTATCAACTCAGTCTTTGCAAATATTAAAGGGATACTTCACCGATTTGAATGTGGCTTTGTATTGCTAGAATAGCAGTAGTATTTTTTAGAAAATGTGCTTCCCTCCCTCAGTTTTTCACTGAGTTGTAAAAAAATCTGTTTTCCATTTTCAAAATTTGCCCTACTGTGATGCACAACGCGTCATTTGACTCACAGTCGGGCACATTTGGATAAGGGAAAGCCACAAAGCCACATTCAAATCGGTGAAGTATCCCTTTAACTATCTATTTTCTGTCATTGTCATTTCTGACCTTTGTACACAATATCAGCCACTATTCCAGGGAAATACAAGCTAATCCTCGGAGCGAACGTCAGCAATCTGCAAGGACGAGGCTGTCTGTCGTTCCTTTATCTGCTAACACACACATTAGCCAACAGTATCACAGATTTCGATCAGTTGACGTCACGTTACCTGTAGCCACTGTGACTGGTCGCTGTGTCCAGCTGTCCAAGCGTTGACCTTGCCTTGTTTGTCCAAACGGGCTTTCCCTGGTTCCCAAGTGAACATGTCCATGTTGAGTGTCCTGAAGATGCTGGAGGCCGTGACCTGGTAGTCCTGGATATGACCTGACTTCATTCCCAGTGGCTCTGAACAACCTGGGAACCAGAAAAACAAACAAGTTTCCGAAACTGCAGTGAAAAACACTAACCCCAACAAATACAGAAAACACAGTGCTGGGCAAAAAGCCACCATTAGATTTAGGGGTTATTTCCCAAAGTCATTATTAGAATAAAACTAGACAATACAAGAAAGAGGTATGCTATTATTAGATTTTAATTATAATATAATATTATTATTATATCCATTATGGTGTTGGGTGTTTTATAATTTCATGTCAAAAATGGTGGCAGCAGAAAATGTCTATTATACCAGGTTTAATCAAGACATACTATAGCAATAAATTCACATATTATATCGCAGATAACACGTTTAGAAACCGTGTGGAAAGCTGAAAACTTGCACGTCAAAATAGTATTTTAACCGTCAGATATTGAAAGTTATTCTGGCCCTTGGTTAAAATAAGCAAAAAAGTCCAGATGGAAATTCATACACAATTATTTGTACACAGTTGGATTAAGTTGAATGAAATAATCCCAGCTCACACACCTGTTAGCTCGCAACCGAGCAGCTCCATGCGCAGGGTACAGTGCCTCCTGCAGACTTGGGGGTACATGCGCACATACTGGGCTTCGATGGGAGGGGTGAAGGAGTTGGCTGATGGAGTGTTGTTATCAACGTTGCCTCTGAAGATCTGTTGCAGGAGGTGGAATAACAGCAGATGGGGTGAGTGTGATGGTACAGCAGATCAGTTTTGGTGTAATGTGGCAGTCTATCTCGCGCTGTCTCTAGTGTCTACTCCGCGCTCGACAAATTGCTGTCATTCAAGGTCAATGATCTAGAATTACAAAGAAAAATAGATAATTTCTTGCACCATTTGAGCCAGTAATGTAGAAGAACTTTGCTGTGTTTTAAATTAGTGCCCTCAGTGCCAGATATTCTGAAGTGTATCATCCAAATGTCCTGAGTTAGCCTAACAGAGTCGGATGTAGTGCATGTAAAGGGTGCAGACATAGAGTGGTGTGTTCATGCGATACAGGGAAATAGGAGCCGTCACTGGCCGGCAACAAGTCATGTTCCAACTACTCCTAAAACTTCCCCATTCAAAACGTTTTCAGTGCAAAAATATCTCCTCTGACTTTGTGAAAGATTTAAAGAAGGTGCGAAGTGTTAAAAAAATAGCTGTGAAACGCTGGAGGCACCTGGAGGAGCCAAACACACATATTGTAGGTTTGTGCAGGCACTGTATTGAATTCCATTCATTTGAACAGCTTTTAAACATCCCAACTAATGCTGCGTTCCAGAGACCATCCAAACAAATGGGATGTGGGACATATCCTACCTGGATTGTACTAGCTCCTACTTCAAAGCGTTCCAGCAATTGAAGTCGAATGTTAGAAAACATGGACGATCGCGGCGCTTTAGATTTATGTTTGAAGAGGCATTTTGACTGTCAGCAATTCACTCTACTTACATATACAAGCGAGCCGTATATGTAAAAGCCATACATATCGATATGTAACGTCTTGAGTATACTTTTACCGTAGCCCTATATATCTTCATGCTAACAGATAACGACGACATAATTTCACACCATAACATGAAAAACAAGTTGTGATTAAATTGCTGTGTCTAAAACAGCTCTACACGCAGAAAAGTATATAAAATATATAAGATATATAAAAGTTTATAGCCTATTCGTGTGACTCCATGGGCGCCGCCATTACGAGCTCTGGAACGCAGCATTACACACAATGTTCAAAGATAGCTAGCATTAGCCCATGGTTCTAAAACTAACGTTTAGAGAACGATCCCTCAGGGCACTCCTGTGAAGAACTGAAGTCCAATTCTCACTTCCTTTGCTTTAACCATAACCAGTTAATGCCTAACTCTAACCTTAACCTAACCACAATATCAATCTTAGTCCAAGTTAAGTTTATCACTTCCTCAGAAATGTAGGTTCTGGCTCATTAGGACCAGGTTTTGGTCTCTGTAAGGTCTACTGGTCCTGACAAGGTCAGTGTTTATTCCAGTAAAAGGAGGATGTGCAGTAACAAGGTGTGCTGACGATTTTTCAGATCATTACAGCTTTTGAGGAGGAGATATGCAAATTATGCATCACTGAGTCATATTTTTAAGACACGCCTCAAAAATCCAGAACAGAGTACAGAATACTCGACAGTCATTTTCTTCACAGTTTCTCAGAGAGTAATTTCATCTGCATGTGCTTTTCACATCACTTAAATTCACACTCTGCCTGGCACATTTTTGCTCTCTGTACAACCACAACATATTATTGATACGACTTAAAATTCCAGTCCAGGCCTAATATTCTGTGTAATAAATTTGAGGAGACATTTGAAAGTCAGGGTCATTCAGAGCTCGGCCAAATGGAAGACAGCCGTGGATTGCTGTCAGGAATGATAGAACACTGTGTGGCCTATTTGGTGGCTGTTCATCCCCAAATAGTATAAAAATTCAATCTAGAAGTCATAAAAGTGGAAGGGGTAAGGGGGCAGCAAGATGGGCCCGGTGTGTGCTGGCTAATTAAAAAGCCATCTCATCATGTCCTCCACCCTGTCCTTGACTGAGTGCCTTGTCTCCAGTCACCGTGTGTGTGTGTGTGTGTATGTGTACAAGTGTGTGTGTCTTTGTCTGTGTGTTAAGAGTGAGAAGCTGAAGGAGTTAGAGTAGAGAGACGACGACGGCTGTGCCTGACTGTGTTTGTGCTCCCACGTGTGCGTCTCACCATATCGTCATCTTTGCCCTTGACTTTGTACGTTCTCCAGGTCTTTCCATCATCACTGTAGGCAACTTTGTACGACTTGACGTACTCTGGGCTGCCGATGCGCTTTGCACCCTGGGTAATTAGGCCGGTGACCCTCATTCTCCGCTGCAGATTGATCTGTGGAGTCAAGAAAAAGAGGCCACAATTAGGAAATATTGCTTCATTTTCACACACCCTGCATGTGGCAGTCGGTGCACACGAAGTGTGTATATGCAAGTCTTGGGAAACAATTCACTCCGTTGTCTCTTCTCTGTCAGGGCCATCCATCTTATTCTGAAAGTCTGTGATCAAATGGAACATTTAATCAATCCTCGAGCTCCAGATCAATTCTGTCAGCCCTGTGCAGACTGTCAATATGGAGCCAATGTAAAGTGGCTTGAAGAGCCAAGAGGAAAAGAAAGAGTTTAGGGAGAGTGAAGCGATGAATGCTCAACAGATCCTGCTTAGTGTACATCACAGGATAAATATTAACTAAGCACAGTGGATGTTTTGCACACTGATATTAGGTTAGCTTTGGCATGCTTTTCGACATCTCTCTTAAAACTGCACCTTTTCCACATATTTTCTTCTCCCAAATTAGCAAAGTGTGTTTTAACGGCAATCATCTTTTTTTGTTTACCTACCGGCCAAGGCTATGAATAGATGAACACTGGCAAAAGATCCTTCCATAAAGGCCAAGAAACTCTTGCAAAGTAATTAAATTGCAAAGGACATGATGATCTCAGTGATTCGTTTCACCTCTTCAAATCAGTCAATGTCCTTGTTGCAAAGAAAATACGGCAAAGGTTAAAAAAGAATGAAGCATTTTGAAGAATTCTTTAAAGAGACTCTCACAGAGTCTGTGCCCCACTGACAACTTAGTCAGTTGTGATGGACCGACTGTTTAATATGAACTTTTGATGATTAGATCATTTATTTTTGAAGCAAGACTTTGTTTAACAGCCAGATTGAACAGGGCTCAGCAGGGCATCCGTGGTGATAGCAGCGTTTGCACAGTATTGTAAACAAGCCTCGTTATCTTCACAAACTAATGTGTGCAAACAACAGATTAGACGTTTTGTGATAACATCTTTTTTGCTGACACTAACATGAAACAAAAGCCCGACACTGCATCATATTAAGTGGCTCTGGAAGAGTCAACCTGGGCAGTGCCGTTATCTTCACCAAGCTCAAGAGAAAGATGTGATTTAGTGGAGCGATTTTTACCGTGGAGACCGGCAATTTACGGCCTTTTGTAGTCTGACGAAAATGTGATGAAGCAAACAAACAATCCTGACAATTATTCAATCATCAAACTCAATTTTGAAAAGAAAATAACACACAATATATACGCAGAGATGTCTATTTTTCCATAGCTACAGAAGTGAAGGGAAACAGCACTGAGCAAAAACAAGCACACGGCCATTAACCTGAAATGGAAGCGGGAAATTTAATTCAGACCAAAATAGAATAACTGCCATGAACTGGACTCATCTCACTTAAGGTTGCAAGTTTCCTGGACTGAAATTTTAAAACAATAACCTGTATGTATTCAGGCTGGTGTCAGTGCAGACATGTTTTTACTGCTCTAAAATTAGACACTTTAAATGAACATACTTGTAATGTAATGTAATTTTTATTTTTAGGACAGGGACAATGCACAATAAAACATTATTCTTGCATAACAAGAAAATATGCATTGTGCCAGGTTTTAGCAGATTGCTATTTTCCACCTGCAGTCCCTGGGCAGGTTGATGGTATAGTACACAAAACATAATAGCAGTGCTAGTAAAATTTGGCTGCAAAAACTCTGATACTGATAGACAGAGCCTTCTGCAGTATACTCTCCTCCTGTGTTAATAAACAAGAAATGAAAATGACTTGTGTCTCCTGAGGATACTATAGTGATTACAATATTGACTATTATGCATCCAGAACGAGAAAACAACTGTTTTCCACTGACCTAGTCAAAACTACTGCAATAATACACATCTAATTACTATTGTGCTGCATCTATATCGTTGCTCCTGTCCATTTAAAGAGACAATTCACAATTACACCCCTGTTTTTTTTTTCCACATAAACCACCGTTTTCAGGTTAATTATATATAAGTACCCATCTAAGAGCCCCGGTCGAGCCACTCCGTCTCATTCAAAGCATTTCTCCGCTCTTCTCAGTTTTCTCCATAGAGATAGATGCTTCTCGCACTAATTAGGGACCCTGTCACTAAAAGGCCACCGCCTGGGTAATTGGGATGATCCTTCACATTTTTTAATGACCACTCAGAAATGCACCTCCGTCACTTGAGCACTAATAATGATGCATTTATTTGTTTGACGGAGGCATTGTTGTGGAGCATCCTGTGTGTGCGGACCTTTTGTCCATGTCAGTTTGAAGGAACCATGCCTCCATTTGAGACGTAATTAACCTCAATCGCTTGGAATGCACACATGGGTAAAAAAAATAAGAATAACAGCAAATCAAATCAGGCCACATATTTATAAACCACTTGCAACTATTCATAACTTGGTTTCTTCATAAACTATGTTCCTAACATTAGTTCAAGACACCTGGGATAGTTTTTTAGTGCACCCAAAAAATAAATAATGCATGCCTGTATGGACACTTGTGATTACACATGTTATTTCAGTGTACATAAGCAAAATCAGCAACTCTTATAGTGTTGATGTCATGGACTTGCTTCCAATTAGTTCAAACACTCCCGTAAAACTCCAGGACACGGGCGATAAATGTCCATGCAGTTTAACGGGAATCTTGTGAAACTGTGGACACAGTAAGACGAGTATTAATATGAAACACTGGCAGTAAACATGCAGCTAATTTAGCGTCCGTTATTAGCATTAGCATCTCTGGTGTACAGCACTTCTGTTTCAGATGCTGTTGTTGTTTTTAGTGCTGTATAAATAAAGTTGGTTTGAATGGATTGGGTTAACGGTTAGCGTCCGCGGTTAGCATTTAGCGATTATTATTAGCGGTTAGCGTCCGCGACTAACATTAGCAGTCAGTGTAAAGTTCGTATGCTCATAAATAAAACTTCACTTGAACTTTATACGAGCTTTGGCTTGTTGTTTATTTTGTAACTTACGTTGTTGTCTCATGCTCGAACTTCTTCTTCTACTTCCTGTAATCACATTCAGTCTCACAGAGGTCCGTTGAGGGTTATACTGCCACCTATGGGTGAGCGTCTGCTACCGCACATCACTACAGTTAGCGTCCGCGATTAGCATTAGCGGTTAGCGTCCGCGATTAGCATTAGCGGTTAGCGTCCGCGATTAGCATTAGCGGTTAGCGTCCGCGATTAGCACTAGGGACCTCCATACGTAGCAGAGAGGGAGAAAGAATGCCCATCCACTGTTGAACATTTCCAAAGTGCCTGTATTGGTCCATTCTAAACCGAGTTAAAACACTTTTGGAAGTGTTAAATATTCAACTCTGTCACAGAGTTGCAGCAACACTGCAGTGATCAACTCACACTTGGGATTCAGTAATCTTACATTTCACCCTCACACAACATACAACAGCAGATTTTACTTGTTTTGAGAACTCCATCGCAGCGATAAATCCACTCCACAACATCACAGATCATACAATATGACAATATGGCACAATGTATGTTTTTTACATCCATCTCATTATAAAACTGTAATAAACCCACTCCTAAAAGTCAAAAGAACTGAGAATGAATCTGCACTCTCCTCGACACAGTGGTAATCAGAGAATCCATTCTTCATTACGAGTTGTTGTGTAGTGCCGAAGAAATATGGGAAGTTTTAAAATTGTGTCGGAGATGTTTTCTGTTCAAAAGTGCAAAAAAAAAGACTGAGCCGAAAGGCAAAGTCAAGTCTTACACTTTCACCCTTTTCCTATTTCTAGACGTGCATGGTGTTTGTGTATGTGGAACGATCTGGGTGAAATGCATGAACCTATAAAGAAAAAAAGTAAAAATAAACGTCTACATCAAACCTTTTCTATTCCCGAGCTCCATTTGCAGCAGAAGAAATACGGCTTGTTTGCAGGGGCACAACTCAAGGTGTTTTCTGTCTGAAAAATATTCATAACTCTGAGAAATTGTTCAGCATTAACCACTGACAACATCCTGGAATTGACTATCCTGCTGCAATTCACACACTACTTTCAGGAAACACATTTCTGAAAGCTGAAGGCTATCGACAAACATAACTTGCAGGGGTTTTTATATCTAACACAGGGGGAGGAAAAAAAACTGACTGACATTGTTTTGCCCTGTGCATTTACATTTTTATCAAATTTATAGCGCTGTTTTATAAGGGAATCCATGTCAGAAGCAATTTGGCTTGTGATGACTGTCCTTGAAAGTAGTTAAGAGGCCTGTGGCACTGGGATTCAAACACACACCATATTTATTTTAGATTTACTTGGAGGAGACGACGGTAGCTCAGCCAGTGAGAGAGAGTCGTCTTTCAACCGGAAGGCTGTGGGCTCGATTCTACATGCTGATGTGTCCTTGGGCAAGACACTAACCCAATGGGTATGAATGGGTGGTCTTTGGCTGTAAGTGGTCACCAAGGCTAGAAAAGTGCTATATAAATACAGACCATAAAGGGTGAATTCTAATTCCTTAATTAATCCTCAATTAAGTCCAAGTTCTGTCCCGATTCTCAGAAAAATTAAGTTGAGGTCAAGTTTAAGGGCTGTATCGCCCTCAATATTGAGATTTTCCAAGACCACCCTTGGGAGCAAGGGCTACCCAGAATGCATTGCGTGTTTTCACATAACAAAGATGGCGCCGATAGCAGCGAAACGAGTACGCTACAAATTAAGTATTTTCTTTGTAAATAGAGATATAAAAATGATGAAAACCATTGTATTATCTTAGTTTAGGCCCATATTATGGATTACTGACGTCATTGTTGCCTAACATTTATTTTTATTTTACGATCTTTTGTGACTGCCCCCCACAGTCTGAAGACGTTTCTGCATTTAAGGGGTGTCCCATTTCTAAGTGACAAAATAACCCTCAACACTTGGTTTTGAGGCCAGTTAAGATTAAGGGTTGAGCTTGAGGGTTAAGATAGCAATTGGAATTGGCCCTAAGAGTCAATTTTATATATAAAGCCCAACATCACAAACACAATTAGCCCCAAAGGACTTTACAGTCTGTACAATAGACTAAAGAGGATAATTCCCCACTCGATGTAGACCCTCACATCGAGTGGGGAATTATTCTGTCCTTCTTACAGGACAGAATAAAGAGTCTCGAAGTAATCTACATATTATATATAATCAGTGATTTCTATTCATTCATTTGTTTATAGTTTATTTACAGTATACGTTTTAGGTGTCCCATCCTGGCCACTGTCATTGTATAGTTAAGAAGTGTAGGCCTGAACACACGCAAGGCTGAATAAAAATATTTAATTGTGATTTATTTTTGAAAAACACAACATTTGGGATTTGAAATATTACTTTAGAATATTATATTTAATATTATTTATCAGGGGTGGGGATCGCGATTCCAATCATCCACGATGCTGAATCGATTCATAAACTTGTGTTATTTGTGTACAGTTTATTTTTTTTATTTTTGTAACTTCTGGGAGAAAAAGGCAGCTATTCTAAGCTTTTATTTATGCTAAAGTTATTTTTTTGTACAGTCAGTAGGTTTTTATTTGTTTTGAATGAATAAATGTTAACTTTTGTCTTAAGTTTGCCTTTGTGTGATCACATTATCACATTATCTTATACAAACTGTATTGTTTTGATGCCATAATTTGCCTTAACACACTATGCACTGTATCAATTTTTGAATCGAGAATCGTATGAATCGAATCAATTGAATCGATAATCGATTTTGAATCAAATCGTCAATCAAAGATTCACATCCCTATTATTTATGAAGGTATGTATATTTTAAAGCTGTCAATGTTGTAGCTTCTCGGTCAAGTTTGAGCCTGATAAGTATTCAGAGGAAACTGTTGGCTGCCATCATGCTGTGTTTTTGTCTGCTTCAGCACGCAGCAGACGAGAATGTTTCACAAGGCTGCACAAAGGAAATGAATCCTATGCTAGTGTTATATATACTGATATATGACACATGCATGCCCGGCAGATGTGAGCACAAAGACGGAAAACTGCATGTGTTTATTATGTAATTAACTCCTTTTGCTCCCATTAAATTATGTATAGACCCCCGTCGTAACCTTCGTAAATGATCTGGCTTTGTTTCATCCTTACACCACAGCTGGCTGCAGCTCAACTTTCCTGATATTGGTCTGACCAGTTACATATTTCCCTCGGGAGTTCAATGCAATTTTGTGTGTGAGCTCACGGTGGCAAAGGCTGAGGAAAACTGATATTGTCACAGTTACGTAGTGCGGACGTGTGTGAGTGGTGATGAGCTCACACACACGCACACACACACACACGCACACGCACACACACACACACACACACACATTCTTGTACTTGCTGCATACTGAGGACTGGGTTGCTGACAAAGTGAGGACCAGCATTTCCATCTTAAAAATCAACACAATTACAAATATCTACTTCATGAACGACATCTACAAAGAACTACTGGTTGCAGTACCATAAAATGTCTACAGGTGGAGCCCCAGAGCAAAAAGGACTGGAAAACTTTTTTTGATTTATTTATTTTTTTTTAATTTTTGGTCCAAAATTTGACAAAAATGTCATACTATACTATGTCGACCAAAATTGCAAATAAAAAATTTGACCAAAAAGTTTTAGTCCAAAATTTGAAAAAAAAAATTACCCAAAAATCTGTGGTCCAAAATTTTACAAAAAAGTCATACTATACTATGCCATCCAAAAGTTACAAAACATTTTTGACCAAAAATTTTTGGTCCAAAATTTGATAGAAACATCATACTATAGTATGTTGTCCAAAATTTGACAAAAACGACATACTATACTATGTCGACCAAAATTGTAAAAAAAAATTTGACCACAATCTTTGGTCCAAAATTTGACAAAAGAGTCGTACTATACTATGCCATCCAAATTTAGATTTTTTTTTTGACAAATTGAGTATAGCATGTTATAGCAACCTAAGGAAGTGATTTCAATGAAAACAAAGTGAGGACCGCCCCAAAATGTCCTCACTCCGTAAAAATGACCTCACTGTTGGTTAAAAACCGTCACTGGTCCTCAGTATGCTGCAAGTACAATAACACACACACACATGAACCCACAAAGAGATTTGAATAGTGTTTTGTGTGTTTTAGTCTTTGCAACGCTGTGATGAATTATTCAAAGTATGTTTCGCCTTCATATGTTAAGGTTTATTGGGGGTTAAAAAAACCAATGCTGACATCTAACATGACATGTTGCAACAGAGGAAACCAAAAATAGACAGAGAAAAAAAAAATCTCATCCCTATTCTGATAGGGTTGTCATCTGTCAGTGAAACCTGTTTGACTTTTGGCAAACGCGCAAACGCAGTCACGCCGCATCGCTTTGCGCTGTAAAAGCGCACGTCTAACGCCTCCTTAGGATAATCCCAGCGCGCTGACACGACTGTACACCTCTGAACTCACGTCCCAATTATCCAGGCCTTGTGTAGGAAAACACGCGGTGCCTGCAGCATCCTGTGCAACATCCCACGTGGCATCATTAAAGTCAAACAGTGTTTTATGTTCCGTGTCTTCAGCCTCTCCTCCATGTGCCAGGCTTCTCTTCTTTCACTCACATCCGCTGTTTCTTCTCCAAATCTATTTATGCCCTGTCATCCTAGTTACTATTCTCTTGTTAGGTACAGTTTCACTTTCTCCATCGCGCTGTCAAAGTCTAGTATGTTTTTTCTTTTTCTTTTTCACCCCCCCCCACACACACACTCACACACTCGCATATCACAGCGTTTTTGAAAGCAGCTCGCTTCAAAGGTTGCTGTCAGCGTTTCTGTTATCGCGGCCGTGAATGACGAGTGTGAGAAATTGAACATTATTTTCCCAATAATGAATTAAGTAGCTTAATTATTAATTACCATAATAATTTTTTTTTAATACGATAATTTCTTTTTTTGAATCTGGGATACTGTGAAGCATGAATCCTTGGAAAAGACATTGAGGGCAAATTTATGCGACATAAGTTTTATTTTATACGGCACAGCTGTGTGTGTGCAGGTCTGCGTTCACACAGTGGAGTCAGATCATCTTCAACCTTTCTCATTTAAATAAATCCTTGTCTGATGCAATGAAACCTGGCATTGAAATGTTGTCATGATTCACTAAAGCCACGGTGACACAGGATTTAGGCTGTGCTTTACACGACAACGCTCCCGGGAGAAACCCGACAAAATACTTGATCAGATGTGACGGCGACGGCGTTTTTGGGGGCTTAAAAATGCAAAAAAATGAAGCCGCCCTCCAGAGTGGAAATCTTAAAAACGCTCCACCGTGGCGTTCACGTCATAAAGCGGACCTAGACCGGAAGTTCCAATTAAGGCTGTTTTTTAGTGTGTATCTGCGTCATTACCTTGTTTAAGAAGCCCTGAAGGTTCTAAACAAACAGTTCATCCACTGCTGAGAACGCTGTGTTTTATTGTAATCTCGGGCTCAGTGAGATCTCTGAAAAAACCCGGTCCGGTTACGTAAACAGCGGTTCTCCTGAACAGCAGATCCTCCTGCTCCGGGCACTAGTCCGGGCACATCCGGTTGCGTACATTGAACCGCAGAAGAAGAATAACGTCCGTTGTGGAGGTGTTTCACGAGCGACAGTGTCTTCTGACTCTGGGTCTGACTCCGGGTCAAAGGTCGTCAAAGGGACTGCGGCGGGGAGTCATGAAGAAGCTATTTTTAAACATTGTTAAAACAATGTTTTGATAATGAGGAGCTCCTGAGAGTGGGTGTACTGATCAATCACAACACACTCTGTCTTCTGGGTGAGAGAGTTGAGTCTCAAATCTCGCAGCTGGGAATCACCATCAGAAAAGAGGATTTCTATCGGCTCGTTTACAGCAACTAGGAGGTTTTTGAGCATAAAAACAAGTTAATGTATGTAAGTAGACCCCCATAACTAACATATATGTGCAACAGGACCACTCTATGTGACCTTTAAGGGTTGAAAACGCTAAAGTGAGCTCTGAGCTGCTCACGCTGGCTATCCTCCTGTACGCGTTGACGTCAGATCCATATGCAGTACAGACAAACAACAACAAATATATGGGATTATAATCCATCAGTCGGACATTCAAGTTGCCTTAGCTGCTACTTCGTGCTACGAGAGAGAAGTAGAAGGAAGTTTCAACGCTCCTGCGCTCCTGGTCTTGTTGTATAGCAGTGCTTCACAGTGCTCCCTAGCCACCTGGCATGCACACTACATCAAATTTCACACACTTTCCACCCAAAGACGCTCGTCTTAACGCGAAATAAAACGTGGGAACGCAACGACCACTTTTGAGGTTTGTGTTCAGATCGTTGTCGTGTAAAGCTTAAGCCTCAGAGAACCGCGAAATTGAGAAGGAGAAGATGGAAGTTTGGCATGTGAAATAATTATCGGGACTCTTTCGCACTTTCGGCTCACAGCATGTTTTCAAATTGATTTTAAGATCTTAGTGATCACTTCAGGGCCTCTCTCTCTCTCTCTCTCTCTCTCTCTCTCTCTCTCTCTCTCCCTCTCTCTCTCTGTTATATACCTGACCTTTAATTATTGCTATATTTGAGCTGCTTGGACAAAAGGTCTTCTCTACTTTTCAAACCTGAATAAATATGAACGCCTTTGCAGTCGTGGGCCTGAGGCTTTCACAAAACAAAATTTAATTGGCAAGCACATTTGTGATTTTATTTTTGCTTTTAAGTGTCTTCAACCTATTATGATTTCACGAGCTCTGTTTTATTGTTGTTGCCGTGTGAGGCACTGAGCACCTTGATAATCAAGATTTCTGAAAAGTGTTGTCTTTTCACAGTCAACAGTTTAGAACTACATCCATAAATATTAATCAAATACATGAAAACAATTGAAGCTGAAGTGGACAAATTGTCATTGTTCTCATTCTGTTTGGTTTTAAGTGAATGATTTAACATTATCTCTGTGTCTGTGTCTGAGTGACTGAGTGTTTGTACAACAGCAAAAAAACACACATTTATTTAGTCAAACTGCTGAAGAACTTTTCATGGACGCCTCTTTGTGCTTTCACTCACACTCCACATTTAACTAGTGCAAAGTCGCTATCGCCTCAATCCGTCTTGACATGAAACAAATCACTTCCTGTGTGCAGCAACACAGGGGAATGTTGTCAGGTGACACAAGATCTAAACTCTGCTGCACCGAGAAACACAGAAAGAGTCTGAATCAGCATCATGTGAACTCATATACACTAACGTTCAAAAGTTTGGGCTCACCTGTACAATTTTTTGTTGTGTTTTCTATTAAAAGTCAGACTTTTATTCGTCAAAAAAGTTGCAAAATGAATAGAAAATATAGTCAAGACATTGACGAGATTAGAAATAATGATTTTTATTCTAAATAATAATTTTTGCCCTTTGGTCAAAGAAGCAGCAAAACTGTTTTCAGCTGTGCTAACATCATTGCACAAGGGTTTTCTAATCATCCAATAGCAGCTTCTAACGTCATTAGGAAACACAATGTACTATTAGAACACTGGAAATGGACCTCTATACGCACACAAAAACAGACGTTTTTACCACAATAACAATGTATAGAGTGTATTTCTGATACATTTAAAGGTGAAGTAAGTAGTTTATAGTGACATCTAGAGGAGAGGCTGAAATTTACAACAACGAACTGCTCCTCTGCTCACCCCCTCCCTTCCCTGAGCGCTACGGTGTCCTCAGCCGGTCAAATGTCGTCCTCGACGTGTTTCTCCGTGTCAGCAGATGAGGTTCTAGTATTTATTCAGATGTATAAATGTGTCTTTTGTATATCGTATCTGCTCCGTCAGTGGAGGCGGGACTTCCGCTACAAGTGAAGCGACGCTTGATTTGCTCTCTCTGGTTTGTCCTTACAGGCTCCCGTAGAAACATGGCGTCTCGCTGCTAACAGTGGCTATGCAACCGCGGCCCGCGACCATGTTTTTTTACATGACTTTTTGAAACACTACGAAAATGAAACAAAAACTATATATACAGCGACTAGACAATGCAGGAGCACATAATATGTATAAAAAAGTGGATTTTGGGTTCATATAAACCCATTAATACTACACAGTGTCCCTTTAATGTTATATTCATTGAAAAAAAAGAGATTTTCCTTAAAAAATATGGACATTTCTAAGACCCCAAACTTTTCCAACGATAGTATCCATATTTTGCACGTGGACATTTGCATATATAGTTAGTCTGTATTGTTTTAGTCCAACAAATCTATTCAAACTAACTGCTATCTATCTAATTAAGATCGTGTCTTTGTGCCTTTGTGCTTTACCTGGATCCATGGCCATCTGTCGTTCTCGGCAGCGGTCCAGGCGTTGACCAGGCCCTTCTTGTTGAGCCGCGCAAAGTACGGATACCACTTCTGCAAGCCGAAGAGAGCGCGGTGGGTGGAGGAGGCCGTTATCTGCTGGTTGGAGATTATCCCGCCCTCCATGCCCAGCGGTCCAGAGCATCCTGAGTGAAGAGAGGCAGAGATACAGATGACCCTTCATACAGTCCCCGGCACTTGAAAGCATGCAACTGCAGTCTCTGCGCTGCATACAGATTTTCTGAAATGCCACATTGTGCACCGTCCTTTTGTCCTCCACATCTCGTTTCATTTTTTCTCTTCAGTATCTCTACATCAGAGCCAATATTTTTGTTTATTTGTCTCTCTCTCTCGGATACAAAAGCCTCAGTCTCCTCTACTTGTACTACATAACCAGACAGTCATTAGAGCTGCACGTTTCTTTCCACGCTGTTTGCTGTGACCTCCGATGGAAACCTTTCCTTTGAGGGGATCATTGATTTGTTCCCCCTCCTCCTTTTCATCTCACTATGATTGTTGCTTTGATTCGTCACAATAAAACCAATGCTTCTATTACGGCGATGTGCTTTTGACTCACAGTGACTCAACTAGAGCTGCAACTAAGGATTATTTTCATAATCGATTAATCTGTCGATTATTTTCTCGATGAATCGTTTGGTTCATAAAATGTCAGAGAATGTTAAAAAACGTTGATCAGTGTTTGTAAAACCTGGAAATGACGATGTTGTTGAATGTCTTGTTTTGTCCACGAAGCAAAATGATTCAGTTTTAATGATTTCTTTGTTTATGTGGAGCAAAGAAACCAAGAAAATGTTCACATTTAAGAAGCTAAAACAATCAGAAATCTTGTTTTTATCATGAAAAAAGCTTCAAACCGATTATCGATTATCAAAATAGTTGCTAAATTAATCGTTTCAGCTCTAGACTCAACATTCATGCTGGACCGACATGTGACGCCCTCATCAGGAAAGGAGTCCTCAAGGCTTATTCCATGGAGCTGTGGCAACTTCTTTTTTGCTACAGAAAAACGCTTTAAAACAGCTTTAAAAATGTCCAAAACACTGTCCTTTTCTTCTTCGTGCAGCTTGTTTTCCTCTCTTAATCCTAATTGCTATGTCCAGGAACATCACAAGCATTTAAACAGGCACACCTGTGGTGAAGTGGTCTCAGGAGAGGATGTATAATTCTGCAAAACAAACCGTTCTTTGTGCTCTAGTTTTTTTTTAAAAGGCCTTTTGTAAAATTGCGTGATACGAGGAAAACGCATGTGAAACACAAAGGAACGCACGCGTGTCCACGCGGTGTGTTAGAGGTTGATAAGTGAAAGTTTCCACCCGGAAACACACAAAACTTTCTGTGAAATCATAATGGATTCGGAGGGATTTAGCCTGCATCAGCACACATGTGGAGTTCATGAAAATTGTACGCTGTGCATGCACTTAACCTGCACAGAGGTATAATCACTCAGGACTCCGCAGGGCCAAGAAAACCACCTTCAAATGTGACTGCAGGTCGTCACGATCCCGGGCTAAGTTTGTTACACAGTTGTGAAAATTGGAATGAAATTGTCTCTCCACAGGATATACATTTAATTCAAAGCTTAATTTGCAATAGGCAACTTGTTCACATGAGAAAGCGCAAAAAGAGGTTTTTTTTCCATGCTGTGAGGGGGTGACACACCAAGCTGCTTCGAATTCCACTCAACACTCAGGAAGCAAACACCCCCACATTATTACATTTCTTCTCCCCGACAGTGTCTCCGGAACGTAAACAGCTTCACAGCTTTGGCCTCTCAGTAAAGAGTATAGAGACGGCAGAACAACAGAACCTGGGTATTTTAGAATGCACACAGTAGAGTAATTAACTGTGGTTTATATTAATGCTGTATGATTCTGCAACGTCCTGCTATACAGTAGCATGATGGTGTTTTTCTACAGTTATATTTGGTTTGATATAAAAAAATATACCACAAATACACTTAATGGAGGACTACGGAGAAAAAAAAGAGATTAAAAAAAAAAAAATTATCTCGAGTTTCAAAGTCGAGATCTTGAGTTTCCAAAAAAAGATTGAAAAAAAAAAGTTTTTGCATAATTTTTTTGAACATTTATTTTTCTTCATATTTTTTGGAAACTCAAGATCTCGAGTTTCCAAAAAATATGAAGAAAAAAAATCAATTAGATTTTTTTTTCTCACTCTCATTACCTCGAGTTTCCAAAATGCAGCAAAAAAAAATTTCAAACTCGAGATCTCGAGTTTTCAAAAAATTATGAAAAAAAAATTTTTTGGGAAAAAAAAGGCACATTTTTTCTTTCTTTTTTTTTGGGAAACTATTTGAAACTCGAGATTTCCCCCCCAAAAAATGTTGTCTTTTTTTTTTTCTCATGTCACTTCAGGGGCTCCGTAGAAGGACAGCTAACACTTGTATTAGAATTTTTATTGACCTCCGACAGGAGTTTTTGCTGGAGTTTGTTTGTCTGTTAGCAACATAACTCGAAAAATCAAGGACGGATTTGGATGACATTTTCAGGAAATGTCCGCAATGGGACCAGGAACAGGTGATTATATTTTGGGCGTGATCCGTACACGCTGCGTGCAGGCAAGGTGTATTTTGTAGGCACTGAGCTACTTTGGCGGAGGTCTGCTCTCTCTGAGTGCTTTTCTGTTTTTTTTATTGCAACCCGTTAAAGTCACGGCAATGTTCGACAAACTAACTCGACACTAATAATCCAATTGAGTCCTGAAGTCGAACATAACATTAAAACATGTTCTCTGCAGCAACATCCGCAGTGTTTATTCGAAAAAAAAGAGATAAATTTAACTGCAGCAATAAAACAAGGGCACAAATATAATTTATAACAACATCATCTGATTTAAATTTTAACCAGCCCGTGTCTTGGTTGCATCTTAAATAGCTGTGGGTAAAACACAATGTTTGAAAAACGTTTTTTAAAAATACCACCCCCCCCCCCTCCTCCCTTCCCCCCCAAAAAAGAAATGTGAACATATCAAATGAGATGAGCCGCAGGCGGCGTCTGCTCATGTTGGATGAACTGTAAATGTCCATGTAAAGCAGCCTGGAGGGGGAGCCTGCGGCGGTGGTCATCAGAGGTTCTGCGATGCCATCGCTAACCATTAAAGCTCAAAAAAAGAACAAAGCACTTCAGACGCAGCTCACAAACAGACGAGGCCTGCACACACACACACACACACACACACACACACGTGTCTGAGAGACAATGGAACAAAGTGGCAGCACCGAGGGCGGCGAGACGACTTCCACCACACGAGAGTTTGCAGAGAAAGGAAAAACAAGCCGAGCAAAAACCCGTCCAGCTGCTGAAGCAGTGGGAGCCGCAGAGACAGTGAGTAATGTGTGGGGACAGTGCAGTGGGAAGTGAGCGAGCAGTGCACTGTGTGTGTGTGTTTGTGTGAGCTGACAGCGACGTGTTTGTATATTCCAATATGCTAAATCACTCTCGCTTCACTAGTTTCTCCTGGTGTGTGACTCACCCACTCCCAGACCGATGAGAGGATGGTGTCGGTGGCTGTGGCAGCCGACTGCTGAAGCTCCACAAGAGGCTCTGGGGATAAACAGCTTTTGACCTGGGATGTGGTAAACCGGTCTAAGCCAAAGGATTGGGCTGTGAAATTAGAGCGCTTCAAAAATGATATGTGTTGGCGAAGGCGAGACCTGCAGCCGCATTTGTATGTTTTGGCTCTTTAGTCGTTGTAATTTAGAGACAATGGGTGTGTGTATTTTAAATGGTTCGTCAGTCGGCAAAGTGTCCAAAAAATCAAAACAAAATGCATGAATGCACGGACATAATCTCACAATTGGACATAATCTCACGTTTCATAAATCATACATGCAATGATTACACTGCCTGTGGCCCCGGTCATCACATTGTGGAACAATCTTCCACGGTCAATCTTAGACACGCCCCCTCCCTATCCACTTTTAAACCCATTTGAAAGGCGCCATATGTAAGAATGTGGCCAAAAACAGTTACTACATTCAAATTCAAAATACCTTTTAGGTCTTTTAGGTTTCGTTTTTCTGACGTAACTGGCAACCCGTGGTTGCTCGGCAGCTGAGACGCTACAGACTGCAATGATTGATAGACGGCGGTAGGTGGCGCCACATGACACCAAAACATGATTTTAAAACATAAACATGATTTGCAGTCTGCAAAAGATTTTTGTTTAATGCAAATATTTTGTCTTTACTGTTGTTGTTGGTGAGTTCAGTTTGTTATATGAACATTATTCCTGAGTCTCTGTGACATATTAGGAGGATTTTATGGCCAGTTGATTTAGATTTATTATATAATGCTTTTGACCCAGTATGAGACGTTTTTTATAGTTTTATTGTATGACCTGTTCATTGGTTGTTGTTTTTATATTTTCTACAGTATTTGTTTGTTCTTAGATCAGGGGTCTGCAACCTGCGGCTCTAGAGCCTCATGTGGCTCTTCAGCCTCTCTGTAGCGGCTCCTTCTAGCGTCGAAGACAAAACTATTCATGTTTTTCACACTTTTTTGTCAAGATAAGGGCGTAAATAAAATGTTTTGATGTTTTATCCGTCACATCCAGTTGAAAAAACCTCCCCCAAAAGCTAATAAAATGCTATAAAAAAATGTTTGATTCGTTGTTTTCCTACACTTTAAAGGTTGGGTATCAACTTGCGACAAACTGTGGTTCTTTAAATAGAGTATATATGTGTAAAAAAAACAACTTTACATGTGATTTTATCTTATTTTTTAGGATCAAATAGGTTTTGCGGCTCCAGATTCATTTTATTTGGTTGAAGAGGGGACAAAAATGGCTCTTTTCATTCTAAAGGTTGCAGAGCCCTGGATTAGGTCTATTAGGTCACACGTTTGTATGTTTTATTTATTTATCTCTTTGTTTCAGCTGTTGTTGCTTTTAAAGTGATTCATAAATAAAGTTGGATTGAAAAGCGAATTGATTCATTCAGGTTATTTTTTTAAATATTTAATTAATGGGACATTCCTCTGATAAGCAGGGACACTGTTTATCTACATAGATTAACAAACGACGGCTCATTTATTGGCCACTTTGCCTCCACTTTTCTCTGCAGACAAGAAAAAATCTCCTCATTAATTTTCGGGTTGTCCAAAGAGAACTCATAATTACGTTTTCAGCTTCTATTTCGGGGGCTGGTGATGATTAGCTTCACTTCACTCTGACGTTACTCTGCATGTGGCACAGTGTCCGACAGGCAGTCGAGGAGGAAAACATAGATCCTGAAGGTAAGATTCTCCATTTCTCCACACATATACAACCAAAAACAATTCATTAAACAATTAACTCTTAGTTTAAATTCCTGTCACGTGAACACAATGACGTATTCGTCCACAGTAATTGTGCTGCTGCTCCCGTGGAACATACTCTGTGCCCGAACGCTGTTGAAAAGCCGTGGTGCTTCTCACCTCGTGGCAATGATGGACCACTTTTAATGAGCTGCCTGCCAGTCGCCCGTCACAGCAGCAGAGGCAGTCAGGCCCTGGGCCTCGGCCTCCTGGCCTCTGAGCATACATCAGCCCCTGCGACAGCACATATCACTAACACCAGCACTACGCTGATGTGGCTGCAGCTAAATCCATCTCCCATAAGCTCGACCTACAGCCCAAACAAATTAGAGTCCCGCTGAAATTTATGCCAGCGCACAAATCCTAATGAGCATGCGGTGGAAAATAATAATAATAACAATAATAATAATAATAATAAACACACAAAATAGAACGTCAGACTTTCCACCTGCAACAAATGAGCCTGAATTAAATGCTGTTGTATTTATAACAGCAGGTGTATTATAAGTGTGTAAGCAAGAATAAGCACCTGGTTTTCACATTAAAATACTAATATACTGTACATGCATATGCTCATATTGCATGGCTGATACTGAATAACCAGTTTTCTTAAAATAGCAAAAGAGTTACTGAACACCACAGCAATGAACATGACATGGCTGCCAGTTGTAATACAATACACAGTTCACTGGGTTCAAAGCAGTCAGAAGCATTAACTGCCAGGAAATACGGAGATGGAACGATGGACGGATCAGTTTAGGTTTAGCTGGAGACAGAGAATGACGTTAGAGGACTTAAAGGACTTAAGTGTCCAGTGTGTGAGGCTGGACGCGTGTGCAGCGCGTGACGGCATCGGTCGGCGTCGCTCTGCTGCGTCCGTGTGACGTTTAAACGAGGCGAGCGCCTTTTCCACCCACACCTGCTCCTCAGAGCTGGAGTTTGGAGATCATAAAACGTATGTTTAAATTATTGGTTCTCAAAGTGCGGCCCCGGGGGCCAATGGCGGCCCGCAGAAACATTTCTGGCGGCCCTGCAATGAATTAAAGTTGATAGTTTTAATCCAGGAGCTACTAAGCTTGTTAAATGTTTATTGGACATTACTGGATACAGACTAATAAGTGTTCTGTAGAACTGTTCCTTTTTTTTCCTTTGGCGGCCCCTCAGTCCAACGTTGGGTCCCTAAATTGGCCCTCAGGTATCAAAACTTTGAGAACCCCTGGTTTAAATACTTTAAATAGTTCTCTGTACTCAATTAAACGTAATATATATAATATAATATAATATATTTCACAATAATTCTATTAAAATACAAGTGCTTTTACTTTAAAATCAAAACAGAACGTGCAGAATCTCCGGATCACACTAATTTCAGGTAAGGTACAGTACAGCGAGAAAATGTATGAGTTACTGCTTGATCTGCAAAAAGCCAATATGTTAGTTTGTGTGTGTGTGTGTGTGTGTGTGTGTGTGGCAGAGACGATGCAGGCGTTCCACCTTTCTCTGTGAACACAACAAACTCTGAAGTCACTCTCTAATGAGACTGCAACACATTCAATCACTGATGGAAATTAAAAATGCATATTTGTTAAGAATAAGAATGTGATTTAATATAAGATATATACTGTAAACTGTAGGTGTTCTCAGGTGGGCAAAGCCAGCAGAGCTTTTTATAAGTGAGATATGAATATTATGGTTGGTTGCATTTGCTAATGAGCACCTTAACATTATCAACATGTCAACAGCTGTTAGAGGAATAAACATCATGAGCTTATAGCTCATAATATTCATATTCATGTCTGTGTTTGTGCAGAAAACTTAAATGTTGATGTAACTTAAGCATTTTTTACATTTTTATTTCAATCCACCTCTCACATTTATTAATAATGTGAGTTTTAAAGTGGACCTAGACCAGAAGTTCCAATTAACGCTGTTTTTTTAGTGTGTATCTGCGTCATTACCTTGTTTATGAAGCCCTGAAGGTTCTAAACAAACAGTTCAGCCACTGCTGAGAACGCTGTGTTTTATTGTAATCTCAGGCTCAGCGAGA
Organism: Microchirus variegatus; assembly: GCF_963457635.1. Lineage (NCBI taxonomy): Eukaryota > Metazoa > Chordata > Actinopteri > Pleuronectiformes > Soleidae > Microchirus > Microchirus variegatus. The sequence goes on along the minus strand of NC_139818.1, from coordinate 2,104,803 downwards.
TCTCTGAAAAAACCCGGTCCGGTTACGTAAACAGCGGTTCTCCTGAACAGCAGATCCTCCTGCTACGGGCACTATCCGGGCACATCCGGTTGCGTACATTGAACCGCAGAAGAAGAATAACGTCCGTTGTGGAGGTGTTTCACGAGCGACAGTGTCTTCTGACTCTGGGTCTGACTCTGGGTCAAAGGTCGTCAAAGGGACTGCGGCGGGGAGTCATGAAGAAGCTATTTTTAAACACTGTTAAAACAATGTTTTGATAATGAGGAGCAGTGCATCCACCGTTCCAGAGGGGGGAGCTGTGCTTCTGAGAGCGGATGTGCTGAATATGTCACTTCCGGGTACTGGCCAATCACAGGACTCTGTCTTCTGGGTGAGAGAGTTGAGTCTGAAATATCGCGGCTGGGAAACAGCGGGAAACATCGGCTCGTTTACAGCAACTAGGAGGTTTTTGAGCATAAAAACAAGTTAATGTATGTAAGTAGACCTCCATAACTAACATATATGTGCAACAGGACCACTCTATGTGAGCTTTAAGAGGATAGGGAATGTTGTTTTGTGTTCACAGTGTATCCCAGTTTCCTGCTCATTTCTGTTGTCAGAGAACAGGCATCAGGACTGTGTTGTGTTCCGTTTTACTCCACTGCTCTTGATTTGAAATTAAAGGAAAGAAACGAGGTCACAGCGGCCACTTTTAGCGTCTAGGGTGTTTGAGAGCGTCGGACCTTTGGGCGACGAGTATAAAATTAACATTTCCGCAACAGTTGGTGACGCGGCTCCATCAAACCGTCACGTTATTACAAACGCAGGCGAGAGCGAGACATTTTTTAATTCACCGTCGCCGTTTCAGCACCGATCTCATTTGCCGAAGTACTGATCCACAAAGTGCTCGCACGTTGTTTCTGTGTAATATACTGTACAAATATTACATCTATGTGAGGGTAAAATAGCACGACATGAGTTTAAATGGGAAGACACTGGGTTGTGAAGTGCATCACCTGACGAGCACACAGTGCAAATGCTTTCAGGGTGTGTCCAAATGCAATAAGCCAATGATCCAGGCAGTCAGAGCCATCTCCCATTCCTTTTAAAAGCAAAGTGCTCTTGTACCTCGCCGTGGATTGATATTGTAAAGTTGCAATTTCCAGGAGACAAGAGACGCTTCTTCTCTGCAGAGGAAATGGTTTCACTTAACGCACAAGGGAAGCATGTTGGGCTACAACAAGTTTACATTGTTATCGAGTTAATGCATTCTGCCTGACGGAGCTCAGATTTACAGAAGCACAACTCACTTCAGGACCAACACACGCACACACTCTGGGGGTTTTTCACCAACAGAATAAAAGACGACTGCTTTTCAAAATAACAGAGCTATTATGAATAAAAATTTCCTTTTGTTTCACCAACTCAATCAGGTGACTCACCAATTCCACATTTCCTTCTACGTTATATTATGAAAACAACAACCAAAATCTCTCTGTTTCTCATTACAACACAGACTCTTTTCCAAAAAAAGTCTCTGCTCCATCTATAAAACATACGACTCATTCATTTGCAGTGTAATAGCCGTGCAGGGGGAGGAGCTTAAAGTCCAGCGATATCACATGATATGAAATGATAGATTGATCTTAATCCTAATATTATGTTCCTCCACTGAGCGTTCAAGGTCTGCACAATAATGTAATAAACTCAGGAAGCCTTTTAGTGCTCTCTAGCATTATTGAAAATAGAAAGCCTCTTCTTTCTGTTTCTAAAAAGCCACTTGGCAAAAAAAGCATTAACATCTGAGCGTCCAAACATTTGGTTTAAAATAAATAACTAGGGATCATTTTGCTGTGAACATGACGTGAACTTTATGTTGCATTCATGTCTTAATTAGTATTCAATTAGGATTTATTAAATCCTTGAGATTGATATTTGAATAAATGCCATTTCCTGTATCCTGTCACCAGAGGTGGAAAGTAACGAAATACATTTACTCAAGTTTCACAGTATCGAATACTTTTTTTGTGTATTTTGTATTTTTTAAGTACAATTTAAAATCAGGATTTTGTATTTTACTTGAGTACATATTGACTCAAGTATTGTACTTAGTTACTTTATAAATCCTATCCGTTACTGAGTAAAAATAAAAATTCAGCACAATGAAGACGTACAGGAGGGAAAATATACAGCAGAACCAGACCAATGATGATGTGATTATCACCAGCACTGGAGCGTGAACATAGAGGGCGTGGCCAAAAGTGACGTCATATCCTGCGTCGCGCCGGGCATGAGCTCCAAAATAGTTTTGGATTTCTGACCTTGTCATATTTCTACTACCCTCACACCACACGCAAAGTAACTAGGTAACTTTTGCTTAAAGTACATTTCAAATGAACTACTTCTACTTGAGTACATTTTCAGATGACTACTTTAACTTCTACCTGAGTAATATTTCATCAAAGTATTGGTACTTTTACTTGAGTACAATATTTAAGTACTTTTTCCACCTCTGTCTGTCACTGTTCGCTGATACTCTGATACTTAAAAATGTCTGCGGCATTTCTAGGCTGGATATGTTGAACTCTGGTTACTGGTATGAAAACTGAAATATCTCTGAATCAAAACAAATGACAAAATTACAAGCGAAACAGGACGCTGTAAATCAGAATCAAACAGAGATCAGCAGTGATACGAAGCCCTACTTGTAGACTAGGGTTTATCTTATTCAAACTAGTAAAAAAAACACTTCCTGTCTTTCTAAAACGTTAATACTGCAGTGTCTTTCTTTCTGTTTTTGTACCTACAGCAGTGCAGACTTCAGCACTTCTTCTAACCATTGAACTCCTTAATCCAGGATGTAATGTACAGTTTTCTTAGGCTCTTTAATTTATAATAACATTTGGATTATGTTGCAAACAAGATACGATCAATTGTGGATTACACACGTGTCTCCTAAAAGAACCCATAACAGTTAAAAAGAGACATAAATAAAGAGTTAATAAACTTGTCGAACCTCTGCAAAGTAGAGTTTTTTTTTTGTTCTCAAGAGGTTAATGCACTGTCAACGGAAGCATGGCGAGATGTTATTTATGGTAATTACCTGCAAACTGTCTCTAATCGATGAGATTGCCCGGCTCGTTCTATCTGTCGCGCAATTATCTGCAGCAATTGGTTCACTGTTCAGAAATCAGCAGTGAGTTGAAAAGCAAAAGAACAACAAAAAAACAACAGACATGAAGACTTACTGTATTGACAGTTCCTCCCCATGTACTCCCCTGGACATTCACAGGAATAGTTGGCGACCATATCCTTGCAAATGCCCCCATTCTTGCATGGATCCCTCTCACACTCATTAATATCTGCAAGACAAAGAGAGAGAAGAAGCAATCGTTTATTTGAAACAGACTTTGGTAATTAGAAAGACCTCGTCCTCATTAGAATTCATTAGTCGCGGTGCATATATTGAATTTTCCCTGCGAGGCTCTGAAAAAGACACTGGATTCTTGGAAATAATAAAACCCGATAGCTGCAGCGCACACAGGTTCAAGTGTGAGGAACAATTAACCTGCAGGATTTTTCTTTCACAAATGAAAAGACCTCTCTTATTTGCCTCCAAAGAAGTGAAAAACCGCAGCCTCCGGGAATGATTTTTTTGCACGTCTTTTTGTGGATACTGGCCACTTTCCAGAAATGTTAACGCGATGTTGAATTAACACGAGCTCGAAAAGAAAATGAATGTCACTTATTATGAGGTTGCAGAACTACTTTGGCTGCTTAACACTCAATTGTCCCTGGAATGCATTTATACCTTTATGTCAAAGGCTACTACAGTGTTCGAGTGTGCAGGAAAAAAAAAATGCACCTAATTACACGAATCCTATAAAGCAGAAGCAAAAATCTTTAATACAAATTATTCATGAATCGGAGTGGCCTTTGAGGAGGGACTTTTTTGTGCTGATAAGGCGCTTTCTAAGGCTCCATAAGCAGAGGTGACTTTTTTTTGAACCTCTTTAGTCCTCACAGCACAGGAGGAAGCCTTAAAACAGCTTGCTTTGCATTTAGTGTATTTGATACGTTTCTACGACGACTCCACTCGTCTACGTCTGATACCAAACACTTCAAATAACACACACACTCCAAGTAAAAGCTGTCGTCTCGGCATTCAAACACAGACACGGAACAAATAATTTTGGTAATATGATAAACTGTCGTTGAGTTTATCCCCCCGACCACTGTGCGAAATACAGGGGGGTCTGGGGGGGGGGGGGTCTAAACAAGGGCTGCGCGATTAATTGAATTTTATTCATGATTTTGATTTTGGCTTCTCACGATCATAAAAACATTATAATCGAAGAAATACGATTAATGCGTCGCATGGTCGCGGCGTGTATGTAAATTCCTATGCTCGAAAAACACCTTGAATGCACCCGTGTTACGTGCAGCTGCAGCAAGCGAGTGACGTGTGTGTAAAAAAAAAAAGTTTAATTTTTTTTTTTTTTTTTTAAATATAATTTATGAATATAAAAATATATTAAAAAAACATTGTTAACAACATTTAACATTTTTTTCCATATATTTTGGAAACTCGAGATCTCGACTTCCCAAAAAATGAAATTTTTTCTTTTCAAATTCTTCTTGGAAAGCCGAGATCTCGAGTTTCAACTCGATTTCAATATCAGTCAAAAATAATTGTGACTAATATTTTTTGCCATAATGGTCCAGCCCGAGTTTAAACAGTGTCATTGAACGACATGTTTTTTTTCCTAAAGAGCTTTGTAATTTCACCTTTACATATATGATCTACATACATAATACACTTTGCATGCTTTCTTATCCTTTATAACCAGACAAAATGTAAATTATTTTATTTGTGATTTTGTATTTTTAATGTTTTAATGAATTGCTTTCCAAATGGTGCTGTGGAAAAGACCCACACACAAGCCCACATCTGACAGGGAAAATAGCCAATACTGCAGCGTGGCACCTGGGCTGGTGAAACAGTATTGCGCAACAAATGAGATGGGACCCCCCCCCGATTATTAATGAGTATTTTGCACACTGCCCCCGACCCCACTCATCACACCAATTTGCAGGCTGTTGCGTTGTAGGTGCAGCTAAATGAAAGGAGGAGGCAAGAGCGAGAGGACAAACTGTGAACTTTGGAATTATTTTAATGCATTTCTAATGATTTCCAAAGTTGCCGTCGGCTACAGGGAGACTTTTAATCCTATAAAACGTAGCGTAGAGTCGCCTGTGACTCACAGGTATATTTTGGCTCCATGAATATGTAACGAGGGTTGAGATTTAAAGAGCTTAAGAAAGTGAAACATGATTAAAGTAAAGTCTGTTATGGTGCTTCATTGCCTTGCGCTTTAGTTTTATCTATTAACATCTCTGAAAGCCGCTAAGGCAAATTAGTAACATCTCAGAAATGTGTGAATTCAGTGAATCTCTGGTGATTCAGAGAAACACAGTCATGGTCGTGGGATAACGGTCACTGAGGCACCGTGACAGTGAAGCAGGAACGCTTTTAAACTGCAAAAACGCCTAAAAATAACATGAAAAGACAGAGAGATAAAAGAGGGATAGAGGAAGAGGACAAATGCAGCCAATCAGGCAAATTCTGTTGACTTTTTCTGTGAATGCTGTCGTATTATTTGAATGTTTTTCCATCGCACACAGACGGCTCGTGATCGTCTGCTCTTTTTTTTTCACTTTGTTGCCCGAGACATTTTCAACGCCATTTAATACAAAGCCATTAAATACAAAGCCATTAAATCCCCAAATATTATGCAGTCGGTGCCACAAACTTCTTTCTGTGTAGAATTACATCAGTATTATATCAGCATGTGTCTTCTGTCCTTTGGGCATCAGAAGACAGATTTTGCCTCATGGAGACTCAGCGTATATGTGACTGGTGATGAGAGAACATGCAAATGCAATTCCATTCCATTCCATTGATTACAGGTGCATATTTATGTTATTTATAATATGACATTTTATATATATATATATATACATACATATATATATATATATATATGACGGTCGGGGTATTTCAAGACATTTAACCCTTTAACACCTACACTCTAAAAAAGAAAACCTAACATTTCAAGGCAACTTCCTGCAATCAATTTCCTGAGTTTACAGCCCAACAAAAGATCTCGAGTTATCAAAAAAGTTCCATCAACAAATATTATTTTGTTAGACAAACTTGTAAGTTAGAGTTGTGCCAACTCAAAATTCAAAATTTTATTTTTTAATACATTTTTCTGAACAAGATTAGTTAGCCAAACTGTTTGAAAAAAGAATTTTGTCTCACAAAATAATATTATTTGATGACACTTCTTTAAAAACTCAAGATCTTTTGTTGGGCTGTAAACTCAAAAATTGATTGCATCAAGTTGCCTTGAAATGTTGAGTTTTCTCTTTTAGTTTTTTACAGTGTTAGCCTCAGTTTTAACCATAAAAGTGCCAGAAAATGTCCTGTGACTTAAATGTGTTTGAATAACTTTCAATATCTGGCAGTTATTGACAATTTACTGCACGATAAAATAGTATATAAACAATTTAAAATTAAGAAAAAACAAAGTTTTATTGAGAAAAAATCACTGTTGATGTACATGAACAAAATGGAAACTTATGCACAGGCGCTTTTGGAACTATCTCCTCTCTGGTGACAAAGACACTGATTTGCCGGCTTCTTGCAACAGCGCAAAGGAAATTACCGTAATAACCACACGTTGGCTTTGACGTGCAACTTCTAAACTTTAAGAAAGAATTAAAAAAAAATTCCGATAGCACAAACTGTTGTGGAATTACGGTAATGCAAAATGCACTTTTTCTTGGAAAGCCGAGATCTTGAGTTTAAAAAAAAAATATTTTTTTCAATAAAAAAAAAGTTCATATTTTTTTTGGAAACTCTCGACTTTGAAACTCGAGATTTAAAAAAAAAAAAAAATCTGTCATTTTTCCGTAATCCGTAATTTCTGTCTGTTCTTTTAAATTATTTAAAGTTGAGTTTTGGTGGTTCAATAAATACTCAAGTTTTGAAATCAATGAATATCGTGTCTATTAATCATGATTTCAAAATCAGTCAAAAATAATTGTGACTAATATTTTTGCCATAATCGTCCAGCCCTTTTTTTCCGATAGCACAAACTGTTGCGGAATTACGGTAATGCAAAGTGCACTTTCGTCGTCTACCTCAGTAACTTATGAACCATAAAACATTTTCGTATTTCTGGAGCAGAACAACCTTATTAATCAAATTTAATGTTATAATTGAAGCAAGAAATCCATTCCCCCTCTCAAAACCTATGCCCTTTCAGAATGAAGAGAGAGAAAGTCTGTCCACCTTCTAAAGAAGAACATTAACAAGCTCCATTTAAACATGTGGACATGTGACACAGGAGACGTTTTCTGTGGCTTCAAACTAAAGGTTAGCAGAGAGTCAGAGGGTCATCAAACATCTTTAATGGTCTCCACTGCAACTGTGCCTTAACAAGCTATAGTAGAAGCTGAGATAATTACAGGAACAAGCGGCCGACAAGAAAACTATAGAGAAAACAACCTCATTAACGCAAAGTAAAGAAACAAGCACTTAAATAATAATAAAGAAAAATGCATGAGAGTTTTGAGAGGCTTCTGTAATCAAGAGGGGATTTTTAAAAAACACTTACTGTGTTGTTTGACGGTCTGTGCAATTCTCTTAAGAACCATTAATGCTGAAAAATGACAACTGTGGGCTGCACTATTAAAGTTTGTTTTAATGGCTGTGAAACTACTGCTGTACCAACACGAGCAGGTAAGAAAGAAGAAGTGGAACTGATGAGTTATAATGTATATATATAAAGAAATGATTAAGAATATAACTTAACTTGGATATATAACGTGTTATAAATTTAAAAGAAGCCGCAGAAACCATTAAAGTTATTAACGACTCCATTCCAATGCGAGCTTCTTAAAGATATTATGAATTTCTTCTAACGTTGATGTGATGCCATTCATTTTTGTAATTGCCACGGAATCTAGAGCAATTTAAAAAAAGAAGAAGAAAAAAAAAGATTAAATTGCAGCCTGCAATTTGCTGATTGATCTGTTTCAAACTGCGATTTTCAATTTAGAAAAAAACAAAACAATAATACATAAATTGATTGTTCAGCCCCACGGAGCAATAATGCCTCTTCTTAATTCTTTAAACCCTTGAGTTGGTTTTTCCGCTGCTCTGTTTCCAGCAGCACTTTCAAACGCGGCGTTGAGCCTGTAATGGGTAAGACATTCAAAAAGCCTGCAGCGAAACATGCTACAGCGAGAAGGGAAACACAGCCAGCTCATCTGGCAATTTCCCTCCCTTTTTACGAGAGGCTATTAGCCCCTGGGACATCAGTGCAGGGGAAAGTGGGACTTTAAAGTGTTGTGTTGCCAGTGAATCAGGAGGGAGAAAGCAGATTACTTCTGGGAATGCTGTTAATCAGGAGAATCACGGAGGAGAGAGAAGCTGAACAAACGATGGAGAGAAATAAAGAGGAGAAGAAGGATGAGTTTGGCCAGTGGACTTTTTACAGGAATACATTCAAGGTGTTTCACCCTCACTCCTAACGCTCCAAAACCGCCAACTAATTCTGCATTTAAATAAGTCTTAAACGCGCTAAAATATTGGTTCTCAAAGTGCGGCCCGGGGGCCAATGGTGGCCCGCAGAAACATTTCTGGCGGCCCCGTAATGAATTACAGTTGATAGTTTTAATCCAGGAGCTACTAAGCTTGTTAAATGTTTATTGGACATTACTGGATACAGACCAATAAGTGTAAACAAAAATACTGGGTATTTACCTGGTTTCTATATGGTGAAATTTAGTGTATTATTGGGTTATAAACTGGTAATAAGCAGGTAGCTACAGCCCCCAATTACTAGCTATTTACCCAGTAAATATATGGTAACAGAAATGTGTTACTTGGTATTAACCTGTAATTAGAAGGTAAGAACAATGGCCAAAATACTGGGTAATTACCCAGTAAATGATAAAGCTTTATTATATTAATGCTAAAATTACATTATATTAACGCTTATATTGCTTAACGCTAAACTGTAGAACTGCAATCTGGTCATTAAAATGATTACAAATGAGATTTATTTCTGGTTTTTTTTCCTCTGGCGACCCTCACTCCAACGTTGGGTTCCAAAATTGGCCCTCAGGTATCAAAACTTTGAGAACCCCTGCGCTAAAACAACGTTTCTCATCGGCTCAGTTTAACGAGGATGGCGCTAAGCTTTGGTTGTGACTGTTTAACAAGCGCATTTCAACCCAGTCTAGAGACGATAAAACGACCAAGTGTACAGTTCAGTGCAGTCCAACAACACAATAACGCGACTTAAGTGACGCTCGTAATGGTTCGCAGTCCAGAACAACATGGGATGAGATGAGACTGATTACAATGTCAATTTACACAGCACACACTCAGTGGTGAAACGTGAGCTATCAACATTTATACACTATGTAGTGATAGTAAATGACATAAATTAATAAAAATGGATGCAATTGGAACAGAAAACAGTAGTTAAAGGTGCCATATGTAAGAATGTGGCCAAAAACAGTTAAAACACAGAGGTCTTTTAGGTTTAGTTTTCTGACGTAACTGGCAACCCGTGGTTGCTCAGCAGCTGAGACTCTACTGACCGCAATGATTGGTAGACGGCGGTAGGTGGCGCCACATGACGCCAAAACATGATTTCAAAACATAAACATGATTTGCAGTCTGCAAAATATTTTTTTTTAATGCAAATATTTTGTCTGTACTGTTGTTGTTGGTGAGTTCAGTTTGTTATATGAACATTATTCCTGAGTCTCTGTGACATATTAGGAGGATTTTATGATTTATTACATAATGCACCTTTAAGTCTCTTCATCCACATTTCTGGTCCAGTTATTTATACACACAGTAAATGGAAAATGCTCTGTGTCCAGAACAAACAACAGGAACAAGGAAACTCAAAAATGATGTAAATTTGAAATAAGGAAATGCTATAATTTTAGAGTTTTTATTGACAGTGTTTAATACAAACATAGAAATAGTGCACAAATTACATATTTGGCCCTTTATTGTATGACATTTTAGAGAAAGCAGAGTTTCCCTTGCTGTCAGATTACCTTTAATTTATGTCATTGGAGATCTAATGTCTGCAATTTGAGTAAAAAATCTGCTATTCTTGTTAATTGGCCATTTATTCCTGTACATTTCTGCCCGTGTGCAGCAGCAGCAGCAGCAGCAGCAGCAGCAGCAGCAGCAGCAGCAGCAGCAGCAGCAGCAGCAGCAGCAGGATTCCAAAAACAGAGACTTTAAACTTGTCACTGGAAGTATTCGCTGCACTAAGACTCTCTCACCCCCCAAAAATACATCCCTTCAGTCCGGCCACACTCTAATCACGCCCTCATCGCTCCACTGGAACTTCTCGCCCCTTGGTTTTGCTCCTTTATTGCTCTCCAAAATGTGTCTCAGTTGGACAATAATGAGAGCAATGAATGGTGCTGTGTGTCAGGAGCTGATACTCAGGGTGAGCACTAAATTGGCTGTGCTGTGTCCAGGGAACTGGAACAAGGTCTGCACAGGGAGGAGGGTGATGGGGGGGGGGGTCACCTGTGCCCTCCACACCGGGCTACACTGACCTCTACACACACACACACACACACACAGAACAATGACTGCTTTCCACTTCGCTCACTATTAGACACGTTGGAGGAGGTAAAGTGAAGACGTAGCGCGACATAAAAATTAGGACGGGAGAAAAAGTGTGAAGCTTTTAATGTTTGCCTGAACCCTGGGAAGTGAAACCGAGAGAAAACCATCGTGCAGAGAGAAAGTATCACTCACTTATTTTTGCTATTGAAATGTTAAAAAATCTTTGGAACATGACTTCACCTTGACCTGAGACGGTGACGGATTTGACCAGAGTAATAACTCAAGACGCCGCGCTGCTAATGCTGATGGTTTGGAACGGGAACAATTGAGCAAATATGGAGGTGAACACTGCTGCCACCTGCAGGTTCAGGGTTTTCCATGTTGTTTAAGGCCCCGTCCCAATACCTCCTCTAACCCTACATTTTTGGGGGAGTGCGATTTTGCCTTTATAATTAACCCTAAAAATGTAGTGAGCTCTGATGCAGGCTTAAAACGAAGTGGAAGATGAAATTACCCATGATTTTTTTCAACAAAGATGGCGGCCACATCTGCCGAGGAACAATTTGGGTTAAGTATTCTCGCAAATAAGCACGTTACAATGACGAAATGTGATGGAATATGTTGTTTTGATATACGTCCGAAGGACCGTTGAGCTTTGAACACTAATTGAAGACGATTTATGGATTATGGACGATTTATTTATTTTATTCATGTCGAGGATAAAGTGGTACAAGATTTCTTGAAGCATTTAACAACCATGTTCTCACTTAGTCATAATAACGCATTGTGCAAATGTGATATTTCATACATAAAACACACACACTGTCTATTTTTTGCGACACATATCACACAATTAAATTCATAAAACAACAATTTTATGAATGGATGAAAAGATCAAGCTCAGCCTGAGCCAAATTTGGCTGCACAACAACACGGCCATGAATTACACAAATCGCTGAAATAAATGGCTGCTTATAGCTTTTAATCCCTGTCCCCACACACCCACTGCCTTCATTATATCACACTCAGACGTTAAACGATAAAACTAAACTAAACACTTCTTTTCCCTCCGCCAAGAAAACTCTAATCCACACAATTGGTGGTTTGTGAAGACTTTGAGTTTCATCTCTTCATCTGGACTCTTACAGTCGCGCTCACGCACAGTTTTTCCCCCTCGCGGGAACTTTTATCTCATCTGACGGGATTTTGATGTCACAGAACTGACAGAAAGAAAAGAGACTTTTGGTGAGCTGGCCGATCCTCTTGACCCCTCTATCCCTGACTGACAGGAATGAAGTGGACGAGCAGTTGTTTATTCCTGCAACATCATTAACCCGGTGACCTTGAGCACTGCTATCTCCTTGATCAACCCCCCCCTCCTCCTCCTCCTCCTCCTCTTCCTCTGTAAAGTGTTTCCACTGAGTGTGTTACAGCTACTTGTGAGTCATGCAGGTGCAGCAGACACTGGAAAAGAAAAAAAGATTGAAATCTTCGGCTAAAACAGCCTGTGATTACTCAAGTATCAACTCATACGGGAACAAGACTTCACAACAAAGGCTTTATGGTATTTTGATACAATGATACAACTTCAGAAGGAAGTTAAAGGAGCAGGACGATACATAGGATTTTAACCTCTCTTTCCCTGACCCTCTTTTTGGAGTCACTGCTTGAAAATGACACGCCCAAACTCAATAGAGTAAATCTCTGCAGTTACAAGCTCTATGTGAATTATCTTGGTATCAAAATAATAGATAACACTTGTGAGATTCCACCAGAGCATCAACATAACTGAAGGATTCAGTTAAGGAGGAGAAGGAAGGATTCTCTCGCCTAAAAAATATTGCATTTTAAAGCAAATATCACCTTTAAAATATGCAGAAGGAGCTTAAAAACACATGGACGTCATGTAACAACATGTGGACATGAGCTGTGCAAAGTCTGATGCTGCTGAAATGAAGCAGAGTGAAATGACAGAGGTTTTAGTAAAGAGATGTCTAGGCGTACTCACTTTTGGCACAGCTTGGCACCAATCTGTGCCATTTGAGATTTCTTAGGTACCAAATCATTAAAACCCCATTTAATTTTATTTATATGTCACTACAGATCTAAAAAGATCTTGTTTAAAAAAAAAAAAAAAAATAGCTGGCTGTAAATGGATGCTCCCTGTGCGGTGCGTAATAACAACTCTGTGACTCTGCAGCGCTTTAGCTCTGGCTTACCTTGGTCAATTTGGGTGATTGACAAATCGTTTTAAACCTCTAAACTGGTAGAATCCAAAATGCGTGTGAATCACTTCATTGGCGAATCAAAAGGACATAAATGCATGTGACGCATTTGTGCGAACATTCACCCTTCTCTAATCAGAACGATCTAATGTCGCTCTGTAATGATCAATCAGACCGGGATTTGATCCCAAAGCATGCTGGGAAGTGTAGTTCTTCATTAGAAGTGGTTTTGTTCCGGTGGAAATAACTTGTTTTGATAAACAGCAAAGGTAAGACAACATTTCTGCTTGTATTTCTTGAAAGTCAGTTTTAAGGAAGTTGAGAAAGCTACATATACATGATAATACTGCAGAAATGGAGTTGCAGTTTTGATAAGAACTTATTTCATGCCTCTCCTCCTCCCTCTGTGATTATTAGCGCACTCATTAATCCTCTGACGCAATTCTTTATCGTATTCATTTCTTCACTGACGATGACTTTTCCCCTCGTTCGTCTTTTGGTGGTTTCTGTGTGAAAAAAACACACTCTTGAAAGAGGTGAAGATTAAAAAAGGGCCATCTGCTCATATCCCAGGGGAGGGAAAAGAAAGCAGGACATCTTGGCACGTCGTGGGTACAGAGCGAGGCTTTTATTACAAGTTAAAGTCAAGATACTTGTTTTTTTTACTGTTTTTATGCCTGTGTTTCATGAGAAGTCTTTTCTCCTGTACATGCTGCACGATCTGTGTGAAGTAATTTTTTTATTCTGCATTAGTTCTGTGAGGAGCTGATGTTGCCACACAACAGAAGCATGTTGCAACTGAGATGGCATCTGTTGCAATGCACAGAAAACACACAACTCAACTTTTCCCAAACACAACAACCACTTTCAGCAAGACCTTTAGGCTGGCTTTACACGACGACGCTCCCGGGTGATATTTTATCCGATGTGCCTTTCGTTTAGACGGCGACGGCGTTTTTGGGGCTTAAAAACGCAAAAAAATTAACCCACCACTCCACCGTGGCGTTCCCGTCTAAAGGGTTGAAAACGCAAAAGTGTGCTCTGAGCTGCTCACGCTGGCTATCCTCCGTACGCATTGACGTCAGATCCATGTGCAGTACAGACAAACAACAACAAACATGTGGGATTATAATCCATCAGTCAAACATTCAAGTCGCTTTAGCTGCTCTGATACTGATCCAGGAGTAATTTCAGCAATTACGCAGAGTTAAGGCCACATTATACTTCTCCGACTGCGTAACCATGGAGACCCCTCGAGCCTTCATACTTCTGCATCGTGGACGGATACGCGTTGCAATTTCCCGCCCGATCAGCAGGGGTCGCTGCGCAAGGTTGTTGTGCTTTTGGCTACAGTGAGCAATGGCGTCCAAGAGAGAAAGAGAGAGAAAGACTGTTGTTGTTGAAACAGTGGCCGTTTCTCACTTTTCTGTGTCACGGAACGCAGTTTTAAGATGATTTGAGGCGAGAAATTGGCCATTTAGAGTCTAAACATGTGCTGTGTGTGTTAAGATATGATGTATTTATAGTTTGGCAGCGACGTTGTCGGCGGTGATCAGCTCCGCCTCTGTGGACGCTCGGTGCGCACCGTGAGCCGGCACAGAGCAGCGTTAGCTCGGCCTGTCCTGAGGACCAATCGCAGCTCTTGTCGTCTCCGTTGTCCCTTGACGGAGTGAAAAAATATTTTGTGCAGCCGGAGACGACGCAGAGCACTTTACGCAGGAGTATAAATTGGGCTTTAATGTTTTGGCTACTCAGCGCTAATAGAGAGAAGTAGAAGGAAGTTTCAACGCTCCTGTGCTCCTGGTGTTATTGTATGACAGTGCTTCACAGCGCCACCTAGCCACCTGGCATGCACACTACATCAAATGTCACCCACTTTTGCGTCACCGTGTGCGTGCAGATTTCCACCCAAAGACGCTCGTCTAAACGCGAAATAAAAAGTGGGAACGCAACGACCACTTTTGCGGTTTGTGTTCAGATCGTTGTCGTGTAAAGCTTAAGCCTTAATCAGTGTTTGTCTCCTCTGCAGCCAAGCTTTTCTCTTAGCTAATTTATCAATTCAGCAAAGGCTGCAGCAACCTCACAGCCTCGATTAGTGACGATAAGATGCAACCGAAGCACAACCCGGACTTCTTCCGCACGTTTTCCTTCAGCTCCGTGTCAACGACCCCCTAAAAGTACAGAAACTCAAGCAGCGGTAGACACATCCTGAGAGGCGTATCTCTGTGTCTGGGTGTTGTGTTTGACAGGTGCTGGTTCACTGAAATGTGTCGAGTCCGCGCCGCACACACGGCCAAGACGAGGCCCCGTCTCTCCACGTCGAGCCGGAGACGGGAGACAGAACAAGGAAGCGTCTGTCTCTGCTGTCAATCTATCAAGACAATCTATCATCGCCTCAGCCACTGAAATGACTTTCAGCAGAATCCTCGCTTTCTGCTGCTGCTGTGATGAAGTCACACAGACGGATTTTAACATCAGCTGCTGTGTTCTTCAAATGCACGATACTGTGATTTATTTCAGCCTTGCTCATATTTCTATTGATTTTTTATTGATCTTCCCGTACAGGAATTCTTGAATCTCATCTCAGATGGAGGTGAGTTTTCACGGCGGTGTGTGCGCCACGTGCACTAAGCCGTGAATGCAGGATTAAGAATAGCGTATTCCAAGGACACGCTTTTTGAAGTGGGATTAGCCGCACTAAGAAGTTATTCACCGCTGCACTCCACGGGCCTTTGAAAAGGTATCTTAGGATGCATTGCAGAGATGTTCTCGGAGTATTCCAAAGCAAAACACTCATCATTTTTGAAGACGTGCAGGCTGGGGGAGGGACACGGGGAATGTGAAGAGCCCTTATTCCTTGTAGGAAAGCCTCAAGTGTCATTTTTAAGTCTACAGATGGAGCCTCCGCAGTAGCTATGTGAGGGGAATACTGATCAAAGCCCAGACAACACAGTCAAGGCTTTTTAAGCTCTTTAACATCATTAAGGGACACTTGGTTTTCCCCTTACATCATTTAAACAATTATTATATTGCTTGCAAGTAGAGGTGATGGTAAAAGAGCAAGTGAGGGTTTAAAGGAGGTCTAGATTTAAGTATATGATGGTGTAAGGGTGAATTCAATTCCTTACTTAACTCAAAAATGCTCTCCCTCTAGTCCAAGTGCTGTCCCGATTCTTAGAAAAATGAAGTTAAGGCCAAGTTTAAGGTCTGTATCGCCCTCAATATTGAGATCTTCAGAAACCACCCTTGGGAGCAAGGGCTACCCAGAATGCATTGCGTGTTTTGACATAACAAAGATGGCGTCGAATGCAGCGAAACGAGTACGCTACAAATGAAGTATTTTCTTTGTTAATAGAGATATAAAAATGATGCCAGTGTGGTTTACTTTTCAATAAGTCGTGGTGTGTGGTAACTGTCAGCTGAATATTTGTATGAGTATCATCTTATAACTAACTGACAACCTAATAACTTGACTGACAAACGGATCAGAATAAATAATCCTGACGTAAATGTGTTCTTCTTCTTCTTCTTTTTTGGAGTTGACAGACTGGACGCAGCTTTGGCGTTATTCTGCCCCCTACAGTCTGAAGACGTATCTGCATTTAAGGGGTGTCCCATTTCTAAGTGACAAAATAACCCTCAACACTTGGTTTTGAGGCCAGTTAAGATTAAGGGTTGAGCTTGAGGGTTAAGATAGGAATTGGAATTGGCCCTAAATGTCACTGTACAGATGTCAGTGTATTCATGAAGTTATAGAAATATTTTAGTATGACAACCAATTCATGTATGAGTCATACACTGTAGTATTTAGAGTCAAAAATCCATTTTAAAATGAATGCGTTCACCAAACGTTCTAGCAATCCATTGTTTTTGGTGCATTTCCAAAATAAATGGAAAAAATCCAAGGATCAAAGCGAGTTTCAATGCATCAGACAGGGAATCATCAAAGTAAAATGATCCAACATAGAGCTGGGATGTCTGTCCTTAACATAATTGAAATCCATCCAGTGGTTTCAACACATTTCGAGTATGAAGCACAATGATAAAGTTCACCGCCGTGTTAAATGGAAAAGTCTGTGAATCATCAAACTTATCTGCACGCAATTTAATGGTAAATTAAAGGATTAAGTTGATTTTAAATAATAATATATGAAAAAACAGTTGCATCACGACTAAACATCAAATCAGCGAAAAAGTCAGTGTCCTGATAAAGGTCCGATTCTGAGCCCGAGTCCTGCTGAGTTTAATATTGATAGGGCTGCAAAATTAAGATGCATCAGTGGTTACACCAGATAGTCATTTCACACAGATTGTATTAATTATCTTCCGCGCCAACCTCCTCCCCGAGTTTTCTGTGTCTCACAAATTAAATAGAAGATCCCGCGAATCCCTGAAGTGAGATGATGCCATAACAACGATTCATCCATCGATGTGATTGTTGGTGATGCAGAGTCAGATTTAGGAATGAAACAGAAAAGATGAATTAATGACACACACAGCACTCACAAGCCAAAAAATGAATATACCGTAAAATTCAAGGTACAAATATACCATAACCCTAAAGACGACATGATATTCAGCTTACACACTGGTCCTTTAATCCCTCTGCATGGATTCAGTTCTCAGTAAAAGAACAGTGATACTAATTGTGCCACACTGACCGTCCTGAATTACTGCAGCTCTGTGTATCCGTGCTGAACATTTATCAGTGTACTGTTTTGGCTTGCAGTGTCAGCCAAAAAGCCCTGGGCAGCACTGAGTCTAACTCTTTTCCCACCACCTGGGATTTGGAAAAGCATCTCTATTTATGCTCTGGCCGTCTGCCAACAGGTCCATCTCTGCCGCACAGGCCAGGAGGTGACAGTGCGGCTCAAGTGACCGAGTGGGGCCTTACACAATTAGGCCCTGGTAACAGCTCGCTCCCTGCAGCTCCTCCACCAGGATGAACCCAGAGAGAGACTGGGTGATCAGGGAGCGAGAGGAGGAGGAGGAGGAGGAGGAGGAGGAGGGGAATGGAGTTAGAAGAATAAAACACCTGAGTGCACCAAGGAAAGTCGTTTACGTAATGGTTTTCTTTACTTTCCAGTGTTTTTACTTCGTTGGTTTCTTGTCGGTTTCAGCAAACATGAGCTCCTGTACATTCACATTCTTTCAAATACTATATAGTAGAGATATAGAATAGTACGGAGCACCCAAAGTGACATGAGAAAAAAAAAAAAAAATGAAACATAGAGTCCCCCCCCCCCCAAAAAAAGAACATTCTAATTTTTTTTCAAATTTTTTTTTCATATTTTTTTGGGAAACTCGAGATTTCAAATTAAAAAAAATTTCTTGTGTCACTTCGGGAGCTCTGTAGAATAGTGACCTATAGGATTTAAAACAATTGCTGTAGCCAAACTTTCAGAAACACTGGGTGCGTTTACACTTGGGGTAACATTGTGTTTATGCACACATATACTTCACTGTCACACCCACATTGAACAATTACATTCATTTTCACAGCAGGTGAAGACGAAGTTACATTTTACATTAAAAATATGCCAATAAAGAGCCTTAGCTAACGTGGGCTGTTTTACTTTCACATCCAATCCAATCCAATCCAACTTTATTTATAAAGCACTTCAAAAACAAAGTGCTGTACATCAGAGATAAATAAATAAAACAAAAAACCATACAAAAGTGTGACCTAATAAACCTAAACAAAATAGTCTCATACTGGGTCGAAAGCCAAAGAGTAAACATGAGTCTTAAGCTATGTTTTGAAAGTGGACAGAGAAGGAGAGTGTCTGTGTTTTTTTTGTTTTGCTTTTTCTGGTTGAGACATTTTTGAGAAGGGTAGTGGGGCTTTTTAGGTTCAGCAACGCAGCTGCAGCTGTGTGTTGAGCAGCATTATTGAGTGGTTGGTGAATATATAAATAGTATTTTTTAACCCTACAATTAAAATTTACTGGGTTTCTAATTGTTATCAGTGAAGCTAAGACTTCAATTTGACATCATCTCTGATGACATCATGGTCATTTTATGGCTTAATATATTCCATTTCATACACTGTGAGTGTTATTTTTGCCCTGACCTAGAGGTTCTGTTAGTACGCCTGCAACATCAAGACACACATCTGACACTTGAATCATTTATACCATATAGCTTCGTCTCCCTGAAGGCATTCCATTCCTCTACAGATATTATTGGTTTAACAGCCCGGTTGCATTATATACAGGGAGAAAGAATCTGTTATTCTGCTAGCAAAGCACCACCTTGACAGAGAAAAAAGGTC
Source organism: Microchirus variegatus (assembly GCF_963457635.1). Classification (NCBI taxonomy): domain Eukaryota; kingdom Metazoa; phylum Chordata; class Actinopteri; order Pleuronectiformes; family Soleidae; genus Microchirus; species Microchirus variegatus. The sequence continues at coordinate 2,085,644 of NC_139818.1, read as the reverse complement.
GTCTTACTCAAAGTATGATTTTACAGCAGTTTTTATTTGGCAGGATTTGCAGGATGCAGCTGAAGAGAATAAGAAGGTGACATCACTTTATTTTTCATAAGGGTTTGGCCGCAGCGCGACCGGATGAAGGTGTGAGCTCATGACACTAACGCCAACAAGATCTTTGATTTTTTGTTTGTTTTCCTTTTCCCCCGGAGAAAAAAAAAAAAAAAGAGGTCAGTTTTGATCTGTAGAGCAAACAGCTGCAACTGCAGGGCTAAATAAAACATAATAATATGTCAGCAACACAGGGAAAGTGATCCTAACCAGCTTTCAGCTTGTTATTCAAAATGCCCTCTGACAAAAGGTGAGGAAAGGTCAGCTCCTCCCGGTACTGAAACACAGACGGCAGGATATCTGAGAAAATACGCATTTGAAGTGAAATACTGATCTTTGACCGCGGCTCGCTCTTTTTTATGTGGACGTAAACACACACACACACATGCTGTCTCTTCTATCAAGTCAGGAGGAAAATCATTACGGCACATTTGACCCGCTGAACAGTGAGAGAATCCTCAGCGATCCCTGTCACGGCCTCTTTAAGACAAAAAGAGAAAAGCAGCACCGTGGAATCGACGGTGGCTGTCAGCGTTAGAGTGAGTAATCTTTCACCTGGAAGATTGAGGGTTAGATTCCCAGCTCTGCTTAATCTACATGCTGATGACACTTAACCCCGTGTTGCTCGTTGTGGCAGCGCGTGAATGGGTTTGACAGATGTGTGATAAAAAAGGTGCTGCTTAAAGAAACGCTGTATGAACGTGTGGCTGAAATAAAACTGTATTTGCGTGCAAGACTAGAAAGGTGCTAAATAAATAAAGAGCATTTACCACTTCACTTGCATTTGAGCTTATTTCCCTGCACTTCATGAGCAGGATACTACGGAGCCCCCAAAGTGACATGAGAAAAAAAAACAAAAAAACATTTTTTTGCAAAGTCGAGATCTCGAGTTTCCCCAAAAAAATTTATTTATTTTTTTTTCATATTTTTTTTTCTCATGTCACTTTTCGTTTTCCTTCCACTGTACAGCAAAGGGTTTTCTCATGTACATTACACATTCTATATCAATGAGACAAGGAATCCTTTGACAGAAGACTAGTTGTACCGCCTTAAATTGAATTAAGTGACTATATTAGGAAAAAAACATATGCAAATAAATCACAATATATAATGTTGCTTGACCCGATGTGGTCAAGTCTGCACAGGAAGTGCAGTTTCATGTTCCGTGTTCCATCTCCAAGCATAGTAAGTACATAGACTAACAACCATACAGTCTTAACCCTATGCATTTTAGAGTGTCCAATTGACCCCATATTGCATGTTTTTCGACTGCGGAGAAAATCCACACACACACATGGAGAACATGTACTCCATGCACAAACGCTCTTGTTCCAACCAGGTCGTGAACCCGGGTCTTCGTGTGTGCTAACCACTACACCAACAAAACGGATTATTATTCCAAAACGAAAGATCATTTAGGACATCCTATGCCACTACAGTCGCAGATCGAAAAGAACAATTAGGAATTAGCAGGTTAACTTGGCTAATCTGCTCTCTGCGTGGAGCGGCTGATCCCAACGTATGGATACAGGAAAGCAAACGTGCCGAGATAAAAGTGCTGCCACATCAAGCCAATCGTCCAGATGCTCCCACAATCTCTGCCAGTTTCACCAAACATTAACAATTAATCAAAGTGAGGAGGAAAAGAGGTGGTCACTCGTCATCCGTGACCGGTGACTGCAGGTCCATCTGGATATTCATTAAGAATACTGTTAACACCAGAGCAAACGCCTGCAGCTGCACCGAGACAACAGGAGTGAGGTGTGAGTGTGAGTGTGAGTGTGAGTGTGAGTGTGGAGGAGAGCAAAACCACAATGATGCAAATCTGTGGCACCGACATTAGAAATAATTATGCATCTGTCAAGTGAGCTAATGCTGGCAGCATTCTGCAAAGACCAGACATCTGCTTCCACTTCATCATTTTTTTTTTTTCTCACACAAGTCCCAAGAACAGCCTGCTCACCGAGAGCCAATCAGACGCCCTGTCACACAGCTGCAGCACTGAGTGAGTCTGAGACACAGGGAGCTGAAGACGAGGTTCACACTCACCTACAACAACACTGAGTCTGAGACACAGGAAGCTGAAGACGAGGCTCACACTCACCTATAACAACACAGAGTGAATCTGAGACACAGGGAGCTGGAGACGAGGTTCACACTAACCTACTACAGCCGTGTAATCCTGCTTTTTTTCAATGATCACTGGCATTTATAGGTAAACAAGGTGCTTTATACTGTCACACAGAGACACACTGTATTGTCAAAAAAGTACATTTTCTGCACCAGGTCAATGACTGCTGTGTAACGGCTGAAGAAATGCATACACTATAGTGTACATAATAAAATATAAAATCAAGCCAAAATGACTTTTATTTTGAAAGTCAGATGCCGCCTGCAAACATCTTGTGAATTCACTGCATGGCTCCATTGCTTTGCTACTGTATGTGCAATGAATGTGGAATTCTACTTTTTAGTTTATATATATATATATATATATATATATATATATATGTGTGTATATATATATATGTCTTTTGATCTCCTAGAGCAGGGTTGTCAAACGTACGGCCCGTGGGCCAGAATCAAATGTGGGGTAAAAAAAAATTCAGTTTCAGACACTTGTAGCTCAAAGTTTCGTGCCTTTTTAGATCCACTATGATCTGTAAGCTGTAATGCACATGTGTACATAGTAAACTAGGCTTAGTAAACAATATAAAACTTAAGGGATAACATTACAAGTTGTTGTAAAAAGACACATCATTACATGTAAAACAAAAGGATTTGGAGTTCTTGTTGTTTAAAGGTTATTATGTTATTCTTTTACTGGTCCGGCCCACTTGGGATCAACTGCGGGTCGGTTCTGTTACAGAGATTCACAGGTTTATTAAAAGTGGACGCATAGAGGATTCCACGGCCCCCATCAGCGTCCTAGTGTTGTACGGAACAACAAATAAAAGAAAACGCTTTTGACGTAGAGACAAGGACAGTTTTATGAAGCCAAGACTGACTCAACTTCCACGAATGTGAGAGAAAGTGGACGAGTCCGTGAAAACTGGAGGCCAAACTTTAAGTCAATAAACCTCGACAGACACCTGTTAAATCTATACGGTGAACAAACTGACTCCTTTTCATATGAACACACTTTATCAAAGTGAGGTTAAGCTCTCTTTGACCAAAAAAGTAGCAGGTGTGCAGCCGAGAGTGAGCAGAATAAATGCATGTATGTGACGTTAGAAGATGATTCTCTTCACTGGGATTAAACCAAACAACATCTACTGCAGGTAATGAACTGACGAGGGCTTAATTCCACAAACCCACTTCAAATCACCCAAATTATCCCTTGAGGGTATTTATGGAATGAGTCACTCTTCTGTGCCTCGCATTCTCACCACCATTAAGAACCCTTAATGGTGCCCATGTAAGGGGAGATATTTTGTGGTAAAACAGGGTAATTTTTTACAAAAATGACAAAAATAAAACAAACAGTTTAGAAGGTGTTTATGGCTGATTATTGGCAGGCGACAAAGATAGCTTTAGTTTTATCATTTTTAGTCAATATGCAGCATGTTTGTCTCAGTCTTCCTGTGATGTTATGAAGAATTACACATAAAAGTCATCTTGAGAATAGTCTCCACCACATGAGGAGGTGCGCTGCTTTTTTCCACTCCACAAAAATAAAACCCCAACAAAAAAAACCATGTGGTGCTTTGAAGGAAGAAAGACTAAATGTGCAGTGAGCTAAAGCAGCATGACTGCTGGTCCTCAAGCTCATCCATCTTTCCATTTTGATCTGCAGATTCTCCTGAGAGCACACAAAAGCACACACACACACACTGGCGTCTGTCGGTTTGGCTGCGTGATTGTGGTGGCTTCTCTTCTTTGGATGCTCGATGGACGATGGACCCTCCTCCCCCCTCATCCCCCCTGGGAGTCTCTCTACACTCAAACATTCCTGGGAACGTAGTTTTCTAGCCACAGACTTAGAGCCGTGGGTGAGCTGTGGAATTATGAAGTGTTATGTTGAGAAGGTGCCTGGAAGAAGTGGCCTCCTCCTGCTCGTAGCTCAGGATCACAGCGACGGCGCAGCAGCGTTGAGAGCATTGAGGCTTCTGAGGGCACTTCAGGGGTGGTGGGGCACATTCTTACTCACAGGATAAACACTGGGAATTCCACAGAAATGTCAGCTGTCGGCTCTTTCATTTTCCAGTTTGCATAGAATCATCTGTTTTACTTAGAGGAGAACGAAAGTGCAAGAAACATCAGTGGTCGATGCAAAACTGAACCAACCAGGTGAACGTTATGTGTTGGTAGAATCATCTCCATCTACGGTGAAGATCAATCATCATCTCAGATTTAAAGGTGCATTATGTAATAAATCTAAATCAACTGGCCATAAAATCCTCCTAATATGTCACAGAGACTCAGGAATAATGTTCATATAACAAACTGAACTCACCAACAACAACAGTACAGACAAAATATTTGCATTAAAAAAATATTTTGCAGACTGCAAATCACGTTTATGTTTTGAAATCATGTTTTGGCGTCATGTGGCGCCACCTACCGCCGTCTACCAATCATTGCAGTCAGTAGAGTCTCATATGCCGAGCAACCACGGGTTGCCAGTTACGTCAGAAAACGAAACCTTAAAGTAAAAACCTCCAGAAAAACCTCTTTTTTACCTCAAAGACTGTATAAGAACAGATTTAAGAAGTAATATACAGCACTGTGACTATGACTGTTGACCTGTTTATTTCAAATATAGGTTAACTTCCTGTAAACCAAAGATAACTTCTGCCTGTGCAAAATTAAAAAAAGTGTCTCCTTTAACAAACTTTTTTCCCGCTAACTTTTGGTCGTGCTTCAATCTGTCCTAATCCACTTAACTAATCCTGGCCCCCGAAACTTAATTTTCTTTTCAAACGCGACGTGAAACCCGCCCCAAAACAAGATTTAGCTTAACTGCATATATGATTTAAGACTTTATGTGCATTTCAGTATTCAGAGCAAAAAAATAAATAAAAATAAAAACTTCCCCTCAGGCAACGAACAAAATAGAGAGAGCACTTTGTGGAGCTTCAATCCTGAGATTAAGTTTAATTTGTGGATGCAGAGGCAAATGCGTAAAAAGCATTAGCCGGGAATATGAGTCCGTTCCTTCTGCTTCTGTTTCATCCTGCAACATGAACAACGTTCACTGTGAACAGACGGAGCAAACAAACGCTCGTTTAGCTCCGTATTCTGGAAATCTGTTCACTGTCAGAGGAGCAGCTTGAGGAGCGATAGTGCTAACGATGCTAATGCTGCAGATGGGATGTGCGCTTGCAGGATACTACAGTATATGCATTATATATTATAATAATACTCAGCATGTTGTGAGTACATGGTGTTAGTGTGTGTGCGTGTGCACTTTTATGTACCTGCATCTCAGGCTTAAACTGACTCAGCATCACGTGCACGGCACATTGTCTCATGGACTCTCTCTGTTAGCACGACTGTCTTTAAGCGTGTGGAAGTCATATATATAAATATATATATGCACACACTCAGGAAGTCACCTGCCAAATTTGAAGCCTGTTAAAGGTGCATTATGTAATAAATCATAAAATCCTCCTAATATGTCACAGAGACTCAGGAATAATGTTCATATAACAAACTGAACTCACCAACAACAACAGTACAGACAAAATATTTGCATTAAAAAATACATTTTGCAGACTGCAAATCATGTTTATGTTTTGAAATCATGTTTTGGCGTCATGTGGCGCCACCTACCACCATCTACCAATCATTGCAGTCAGTAGAGTCTCAGATGCTGAGCATCCACGGGTTGCCAGTTACGTCAGAAAACGAAACCTAAAAGACCTCGGTATTTTGAATTTCAATGTAGTAACGGTTTTTGGCCACATTCTTACATATGGCGCCTTTAACTCTTATAGATTTTATGGCGGTGGTATTGTCAAAAAATGTTAAACGAGTGAGTTTTTCTGCCCCTTCCTGCTCCTTTTTCCAAAACAACTTTCACTTTCGATATCTGGCTGTTAGACGGTCGTTCCCGCAGAAGTCCTGACGTTCTACCGTAATGACACTAATACGGGCGCAAAGCTCTATTTCTCTGCTTTCCTGTATCCATCCATCCATCCGTCTGTCTTCTACAGCTTTATCCTCCACATAGTTTTTGCATTTTCTAGGTCAGAGGTCTGCAACCTTTAGAATGAAAAGAGCCATTTTTGTCGCCTATCCACCCATGTAAAATTAATCTGGAGCTGCAAAAAAACCTATTTAACCCTTAAAATGAAGATACCATCATTTATAGTCGTTTTTTTATACATGTATTATAAGAAATACAGGACAGGACTCCAACATGTCTACTTCTTCATGTACACATTACTTTATTTAAGATTATTTAAGTGTCTGTAATGGCTTTTGGGAGGTTTTTCCAATCGCATTTGACGTTGACATCGGCTGTGATGCACAAAAATATAATTGTCTCTCCAAGAAAGTGTGAAAAACATGGGAATAAAATAAGTAAATGCATTGTTTTTTTTCTTCAAAGCTACAGGAGCCACTGCAGAGGCGCTGAAGAGCCACATGAGGCTCTAGCGCATTGGTTCTCAAAGTGCGGTCCGGGGGCCAATGGCGGCCCGCAGAAACATTTCTGGTGGCCCCGCAGTGAATTACAGTTGATAGTTTTAATCCAGGAGCTTCTAAGCTTGTTAAATGTTTATTGGACATTAATGGATACAGACCAATAAGTGTAAACAAAAATACTGGGTATTTACCTGGTTTCTATATGGTGAATTTTAGTGTATTATTGGGTTATAAGCTGGTAATAAGCAGGTAGCTACAGCCCCCAATTACTAGCTATTTACCCAGTAAATATATGGTAACAGAAATGTGTTACTTGGTATTAACCTGTAATTAGAAGGTAAGAACAATGGCCAAAATACTGGGTAATTACCCAGTAAATTATAAAGCGTTATTATATTAACGCTTATATTACTTAACGCTAAACTGTAGAACTGCAATTGGTCATTAAAATTATTACAAATGGGATTTCTTTCTGTTTTTTTTTCTATTGGCGGCCCTCAGTCCAATGTTGGGTTCCTAAACTGGCCCTCAGGTATCAAAACTTTGAGAACCCCTGCTCTAGAGCCACAGGTTGCAGACCCCTGTTCTAGGTCTAGGAGTTACGGTAATGAGGAGTACACATGCTAAACCCTGTCGGTGACGAGGAGACTATCCTTGAATTAACACAGGGATGGAATCTAAGGAGGAACGGAAGGTAAATGGTGGCTAACATGATCTCTGCCTCCCTCCCTAACCCTAACATCACAACATCCTGTAGATCTGCGGCTACAGAGTCAGATCCTGCGATGCATTAGCAGGTTTGCAGGTTTTTTTCCGCTCGACGAGGTGCAGTGGACGACTCGGAAAGTGCTAATGAAAGCGGAAAGAGAAACAGCTGGGAGAAAAGAAAGAGTGTGTTGTTTTTATCACAGCAGTGCTGTGGCGTATGTGAGCATCACTGTGTTTTAAAAATAAGTCGGACGCCCGTGAACTTGATATTTCTTACACATAAAGTAAATATCAGCGTCACAGGATGCCTCCTCGCTAACTGCAAACTACACCAAACAGGTCACTAATGTGCTCCTAAATGTGGTTCCAGAGAGTAACCACAGAGCAAAGTCCTTAAGGAGTCTGTTTCTTTCTGTTGTGCTGATGAAAGGCAGCCTGTGATCCGCCTCGGGGCGAATTGTCCAACAGTAATGGCTCCTTGTGGCTTTACATCAGTCCACAGCCATAAACACTGCTGATTATTCCGCGGCGATAGGCTGCCGAGGCAGCGGGGGCTCGTAGCGCGCGACGGCAACTGTCAATACGTGATCAAATGAAAGGGCAGCGCCTTTGAAAAAAAAAAAAGAATCTCACACATCCTACATTTAGCCTCAATCAGTCTTGCCCTGCCGCTGAGCTCCAGAAACAAAAGCAAAGGCAAAATCGATCCACGAGAGGATGAAATATGTTCAAAGAAATTGTGAGCGGTGGAAGGAGAAAATTAACAGCAGCTATTTAAGAGACGATCCGGCCAAATTAAATCATAGCTTATGGATATATGTGTGTTTGCACAAATAAGCCCATGAACACACGTGGAGCTATTCATTCTCTCATTGATTTGAAGCTACAGCTACACACACACACACACACACACACAGTAACCACTCTGGGATACACAGCTAACGGCTAAATACCAAACTCTGCACTGAGAGAAAAACTTGACATTCAAGTACCTGAGAGTACAAAAGAACGACAAAGATACGTCTGTTGACGCTCTGTATACGACAGAACACGAGCGACGTGTTTTGAAACAAGCATTTCAAGCAAAAAATGTCTTAAAATACAACAGAAGACTAAAGCAGAGGGTGAGATTCTTTAGTACGTATAAGACCCAGACTTTCTTGGTGAATATATATATATATATATAGTAACACTTTAGATTAGGGAACACATACTTACGATTAACTAGGTGCTTACTAACATGCATATAAGTGGCATACTCGCCCTTTATTAGTATATATTAAGCACGTATTAACACCTTATGTCGGAAAAATCTTAATTCATGTCGTAATAGAGGTAGAATAAGGTGTTAATAGATGCATAATGATGAATAATAAAGGGCTAGTATGCTACTTATATGTGTTAGTAAGCACCTATTTATTTAATGTTGAATATGTGTTCCCTAATCTAAAGTGTTATATATATGTATATATCAGTGCTAGGCGCGTTAAAGCGATAGCGGCGGTTAACGGCGTCAAAGTTAACGCACGACGCGTTTCTGTGACTGACCGGAAAAAGACGCGCGTGACGTCATGTTTACGTGACTCCCCGATTGTTTAAACGAGTCTGTAAAGTAATGTTAAACTTTAAAAACACGAGGCACACGTACACATGTACGCTAACGTTATTTGTAGCACAGACCGCTCCAGTTCCACTGTAGGCGCGCTAACGGCGCTAAAAGGAGCTAACGGAGCTAACTGGTAAACGGTGCCTGGACTCACGTACATATGACGTCACACACGTCTTTTTCCGGTCAGTTGTCATGGAAACGCGTGTGTTAACATGCGTTAAAGTGCGTTAACCTAGTGCCCAGCACTAATATATATATATATATATACTGTACATATATATATATATATATATATATATATATATATATATATATATATATATATATATATATATTAGTGCTGGGAAAAGAGCAGCCAGTGACGTGACAGCTCTCCAAGACAGAAACAAATGAAATTGACTCAAAGTAAAAAAGCTGTTTCAAAGAAAGACATTAAAGTCAAACTCAAAGCAGGAGAATAAAACACTATATTAAGTCACGGCCATGATATACTTCATTGTCCTTGATAAACTAAGGAGTTGTGACCCAAAAAATGATGACGGAGGTAATCAGTTCCAATCTCCAGCCCCCTGTGACCGTCCATTACCGCGTTTGGCTGCTCGCCCGATAATGTGCCGCTTGTTCTCTTGTCATCGCAGAGCCGTGACACCGCGCCACCCAGAAGATGAATGACTCAGAGATAATGAGGCCTCTGATAATAAAAGCAGTGACACTTAACCAGGTGACGGTGGTGACAGTGGTGGTCGAACCTGGATGAAGCTCAGAGCCGTCGCCAGAGCATTAGAAATGGAAATATGGAACTTTAAAGGGACACTGTGTAGTATTTATGGGTTTATGTGACCTTAAAATCCACTTTTTTTATACATATTATGTGCTCCTGCATTGTCTACATCTGAAGACACATTTATACATCTGAATAAATACTAGAATCTCATCTGCTGACACGGAGAAAGACGACGAGGACGACATTCGACCGGCTGAGGACACCGTAGCGCTCAGGGAAGGGAGGGGGTGAGCAGAGGAGCAGTTCTTTGTTGTGAATTTCAGCCTCTCCTCTAGATGGCACTATAAACTACTTACTTCACCTTTAAGTTCAACTTATACACAACTTCTTAGTTGTGCATAAGTGTTTGTGTGATGTCTGATAGTAATAGTTAATAATAGATAGATAATAGTTTAATTTTAATGAGCGTTTGCCGTCACCTTCAGCTTGACTGGCTGATGTCGACCGTGTGGAAAAGAAATTGGAGCTTTGTGTCGCGCTGCGTTCCATAAAAAGAATAAATACAGATATATTAAGTTCTAAAAAAACGAAGAAGAAGAAGAAGCCAAGTATTCATTATAACGCTGCACAAGCAGCGACATCGTTTCTGCGCGCTTCATAAAAAGTGATTTAAGCAGCGGGACGTGTAGAACACGTATTTGGGCGAAACGTCTCTAAAGGTGTGACATTGGATTCAGCTCCGATAAAGTGTGACGACGGTAAGAGCAAGAATAAGAACTTTACGCAGTAAAGAGGCTGATTTCATATTCTACGATGAGTATTTTTGATATTCTGAGCAGCAGCAGAGCTCCATTCTCTGTACTGTAAGTCTTTTTAATACAACACAAAGGCCAATTATTGTATTTATAACTTTATATTATCAACAGAAGTGAAGCGTGTGTACGCACTGGTTTGAGCCGTCATTAGCGGTGAAATGGCTTAAATATAATTATCTACACGTAAAAAACCAGAAGATAATGAATTTCACACACTTATAATAATAAGATCACACTCACATCATCATCACATCATCTTCATACCATTACAGTCACATCACAGAGGCAACATCGCTGTTATTCTGCAGGTATAATATTTTATATGCTCTTATTACATAATAGGACAAATTATCCAGGTACCGAATCCCCTCCATCTCCATCTCTCTCTCTTTCTCTTTCTCCATCATTCTCTTCTATTCAACTGTAATGTCCGTGAGGGGAAATTGGCAGACGTTACCGTGTATTCAGACCACATCAAATCAGTTTCTCAGCGCCCTCGAGGCTTGATACGAGACAATAACTGAATTATGACGAGAATGCCGGTCGGCTGGCCACAAATCTGGCTGAAGACGCACGGTGGAATAACGGTGATGTAGTCAGAAACTAAACATTTTAATACAAGAAGGAGACGAAAATACTGCAGTGGTTTACTGACTGTAGCACATTTCTTATTTATATTTCCGTCTTCAACCTTGGATGAACCTTAAGAGGAGATTAGGGTGTTTTTTTTTTTTATTGGTTTAAATTTAGGTTAAACATCTCTCGCTCTCACTCTCTCTTTTAAAATCCATTACTTACAAACTCACCTATGTTGAACGACTGTGGAGAGCAGGTTATAATGCAACACTCAACCAAACACACACACACAAGCCTTGACCTATATATCACACAGCAGGATTAGCAAGATTTAAGACTACAAAGCTACGCACAATTCCCCTTTTCCTGATGTTTTCTCATGAGACGTATTAAAAAAAATACAGGAGATAAATATATACAGGTTTTAATTAGGAATGGGAATCGGTTTCAGTCCAACACTGGTGGTGAAAATCACTGGATTAGAATCTGATACAATCCACAAATCCTGTATGTCGATTGCTTCACTATTATGCACGGATTGTAAAGATATAAAAATGATTTGCATAATCGATTAATCTGTTGATTATTCCCTCGAAAATTTGGTTAATTATGAAAATAAACCTCAAACTGATGAATCGATGATCAAAATAGTACACGATTAATTTAATAATCAATTAATAGCTATTGTTTCAGCACTAATATAAATATGAATAAAAATCAGCAGAGTCATGTTTGGCCTGATTATTTCTCCTATTTGAGAGAATGATATTTATGAATAATCATGTCTTTGAAATGACTCACAAATGTGTTGTTTTCAGCGTTCTTCATCGTTCATGAATGAGCAGATGATTGGTCTAAAAAACACGTGTCAAACTCGAGGCTCGGGGGCCAGATGTGGCCCGCCACGTCATTCTATGTGGCCCGCGAATGATTAATTGGTCTTAAAAATCTGTGTTAAAATAGGTCTATGCTGCTTTAAGGCGTGCGTTGACCATAAACTAGATTTCCCACAATGCACGGCGATTGCGTTAACAAAGTGACGTCAGCGCCACTAGATCGGAGTGTATCGTTGTATATGCATCATGTGACGAGTGAAATTGAATAAGTAATAAATACAGAAAGTTACGTAGTAGTTACCTTTATTTTACATTATATTTGGTTACATTTAGTTACATTTATTCTGTATGACAGTAACATCTGGCTCTTTGAGGGTCACCATTATGCTGATGTGACCCTCAATGAAAATTAGTTTGTCACCTCTGGTCTAAAATGACTAATATCAGTATCAGGAGAGTTTGTGATATCAGTATAAGACAAAAAAGAGTTGTATATCGTCCCATCCCTAGTTTTAAATTCACTAGGTTTCACCACACTGACAGTAAACAAGAGACTTTTACCTGTGAGTATAACAACGGACACAAACCGAGCCTGAAAACTTCTCTCTACCTGACTTCAAAACTGCTGAGAACAGTAACTATTTACACTTACACGACTTAAAAGTGAAAGCAGTAGCTCCAGGAACAAACAGAGCAGAAACATACATATACAGTACAGTAGGTTTGACTTCTGCAGACATCAAACTGCTCCCTCCGGCTGCTCCTTGTTGTTACGGTGAACGTTTATCAAATCAAAGAAAACTCAGCCGCTGCGACGTTTTTCAAGAGAAATGACGGCGAAATCGATGGAGGATTTTATTGTTTTGAGGAAAGCGACGGCACCGTTCTCTGAAGACAATATTATCAACGACATTAAAACACTCTAAACTAAAGCTAAATATATGAAACACAGTTTTGATTATCCTCGATTCCGCTGTCAGGCGTTAAGAGTTCAGCGTGAGTTTAAAGGCAGAGCATAAATGTACTGTGGGTTGAGAACAATGCTCCTGGATTATCATCTGTGTAATCTGAGAGGCAGCAAAAACCTCTCTGACACTAATAACCTTTATTAAGAGCAAGCTCAACAAAAGAAAGTCACTTCAGCGATTTCCTTTTCCTCTACAGGAGCCGCGGCCAGTTCGCTGAACACGTCCTTCAAATGCTAATTTACTTCCCGTCGTATGTTCGACATTAATTTGCGTCCAAGGTCAAACATATTAAAGCTCCCATAGAGTGGTCCTGTTGCACATATATGTTAGTTATGGAGGTCTACTTACATACATTAACTTGTTTTTATGCTCAAAAACCTCCTAGTTGCTGTAAACGAGCCGATAGAAATCCTCTTTTCTGACGGTGTTCATCACCCGCGATGTTTCAGAGTGAACTCTCTCACCCAGAAGACAGAGTCTTGGGATTGGCCAGTACCTGGAAGTGACATATTCAGCACACCAGCTCTCAGAAGCACAGCTCCCCCCTCTGGAACGGTGGATGCACTGCTACTCATTATCAAAACATTGTTTTAACAGTGTTTAAAAATAGCTTCTTCACGACTCACCGCCTCAGTCCCTTTGACGACCTTTGACCCGGAGTCAGACCCAGAGTCAGAAGACACTGTCGCTCGTGAAACACCTCCACAACGGACGTTATTCTTCTTCTGCGGTTCAATGTACGCAACAGGATGTGCCCGGACTAGTGCCCGGAGCAGGAGGATCTGCTGTTCAGGAGAACCGCTGTTTACGTAACTATTACGGGATTTTCAGAGATCTCGTTGAGCCCGAGATTACAATAAAACACAGCGTTCTCAGCAGTGGCTGAACTGTTTGTTTAGAACCTTCAGGGCTTCTTAAACAAGGTAATGACGCAGATACACACCAAAAAACAGCCTTAATAGGAACTTCCGGTCGAGTTCCGCTTTAAATCAAATTGGTGCAAACGCTTTGATGAAAATTCATGCATTGCTAAAGTTATTTAGAGAGTAGAAAAACCAAGGGTTTGAGCTCTTACTGTGTTGGCAGTGAACTCCACTGAAGCCTGGTGGACACTTGCAGACGTAGCCGATGAACGTGTCGCCCCTGAAGGTCTCACTGATCTCACATGTTCCCCTGTTGTGGCAAGGGTTTGGATGGCAAGGTCCTGTGGGAAAAGGAAAAACAAATGTGTTTTTTTTATTAATTATTATTATTAATAATACAATGTGTGATTATGTGAAGTATGTGTTTGTTTTTTTTTTACTTTTTAAATGAATGCGAAAACAAGAACATGGTGTTCTGAATAATAAATTCAGCCTGGTGTAGCGCGCTGCTCTCCGAGTGTGTGTGCATGACTAAAATGACGATCCCTGAGCCAACAGTGATGAAACCCAGAAAAAAACCTTGAGCAGCTGCTAACGTAAAGTAAACAAATCACGATGGCGGTGTTTGCTCTAAATTTAGAGCGAAATGGCTCGAAGGAATAACAGTACGTTACAGCGGGTTTGACCGCGCGAGACGGCGTATCAGTAAAACAGTTTCACAGGAATAAAAAAAATACTGAGGATGACAGGAGACCAAGGAGAGGCTGGTGTGCTGCCGGTCTCTGTGGTCTGGAGGGCAGCCCAAGGCAGCCTCTAAAAATCCCTGAATACGTCCCCTCCAGGAAGGTAACACTTCACTCTCACGCTGCAAACTGGAGAGCAGAGACTCGGCGTGTTATCACCTGCCTGCACTCACATGTATTCATGTCATCAGACTGAGAGTGAACTGCAGAATACTGAGTTAAACTTGAGGAACTAGAAAAGCACTCGGAGAGCTCAGACCTCCACCAAGGCAGCTCAGTGTCTACGAAATACACCCTGCTGGCACAACTGGGTCAGACAGTGAGTGTTGTGTTGTAACCGATGATATTTTTAAATTTTAATTAATTTTTGAAAATCAGGAAATGATCCTGACTTATAGAAAAAAAAAAAAAAAAAAAAAGTATCTCGGAATGACTTCAAATTAATCATCATAATAGTCGGTATCGCACTGAACAAGGATCCGTTGAAAATATTCGCAAACCTCTTAAGGAATAATTTTAATGATTTTTTTGAATATCAGGAAATGATCCATTTGCCCTGATGCACTTTGACAGTGTGCTGACTTTTTCTAAAAAACAAAAAGTATCTTGGAATTACTTGAAATTTACCATCATAACAGCCGGTATCGCCCTGAACAAATAGCCATTGAAAATATTTGCATATCTCTTAAGGAATAATTAATGTATTTAATGATTTTTTGAAAATCAGGACATGATCCATTTGCATGCATTCTCAGAATTCCCACTTTAATCTCAGAATCCCGCATTAATCTAATCTGACATGTACATGTAATGTAATCTCAGTATTCTGACTTTTTCCCCCCAGAATTCTGACTTTAATCTCAGAATTCATGCTGTTTTATTTATTTATTTAATTAATTAAATGTGGCTTGTTCCTGGTCCCATTGTGGACATTTCCTGAAAATTTCATCCAAATCCGTCTGTGACTTTTTCGAGTTATTTTGCTAACAGACAAACAAACTTTGGTGAAAACATAACCTCCTTGGCGGAGGTAATAATTATCCCACCAGGTGAGATCCACTCCCATTCAAACAGACGGCAAAGCAGCACGGCCAGGTGTGATTGTGGGTCACACGCTGAAGTCATGTGACTGCGATTCATTACAATTACCCCCTGCAGTCAAAAGCCTAATGACTATCACCCCCACTGTTGTCCTTAGAGAGCCTTGCACTCTCTCACAGAGCCGATCATCATGGTCATTATCACTATAATCTGGACGGACACCAGTTTAATTATTGCAGAAGCAGATCTGAGGATGAGCTCAGTCTTCATAGACTCTGTCCCAGCTGGAAGAGCCGAGCACATGCCAGGATGCTGTTAGTTTTGACTTTAGCTGAGCTCGTAACGCTGTAATCCGACATAAACCAGGAGACAAACACAACAAACAAACACACAAGCACACGATCTCCACTCCTGAACAAAGGTACGCTGTAGGAATTTTGTTCTTAGATCACGACTGCATCCTCAACCATTTCTATTATGAATGCTAATGACTGTCAATAAAAAGATAATTACAGCGAAAGGAAAACAGGACAAAGACAAGGACGTAGAACTACACCAGGAACAAAACAGGAAACTAAAAAGACACAAGGAAAAAACAGAGAAAACAGTGCTTGCAGTGCAAGCAAAACCTGAATAAAACATGAGAAAAATTAATCAACAAAACTCATATTCACTATAACAAGAAGTCCCACTGAATA
Organism: Microchirus variegatus; assembly: GCF_963457635.1. Taxonomy (NCBI): domain Eukaryota; kingdom Metazoa; phylum Chordata; class Actinopteri; order Pleuronectiformes; family Soleidae; genus Microchirus; species Microchirus variegatus. The sequence continues at coordinate 2,069,376 of NC_139818.1, read as the reverse complement.
CACATGTAAGTGCACAGTGTTTAAAGGTCATGACAGTAACAGCTCTTTTATTGGACATTCACACACACAACATAGAAATGTGATGTTTTTAGCAGCCAAATCAAAATACAGTGTTGTACTATATACATTAAAACTCAACATTATAGTGTATTATTGTGTAGTCTCGTTTATGGTGATGACAGAGAGGAGCCCAAAGCAGAAATAAATGGTCCTGGTAAAAACAGCTTGATAAATTAGCCCCAGGATATTTCCTCGTTCACTGAAGGACCAGAATTTTGCCAAAAAAGAGCTAATTCTGACCCTAGAGGACAAGAGTTCCTGGTCCAATCCTGAGGTCCTGAATCTCCTGGAGTCAACCAAACCACCAAAGCTTTTGTTTTGGTGGTTTATGTAACGCCAGTTCACAAAACTCTTCATCTCACTTTGAACCTCAAACAAATTCTCAATCATGAGAGAATCTTTGTTATCTAAAGTTCTCATGTCAAACCCTTGGACGTCACCTTCAGAGCATAAATGCTGTTTCTGCAGAGCTACAATCTCCTTGTATCCAGTTCTGAAGACAAACATGGTGAGGTAATCCAGTTTCCTCCCGGTAGGGCGTTAATTAAATGCCGCTAATTGTCCCAAAGAACAAGGTTTGTGCTGCACCGCCTGTGCAGATGGTTTTAGGTATGGACGAGCAGGTATATAATCTATCTGCCATCTGTCCAGAAGATCTAATCTGACTGGAGAGCTGGTGTAAATAAAGGCTCACAAGACAATCATCTAAAGGAAATCTAAAGGCACCACTCGAGCCTTCATACTTCTGCGTCGTGGAAGGATACACGCTGCAATTTCCCGCCCGATCAGTAGGGGTCACTACGCAAGGTTGTTGTGCTTTTGGCTACAGTGAGCAATGGCGTCCGAGACAGAAAGACTGTTGTTGTTGAAACAGTGGCCGTTTCTCACTTTTCTGTGTCACTAAACGCAGTTTTTAAGATAATTTGAGGCGAGAAATTGGTCATTTAGAGTCTAAACATGTGCTGTGTGTGTTAAGATATGACGTATTTATAGTTTGACAGCGACGTTGTCGGCGGTGATCAGCTCCGCCTCTGTGGACGCTCGGTGCGCACTGTGAGCCGGCACAGAGCAGCTTTAGCTCGGCCTGTCCTGAGGACCAATCGCAGCTCTTGCCGTCTACGTTGTCCCTTGACGGAGTGACGGAGTCGGAGACGACGCAGAGGCTATCCGACAGGCTCTGCGTTGACGCAGAGGGCTCTGCGTAACCTACGCAGAGCACTTTATGCAGGAGTATAAATTGGGCTTAAGAGCAGTCTTTTTAATAACCCTCAAACAAGGTCAATGGCTTCAGTCTGCAGCTGCAGGTCATTTTCAGGACAAGAACATCTTCCACCACGTCTTCTAGAATACTCAGGTCAACTGAGGCTGATGATGTGTTGTAGTGCAGCACACAGCTCCACTTTCCCTGGCCTCAGACACAGTCGTGCTGGTGCCATCAGAACCTGCAGCCTCTTCCAGGTGGAGTGAGTTCAGCAGACTTTGGCATCGTTCTGTTTTTTTTCATCCTTTCTTTTTGTTCCCAGTTCCCTCCTTCAGGCCTCCTTTGCTCCTCTGATATTCAATTGCAGCTGTTACAGCTCTTTAGCGCCTTGCTATTTTCTGACTTGAATGCACCTCTTCTTCTTCTTCTTCTTCCTCAGGATTGCTTTGATGTCATGGGCAGCGCGGAAAATAGTGGACAATTTTGACCAGAATACAGATGTTCACACACACAAATTCTACTTCTTCCCTGTTTTGCTTGAGAAAAACATGCCTTTCAGTGCTTTTGAAGCCGTCTCGCAAAGTCTTTTTTGACAGTCAGAAATGCAAACAAGGCATTCCAGGTGTGAGAAAAGCTTTTCTGCTGACTTTCCTTTTAAATAATCATGAAAAAAGAAACACACACAAAAGGAATGGAAAATAAGCCAAAAGCACAACACGGGGACTTGAAGATTAGCTGTAGTGCAGTGACAGTGGAGAGTCCTCTGTCACATAATTGATTTATTCTTGAATAAAGTGAAGTTGCAGTTTACAGGAGTGGCAGTTACAAACAGAGCCAACAATGCACAACAACAACGCTCTCACACAATATTCATCATCATTTCTGGCAGCTGACTGCACGTCATGGTGAAGAAATCCATTCAAAAACGATTTCAATCGCAAAAAAAACATATTCATTAACTTGGTTACGGTGGCGTCCATTGTGAGGAAGTGTGTGCAATAAATATTTAGTGTGTTTGACTCTTAGAACACACAGGATTTCAGCCGTTTTTTGTTCCATTACTGTGTTTAAACACACAGATTATATCCATTCATTATCACCATTGTTTTCCCTTCAGTGTTCAGGAGCATAACGAAGGTCTGCAGCCGCTAGTAAATGTTGTGTTTTAACAATTTACTAAACAAAAAAGAAGAAAAGAAGGGGGGGGGGGGGGGTAAAACTCTTTCTAATTATGCTCATTAAAACAAAAATATACAGGACTCAGCATCTCTGCAGATTGGTCTGTATTCATGCACAGAGCCTTTATTTTATCGCACAATAAGCGACGGTTATTCAATTAACTGATTATTAATTGATTACTTTTTTTTTTACAGTTTTTACAGTTGCAGCTTCTTAAATATAAATATTGTGTGATTTCTTTGCTCCATATAAAGAAAAAAAAAGATCATTAAAACTGAATAAAGACATTCAGGATCTTCATTATTTCCAGGTTTGATGAACATTTTTCAACATTTATCGACAGATTATTACGAGAATAACTGTTATCTGCAGCCCTAACTATGTGTTTCTGTTACTTTAGACCTGTTAACTGTGAAACAGTCCAAGTGTTTTAACCGGATTTCTGTTGTATTGCTCAGCTGTGTCTGAGTAGAGGTCGTCACCCCTGGTTCAGGAGTTTCCCGCGCGGCGAGAGCGAGAATTGTTTAAAGTTTAAGTAAATGTGTTGTTTGTCTTGATTTTCCATGGTCAGTTTATTTTCAGTATGAATAGTATGTCAAATGGATGCTTTTTCAATTGCAACTGAATGTTTAACTTGATTACAAATGTGATTTTTGCAGTATAATGTATTTTTGTGTTGTACATATACAACACAATACACATATATTTAAGGCCTTCCTTGATACAAACCTCTATAAAAAGAATGAGATGCACATTTTAGACTGAAATGTCTGCTGTGATAAATTCTAAAAGAGTTGCAGTTGTTTAATACCTTGGACAGGGACAGTTAAATTCAGCACTATGGACAGTGTCTGGACCCCACCCCCTCAAAAGGTGCTGCAATTTTATTGGTTGTCAGATACGAACTCCTCTGTAAAACAGACAGTTAGAACCTTTGCAAAAGTGTGATCTAACAACAGCCAGCGAGGCATCAGTAACATATGCAACTCCTGCCCCTTTTCCTCCTACACTCACGCCCACAGCAGTGTTTGCCAGAGCTGCAAGCCAAGAGTTTCACTGACTGACTATAGGCTCTAGACACTGAGCATATATATGTATATATTTATATTTAACACCTCCACTTGAACAAAGCCCAGATAAAAGACACATCATTACTATAACAGTCACTGCTTGTGCCCCAGAGACACAAATAAAAGTGTCTTTGTTTTGTATTCATATACGGAAGAGTATTAGGGTCACATGTAAAAAAATCAAGAAAAGAAAGGAAAAAAACCACAGCATGAATTATGACTTTAATCTCAGTATTCTGACTTTTTTCCACATAATTCTGACTATATTCTCAGAATTCTGACTTTAATCTGACAAAAATGTAATGTAATCTCAGTATTCTACACTTTAATCTCAGTATTCTGACATTAATCTTACATGTAAATGTATATAATCTCAGTATTCTGGTTTTTTCCCACAGAATTCTGACTTTAATCTCAGAATACCCATTTTAATCTCAAAATATCCACTTTTAATCTCAGAATTCTGCACTTTAATCTCAGTATTCTGACTTTAATCTGGCATGTAAATGAATTTAATCTCAGTATTATGACTTTAATCTAACATGTAAATGTAATGTAATCTCAATATTCTTACTTTAATCTCAGAATTCTGACTTTAATCTGACAAAAATGTAATGTAATCTCAGTCTTCTGCACTTTAATATCAGTATTCTGACATTAATCTGACATGTAAATGTATATAATATCAGTATTCTGACTTTTTCCCACAGACTTTAATCTCAGAATACCCACTTTAATCTCAGTATTATGACTTTAATCTAACATGTAGATGTAATGTAATCTCAATATTCTGACTTTTTTCGCAGAATTCCGACTATAATCTCCAAATTCTGTGTTTTATTTGATTTTTTTTCATACATGTGGCCCTAATACTCTTCCGTAGATACAGTAAACAATAAAATGAAGATAGATTATAAATATAACACAGAGAAAATTAAACTCGATTAAAAAAACATGGACGTCGCTATTTTTACATGCACATGTTGATATCGGTGAGGACAGATTTACGATATCTGGTGCAGCCCATAGTTTCTATCACCCTGGATTACGACTGACAATACATGACACACATCTATTTAATGAACTGCTCTGCATCGTCACGTTCTCAGTGTTGGAGAACTCTAGCATTTCCCTCACAGAAGACACAACATATTTCTTTCACATTTGATATGATAACTGCTCTGGAAATCATGAAAAATAACCTGAAACATATTTCACAGAGGACAAAAAAAAACAAACAAGAGAGAAAAAAGTAAATTTCCTGCACAGTTTTGGACCCAGAATAACAAAGTTCCTCTGAACCACAAATCGATAAATAGTTTTTCCATGAAAACCTTTGTCCTGGTGGGAAGATGATTACAGCCGATGGATATTTACTCAGGTCACTTCATTTTCATTTTCGTTTTTCTATCACCATTATGTTGTGAAATCAGTCTCAACATCATCATGATTAGTTAAAGCCAAACAGTTGTCAGTTCCAGCTTTAATTGGCGCGCCCTCAACATGGTGCCACAGAAGGACTCGCCCACAGCTTGAGGCCCAATAAATAACACAGCTTTAGCCTAAAGTTATTGGTTTCATAATTCAAGGGCCTGCCAAAAAAAAGCAAATCTCATCTTTTAAACTTCAAGTTGTGCAAACCCAAGACCAAGGCTATCAAAACGTGGACTGGGATAGAATGGAGTAAACTTTCTTTTTTTTTTAAAGAATTTATCTCGGCATGTGTTGAACATGAAAGAGCAGTGAGGGGGAAAAAAAAACACCATGAAGTTATTTATTAGTTTGTGAAAAGACGAAGAACCTGGAGAATGAAAACAACTTCAGCTTCACGAGTCATTTTCAAAGCTTCCACTCTCTTTAAACTGTTGTTTTCTCCACTGACAGATTAACTGAGCTCTGACAGGCTTTTTAGTTCATTTAAGTGATGAGCAGCAAAAAACACCATCATGGCGTCTTTGGTCACTTTGACAAATGAAGAGCTGAGAGCACAAAATCTGACAAAGTCACCTCATTCCTTTATAAATGATCAGCTCACAGGATTAGACTAGACCCAAACACAGAGTATTTCAGCTGCTTGTTTCCATCACTATGTTTAAATGTATGATAAAAACAGAGGCTATAAGTATTCTGACTATAATCTCAGAATCCTGACTTTAATCTCAGAATTCCCACTTTAATCTCAATATTCGGATTTTAATCTAACATGTAACTGTAATGTAATCTCAGCATTCTGACTTTTTTCACAGAATTCTGACTATAATCTCTGAATTATGACTCTGATCTCATAATTCCCACTTTAATCTCGGTATTCCGACTTTAATATCAGAATTCCCACTTTAATCTGACATGTAACTGTAATGTAATCTCAGCATTCTGACTGTTTTCACAGAACTCTGACTTCTCACACATCTCACAAATCTGACTTTAATCTCAGAGTTCCCACTTTATTCTCAGAATTCTGCACTTTAATCTCAATATTCTGATTTTAATCTGATATGTTAATGTAATGTAATCCAAGCATTCTAATTTTTTTCACAGAATTCTGCCTATATTCTCTGAATTCTGACTCTAATCTCTGAATTCTGACTCTAATCTCAGAATTCCCACTTTAATCTTGGAATTCCGACTTCAATCTCAGAATTCTGCACTTTAATCTCAGTATTCTGACTTTAATATGACATTTAAATGCAATGTAATCTCTCTTTTCACCAACTTTTTAAAAGCACCTGAGCTAAAAGTACTCAAAAATGTTTAAAATCCGATTGAATTTGTGGAATTTGGAAACACGTCACCGTTCAAAGTTGAATTATTGCTCCTTCATATCACGACTAAAATAATTTTGACTCGACAACACATAAGAAGACAAAAAAAAGCCTGAATATGTGACCTATAGTATAAACACACCCCCAGGATGTCCATATAAGGAGTTGTGTATCATTTACCATGCCGTGTGAGCACTGAGGGTTAAAATGAACCCAGTAAAGTAAATAAATAAACACCATCAGCCAGATTATTATCCTTGGAATAATTCGGCCTCTGGAAATGAATCCCAAACAAAGGTAGCGCTATCGACCTCGTGTTGTTTCAAAGCTAAGACTTGAATCGCTAATAATGAGCGTTGGTTAATAAGTGGAAAACAGACGGTGAAATGGCTCCGTGTTCTCAGAGACGACAATGTGTGATGACAGCTCTCTGTGCTGTTTTGACGTGACGATCTATAGCGTTCTGACACACTCGCTAATGGAAAGTGGGAACACACGAGGGCGAGTGAGCGTGTGAGAGAGTGAGCTCTGTGTGACGTCTACGCGGGAGATTATTTATTTATATTCATATTTTTTTTAAAAAGACATAAAAGGCTCTGAGACATTATGAAACAACAATAATGAAAGAAAGACTGTGCAGCGGTATTGATTTACTGATAACTGTGATTTATGGAGGATCTGGACGATGCTTTTGAAGCACAAGTGCACGCTAACTTCAAAGTGATGGAAAAGCTGCGTACTTGATGTGTGTGTTTGTTTTTTAAAAACAGATTCAGAGCACACACACACAACAATAAGAGACAAAAACACATAAACAAATAATGACTGTATAGCTTCAGAACGATGGGAAATGAAGGGGTTATTAACAAAGTCAAACCCCCCCTTGCTCGCTCTCTGCAGCAAACTGACCGCTTGGAGAAAACGTGGATGAATAACAGGAATGACAGGAGCATGCTGAGCGCAGCAGGGAGGACTGGACCAAACACATCTACAGAAGAACCACAAACAAGCAATCTTTAGAGGGAAAACAAAGGAAATGCACGCCCGCGTGTCATGTGAGGCGCTGAAATCAAGCTGCCGCTGGACGCTCACTTCACCCCATGTTGTGTGATGTGTGTCTGTCTGCAGGAAAAACGCTGGCAGCTTCTCTGGTGTGGATGTCAGCTGCTGCTGCAGCAGCCAGCACTCGCTCGGTGATTGATGTGAGCCTCTGTTGTGTCCGCTGTACGAGGGCGTGTGTGATTTCTCTGGCAGCAAAGAGAGGCCAATCAATCAGTCACGAAAACCCCGAGCAGCGGGTTTTGTTTTAACGCAGGAAAACATCCTTTGTTTTCCACGCAGATCAGTGACAACAGAACATTTTCAGGGTCAAAGCTCCGTACGTTACATGCTCTCACATCTCAACCCGTTCCAAATGCACATGAAATGCTAATTATAGCAAGACGGTGAGGTCATTTTGCTGCGTTCTGTGTCTTAAAACTGCAATGCAGAACTTTTAAACCCTCTTAGAATTGTCCAAAAGCATCTCAGAACTTGGACTTTAATCTCAGAATTTGGAATCTAATCTCAGAATTCAGACTTTTTCTTTAATCTCAGAATTCGGACTCTGATCTCAGAATTTGGATTCTAATCTCAGAATTCAGACTCTAATCTCAGAATTCGGACTCTGATCTCAGAATTTAGACTTTTTCTATCATCTCAGAATTCAGACTCTAATCTCAGAATTCAGACCTTTTCTTTAATCTCAAAATTCGGACTCTAATCTCAGAATTTGGATTCTAATCTCAGAATTCAGACTCTAATCTCAGAATTTGGATTCTAATCTCAGAATTCAGACTTTTTTAAATCTCAGAATTCAGACTCTGATCTCAGAATTTAGACTTTTTCTTTAATCTCAGAATTTGGACTCTAATCTCAGAATTCAAACTCTGATCTCAGAATTTGGACTCTAATCTCAGAATTCAGTCTGCATGCCATTTTTTTCTTTAATCTCAGAATTCAAACTCTGATCTTAGAATTCAGACTCTAATCTGAGAATTCTGACAGCATGCCATTTTATTTATTTATTTTTCTTTCTTTCTTTCATTTACTTTTTTGTGGACAGATCACCAGTCCATAGTTTTGGAATTTTCTAGACATTACACATGGTCTATTAGTTACAGTAATGCCTGGATTTATTTGGATTTTATGGCTGCAGAATTATCAAAAGATGCTCCTTTTCCCAGATTACGTTCACTCACTGCAGCTTTGAACACAGCTCCTTATAAACACTGCTGTTTATGACAGAACAGCTTCTAAAGCCTTGTCATGCTAAGTTTTTGAGACTCTCTTGACTCGGTAAGAGGGTTATAATTAAACACTGATCCCCTTGTTCACACTGTTTTTCTAATACAGTATAATACAGACACTCAAGAGCAAAATGTTCCTCTAAAAAAAGTGTGAGTAACTGAGTCGACTGCCAAAACATTTAAGTCTGAATATAGTTTACACATGAGTCACGTGGAGGTCGAACCATAATAAATATCTCCAGTCAAGTGGGTCATGTTGTAGAGATGAGTTTAACTGGAGAGCAGCAGCAGCAGCAGCAGCAGCAGCAGCAGCAGCAGCAGCAGCAGCAGCAGCAGCAGAAGCAGCAGAATGGCTTGCTTTAATCACAGCTTTACCATAAACGAGCATCAATTGGATTTCATCTCCCATCGGTGACTCCACTGCGCTGTGGTTCCCCAGTTACAAACGCAATATTAAAAAATGAGTTCAGGAGAAAAACCAGTCATTGAAATGATCTCAGCTCTGAATTTCAGCACAAAGTTCTCAATCCCGAGCGAACGGTGACACAAAGACAGGCCCATTATCATCCAACCTGCGAGTGAAGAATCCTGCGTCTGCTTTTTGAATTTCTTCACAACTCCTCGTCTGATTGACTTCAAGCAGGAAGTGAAGTAGGTTTTTGTGGATGAGCGATTTTCAAAGACAGACACCACTCATATTTAATCTGCACTTGCTGTTACCATGGTGATCCTGTTATTTTTAGGGCCCGAGTCATGAATGGCAGCGGCCGAAACGGCTCCTGGCACGAAATCGTACGAGGAACCTATTGTTATCCTTCAGATTATGATTATATCTGTGGTTTTGTGGTCATTTTTGAGCGGGTTAACGTGCATATGAACACTTTAAACTTTGCATGGAGGTCAGGTGTGGCGGAAAATTTGATATAATGGATTATTATTATTATTATTATTATATTGGCATAGTTCCTGTATCTTTGCGTTGCTCAAGGGCTCTATAGCTAAGTTGAAATTGAGTTCCCCCAAATTTCCCGAAACTTGGTGGGAAGATGTTATCGACCAAGACGAACAAAAAAGTCAACCGTAACCATGGCCTCAAGTCAACAGGAAGTCGGCCATTTTTAATTTTGCCGTCCATTTTGGCAATTTGAACCCTACGTAAGTGAGCGAACTACAACTATTTGATAATCGATTAATAGGTTTGAAGCTTTTTTCATGATTTAAACAGTATTTTTGATTGTTTCAGCTTCTTAAAGGTGCCATATGTAAAAATGTGGCCAAGTAGGTTACTACACTCAAATTCAAAACACAGAGGTCTTTTAGGTTTAATTTTCTGACGTAACTGGCAACCCGTGGTTGCTCGGCAGCTGAGACTCTACTGACTGCAATGATCGGTAGACGGCGGTAGGTGGCGCCACATGCCAAAACATGATTTCAAAACATAAACATGATTTGCAGTCTGCAAAATATATTTTTTAATGCAAATATTTTGTCTGTACTGTTGTTGTTGGTGAGTTCAGTTTGTTATATGAACATTATTCCTGAGTCTCTGTGACATATTAGGAGGATTTTATGGCCAGTTGATTTAGATTTATTACATAATGCACCTTTAAATGTGAACATTTTCTTTGTTTCTTTGCTCCACATAACAAAGAAATCATTAAAACTGAATCTTTTTGGTTGTTGGACAAAAACAAGACATTCGAGGACATCGTCATTTCCAGGTTTGACAAACACTGATCTACATTTTCTTCTATTTTCTGACATTTTATGGACCAAACCATTACGAAAATAATCTTTAGTACTTTTAATGACGTCACAGCTTCACTGGCAATAATGAACCTATAAAACAAAAACTCCTGCTTAAGTAAAGGCTTTTTCTTTAATCTCAGAATTCAGACTTTTTCATTAATCTCAGATTTCGGACTCCAATCTAAGAAATCAGACTCTAATCTCAGAATTCAGACCTTTTCTTTAATCTCAGAATTCGGACTCTAATCTCAGAATTCAGACTTTTTTAATCTCAGAATTCGGACTCTAATCTAAGAAATCAGACTCTAATCTCAGAATTCAGACTTTTGAGTAAAGACACATTTTCCATTCACCCTCCTCGTGTCTGAACGTGCACCTGACCACACGTCGTCCTAATTGTGTCAAATCTATTTCCATCCGCCGGCTTCTTCTGTGACGGCTTCACTGGATCACGGGTCGCTGCACCCATCGTTCACCTCCACTGATGGAAGCTGGCGCCGCAGCGCCGATATATAACATCAGTGTTCTCGGTGGGAGAGCCGTGCTTTCAGTGCATCGTCCTTGGCCTCCTATCCTCCTGTGCCCTTCCACGCTGCTGCCATTTCAGCCCCAGCCACGTTTGGAAATGTCAGACAAATGCACTTAGAGTTAAAGTAGAAGGAATCGCGCGGAAACAAAGTGGCTTTGGGGGGGTACGTCAAAGAAATAACAAAAGGGAGAGGTCAGGCTGGAAAATCACGCCAGGAGAATCCAGTGAAAGTCGTAAGTGGAGGTTGCAAATGTCAAAGCTGCATCTGCCAGGATGTAAAAGGATGATTCTGCATGTAATCAGACAGAAGTGAGTGAACATTGTTCTGCTCAGATACAGCATCCTATATTTTTTTTCCCAATTATCACACCCTTGGTTTTTGTTAACTCTGTCAATAACAACCTTCCCCTCGTGGAGCAGCTTGAAAGAACCCAAAAATCCTGCATTCCAGTGTAAAAACAACAACAGCTGCTTTAGCAATGAAGGGTTGGTGTGAATGTGATGAAGTGTTGTTGTTGGGCCGAACGCTCCGCGGAATAAAAATACTTCCCCGGCCTGTGAAAAACATTTTACACCGACACAGACAGACTGTGACAAAGCCACAGCTGCTTTTACGATGTTCCGAGCAGACACGAAAGTAACTTTCAGGTGTTTATTTACTATTTCGTGCACTGGAAAACAGACACAGACACGTGATATGTGACATAAACACATGTTGGCATCGCTCAATACTGGAATTTACAAAGATTATATATCAGAGCATTTACAGAAAGAAAGTGAAAAAATGACTACTGCACTTTCTTTCCCCACAAAGTGTTTTTTTTACACACAGAGACTGAATATAGATAAATTATTATTCTACTTACGGAACCGTCTTACGTAACTAATGCTTTTATCTGCTGGTGCTCAAAATCCCAAGAGTGCTGAGCAAGTGACAGTCTGTGATGACTGCTGCTTATTAAAGAGGGAAACATTATTCTCTCTTCATGGACCTTCATGTGACAGACACACATTTATTACACTGTACTATAGAACTAAAGACTACACAACACTGGTCAGCACTGGTGTGGAAGAGGATGAGGGCCACATTCTGGGATTAAAGTCAGAATTCTGAGATTTTTCTTTAATCTCAGAATTCGGACTCTAATCTCAGATTTTTTGACTAATTTCAGAATTCAGACTGTAATCTCAGAAATCAGACTTGCTCTTTAATCTCAGAATTCGTACTCTAATCTTATAATTCAGATTCTAATCGCAGAATCGATACTTTTCCTTTACTCTCAGAATTCGGACTCTAATCTCAGAATTTTGACTTTTTCTTTAATCTCAGAATTCACGCTCTAATCTCAGAATTCATGCTGTTTTATTCATTTTTCTTTCTTTCAATTTTTTTTTTACCTGATAAATAAATAAATAAAAACATATAAATAAATACATAAATCATGGGTGTTCTATTTGTTCTAGACGTAAAGGAAAATCCCACATATATGTAAATATAATATTGCCAACTTCTCTTTTTTCTTCTTTAGATTCTTTAGATTAGACTCTTAGTCTAATCTAATCTTAGACTTTACACTCTTAGTACACCGTCTATACATCCTGTCTGTAAATCTCAAACCTACCATTAGTTGGCAAACGTTCAAACAACACAGAGATAGAATAAATTCCCACCGTGAGCATAAACAGAGATTTACAAACAGAAGAGAGCTGGAGAAACTCTGGACAAACGCAGTGATGGATGATTCCAGACTAACGGCCGAGACAAAGAATGTAAGTACAGACATTAAAGATACTGTACGCAGACTGTGAAGCAGCAGCTGAGATGCTAAACCTGTCACCAGTGATTTGTCCTCACACATCACTCTGTCCTACTTTTCTCTCTCAGTCCAGTTCCAGGTCAACGGTCACGAGTCGCACTTAATTCAGGTCATTTACAGAGGCAGGAATTATTCATGCATGTGTTTACTCTGAGATTGATTTCAGTCACGACTGAATGTGAGAACGTTAAAGATATGGTAATTGCAAAATATACTTCATTTACTTAGAATGTAGACTTTTCACTTGTTACTTGTTTGTTTATTCGTGTGTTAAATCAAACCATTTGGTTGATTTTACGCTCTTTTAGTCACATTGTGTGAATGCAAACAAGTATTTTTTCCCCTTTTAGAGACTAAGATTAAACTGTGCCTTTAAGAAACTGTGTTAAGACGTGACATGAGGGGAAAAAAAACCCATAAATTACTATTTCATGAGCACAAATTAATATTTTGTGGCCACGAAACAGTTTATTTTCTCCTCATGTCATTTATGGAGCTCTGCAGTGTCTTTTTTTTTTCTTTAAATCTAAATAAATAAATATTTCTTGTTTGAAAAGATTTGAACACAAATCATAATCCTGCACATATTCATATTCACTTTCATTAGATGCTGAGGCTGCACTTTATGAACCAGGTTTGTATTCAGTTGCCGTTTTTCCCCCCAAGATGTGAAGTGACATTTTAATTACGACGGTGATGAAGATAAACCAGCTTCTTGTTTGTCGTTGTCCTCTGTGGACTCGCTTTTGTAATAAAACTCCAATAAGATTAGGCTTTGTTTTTTTTTTTTTCATAATTCTCAATACTTACTATATTTTCACACAATACTATAGACCACATGTGTCAAACTCAAGGCCCAGGGGCCAGATGTGGCCCGCCACGTCATTTTGTGTGGCCCGCGAGTCATAAATTGGTCTTAAAAATCTGCGCTAAAATAGGTCTGTGCTGCTTTAAGGTGTGCGTTGACCATAAACTACATTTCCCACAATGCATGCAATGCAATTCAGATTCTAATCGCAGAATCCATACTTTTTCTTTACTTTTAGAATTTGGATTCTAATCTCAGAATTCCGACTTTTTCTTTCATCTCAGAATTCACACTCTAATCTCAGAATTTATTTTTCTTTCTTTCAATTTTTTTTTTTCCGTGATAAATAAATAAATACATATAAATAAATACATGAATAATGGGTGTTCTATTTGTAAAGGAAAATAAAAATCCCACATATATGTAAATATAATATTGCCGACTTCTCTTTTTTATTCTTTAGAATCTTCAGATTAGCACACTCTTAGCACACCATCTATTGCGTTACCCGCAATGTGACGGCATCTCGCCACTAGATCGCAGTATATCATAGTATATGCATCATGCAACGAGTGAAATTGAGTAAGTAATAAATACATAAAGTTATTTAGCAAGATGTTACCTTTATTTTACATTATATTTGGTTACGATTAGTTACATTTATCCTGTATGACAGTTACATCTGACCCTTTTAGGGTAACCATTATGCTGATGTGGCCCTCAGTGAACATGAGTTTGACAGCCCTGCTATAGACTATAAATGAGTTTCTATATGGAATTTCCCTCTTGTTATATACAGTACATTATACCAAGAGCAAAGTGCACACACTTTACATTCAGACATTAATGACATTCCTTTAAGGATTGTGCTCTACATGAAAGACGGGGGGGAGGTTTTTTTTTTTTTAGATATTTGAGAAATTGCCGCGACGCCGCTCTCCTCTCGTGTCAACGCTCGCGCTGGAAGTCGTTTTCAAAAGCAGCCCCGGAAATGATGCTAAACACTCAGGTATGCAGGATATGTCACCATGAAAAGCCATCAAGCGAAAGCAATCATTTCGCTGAATTGAGTGTGAAGTTCAGAAAACAATTTCAAAAAAAAAGAAGAAGAAGAAGGAGGAGGAGGAGGAGGGAGAGGTTTCTTCTCAGACGAGGTTAAAATAGAGCTGAATATGAAATGAACCAGAAAATGATATAATCATAAGTGCTGCTGACCGGCCGTGGTCAGTGAATCAATGCAGGGATTAGACTCAGTTATAATAAGGAGAGGGAAAAGGGCTTTAGGAATGAAAGCAGCGTTCTCTCTACATGAGAGAATAACTGATTATCAGCGATATCACAAACTACACTTTCACATTTGAGACGTTAAAACTATGAAGCCGTTAACGACACGTTTGTGCTGAGTCATTTCGAGCCGTTTCGAAAGCATCATTCGCCCCAAGTGTGAAACAAAAATATTCTTCTGCCATAAAGAAGATGAAGAAATAAACAGCCCACAACATGACTCAGCTAAAATACTGCTGCTGATTTTTATCTGCATTTTTTTACAGCCTGTGACTTTATTATCTCTAGATCTGATACAGTGTCCAGAGTCAGTGTCTGATACTGACTACACAACACTGGTATGGAATAGGATTAGGGCCACATTCTGGTCTAAAGTCAGAATTCTCAGATTAAAGTCAGAATTCTGAGATTAAAGTCAGAATTTTCTCTTTTTTTTCTTTAATCTCAGAAATCCGATTTGCTCTTTAATCTCAGAATATGGACTCTAATTTCATAATTCCGATTTTTTTTCTTTAATCTCAGAATTCGTACTCTAATCTTAGAATTCAGATTCTAGTCTCAGAATTCATACTTTTTCTTTAATATCAGAATTCAGACTGTAATCTCAGAAATCAGACCTGCTCTTTAATCTCAGAATATGGACTCTAATCTCAGAATTCCGATTTTTTTTTTATCTCAGAATTCGTACTCTAATCTTAGAATTCAGATTCTAATCTCAGAATTCATATTTTCTTTACTCTCAGAATTTGAACTCTAATCTCAGAGATTGGATTCTAATCTCAGAATTCATACTTTTTCTTTACTCTCAGAATTCACACTAATCTCAGAATTCATGCTGTATTATTCATTTATTTATTTATTTTTCTTTCTTTCTTTCAATTTTTTTTTTTCCAGTGTCAGTGTTGGATACTGGTCAACATCGGAATACAATACATTTATAATAACCTTAAATATTATGTGTCAAACTCAAGGAGCGCGGGCCACATCCGGCCCGCCATGCAATTCTATTCGGCCCCGCGAGAGATAAATGATGGGATGTTATTCCTGCTTTTTTTCTCCCCATTGTTCACTGATTTTCTAGCACACTTATCATGTTACCTGGCCAATAAAATAAATATTAATATATACATTTCCACTGGTTACAGCCGCACGTCAACGACACGGTCTTCAAAATTTCAACAGAGCAGATCGCTCTGAGCAGATCGAGAGGAAGTCCGACACAGACTCAAAGTAAAACACTTCCGCCCCCCCTTTCAAAATAAAACACAATACGCAGGTCATACAGCCTGTCACAACATTACATCAACATTACGTCGTGACCGGTGCTGCCAGGTCAACAGTCAATTAATCAGAGCGTCTCGGAGAGTCATAATGTACGAGAGACTGATTGTTGAAGTGGAGAAACATAAAATCATTAATAACACCAGATCAACAGTTCTTCCACATCGGAGAATGAAAGAAGCTGTTGTTGTTTTAGCTGTTTCCTTTCTACACATCGCTGGATCTCGCGAACTCGCGTCCGTTCGAGATTATAGCATGATCATCTATCGCGCCCGTTGGGGTTTGGCGCTGGTCAGAGGACGAAGAAGAACAGTGCCGCTGACATGCTGTGGCTGCGGCTGTGTTTCAGTTCCTCTCTTTGAGCTCTATACATCCAGTAAAAAACTTACCGAGTGCAGCAAATGATTGCGTAGGAGTCTATTTGTGCTGTTCTACTGAAATACAGCAGAGGAAATCTGACAAGAAAGATGGAAATTGACAATCAGAACTTCATTTTTTCTCAACTTTTGGTTCCTCTGACCCTCGACTTGGACACTGTTTTTAATTTCAGCCCCACACTGTTATTGAGTTTGACACCAGAGTTTACCCAAGTGAGATCACGCCAGCTATGTTGACTTAAAGGGATACTTCACCGATTTTAATGTGGCTTTGTATTGCTAGAATAGCAGTAGTATTTTTTAGAAAATGTGCTTCCCTCCCTCAGTTTTTCACTGAGTTGTAAAAAGTTGTTTTCCATTTTCAAAATTTGCCCTACTGTGATGCAAAACGCGTCATTTGACTCTCAGTAGGGCACATTTGGATAAGGGAAAACAGATTTTTTTACAAGTCAGGGAAAAACTGAGGGAGGGAAGCACATTTTCTAAAAATATACTACTGCTATTCTAGCAAAATAAAGCCACATTCAAATCGGTGAAGTATCCCTTTAAGACTAGACCTCTGTCAAGGCAGCTCAGTGCCTACAAAATAGCGATAAAAATAGGGATGGCGTCTACGGATCACGCCCAAAATGTAATCACTTGTTCCTGGTCCCATTGCGAACATTTCCTGAAAATTTCATCCAAATCCTTCTGTGACTTTTCGAGTTATGTTGCTAACTAACAAACAAACATAACCTCCTTGGCGGAGGTAATAATGAAGAAAAACACGATGCAAATGAGGGTTATTTTGTAAAAAAAGAAATATCGGTAAACTAACACACACACACACACACACACACTGAAGAGGGGGTTACCAAGCATAACAATTTCCCACCTGCTGAAGTTGGTTCCTCACCATCTGCTGCCGTCGAGACACAGATCAGAGAAAGGTAGAGGAGGAGGAGAGAGAGATATTTATATTAGTTTTACCACAACAATGTAGCAGCATTCAGTGCAGCAGCTGTTTGCAGCGCTGCTCGTCCAACTACATTATTTATTGCACACGCACGCTTCCATATGTGCAGTCGGGTTTTTACACGTTATCAGTAAGAGTAAAAAGCCAGAGACACCTGCTACCTGTGCCGAGTACAAAAAAGAAAAGAAAAGAAAAGAATCCCTGCCAACAGGAATAGCTGCTATAAATCCCAGCAGGAAACAAAAGCTGCCACTGTGTCAGCGCCCACACCTCACATTTACACACACACACGGTTACTGTACTGCGTCCTGGTCGGTGGCCTCTGACTAATATGTGTTCATCATTCTGAACCAGTGCAGGATTAAAAACCCTGTGGCAAACGTCCTCGGTGCCTGAGCCCCGTCTGAGCTCCGCGGCTGTGATTTGGCTCGTCTGGCATCATTACCGCGGCGCTCCGTCTCCATCATCACTTGTAGATTGCTTCCCCAAATAATAGAAAAAAAAAAAGAAAACGCCTGGAATCTGGACGCAGCGACAGCAGCTAAACACCAGGAGGAGATCGAGTGAACGTAATGATGAAAAAACACTCGTTTTTATTGTGTATGAGATGTTTTTTCAGCAGGAATCAGAATGCATGAATGTTATTGATCACCAGCTAATGGTACGGCCCACAGTTGACCACGCTCGGGTAATTAAAAGTATGACTCGATGTCGTGTGTGTGTTTTTTATCCTCCACAGCGTTGAATACTGATGAGCTAGAAGCATACGAAGAGGACTGAGGCCGCGCAGATCACGGAGGCAGAAAGAGAGGGAGGCAGTTAGAGATGCCAACATTTTAATTTCATTTTATTCATAGAAAACTAATTAAGTCTGAGGTCCAATCTTTGCTCAAGAAAACATGCAGAGAGTAGGTTTTTCTCCTCTTCACAAACCAAATGTGGGTGTTCTGTCAGGCTGAGTTCCCAATGGTGTTTTTTTTAATTTTTTTTATGTAAAAATACAATTAATCTCTGCAGGGTTCTCTGGGGGTATTTTTAAGACATAATCTGATGTTGTTAGGGAGGGTGTGGGCTGTGTTCCTTTTACCTACTACATGTATATAAAGACTTGTTGAAGGAATTGTTCAAACCAAAGCCGTGCACTTACTTCACCGACCTCTAATCTGTTTGGCAGCAGCGAGTTCTGCTTTGTGTTACAGTGTGTTACAGTGTTACAGTGTGTTACCAGTGTGTAATCCCAGAACCAAGCTCATTCCACGCTTCACTTATTTGACTCCCCCCCCTCGTCTTATTTTACCATCGGGGTCAAAACACACAGACGTGTGCACGTCTTTCCTTATCGTATTCACACGATGACACAGAGGAAAACAGCAGAGGAAGACGAAGGATCAAGAAAAACAACAACAACAACAACAACAACATGCCTCCAGATGCTGACAAGTCTTCACCACCCACACATAAACACACATGCGAAGAAGGGAGAGCAACATGAACATAAGTTATTGTTTTTGTTTACTCAAGTGCTAGAATAATAGAATAATGACATAGACAAGTGCATACACATGTTAGGAGCTCAAGTTACTGAGCTGGAGATTATTTATTTATTTTCTATATAGGTAAAAAAATTACTCAATGCAATTTCCCATTTCATCATCTCATCATCATCTCAACAGGAGAAATAACCTGTGGTGTTTATTACAGCAAAGACTATTATTTGGGTTATAATAGGTTCTTCGGCTTGTTCTCAAAGGTTCCACCTTGAACCCTTTTGGAAGGTTTCACCAAGAACCCTTTTAAAACCCTTTATTCAGGAAAGGGGTTTTAACCCTGTAAGACCCAAATTAAGAAAAACCTAAAAAAAAAAAGACCTTTCAGATGTTGTTGTAGGAGGCCTTTGATGCAGAAATCAAAAGGGTTCTCTGGATCAAAACAGTAATCAAACTCAACGTCATATATCGTCCAAAATTTGACGGAAACCGCATTCCACGGTATTTCGCGCAAGATTTGACCATTTATTTGGAAAAAAAAATTTGGTCCAAAATTTGACAAAAACTTCATACTAGGTCCAAAATTTGATAAAATGGGCATACTACGGTTTTTCGCTCAAGATTTGATTACTTATTTGGGAATTTTTTTTTGGACAAAAACGACATACTATACTATGCCGTCCCAAAATTGACAATATATTTAGAGAATTTTTTTGTCCAAAATTGGACAAAAACGTCATACGTCGTCCAAAACTTGACAAACACGGCATATTATTGTATTTCAAGCAAGATTTAACCATTTAAATTTTTTTTTAAATTTGGTCCAAAATTGGACAAAAAGACATACTATACTGTGTCGTCTTTTTCTTCGGGAAAGGGTTTTTTAGAAGAAAATGGTTCATGGTAGAACCTCAGCCCTTGTAGAAGAACCCGTTTAGAACCCTTATTTCTAAGAGTGTAGTCAAGGAGCAGACGTGCATAGTTACACTAAGGGCTAAATAACCTATTTTATCGTTTTTATCACATATATTTTAAAGGCTCTTCTTCTTCAGATACCAGGAACATAGTAATCAAACCATGTGTTCTCTAATTTCTTCAGTTAAGCCGTAAACCGTCGCTGCAGCTGTACATAAAACTCTAACTCTAATGTAAGAGATCTGAAAAAAAAAGAGTTCCCTCTCCATAAAAGTTCCCCATCAAAGCTAAAGCAGAGCGCGACTGTCATAAACACATCTATAACAACTCTGGAAACAATCATGATTTAGTGCTCTGAGTCTGAGAGAAAGAGAGTGTGATTACATCACTGAACACTCTGCAGCTGAGTTCAGGCATCAAAAACCAAGTGAAAAATAAAAAATCTGCGGTACCTCATATCCAGGTATCTCCTCATTTATTTGAGCAGCGCCACCATGAGGAGGGAAACTGGCAGGGACCGTTTACTTTAGAGAATTTAGCTATGAGGACGCACGACAGCAAACAACTCCAGTTTATCTTCTAAATAATTCAGTAACACGAGTATTCTGCAAAAAACAAAGCAACAGCTGTGCTTATATAATGCAGTGAATGTGTTAAATAGGTGGTGGAAGTGTACGTTATTATGGTTATTTCAAATGATACACCTCATCACAACTCAGCCTCAGAATGCATTTTTTTTTTGTGCTTATTTTAACCATAAAAAGAACCAGAAAATGTCCTGTGAGTAATTTTTACCAGAATAGCTTTCAATATTTGGCAGTTATTTATAATTTACTGCATTTAAAATGAAGATTTTGTGTGCTAAATTTGAAATGTTAACAGTATAAAACATATTTAAAATAACATTAGTTTTAGTTTTTGTCCAAAAACAGGCCAAAAAATGGAAACTTATATGTACAGGCGTCTTTCAACAAAGAGGCTGCTGATTCACCTGCTTCCTGCAACAGCACGAGTGAAATTACCGTAATACCCACACGTCGACTTTGACGTGCAACTTCTCAGCTTTCAGAAACCGCCAGAATTTTTCCGATAGCACAAACCGCTTGTGCGAAGGTGTCACAATAACTGAGGTAAAATAACATCACACGGCAATTTGTAAAACAAATACTTGACGTTTGAATGCACAGAGACTGCGCTGACACATTAGTAAAATAAACCGTGGAAGGAGGCGAAGATGACTTATTTAAATGGCTCCTGCTCCTCCTCCTCCTCCTCCTCCTCTGTTGCATGATAAGCCCCCATCCTGGGACATATTGGTTTAACCTGAGTGACAGCCAAGAGACAGTAATAACCATCCATAATCTAAATGGGAACCAGGCTGCCTGTCCAGCACAGGCCTGATATGACCTCAAGGTGTTGAGCAGAGATAGAGGGAACAGTGTGTAGTTAGAACACGTACAACACACACACACACACACACACACACACACACACATAGTGGGGTAGCTGTGGCTCAGTGGTGGTGGGAGTTGTCCTCTAACTGGAAGGTAGGGGGCTCAATTTATTTCATCCTGTCTCTCCACACACAGCGATGTGTCTGTGCGGAAGACACTTAACCTCAAAGTGCTTCTGGCAGCTGTGCCAACAGCATGTGAATGGGTGTGATTGATGTGTGCTGGGAAGATATGGTGCACATGGATGTGTGTGTGCGTGTGTGTGAATGTTAGACATGTTAGAAAAGAGTTTTTTATGATACTCTTAAAAACCTTAAACCAAGTCGTCGTGAATCCAGATCACAGCAGAGTCAGTGATGAGGAAGTGATGTCTTCAGCCAAACGTTCTGATATCAATTTCAATTTAGTAAAAAAAAAAACGATATCAACTTTCAGTAAAAATTAGCAAACCAAGTCACATATTATATTGTGAAAATTCATTATGTCGACTGATTGAACTCAGGCCACGTTTATACATAGCAGCGTATTTAGAGAAACTGATATTTCCCGAGCTCTGTGTGCATGAAATAACATCGTTTACAAAAAAGTTGTCATTTGATCAAGCCGCATAAATACGCCGCCGAGCGCCGCCAACTAGAGCTGAAACGATTAATCGATGAATCGATTATTAATCGATTACTAAATTAATCGCCAACTATTTTGATCATCAATAATCGGTTTGAAGCTTTTTTTTTATGATTAAAACAAGATTTCTGATTGTTTTAGCTTCTTAAATGTGAATATTTTCTTGGTTTCTTTGCACCACATAAACAAAGAAATCATTAAAACTGAATCATTTTGGTTCGAGAATATCGTAATTTCCAGCTTTGACAAACACTGATCAACATTTTTTTAATACATTTTCTGACATTTTATGGACCAAACGATTCATCGAGAAAAAAATCGACAGATTAATCGATTTACGAAAATCATCGTTAGTTGCAGCTCTACCGCCAAACCTATGGGTGGCAGTGTAGGGAGAAGGATAAAGCCATGCGAGCCAATCAGAATCCTCAGAATCAACAACAACGAATAACACGAGTGACGCTTGAGAACCTAAAACCTTGTTTCTCCCCGTCGACACAACAACCGTCAAATCTGACAGGACGATGAGCGACGTGACCACCTGACATCACGTGACAGTTCTGAGGAACGTGGAAGATAAACGCCGAAACTGGCTAACGAGATAAAGGAAAACTTAGGCTCCGTCCCAACACCTCCCCCTTAAAAGTTCCCCTTGGTTTTGAGCGCCCTCAACCGTGAATTCCCCCCGTTGAGGGAAGTGGTGTTAGGACACCACTACATGCAAATTAGCATAGCGAACGTAACGAACGTGCTAACCTACGTCACATGCTGACAATTCTACCGGTGGAGCGTGCTACTATTTTCATTGAGGAAAAATGCCGGCGGAACAGCTGTTTGTTTTTCTCCGTCCTCGTAAACGCTAAATCACGAATGTGATTGAAATCTGACGTCCAGGGTGTTCGTGTTCAAGTGAACGCTGGTACACACATCCAAAACACTGACAAAACTACCCAGATGTAGCAGAGCTAGCTAGCGGCTGTTTGCCGGGTGCTTCGAGAGAGCGCTCTCTCGGGGCGCTCGTCGGTTAGCCGCTCGCGAGCTAGTTAGCTAGCTGCTTTCATAAATCGTCACTTATTTTCTGACATTAGTGTTCAAAGCTCAACGGTCCTTTGGATGTATATCGAACCAACATATTCCGACACAGTTGGACAATGTAACGTGCTTATTTGCGAAAATATATTACAACGGTAGATGTGGCCGCCATCTTTGTTGAAAAATATCAGCCGGCTCGCTGAATTCGCTAAGCATCATGGGTTAATTTCATCTTCCACTTCTTTTTAAGGCTGCATCAGAGCTCACTACATTTTGAGGGTTGATTATAAGAGCAAAAATCACATTTCCCCTTGCTCCACCTTACACGTGAATGTGCAAAGTGTAGGGTTAGGGTAAAAATGTAGGGTTAGGGGAGGTATTGAGACGGGGGCCTTACTGTTGCCATACTGTCCTTTACAGTGGGATTTACAGGCTGAATGAAAAGCAACATTTCAATCATCCATCGATGAAGTTTATAGCTTTAGCATTATGTGATCACAGTTGCACAAACTGACAGACACACAAAAACTGAGAGAAAAACAGACCTTGTGTTCTCCATCTTCTTTTAAACGTTCACACTAAAGTGCTGCGTCTGCTGTGGTTTGTCTTTCA
Source organism: Microchirus variegatus (assembly GCF_963457635.1). NCBI lineage: Eukaryota > Metazoa > Chordata > Actinopteri > Pleuronectiformes > Soleidae > Microchirus > Microchirus variegatus. Next base: position 2,045,892 of record NC_139818.1, on the reverse strand, counting down.
GTTTCTCTCTTTTCTTTTCGTGTGGCAATCATTAAAACGCGACCCTACTCCGATTCAAAAACAAGCTCCAGTGTCACAGCGAACGACGTCGACGTGAATTCAAACGGTGAACACAACAAAAACACAAACACACTGTCTGCTGTTCTCTCAACAAAATGTTGTCAAGATGCCCAGAGTTTTGTTGAGTTACCTGCTAATATAACATAAATATTCAGTGGGAGGCCCAGTGAAGAGAGAGATAATGCACAGTAAGGTGTGAACAGTTGACACTGCAGAGGTTTTACATACATACAATATGTCAAAATGTGAAGAATTAGCCGTCCATTAGTCTAATGTGATGAGGTAAATGCATGTGGATCAGCCTGAGTGGGATGAGGTTAATTGGAATTGGTTGTTTTGTTTGCTTCTTTCCTTTAGCATTAGCATTAACCCTGACATCATTCAGGGTTTGATGCATCATCAACATCATCATCATCATCATCATCAACAATGTGTCCAGGAGCCAGAGGTCAACGCGATGATGGCAAAAGCAGCTATTATGACAGCTCATTACAACAGGGTGGGAGTTTAATCATGGATTTGATGTTGTTTTTGATGACAAAATGACAACGAAGACACTTAATTCAAACCGAAGTTTGACATTTTCTGTTTTCTTTTCTCAAGGTAACATCGTCTTACTAATGACTTATTTGCAACATTGTTTTTCCCTGATAGTCATGCGACATATAAGGGATAAGAATTGTCCAGGGCCTTCTTGACATTCAAACACTTAAATGCCCTCATCTAACCAGCAGTGACAGACTGAGGCATAAAGGTACATTTAGAAGATGATAAAAGAATTAAACTAAACTAACGCAACTAAAGCCCAATTTATACTCCTGCGTAAAGTGCTCTGCGGAGCTGATCACCGCCGACAACGTCACTGCCAAACTATAAATACGTCATATCTTAACACACACAGCACATGTTTGGACTCTAAATGGCTAATTTCTCGCCTCAAATTATCTTAAAACTGCGTTTCGGGACACAGAAAAGTGAGAAACGGCCACTGTTTCAATGTTATTCCGCTGCTGCAACAACAACAAGAACAGTCTTTCTCTCTTGGACGCCATTGCTCACTGTAGCCAAAAGCACAACAACCTTGCGCATCGACCCCTACTGATCGGGCGGGAAATTGCAGCGCGTATCCGTCACCACGACGCAGAAGTACGAAGGCTCAAAGGGGTCTCCATGGTTACGCAGTCAAATAACGCATTAAGCAGTCAGAGAAGTATAATGTGGCCTTAATCACACTTAACAATTTGAATCAATAAGCAGTGCTATTATTTCATTTAAAAAACAACAACAACAACGACTAAAAACCCCTCTCATTACGAGCTGCAGAGTGACACCGTGTGATTCGACGGCCTCGTAAAGCGCGTCACTCTCACCTTCAAGGCCACTCGACATATGACCAAGTCAAAAACAATCCAGATAATGGATCGTATTCCCATTTAGCGGTGCAGCATTAGGAGTGACAGTCTGCTGTCACTGTTAATGCTGGCAGCTCAGACAGCGCTCACTGGGGCTGACGAATCCCGTTTGTGTCTGTCAAGTGTCTCCGGCGATGAATCTCAAGCAGCGGAAAAAACTTTGGCCGGGAGTTTCTCCTGCTGCACTTTTCCCTGCAACCATGTGGAAGCGCGCGTACGCCGCTACGAGCTGTTTTAATGATACGGTAGCTTAAAAAAAAATAAAATAAATAAGAGACAGAATCCAAGAAATCATCGCAAGCACCCGTTTAATTTGCCACAGGACTGCATTTAATTACTGTGATTCAAGTCACAGTTTAAAATGTTCCATGTGTTTTCAGCCATAAACGGGAGGCATTAACTACCGCTATCAACTCACCAGGCAGCTGCAGAGAGGGCTGTAACAGACAACATGAAACGGTAGTTTAAGGTAAAGGCTGTCATTTATAATTAAAATAAACAAAAAGTCAAGAAATTCTCGGCTTCTTTCTTTCCTTTTACCTGCACTACAGCACATATGGCAATAAATATACAGTCTAACGCCTTTGCATTCTACTTCACACGTCACCTTGAGCAGATGCTCGGCACATATCTGCCGAGCGTCCCACTTAAAAAACCCTTAAACGCGATTGTTCCATCGTCGCGTCGCTTATTAGCATGAAATAATTGTGCTATGGAGTGGGTTGGCTAACTGTGAAATTAGCCACAAAGAGGAAGAGGAAGTGGAAAATGAAATGGAGGCAAAGCCCGTTTTATCGAGTGCAGAGTGGTAAACGCTATCTCTGTGTACGTTAATAACCTATCAATCCTCATGTTCCCTCGGCGTCAGTGGGACAAACGTGTCGAGCACAGACTGAACAACACTTAAAATAAACACAACTGCAGTGTGTGTTTTCCAACACAATAACACACACACACACACACACACAACCAGAACAGTATATTAAGGCAGTGTTTTTCAACCTTTTTTGAGCCAATGTACATTTTTTTCATTGAAAAAATCACGAGGCACACAGAAATGTTTAAAAAATGATACTCTGTAGCCTATATTAACAATTTAGTCATTCTTATCAAAGTGTCTTGAATATTTATATCCATATTATTTGTAGATAATTAATTAATTTGTTTTCAAAAAATGTTTTTAGACCAATTAGGTGAAATTGGATAATTTCCCACGGCACACCTGACGATCTCTCACGGCACACTTGTGTGCACACACTGGTTGAAAAACACTGTATTAAGGGACCGTTTGGGCTGCTCTATCAAACAGTCAAGTCTTATATGTTTCCTAATATTAGTTTATTAAATGTTAAAATTGGAGGTAGCACAAGCATGACTTTAATAGTCTTCAGTATACGGGGAGGAAATCTAGTTTCTATACGGCTGCGAATAACAAATAGAACTATATGACTTGAGGCATGAAGGTAATAAATAAAACAAGTGTGAAATATGAAGCCTCTATCCAGAAGGAAAATACATCTGCCTATTTGTACACATAAAATATATCAAACTAAACACCTTTATGGACATTTATGTGATAACATATTCACAATATTTAAACGATGACAGCTTTTGCGAGGTATATGGTATTATTCAATCATAACAACTTATATAACACAAACCAAGTGTGTAAAATCCACATCATCACAGACTTAACAAAGGTAGAGTATCGTGTGTGTGGGCGACGTCCTTTAAATCCTCTTATTGCTGTTCAATCCATGACAAAAAAAACACACAGAACAAAAAGAAACAGTTGGATCAAATGTCATTAAACACTGCGAACACGTCTAAGACATATATACATGTGTGCGATCGACACACAAATCTATATGTTTTTGTTCATTAGTGCATAAAACCAAGCATACGTCATGTTCTCAACAGTGCTATAGTCATGATTGATTGTATAGGAGGCAACATTCAGTTCAGAATACTGCGGTGGACACAATTGACATTTCTTTCTCATACAAAAAAAAACGTCGATATAATAACCGATGAGAGAAATCGACAGACTCTGAGAATCTGACGGATCCATCTGGTGGAAATGGAAACTCAAACACGTCACGTGCATCGTTTGTGGATAAAGAATTGCCATTCTTCCAGAAATAACTGCTCTGCTTAATGAGCAACAACCAGATGACCTGGGAATGAGGCTGATCTGCATATATGTGTTCCAGCAGGGATCTGCTTCTTCTGTTTCTATAGCATGATTTAATGTAAGCGTTCTGGCTTTGCCTTCTACTGTAACCCGCACATCTACAGGTATAAATACATTGAAACCAACAGACGACATCAGGAAGAACAAAAACAGAAACACAGACACACACAGTCACAATTACCAAATCGCTCGTGTACATCAGTCAAATTCAGCTCAAATGCATAAACAAAACCAAAATGGAGTGCTCCAGCACACTGACCCCATTATGCAGCGCAAGCACCGGAATGTTATGGTAATTTCCCGCCTCTTTTGGGTCACAAAACCACACTTTACTTTATTTACCAGAGGGAAATTGAAAAAAAAGCTTAACTCCAGGTTTGACTGACAGTGAGTGAGAATTAACAAACTACTTTCTTTCAACAAGAACACACACACACACACACTCACACACACACGTCACGCGCATCGATGCATGAGACCACGTCAAAACTGTCAGAATAAACACCTCTGCTGCCTTTTAATTGGATGCACACGAATCAAACACCTACGGGAGCTTCCACCTGTATTCAAGGATCAAGTTCTCACATGATTATCTGACACTCACAGTGTGACGCATATCGAATTTCTTCTTGTGAAGATCCAGCTCACAAAGCTTTAATTTAGCTGTTTGAAAAGAAATAAAATGACGGAGGGGGGGGGGGGGGGGGGGGGGGTTATTTACAAGATGTGGTTGTGCAAATTAAATGGGTTGTTGTTAAAATGTTGACATCCCTGCTTTATATTCAATGTATATAAAGACAAGAGAAATGGCTCATTCACAGTATTTTTTACAAAAAAGAAAACAGCAAAGGGCAAAAAACTATACATATAATAGATCTATTTAAAGGGATAGTTCAGAATTTTGAACATAAGACCTATTTTCCAACTCAGCCGGTGTGATGGAGACGTCTGGAGACGTTTTCAAGAAATTTCATTCAGTTCTTCTAGTTGCCGAGTTCGCTGGTGCTATGGCTAGCGCAAGTCAATGATACACGTTAGCATGGCATTAGAAACACTCATACAGACTCCACAGTGCACCTGAGGCAAATCAATTGTAACGGCAGACTATCGATGTACATATCTGTGTTGATAGAATAATATTTGAAACAAAACTAACCTTGCATCACATGAATTTTTGAGGGACTACTTTCTCAGCAGCAGTGGAATCAGTCCGCCGCTGCCGTAGCCTAACAGGAAGTATGACGCGCTGCTGCCATAGCCAAGGTTGGTTTTATTTCAAACATACATAGTCTGCCGTTACAATTGATTTGCCTCGGGTGCACTGTGGAGTCAGTACAAGTGTTTCTAATGCTATGCTAGCACATACTATTGACTTGCGCTAGCCATAGCACCAGCGAACTTGGAAACTGGAAGAAATGGATGAAATTTCTTGAAAACGTCTCCAAACGTCTCCATCACACCAACTGAGTTGGAAAATAGGTCTTATGTCCAAAATTCAGAACTATCCCTTTAAAAGTCTAGTATTAAAACATGTATAGAAACCCTAAATCTTGAACATAATGAACGCTCCTTCCATTGTGCATCTCCGTTTTCACCCAGTGACAAAGAACCCAAACTTGAAAGACTATAAAGTGAAACGTTGTTTCCTCGCAGCAGAGTGTGTTTATAGTGTAATTTGTTCACATCAAAGCAGAAAAAGAGAAAACACAGACTCATCCCAGTCTATCCCACATTGTTAGTGTAGAGAGGGAGGAGGGGGTGAAACGCTGCCTTCTCCTAATTGGATGTAATAGCTAGAGGGAATAAACTCACGTTGGCCTCAGGGAAAGACGGGAGAGAAAAGATGTTTAGAGAGGAATAAAATCGCTAAACATCCGCGGAAGAGTCGACGGAGAAGCCAGACAAACGCACAAGCGCATACTGTTCAGAGACAGCTTTATAGACATAAGTATGCAGGGATGTGGAGTGGAATTAAAAAGAGTTCCAGAGAGGACGATTTGAAAAGAGTCACACAGATGATGAGCATGATGATGTCACGAGGACCACGTCGTCCACGAGAGGAGAGAGAGATCGAGGTCTTTTGTCCGGACCATTTGAAGATCAAAGGAACCTCAGGACCTGGTGAAGTCTGTCAACTGCTGAGAGTGAAGCTTTAAAATCCACCGCTCAATGAGCTGAAGAGAGGTCTGTCAGTGGAACAGCAGCAGAATATTAGATTTTCTTTCTTTTTTTAAAAAAAAGGCAGGCGTCCAACCAGGAATTTTACTCATTTGAAAAAAAGTTCAGGGCAGCAAATTTACAGCAGCACTTTCAGCCTTAAGACCTTTCACAGCAGTGGGACTCGCTGTGATTAGTGATTTTTGGCTCATAGCTGTGAAATATATGTGTTTTAGTGAACTGAGATCAGCTGTTGTGATTTTTGTTCTCTGTTTCTGTTTGGTCTGAACAGAGAAGATGGAAATGTGTTTTTATGCTTCGTCCTTCATTTGGAAATTGGCCTCTGTCATGCAATACTATCAGACCTGAATGAAGGAGAGTTTGTGCGTTTTCAGCTGCAGCACAGGGGGCACTAGGACATAAGACCTATTTTCCAACTCAGCCGGTGTGATGGAGACGTCTGGAGACGTTTTCAAGAAATTTCATTCAGTTCTTCTAGTTGCCGAGTTCACTGGTGCTATGGCTAGCGCAAGTCAATGGTACGAGCTAGCATGTCGTTAGAAACACTCATACCGACTCCACAGTGCACCCGAGGCAAATCAATTGTAACGGCAGACTATCGATGTACATATCTGTGTTGATAGAATGTTTGAAATAAAACCAACCTTGCAATTTGAAAGATTTATGTCTCAGCAGCAGCGCGTCATACTTCCTGTTAGGCTATGGCAGCGGCGGACTGATTCCGCTGCTGCTGAGAAAGTAGTCCCTCAAAAATTCATGGTTAGGTTGGTTTCAAATATCATTCTATCAACACAGATATGTACATCGATAGTCTGCCGTTACAATTGATTTGCCTCTGGTGCACTGTGGAGTCGGTATGAGTGTTTCTAATGCCATGCTAGCTCGTACCATTGACTTGCGCTAGCAATAGCACCAGTGAACTCAGCAACTAGAAGAACTGAATAAAATTTCTTGAAAACGTAAGTTGGAAAATAGGTCTTATGTCCAAAATTCCGAACTATCCCTTTAAGCAGTGAAATCCACTCCAACCTGTTTGAAGATGTCTGGCTTTACTAGCGCAATGTTGCTGATGCCTCTGTCTCTCTCTAAATCTAATCGACATCTGTTTACACTAGAAACTTTAGACACTACAGTTCTAACTTTTGAGTCACTGACCACGGAATCGTCCTCTTCGTGTATAACCCACACTGTTGGCGTAGAAAGAAAAACGAAAAAAGGTTTGTAGTTCGTCATGATTTAGATGACAGGAATGGAGTGGGAAACAATATGTGGTGGAATCTGCCAGAACACACAAAGACTGGAGATGTAGGAGTATATGACACATATGAACAATCTTTTGTTCCTTCTCCATCGCTGTCCCGACCGCCACGCTTTGTCAACGCTTCACCAAAATAAAAACCTACAGCAGTTACGGCCCAGACTCAGCAACACCATAATCAGAGTGTTGTGGCTGCGCTTTGGTCACTGTGAGGTTAGAGGCTTCACCCGAAAGCAATCTTCACCACACACACACACACACACACACACACACACACACACACACACACACACACACACACACACACACACACACACACACACACACACAGAAAAACTCATCTCTTTTGAGACCTTGTCAAAGAGAAATATGTGTGTTGCCACAAAAGCCACCAACCAAAGCACTCAAAGGGGTGGGAATCTTTCTTCTCCAGCCAGAGGAATCCTGCCCTCTTAGGTCCGAGTAAACTCACACTGCCGCTCTCAAAGAAAAAGGATTTTCATCATTTAAAGACCACCTCCACAGCTCCTCGGACTTCTCACTCAGTGCAAACTAAATTTACTTTTCACCCAAGTCTCTGCTGAGATATACGGCGTTCCCGCAGGACTCACAGTCCAGATAAGACCATCAAGCTTAGAGTGCACGGTGTGGTTAAGACCTACACTGTACTCGATGGGAGGGAAATAAATAAAATAACACTGGGGGGGTTTCAATAAAAGAGAAGAAAAGAAAATGGCTGGCTAACTTCTTTTTCGTCTCCAGTGTAAAGGTCTCTATCCTTGTTAGTAACAAGCCGGTGCCCCATTCTGTCCTCTATTGCTCTCATTACTGTTCATCCTGCCTCAACTCTAAGTCATGCAGAGCTGCACAGAAGGGTTTTTCTTTTCTTTTTTTCTGAGGGAAAGATCGATACTTCTCCTCATAATGGGCCAGGGGCAGCGATAATGCACCAAACCCAGGGCGTGTGGAGGTGAGGGGGAGTTTACAGGACATTGCAGCAACAAGAGTGCAACAAGGACTGTTGCTTCATTGAAGTCAAGACGTAAATACAAGTCACAGTTCAGTTTGATGTGAATAATAATAATAATAATAATAATGATAATAAGTATATAGATTTTGTAGCATTGGTGAAAATTCGCCCATAAATGGCCGTTCAGCCCAAGGTGGCGGCCTTTCTGTAGGACTTACGGCAAAGTCGTCATTGACTTTTTGGACCGTCCTGACATGACGAACATATGTACCAAGTTTCGTTCATGTACCTGAAACACGACAAAAAGTCACCTAATGAAAGCTGCTTTTCATTTTCATAAGCCCCTCCCATTTCCAATTTTTTACGCATATTCCCGAACCACTTTCAGACAAATTTTCATCAGGTATGTTGCGGTCACACAAAAATCCATGAGGTTTGGGGTATGTTGAGGCAATCAAAATGCAATTTACTTCCAGGGAAAATAAAAATAATAAGAATAAGAATAAGAATAAGAATAAGAATAAGAATAAGAATAAGAATAAGAATAAGAATAAGAATAAGAATAAGAATAACTAAGCATTACTAGCATTACTAAATTTGTGGCTCGGGCCCTAATAATTCATCAAGACTTCAGTTAATACACAAAAGGCCAATTGAAAAGCTGCCATAACGAGTCACGACACAACGTGACGATAGTCAATAGCAGCACTCAATAAGTGATACAGGGTTAATTATTCACCGGCTGCACCGCAGTTCTTCCATGACTGCTAAATACATGGAGTATTAAAACACTGCTTTTGACTCGCTTTGGTGCAAATGAGACAGATATTCTTATGTTTTATATATATATATATATATATGTATACACTGTATATCACAGTCTACTGTGACACCAGAGGCTCAATTACATTTCTGAACAACATATAGAGCCGTACGTTACACGCTGCTATATATAACCTTGAACCAGCCTTAGTTGGCCTCGTGGCCTTGGCAGGGAAACACAAACCCTTGGGGCAGTAATTTCTTTCAGATCTCTTCAGACCGACAACATGAAGCAGTTTGTGAAGAAACAGCAAATATATCTCACTGTGCATGTGAGAGAGATAAAGATGTGATGTCAGATTTTTTTTTTTCTCCATGATTCTCTCAGAACAGTTGATGGTTAATGGCAAATTAAATCTTCGTCTTTGTCTCAGAGCTAGACCTGTCATTAAAACACACCTTTCCTAACACAAGATACCAGGTCCCTTTGCACCTAAACACAACATCCTGCAGGATTCCTCTGGGGAAAGTCGCCTCAGATACCTGCAATAAACAAAAGGGTTGTGTAAGCACGGCCTGGAGGGGCAGACCCCTGCAACAGACAAAGGGGTGTGAGAGGGGTGTTCCTTTGGTATAAAAAGTTAGCTCTCGCTGTGCTCTGGGTCTTTCTACATCTTTGACTGCTCGCGTGTTGACTGACCTTTTGTTTGCAACGAAAATAAAACCTTGTCGGCCGGCAGAAGTCTCTGTTTTCCTTCTTCACCAGCAGCAGAAGAGAATTTCCACAACACTGATCAAGGACAATAATGCACATCTGTGTCTACTACCATGATATGATGTGTACAGCACTGACCATAGAGAAGCACAAGAGAACAGTGCAGCTTCTATTAGCAGCATCACATTTATTCTCTGTAAAGTCTATAGAAAAGGCTGATTTTTTCCAGTGCATCTTATGAACTCGCTGCGTTTTTGTTTCTCGTCTCACAGCTCTTCGTCGCTGTGAGATTCACCTCCAGACTCCTGCCGTCTCACCAGCTATAGCGAGCTCACACACATCAAAGTTGGCTTTATTTCACTTGATTGCACTGAAGCCATTTTTCTATATATATATAATTTAAAAAGAAAAAAAAACAGGCTTCAGATGTTTTGTTTTGTCTGGGCACAAACTCGAAGATAACACGGACCTTGACACTCCGATATTCATTTTTTTAAGGCAGATTGTGTCGCTTGGGTACAGATAAATAAATAAATGTGACATCAAATCTCAGCGTTAATAACTGTATTCCACTTTGAATAAACATGTTTTTTTCCTCCTCAACTGTCTGCAAAAAAGGTCCTGGCTCACACCTCCTGCTGCAGGATGTTGAAGGATTTAGTGCTGAAGCTTTTTAGCACCGATGATTAATGAGCTCCACATGTCACAGTTTTTTTTAAATAAAAAAATCTACCAACAGGCTAAATATAATAATACATTATCAACAAGGAACTGAAGAGAGTCACAGTTAGTTCACACCGTCACCTGAAAGTGATGAGAGTGAATCACACACACACACAAGTACTGAAATACTAGATTAAATAGAACAATAATCCTCCTCAGACTCTTCTAACGTTAGTCCCAATAGTCTTTAACTCGTCTCTGTTGTTGGTTGCAAGCTGCTTCTCCCCCCACAGCAGAATTATGTTCCTGGACTTGTAAATCACCGTGTCACAGAGAAACAGTATAACATTAAGGCATTGTGATGGATGGTGTTAATTAGTGTAATTCATAAACATCTTATTTAAGGCTCTTGCTAATTAAGTGCCAGCGAAAGCTCATTTGAATTAGTAATTCACAACATAATTTGCATTAGTCCCATTACACGAGCAGAGTAATGACATTTCTGGTTTTTAAAGTGACATTTCATTGTGAACGGCTCTATTTACCAAACATGTGCCTGATGGCAGCAGAACAGTTGTTAGAATTACACGAGCCATGTTTAAGCTTGTGAATTCTTCCACTGATATGTACGGAAGACGATTAGTGCCACATGTAAAATAAATAAAACAGCATGAATTCTGATTTTCTTCTCAGAAATCTGTCTTAAATCTCAGAATTCTGTCTTTAATCTCAGAATGTATTTAATCTCTGAATTATGTATTTTTTCTCAGAATTCTGACTTTGTCTTTAATCTCGGAATTATGTCTTTAATCTCAGAATTCTGAATTTTTCCGATAATATCAAAATTCTGACTTTAATCTCAGAACTCTATCTTTAATCTCATAATTCTGTCTTTACTTTCAGTATTCTGACTTTGTCTTTAATCTCAGAATTCTGACTTTAATCTCGAAGTCTGTCTTTAATCTCGAAGTCTGTCTTTAATCTCGAAGTCTGTCTTTAATCTCGAAGTCTGTCTTCAATCTCGAAGTCTGTCTTTAATCTCAGAATTCTGACTTTTTCTGTAATCTCAGAATCCTGGTTTTAATCTCAGAATTTCTTTCTGTCAATGTGGCCCTAATCCTCCTGGATTTTACACCATACGTTTAACATTTTTTGGTCCAAAATTTGACAAAAACGTCAAACTATACTATGTCATCCAAAAGTTGAAAAAAAAGTTTGAAAAAAAAAATTGGTCCAAAATTTGACTAAAAAGTCATAGTATTAGTAGTATAATATTTTTTTTTTTTTTGACAAATTGAGTATAGCATGTTATGGCAATTTAAGGAAGTGATTTCAATGAAAGCAAAGTGAGGACCGCCCAAAATGTCCTCACTCTGTTGGTTAAAAACCCTCACTGGTCCTCAGTATACCGCAAGTACACACACACACACAGGCCCATCCATCCATCCACACACACACTCATTACAGATGCCCTACTTTACTCACCAGCCAGGGAGAAAAAACCTTGCTATAGCCTCATTACAAACTTTGGTACCTCCCATATTTTGTACCTTTTCCCCCTCAGATAAGATCTCCCACATTCATGCTCGTATCCCACAGGGAGCAGCAAGAGATTCATCAAACAGAGATAAAGAAGTGAAGCTCACAGCTCATCTCAATCTGAACATTAACCATGGAAGAGCGCCGCGTCTGTGATGGAAAGTGCCGATGCAGATTAATCGAGGATGAGGAAATGCATTTTAGTCAGAGAGAAAAAAGGAAGTGTGTCAGTGGCTCATGTGATTAATGCATATTCAGAAGCACATGGAGGCATTTCTGTGACCCTGTTCGTTAAATGTTTGCCTCATTAGCTCTCTTGTTGTCACAAGGTTTTTTCCATGTGGCATTTTAAATAAAAAGGGAAACGATGCCACACAAATGCACTCTGCGACTGAGCAATGCAGAGTTCACAAAAGAATCAGCAGTTTGGAAAATTCAAATGCTCAGTCTTTTTTTTTTTTCCTTAGATAAAGTGACGCCGCGCACACAGACCGGGGGAGACAAAAAAATCACTTCACTGAATAGTTCCATTGTTTGGCCTCACAGTAAAAGAAACATGTAAGAAAGATAGAAAACAATCATCAATCACAACCACAATAGCATGAAGATGAGAAAAGGCCGTGGGAGCAGTTTGTCTATGTTTAAATCGACAAAACAGAACAAAAGATTTCAAAGTCACAGCTTCGTTTTTTCCCTCCTCTGAATATTAAGAAAAACAACATTTAAAAATAACAGTTTAGAGACCTGATAATCTGTGTGCTCCAATCTCTGTTTGGTTTTATGGATTAAGCAAAGACAGACATCAGCTGAGCCAAACGTCTGCTGCTTCCATCCATATATCGAACAGACGACTATGAGGCGAGTATCGATCTCCTCGAGAAGGTGAATAGGTGTTCCTGAACAAAATGTCAAAAAATGACTTCTGAATACATCCCAGAATAGTCAAAATCTCTAATGTCTAAAGTCTAATGTGGACACGCAGGTGCTGTCAAAGACCTGTGTGACCCTGATGGATTTAAAGCTCACATAGAGTGGTCCTGTTGCACATATATGTTAGTTATGGAGGTCTACTTACATACATTAACTTGTTTTTAAGGGCCAAAACATCCTAGTTGCTGTAAACGAGCCGATAGAAATCCTCTTTTCTGACGCTGTTTCCCAGCCGCGATATTTGAGACTCAACTCTCTCACCCAGAAGACAGACTGTCTTGTGATTGGCCAGTACCCGGAAGTGACATATTCAGCACACCAGCTCTCAGAAGCACAGCTCCCCCCTCTGGAACACCTCCACAACGGACGTTATTCTTCTTCTGTGGTTCATTGTACGCAACCTGATGTGCCCGGACTAGTGCCCGGAGCAGGAGGATCTGCTGTTCAGGAGAACCGCTGTTTACGTAACCGGACCGGGTTTTTTCAGAGATCTTGATGAGCCCAAGATTACAATAAAACACAGCGTTCTCAGCAGTGGCTGAACTGTTTGTTTAGAACCTTCAGGGCTTCGTAAACAAGGTAATGACGCAGATACACACTAAAAAACAGCCTTAATTTGAAGTTCCGGTCTAGAGCCAGGCAGCAGAGCGTCTGCTCTTTTCTACAGACCAATCCTCACGAGGCATTCACGGTGACAATCTGTGGCTCATGTGACAGACAGGAAACACACACACGCACACACTCCCCCCCCCCCCCACACACACACACACACACACACACACACACACACGCTCTCTCTGTTAAAGCGTGATATGAAAGATGTGCACTTTGTGGCTGTAACTTAATGATGAAACTGTCACTCTCATGCGTGCAGATGACATTCTGTCACTCACTCCATGTAATTAGAGGATCAGTGTGTGTGTGAAGAAAGAAAGAAAGAAAGAAAAAAGTCAATCTTAATGGTTGGATGTGTTATGACAGACCTCGTGGGTCACAGAGTAAAAAAAAAACCAGCACGCCAAAAAACTAAAGACTTGTTTTTATATAAAAGAAACAACAACAATGAGGACGATGAGCAGAAGCACAACAGAATACATGTGACATTAACCTTGTTTTTGTCTTTCCTTCCTGTCCTCTCTCTCTTTTTGCGTACTCATCTTGCAGGTTGCAGGATCCAGATCCAGTTTTGAGGCTTTTAATCTCGTATAAATGACATCATAGTTCTATAAACCTGGTCTCTGTCTTCTGTCTCTACCTCACCTCCCTCTTGTCATTTCTGTCCCCCACCTCTCCTCTTATAATCCATTTTTCCTTTCACCCCAACCTGTCTAGGCAGATGGCTGCACATCTTTGAGTCTCTATTTAACCCTTTAACATCTAAGCCTCAACCATAACCATTAAAAAGTGCCAGGAAAATGTCCTGTGACTAAGTTAGAATAAGTCCAGTATATGGGTGAATTCCAATTCCTATCTAAATCCTCAATCTTAATCCTCAATCTCAAAAATGCTCTCCCTCTAGTCCAAGTTCTGTCCTGATTCTCAGAAAAATTAAGTTGAGGCCAAGTTTAAGGGCTGTATCACCCTCAATATTGAGATTTTCCGAGACCACCCTTGGGAGCAAGGGCTACCCAGAATGCATTGCGTGTTTTCACATAACAAAGATGGCGTCAAAAGCAGCGAAACGAGTACGATACAAATGAAGTATTTTCTTTGTTAATAGAGATATAAAAATGATCTTAATTTAGGCCCATATTATGGATTACTGACGTCATTGTTGCGTAACATTTATTTTTATTTTACGATCTTTTGTCAATAGTCGGCCGGTGTGGTTTACTTTTCAATAAGTCGTGGTGTGTGGTAACTGTCAGCTGAATATTTGTATGAGTATCATCTTATAACTAACTGACAACCTAATAACTTGACTGACAAACGGATCAGAATAAATAATCCTGACGTAAATGTGTTCTTCTTCTTCTTCTTTTTTGGAGTTGACAGACTGGACGCAGCTTTGGCGTTATTCTGCCCCCTACAGTCTGAAGACGTATCTGCATTTAAGGGGTGTCCCATTTCTAAGTGACAAAATAACCCTCAACACTTGGTTTTGAGGTCAGTTAAGATTAAGGGTTGAGCTTGAGGGTTAAGATAGGAATTGGAATTGGCCCTAAGTTTCAATATTTGGCAGTTGTTTACAATTTCTGCATTAAAATATTGTATTAACAATTTAAAATGAGGAAAAAACATTGCATTTGTACACAAACACCAGATTTTAGACAAGTACAAGAAATATTTAAAATAACATTTGTTTGAGTTTTTGTCTCATCGTGCAAAAACGGGCCTTATAAACTGCAAACTACTGTACGTAGTTTGCAGTTTACTGTACGTTTTCCCAACTCTCTCTCAGCTTCCTGCAACACCGCGAGTAAAGTTACTGTAATAACCACACATTGGCTTACGGTAATGCAAGTGTGCATTAAGTGCACAATACAGAATCGTATTGATAATAATATTTTACCCATTATAGTCCAGAACCTACTTGAAGAGAATGGAAATGGAGGAGCAGTGAACGTGTAAAGATGTAGGTGTGATGGAAGCTGATGAGTCCAAGTATCTGGCATCGTCTGTGCTAAAATTGGGGGCTTTCAGGTTGGAGAGTGCAGGGAGTGTGGACTGAAGACAAAGTCAGTAAAGAAGTGGGAGATGGTGAGAGCTGAAGATTCTAAAGTTTGTGATTGGATTGACGAGAGCGCAAAAGGATCAGGACTGAGCACACGAGAGGGACAGTGCAGCACGTTTGAAAAGGGCTCGGTGATAGTCTGAGCGAGGCAATCACAGGGGGGTTTGGACAGGTTTTCAGAGGACACGCAGCGTTAGAGTGTGGAGGACGGAGCTGCCAGGCACAAGAGAATGAAGAAGGCCAAATATAAGGTAGCTCAGTGTGTTAATGTCAGGTGTGAAGGGGAGAGAGAGGCAGAGAAATCCACTGCACTGACTCCTAATTGGTAAGAGCCATAAAAAGAAGAAGAAAAACAATATTTCCAGTCGTTTGAATTAAAGCATGTGTGTATTACTGTAGTACTTGGGAAAAGGAGAATGAGGACATCATGTTGACATCATGTGGTTTGTTCTCAGCCACAACATCATTATGAGCAGTCAATTTGAATTATTTCACTGAAAAACTATGATTTGTATATTAACTTCACCCTGGTTATTAACATAATTCTCCATTAAAATGTCATATTTTCCCTATTTTCCATCTTTTTTGATGGAAAAATTGGTCCAAAGTGTTTCATATTTCTAGCACTCACAGGAACCCTGAGCAGTGCAGCAATAATCTCTTCTCTTTTTCTATTTTTTTTTTTTCTTCCACTGAGCCTCGCTGATCCAATTCCTCAGAGACGGTCACAGTCAGGACAGTGAGCTCATGGTTATCAATGTTAACACACTTCTCGTCACGATTCCTCTCACACTGGGGCTTCAAAACTCGTGCTAGCATTAGTCCACTCCTGCAGAACCCTGCACATGCTGTAAATAACGGTAGCGTGTGGCTACATGTGCACAATCCAGCTCTGTCACAGCTGGATTTACTGGACAGCCAAGAAACTCTGAATCACCTTTGCATTCCCCAAAACTTAAAATGAAGCGTGAATATGATGTTTTCTCATCTTCCTGTGATCCTTGGTCCTTCACTGTGCTTAGCGCCTGCTGGCTAACGCTATGCGATGCATTGTGTGCAGTGAAAAGGGCAGGATTTGACAAATTGAATTCTCGCATCACGTTTAGCCCTCGGTCAGTGGATTTTCCTGCAGCAGGAGCGTTACTTACTTACTCAAAGAGCTTTGGTGCTGAGCAAGACAACGTTTACTGTACATTTGCTTCATCAGTGATTAACGTACAGTTACAGGAGGATGAGTGGACATCGCTGTGTAAGAGTTTCAGTTATTTTTAGGGCTATAAAGTCAAAGTCGACTGGTCGACACGCTCTGGCTCAACCAATTTTTTTTTTTTTTTATTATTATTTTTTTTTTAAGGTGAATTTCGTACCAACGTACCAAGAACACCCCCCTTGTTTTCCACTATTTTGGTTTAGTCCAGCCCAGTGGGTTGTTGTCGCTCCGTGGCTCATGAGCGACAGACAGATTAGCGTTGCCATTAATTAGACGTGAATTTTGAGCTTTTTATTTGAGGCTACAGTCTCAGTCCTCCTGTCACATCCATGTCAAAGACATCATCAGTGTGGCAGCATTTTTCAAAAGTAGATGACAGTAAAAAAAGTGGAATGCAAACTTTGCAAGTAACAGTTTGCTTTGCGGGTGCGGCTCTTTTCAAATTAAAATAGCCACGCTCGCAAAGCACATCAACCCCCCCCCCCCCCCCCCACCCGATTAGTCGATTTTTTGTCAAAATTTCAGGGCTTTAGTCGACAAAGACATTCTTTGGTTGATTACAGCCCTAGTTATTTTCATCATTTATTCATCTCTTGTCTAGTTCCTTGATTGACGTTGAGTTGTTATGTCAGAAAAAGTTGCAAAAATGCAGATCAAACCTGGAAATGAGTGTGTTCTCCAGTGTCTTGTTTGTGTCCAAAAACCTAAATGATTCTGTTTTATATGGATTTCTTATTCGTTATTATGCTCACTAGATATTTTTAAAGGAAGACTTTTCAACCTCTTGACTCGAGCCTTTGCCTATTTTATTCCACCCTGTGCTGTATTTTACTGTTTTATCTGCATCTTTTGTTTTATCTCAAAGTTAAAACAGGGTTTTTATTTTGGACTTTTCCGTTCCCTTCCACCCTGTGTTGTGTGTTTTATTGTTTTATTTTCCTTTTATTGTGAAGCACTTTATCAACTGCAATCCTCGTATGAACGGTGCTGTACAAATAAAGTTTATAAGGAAGTTAATAAAGTAAGAAGCAGAAAATTCAGAAAACGGTTGCTGACAATGAATTGAGTAATCAATTGATAATAATAATACTCGATTGCATATTTTACTCATTTAATATAGAAGAAATCATAGAAGAAAGGTAACCCTGGAGAATGTGATTGAACAAACACGCTAAATCTTTACATTTAATGAAAACATAAGAACTTCTGTATGAAACAAATAGCTTTTAATTAAAAGTTAATGGCACATTTTCAACCTTTGGTGAAGGATAATGTGCTTTTTTGTCGATTGCAGTGCAGCGTAATGCAGAAGCTGGAGTGATTGAAAAACCCATTTATACACTAACTTTCCTTTTTACGAGATATTTTTCACATTTTCTGTGTTTTTATTTGCCTCCTTTTTGCACAAATTAAAAAAGTGGATTAAAACCCATCAAATGATTCACATTATGTCCAGTATTCGTACACATACTGACGGAACAATAGTTGTATTTTAAGCCAAATCCAGTCCCAGCTGCAGCAGCCGCAGTTTGATGTGTCGTAATTATAACTTCTAGAAATAATGTGTGTGTTAGAGACAGTGAGAGAGTGAGGGTGAATTCCAATTCTTTGCTTAATCCTCAATCTCAAAAATGCTCTCCCTCTAGTCCAAGTGCTGTCCTGATTCTCAGAAAAATTAAGTTGAGGCCAAGTTTAAGGGCTGTATCGCCCTCAATATTGAGATTTTCCGAGACCACCCTTGGGAGCAAGGGCTACCCAGAATGCATTGCGTGTTTTGACATAACAAAGATGGCGTCGAAAGCAGCGAAACGAGTGCGATACAAATGAAGTATTTTCTTTGTTAATAGAGATATAAAAATTATCTTAGTTCAGGCCCATATTATGGATTACTGACGTCATTGTTGCGTAACATTTATTTTTATTTTACGATCTTTTGTCAATAGTCGGCCGGTGTGGTTTACTTTTCAATAAGTCGTGGTGTGTGGTAACTGTCAGCTGAATATTTGTATGAGTATCATCTTATAACTAACTGACAACCTAATAACTTGACTGACAAACGGATCAGAATAAATAATCCTGACGTAAATGTGTTCTTCTTCTTTTTTGGAGTTGACAGACTGGACGCAGCTTTGGTGTTATTCTGCCCCCTACAGTCTGAAGACGTATCTGCATTTAAGGGGTGTCCCATTACTAAGTGACAAAATAACCCTCAACACTTGGTTTTGAGGCCAGTTAAGATTAAGGGTTGAGCTTGAGGGTTAAGATAGGAATTGGAATTGGCCCTTAGAGAGCGGTAGCAACATCCCCCACAAAGTTTCCTCTTCAGTGCACTGAACCTGGCTAAAAAAACATGCCGTGATTTATACCGAACTTCTTCAACTGCTAATTTAACTTGTCCCATCGTTCACTGCTTTAACACCAGATACCGTAAGAAGATTTACAGCCGCTGCTTCCACAGTGTGCTTAAGCAGGAGCTTCTGCCTACATCTGCAGCGATGCCCGCCTAAACAGAGCAGCTGCGACGAGTTAGAAAGATCACCCTGATAAATATTTAATGCGCTTCAATCAGCGGTGAATCATCGAGCGTGTTTTCAAACTACCCACGTAAAAAAAAAGCGAAAAAGGAAGACGTGGTGAAGATGATTCGTACGCGTGAGCATAAAAGGCTGATGTTGATGAACTTCACGTTACAGTAAAATATCAAATAATAATACATGTGTATTATTTCATGGAAGAGAAAACAGCTGAGTTCACGCTGAGGCTGCAGACACACGGGGAATAATATATCAGCTTATGCAAATGCAGGGTCATGATCGATGACTTTAATGAAACAATGACATTTGTAATCACACTCGCATCGTGCTGTTATCAGAGCAGTGGTTGTTATCGTGTCTGCTTTTTACAGTGGATCCAACAGAGGAGGAGCAGTGATGTAGTGTCAATGAATGTCCATCAAAATACATTTTATATCATAATGTTTCGTCTTTCAGGGTCAATTTTTCTTAACACGTCCCTCTTTTTGAAAGTATTTTAACAAAGGAATAGTTAAGATAACAAAATAAATCACCACGTCTTCTGTTTTTAAAGCTCACATAGAGTGGTCCTGTTGCACATATATGTTAGTTATGGAGGTCTACTTACATACATTAACTTGTTTTTATGCTCAAAAACCTCCTAGTTGCTGTAAACGAGCCGATAGAAATCCTCTTTTCTGACGCTGTTCCTCAACCACGATATTTCAGACATAAATCTCACCCCCAGAAGACTGTGTTGTGATTTGTCAGACAGAGTAGAGGCTTCCCAACTGTCTTGTGATTGGCCAATACCTGGAAGTGACATATTCAGCACACCAGCTCTCAGAAGCACAGCTCCCCCCTCTGGAACGGTGGATGCACTGCTCCTCATTATCAAAACATTGTTTTAACAGTGTTTAAAAATAGCTTCTTCACGACTCCCCGCCGCAGTCCCTTTGACGACCTTTGACCCAGAGTCAGACCCAGAGTCAGAAGACACTGTCGCTCGTGAAACACCTCCACAACGGACGTTATTCTTCTTCTGCGGTTCAATGTACGCAACCGGATGTGCCCGGACTAGTGCCCGGAGCAGGAGGATCTGCTGTTCAGGAGAACCGCTGTTTACGTAACCGGACCGGGTTTTTTCAGAGATCTCGCTGAGCCTGAGATTGTAATAAAACACAACGTTCTCAGCAGTGGCTGAACTGTTTGTTTAGAACCTTCAGGGCTTCATAAACAAGATAATGACGCAGATACACACTAAAAAACAGCCCTAATTGGAACTTCCGGTCTAGGTCCACTTTAACAATAAATGGAAGAAGATAAGCACAAATTGAGCCACTGCCTCTCACTGAGCCACATCACCGCCTGCTGGCATTAAGTTAAAGTCAACTTCCTCCTGTCACCAAGTGTGTGAGAGCAGCAGTCACGCTGTTCTTTGTCACTCCTCGTCTCTTCAGCGTACGTTAGGAACAAAATGACTCGGGGCTGCTGCTGATGCTGCTGCTGCTGCTGCTGCTGCTGCTGCCGCTCCTGTCATCTCGGCTTCAGCCTCTGAGGACTTGATTGCACGTATTCCACTTCACGTCTCTCGGCCTCTGATTGCCCTTAAACTCAATCCTTTTGAAAACGTATAGTAATAATCGGCAGCAGAGGAATCTCTAAAAATGGTGCAAGTTGTCGCAACACACGGCCTATTTTTAAGTGCCGATGATGACCCGCGATTACACGGCGGAGACGATGATCCATTTTCAGCTTTATAAAGGGCTGTACTTTGAAGTTTCAAGGTGAGTCGATGCTTTTCATTGCACTTGATATTAAAGGGGATTTTCGTCCTGGCTGCCGTGACACACCTTAAGGGTAATCTCAAACATCTGGACCAGTGATATTCCACTTTAAAAAATTGCACTTCACTTCTCGGTGGATAGCCTATATTTCATGCCATTACCTCGAGTGACCTGTCTGAAGAAATACGAGGGAATATTCCAGTGCAGAGTCGTCTGAGCTGAGGAGCAAGCTTTAACATGTCAATTACATAATTCTAACTACTTCATGTAGCTGATATATTCCTTATGTGGTTAATAAAACACTGCTGTTTGTTGTTTGTTGGCTAATGAATGTTGCAGAATTCATACCTCAACTTAATGTGATGACGTTTCTGGGAAACTCACACTGGACTTTGAACAAAAAACACATACATGTGTGCAAATTAAAAGCAGTAAAGACACTGATATAATGAAATATATGATAAAATGTTGTAATGTTAAAGGCGCCATATGTAAGAATGTGGCCAAAAACGGTTACTACAATCAAATTCAAAATACTAATACTGAATAATAATAGGTCTTTTAGGTTTGGTTTCCTGACGTAACTGGCAACCCGCGGTTGCTCGGGCAGCGGAGACTCTACTGACTGCAATGATTGGTAGACGGCGGTAGGTGGCGCCACATGACGCCAAAACGTGATTTCAAAACATAAAAGATGATTTGCAGTCTGCAAAATATATATTTTTTAATGCAAATATTTTGTCTGTACTGTTGTTGGTGAGTTCAGTTTGTTATATGAACATTATTCCTGAGTCTCTGTGACATATTAGGAGGATTTTATGGCCAGTCGCTTTAGATTTATTACATAATGCACCTTTAATGCAATGTAACATTATTAGTTTGCTGCATGCTTTGTCTAAAAGAAGGCTCTGTGAAGCAAAACTATCAGACCTGACTGAGGGAGTGTTGGTCGAGTGGGTGTTTTGTGCAGCAGAATTCAAGATGTTTATTTGTCATTTGCACCATAAATAAATAATGACGTATATCAGGTAGCTTATCTGTGCAGTGCTGTCTCAATGGTAGATATTTTGAGCAAAACCTACGAGATGCAGAATTTAAGATGTGCAAAATTGCAGTAGCCTAGGATTAGAAACTGTTTTTCAGTCTACTGGTCCTTTGCTTTCATGCATCTGTAGCGTCTGCCAACCTGTTTGCAGTAATCTCACCTCACGAGTGCAATGTCACTATATGCAACACACGATCTAAATACTGCTATTAAACACAGAGAGAGAGTTGTGTGGAGCTGACGTTACACTTTAGTTTTAACAAACTGCTGAGTCTGGGAATGAGATAAAAAATGCACAGATCAAACCGTCAGATCAACATCACTGAAGGGAAACAGGCAATAATAAAAAAAACTGTGTGACAGATGGAGAAAGAATAATAAATGACGTACGGCACCTGGCTCCATTAAGTTTTAGATCTGACTATTAATAGTCAGCCGTGAAGCACTTTTTAATTATTTTGGAGAATGTGTTTTTGCATCATTTACAGCACACTCATGCAAAAAAGGGTTAATGATTCAATTCAACTTAGCTGCGGCTTATGATTAAAGTGTGGATCTAGAACAGGAGTGAGTAGCCTACAGCTCCTTAAGGCTCATTGGGAGTAAAAAGTTAAGCCACCTGCACCCATCTGATGTCAAATAAGTAGATTTGGCTTATTGGAAATTCGCTTGTGTTCCAGTGGAGGGACTTTATCAGAGCGCAGCAAAAGCTCCGTGCTTTAAGTCCTCAATCTTACTTTGACTAGGGCTTAACTTTAACTTCAGCCTGCAACAACAACAAAAGCACGGTTGTCCAATAAAAACAAGGAGGAATCGTGTGAGCGTGTGATATATTTCACAAATTAACTGCAAAGTCTACAAAGTCAGCGTGAGGCTGGGTGGTCTGTGTACAGTCCACCTGCAACGCTATACAAGACAATATAAATCACACACACACACACTTTCAACACTAAAAACAGCAATGTTATGTCCTCACAGAAAGCAGATGTTACCACAGAAATGAATCAGGAGCCTGGGATAAAATATTCAAACATGCTCCACGTATCATTCACGCTCTCATGTTCAGGGCTTTAAAACGTCCACAACGAGATCCAAAAATTATTTATTTTGCCTATTATTGACCTTCTATGGAGCCCCCCAAGTGACATGAGAAAAAAAAAATTGAATCTCGAGTTTCCCAAAAAAATATGAAAAAAAAAACATTTGAAAACAAATTTTTCATCAGTTTTTGGAAACTCGAGATCTCAGTTGCGTTATCACAAAATTACGATATTGAAAGTTGAAAGCGTGTTTCGTTTGTAGTAGGCAGTGGCTCTTAGGTGTGTTGAAAATTATTTTTCATTTTTTTCATTATTTTTTTTTAGACATTTTTTTTTTTCTCATATTTTTTGGAAAGTCCATATCAGGAGTTTACAAGAGATTATGAGAAAAAAAATGTTTTTTTTTTTGCAAAAGTCAAGATTTAGAGTTTCCAAAAAAAATGTTTCCATATTTTTATTAGAAACTCTAGAAAATCTAGACTTTGAAACTGGAGATGAGTTTTTTTTTTCAAATGTCACTTCTGGGGCTCCGTAACCTTCCGTGGAACGGTGGGCCCTTCACTCACGGCTAACGCTAATAAAGAATGACTGATGCTGTTCTGACACGTTCCTGCTCAGAGTGGGCGGGTCCGAAAAACGGTCCAGGACAAACAATCTACCCTGATGATTCTCAGGGAGAGGGAGCATTCCTGTCTCCTGACTACCCTCACACGCACACGCACACACACACACACACACACACACTGGTTTCCATAACTTCAGAGGACATTGCATTGACTTACATTCGTTCAATCATAATTATTACTGGCCTAATCCTAAACCCTGACCCAACCAGGCTGAAGACAAGTCCCCATAATGTGACTGTGTAAACAGATTCAGGTCCCCACAACATAAGGAATACCCAAAACACACACACACACACACACACACACTCTGGTTTCCATAACTTTGGAGGACATTGCATTGACCTACATTCATTCAACCCTGAACCGTGACCTAACCATGTCTTCGCCTTGATTTGTGTTCCCATAATAAGACTGTGGTCCCCACAACATAAGGAATACCAGTTACACACACACACACACACACACACACACACACACACACTGACTCGCGTCTGATGTTTTTAAAAGCGAGCCTTTAAAAAAAATGCTTGCTAAACCTATTTTGTGATACCTTAAGAACACTTGTCAAAAAAAACAACAACTATTTTACGACGAGCTCTAAAACTTTGTTATCTCGACTTCATCCCTTTGGTTTTTTTTCAGTGTGCTCATGCTGCGTGAGTCATTAATTGTAGCCCAGTGGGATTACTTAAAACCAGCATGAAGCCTTCTATTCACACCATAAATGGATGGGCTTATGTGTGTTCTCTTAGCTAAAAGACAGAAAAACACAGGGACAGTGAAGTACACTCAACATGACACGACACCACCACCAACACATGAATATGATATTGTTGTGTTCTAGACAGCGTTTTTTTCTCCTTTCTTTCTTTCTGGCACAGTTACAGTCAGACTGTTTTAGCCTAATAGAACGCTAACAAGATCACTGTGTGAGCCAGACTTTATAAAGTTCCATTCTTTTAAGGAAACGATGGGCGTTTAATGTTCCTTTCAAGGGTTTTGTGAATAAAAACTTCAGACATTCATTCAAAGATGAGAGGAGAGAAAAAAAAGAGAAAAACTGTGTGAAAAGTGACTATTTTTACCGTCAATTTGTCACAGTGTTCTCGTGATGAGGCGTTCACACTCTGAAGGTTTCCATGCACACTTAAAGTGATAGTTCGGAATTTTGAACATAAGACCTATTTTCCAACTCAGCCGGTGTGATGGAGACGTTTTCAAGAAATTTCATTCAGTTCTTCTAGTTGCCGAGTTCGCTGATGCTATGGCTAGCGCAAGTCAATGATACAAGTTAGCATAGCATTAGAAACACTCATACTGACTCCACAGTGCACCCGAGACAAATCAATTGTAACGGCAGACTATCGATGTACATATCTGTGTTGATAGAATAATATTTGAAACAAAACTAACGTCGCATCGCATGAATTTTTGAGGGACTACTTTCTCAGCACTATAGTATGACGCGCTGCTGCTGCTGCTGAGACATAAATCCTTCAAATTGCAAGGTTAGTTTTATTTCAAACATTCTATCAACACAGATATGTACATCGATAGTCTGCCGTTACAATTGATTTGCCTCGGGTGCACTGTGTAGTCGGTATGAGTGTTTCTAATGCCATGCTAGCAGGTACCATTGACTTGCGCCAGCCATAGCATCAGCGAAGAACTGAATGAAATTTCTTTTAAACGTCTCCAGACGTCTCCATCACACCGTCTGAGTTGGAAAATAGGTCTTATGTCCAAAATTCCGAACTATCCCTTTAAGTCCAGCTAAGTTTGGAGCTACACCATTCAATATAGGACCAATCTACATTGAGCGGAGAATTGAATGGCGTTCGTCGCCTTCTTCTTTCAGTCTGATAATATGAGGCGGTTCCCAGTTGTCGGACGCCAAGTTTAAAATTTAAGTTTAAAATAACTTCTTTGAGCTGACAGAGCATAACATTGGTGACCACGACAGTCCAGCAAATGTAATAGTTTGGATTCCACCGTGTTTTTGCCACTGTGAAGAAGAACAAGAAGTCTCATTTATTGCCTCATGTGAGTCTTTTTGCCTTTTATTTTGTGTGTCTTTCATTTATTCTTCTGCACAACACTGTGGTTATTTTTAGAGATGACACAATACTACATCTTTGTGTCAGATACCGATATCACAAACTCAAGTATTTACCCATACCAATATTAGTCCTATACAGTCATTTTAGACCAGGGGTTCTCAAAGTTTTGATACCTGAGGGCCAATTTAGGAACCCAACGTTGGACTGAGGGCCACCAAAGGAAAGAAAACAGAAATAAATCCCATTTATAATAATTTTAATGACCAGATTGCAGTTCTACAGTTGACACTTATTGGTCTGTATCCAGTAATGTCCAACAAACATTTAACAAGCTTAGAAATGATTCTGTGGGCCACCATTGGCCCCCGGGCCGCACTTTGAGAACCAATGTTTTAGACCATTTATGAGTCATTTCAAAGACATCATTCTCCAACTGAGTCCCAACTATTGTTCTCCTAAAAAGAAGACATAAACAGGCCAAAGATGACTCTGATGTCGACCAGTATTGGACCGATAGTAACACTGACTGATAACGATCCTAAGCCATAGTTATTTTAGAATTCTTTACAGGTAAAGTTGGTTTAGATTTGACTCTTTTGTAGCAGCTTCTTCTATTATTTCCAGGTTTTATTCTGTGTGTGTGTGTGTGTGTGTGTGTGTGTGTGTGTGTGTGTGTGTGTGTGTGTGTGTGTGTGTGTGTGTGTGTGTGTGTGCAGAGCCTCCAGGCCGGCTTGAGTTAAACTCTGGTCCAGCTAAATGTATATGTGCAGTTGTGGTGAATTGGCTCTTTTCTCCAGTCTAACGTAAATGGAACAACAGTTTGTTTCACAAGCTGATGAACAAATGCCCAGATGATTAACCTCGATGTATGTCGTGCATCGCCTCAAGGCCGAGACACACTCTGCAAGAACAGAGACGTTTGTTCTTTTTCTCCAGGTTAGTTCTGGGCGAGGATATTTTATACTTCCATCCTGGGAAGTCCTCACAGGGAATGACAACATTTATGCATTAACCACGCCCACTTTGAACGTCTGGCCAATCACACACTAGGGGCCAATTCCAATTCCTATCTTAACCCTCAATCTTAACTGGCCCTCAAAACCAAGTGTTGAGGGTTATTTTGTCACTTAGAAATGGGACACCCCTTAAATGCCGATACGTCTTCAGACTGTAGGGGGCAGAATAACGCCAAAGCTGCGTCCAGTCTGTCAACTCCAAAAAAGAAGAAGAAGAAGAACACATTTACGTCAGGATTATTTATTCTGATCCGTTTGTCAGTCAAGTTATTAGGTTGTCAGTTAGTTATAAGATGATACTCATACAAATATTCAGCTGACAGTTACCACACACCACGACTTATTGAAAAGTAAACCACACCGGCCGACTATTGACAAAAGATGGTAAAATAAAAATAAATGTTACGCAACAATGACGTCAGTAATCCATAATATGGGCCTAAACTAAGATAATACAATGGTTTTCATCATTTTTATATCTCTATTAACAAAGAAAATACTTCATTTGTATCGTACTCGTTTCGCTGCTTTCGACGCCATCTTTGTTATGTCAAAACACGCAATGCATTCTGGGTAGCCCTTGCTCCCAAGGGTGGTCTCTGAAAATCTCAATATTAGATAAGATAAGATAAGATAAGATAGTCCTTTATTAGTCCCGCAGTGGGGAAATGTCCAGTGTTACAGCAGCAAGACAATAAAGATAAGGATAATAAATAATAAACATGCATTACCAAAAAGAAAAATAGAATATATAAAGTACAATATATAAAGATATTAACACTGACTATGAAAATAGGTTTAAAAATAGAATGTAGAATGTACATTATAACCGGAATTGAGGGCGATACAGCCCTTAAACTTGGCCTCAACTTAATTTTTCTAAGAATAGGGACAGCACTTGGACTAGAGGGAGAGCATTTCTGAGATTGAGGGTTAAGATTGAGGATTAAGCAAGGAAATGGAATTCACCCTAGTTCTGCACAGATGATGAGTCAAGAACGAGCTGTAAGAAACTCCCAAACGAGGGCTGCGAGGAAATGAAGACGTCATGGTTTTGTCGCAGCCCTGGGAGAGAGAACTCATTCCTCTGTTCTTGCAGAGTACAGTATGTACAGGCAACACACATCACAAACACAAACAAATGAGTGTGCTAGCTTAAGAAAGTCTTTGTTTTTTTTAACACAATGCTGCCCGTCCTGATGTCAGAGATATAATCTCAAGTTCTTCCTCAGCTTGTGTCCTTGTAGCTTGTAGAACTGTCGCTCTGGCGCCTTCACAATAAGTCAAACATGAAATGTTGGAAGGACAACAGAGGTCTGACCAAAGTAAAGACAAATAACACCATCCATTAACTTGTCAGCAACGGAAGACAAATGAACTCTCCTTCAACTATTAATGGGATTAAGGGCATTCAAAATGAAAAAGCCCAAATCGAGCGCCACGCACTGTAATTAAATGTAACTCAAAGACAGAAGAGAACCACTTTAAATCTGCAGGAGAAAGTGGAAATACTCTGCGTTTCCTGTGTGTGTGTGTGTGTGTGGGTCACTGTTTGATGTCATTGGTTATCATATCATGGCTGCTGATCTGACAGAGGTCTGACCTCCACTCACTGATTGAAGACTGTGCCATTTAAAGCCAAAGTGAAGGGCAACGCGGAGCCGTCGCTGTTAAAAGTCAACCATAACCTTCAACGGCCGCTGAGGATAATGAGACTAGAGATCACTATCATCTTGATTAGAAAACATTCATTTAAGACATTAAATATGTCAACAATTAGTCATAAACCATATGTATATATATATATATATATATATACATATATATATGTGTATATATAATAATAATAGTAATAGTACATAGTAATAGAGGTAGAATAAGGTGTACATGATTAATGATTAATAGTAAAGGGCTAGTATGCTATTTATATATGTTAGTAAGCACCTAGTTAAAGGTGCCATATGTAAGAATGTGGCCAAAAACAGTTACTACATTCAAATTCAAAATACCGAGGTCTTTTAGGTTTCATTTTCTGACGTAACTGGCAACCCGTGGTTGCTCGGCAGCTGAGAGTCTACTGCCTGCAATGATTGGTAGACGGCGGCAGGTGGCGCCACATGACGCCAAAGCATGTTTTAAAAACAAAAACATGATTTGCAGTCTGCAAAATATTTTTTTAATGCAAAATATTTTGTCTGTACTGTTGTTGTTGGTGAGTTCAGTTTGTTATATGAACATTATTCCTGAGTCTCTGTGATATATTAGGAGGATTTTATGATTTATTACATAATGCACCTTTAATGGTGATTATGTGCTCCCTAATCTAAAGTGTTATATGTATGTATATATATATATAGATAGATATAGATAAATATACCTAGTATGTAGTATGTATACTTATATTATAAGGATGTTAAGTCTGAGGTAAGAGATGCAAAGCAGCATTAAGTTGCATGGAACCAACAGATGCATCCCTGTTCCAGCCAAGTCCATTGTTTCTCCAAATGTAACAGATGCCATTGCTGCCATAGCGAGAAACAAACCCTCTGCAGCCGCTCAGCACAATTTTTCTGGAGTCCAAAACTCTACATTTTGCTTTTGACAAACTTGTCCAACTGAGTAAAGCCAACATTTGAAAATAAAAAAGGAGCTAACACGAATCAAGCTTCACCAAACGGCAAACAGCCACATCACCTCTCCAGATGGCCGTCTATTTGCCACAAAGGCTGTAATTGCATAACCGTTACAACAAGACAGACTAAAATTAAGATGCATAAAATTCATTAGCGCTGTCTC
The DNA here is from genome assembly GCF_963457635.1 of Microchirus variegatus. Taxonomy (NCBI): domain Eukaryota; kingdom Metazoa; phylum Chordata; class Actinopteri; order Pleuronectiformes; family Soleidae; genus Microchirus; species Microchirus variegatus. Next base: position 2,016,444 of record NC_139818.1, on the reverse strand, counting down.
TCTGTAAACAAGGCACAAAAGGAGCCCGTGAGTGCAGTCATGTGCTTTGTCCAGGCGGACAGGCACCGTCTCCAAACAATGTGTGGGAGTCGGCACCAGTAACCGACCAGAGGAAGTGATGTATTGCACACTGACTCGGAACAATGCAGTCTGTTCTACCTGAAGGGGAATATTTCTACACCATCAATTTGTGTTTCAGTGGAGAGAAGCGTCTCTGTGACACCTCTGGAGTCGCCACAGAGGCTCAGTACACATGTGGCTTTAGCAGCATTTTAAAATGATCTCTAATAGAGCTGCAATGAAGGATTATTTTCATGATCGATTAATCTGTCGATTATTTTCTCGATGAATCGTTTGGTTCATAAAATGTCAGAAAATGTTAAAAAACGTTGATCAGTGTTTGTCAAACCTGGAAATGACGATGTTCTTGAACGTCTTTGTTTTGTCCACAAACCAAAATGATTCAGTTTTAATGATTTCTTTGTTTATGTGGAGCAAAGAAACCAAGAAAATATTCACATTTAAGAAGCTAAAACGACCAGAAATCTTGCTTTATGAAAAAAGCTTCAAACCGATTAACGATTATCAAAAATAGTTGCCGATCAATTTAGTAATTGATTAATAATCGATTAATCCTTTCAGCTCTAATCTCTAATAATTACCACAGTCATGTGGTCAACAATGCATCACCGTCCGTGCTCATGATGATGAATGTCAGATAATTCAAGTCAAAGAGGGAAAGTTGAAGACAAAGTCAAACAAAAACAACAAACGCGTCATCATTTGCAGCAAATATTATGCATATTCAACCTTTAGTAAAGTGACAGTGAGGAAATTTGCATCATGATGTTGAATTATTGCCCAGCCGCAAATCACAGTAAAATCCTATTCCTCTTCCATTTGATAGCAGCAGGGAGTTTGGAGCCATTTTCAGCTCTGACTCTGTTGTGTGTCTTTACAAATCCCTGAATCAAACTATAGGTGACACACAGTAACACACACTAACACACACAAACACACACACACAGAGATCAAATAGTGCTGAAACCAGACTTTGTCTCCTAACCACAGATGACTTAACACCAGTCCTCGGTTTCAAAACAGATGGCCGAAGATCCCGTTACAATGGCACACATTTAAATGTGATATGATTAATTAGTGGAGTGCAGCTCAGCATGTATTTTTAAACCCACTGAGCCTCATCACCACGGCTCCTCGCTGCCTTTTCCCCTCTTTATTCATTATTCCAGCCTAGCGGGGAGTTTTCTGTCTTGTAAGGGCTGAACTCTGAGGTGACACCGCGAGGCTCAGGGAGCCTTTCAAACTCTGCTTTAGGCTCACACTGCTGCTGCAGACTGAGGTCTGTCTGACATGTGTGACTCCTGAGGCAGGCATGTTGCTAAATGCATAGAGACAGGGAAGATGGCGTGACCCACTTCCATAAGGGTTTTTTACTCTGCTTTCTTTACACAATCCCCACAGGTACTGTGTTCTGCACAGTCGGCGAGAAAACGCACAGTGCGCTGCTGGAAGAAGCTGAGACATCCTCATCACCAGATGCCTGGAAGAGAAACGGAGGATGCAGAAATGATCCAAGTATTCATTCGGTGCGTGGTGAGAATCCAATCTCCAGCAGTCACTCTGACAGTTTTCTGGAAAGACTACATGAGACTTGCATTGATCCTTTTTTTGTGATGTCATCCCAGTCAATACTGATACCACAGAGCAAGTAACGCAGGTGTCTCTCAGGCATATCTTACTGATTACATCAGGCTGTGTCTGTCTGCTTAATTCACTTAGTTACTGAGGGGGAAAGTGACGCTGTTCCAGGCTTCATCCACACACGCACACTCGATTCCCTTTTCTAACGGAACCATCACAGACTGAGGAGATCACCAGTGCGAGGGCGCACCAAAATACACGAGCAGCAAAAGCACGTTTGCGCCTCGTAATGTGCGCTCCTGGTGCATGGAGCGGAAACATGTCCGTCGTTATCACAGCGCAATTACGCACGGAAGAAAAAAAAAAGAAGCAAATATTGACACATTTCCACCGACTCAAACAAGTGTCTTTATGACCGTGAAGACGCGACAAACAACCAGTCGTGATATTTTTCATTTGCACACTTTCTACCCACTCACCTTCCACGCGCTGCGGGACAGCGGCGCTCACGCACAGGGCGATGGAAAGGAGCAGCGGTCCCATCATCCTCTCACGCAACGATCGGGTCCGACTTCCAAGGTTATACGGAGACGCGGAGAAGCAAAAGCCAAAAGTTGTCCCCTCCCTGCGTCGCTTCGCTGTGGCTGCGCTGCAGGACTGACCCGAGAGCTGCGGCTCTATGTCCTCCCCGGGTTTAACGTCCTCCTCCCGCTGTGAGAGAAACTCAGAGGCAGAGAATCGAGAGAACACTCGCCTCCTGGATGATGACGCGCAGGAACAAGTGAGCGATGCCTGCAAGGTCTCTCTCTCTCTCTCTCTCTCTGTCCCTCCCTCCCCCTCTCTCTCTCTCTCTCTCCAGTGCTGCTGTTGATGATGATGATGATGATGATGGTGAACGTGTTTTACCCGCTCCTACCGCAATGGTGAGATGTGGTGGAGAGGACGCGGTAATCTCAATGCTCCAACATTGACAATTATAATGTCAAGCCTCCCGGAATTAGAGACGCCATTGTTTCCTGTACACACTTCCAAAATAAAACACGATTTTTGTAAAAAAAAATATTAATATTAATCTTCTCTTTTGAGAGTAATAATGATATGATTAATGAGACTTGGGCAAAATATCGGATTTTGCTTCGTTTTTTTGAGCTGCAATTAAGTTTTTGGTAACACTTTAGATTCAGGAACACATATTCACCATTAAAGGTGCATTATGTAATAAATCTAAAGCAACTGGCCATAAAATCCTCCAAATATGTCACAGAGACTCAGGAATAATGTTCATATAACAAACTGAACTCACCAACAACAACAGTACAGACAAAATATTTGCATTAAACAAAAATATTTTGCAGACTGCAAATCATGTTTATGTTTTGAAATCATGTTTTGGCGTCATGTGGCGCCACCTACCGCCATCTACCAATCATTGCAGGCAGTAAAGTCTCAGCTGCCGAGCAACCACGGGTTGCCAGTTACGACAGAAAAACGAAACCTAAAAGACCTCGGTATTTTGAATTTGAATGTAGTAACTGTTTTTGGCCACATTCTTACATATGGCGCCTTTAACTCGGTTCTTACTTAAGTAACATACTCGCCCTTTATTAGTAATCGTTAAGCCATTATTAACGCCTTATTCTACATAACCTTATTCTACCTCTATTACGACACAAATTAAGATGTTTCCTTGTTAGTAAGCACCTAGTTAATGGTGAATATAACGTGTTCCATAATCTAAAGTGTTACCAGTGTTTTTCTTTTGAGTTCAGTTCAAGCTTCAGTTCAGTAATTAACCGTTAACTGTTCCAAATTCCATTTCCACTTTGAACGTGATTAATTCTTCAGGCTCCATTCACCCACACATCTATATACATTGCAGCACACATCTATCATATCACCTATTCACACACGGCCATCACAGCTGCGAGAAGCCATTTGGGTTAAGTGTCTGGCTCAGGAACTCATCATCATCATCATCATCATCATCATCATCATCATCAGAGTGTGTGTACTACAGCAAAGGTTCGAACCCCAGCCTTGCTATTGTTAGTGTATTAGTCTTCTCTGAAAATGTGCGAAACTGACAGTGATAACTCTTCTTCCTCCTCTTCCTTTGATTAAAGTGTAAAATCAAAAAGTCTGCTGCTGAGTTGGAACTAAAACTGTGTATAATCTAACATACTGGCCTTGTTTTAACCTCCTTCTTTAACTGCCAATTTGTTCAGTTCTGAAGTCTTAAGAACGCCCAACACTCCATAATATAATATAATTGGCCAGATATGGTCTCAATCTGGCTCTTCTGACAATCGTGGGCGTCTTCTGATTTTAGGATGATTTGAACAGATTATCTGGGGTTAGCAGACACGATTGATGAAGACTGGTTTGGGGATTAAAATGATAGAAAGTGAGGGTCAGCACAATTGTACTCCATTCACTTGGAGTTTCTAACATTTCTGACTGCACTCAAAATGTTAAAAATGCAGCTCAGAACGATGTTTTTTGCAAATACATCTCAGGTGACATGTTGTATAGGTCAGAAATGTTTATCTTTTAACAATTACTGACCTTAAACTGTGAAGAATTTTCCTCCTGACAAATGTTATGCAGTAGTTTTTATCTCTCGCACATTTTAGTAAGAATTTCCCCACAACTGAAGAAAGAAACGGGGCAAAGCTCAGACTTAAAGCCGATGTCATCATCTCAACATCCCATAGTTATCAGCTTGACCTTGAGGTGTGTCCAAGCTCCTCGTCATGAATCATGGACCATATCAAGTGTCCTAAGGTTTAATGTAGATAGAGACCTATAAGTGCATGCACTTGGTCAAGACTAATAAATCATCCTCAGGAGCCACCGTAGAGTCTGCTATCATCAGAACAACATGTCGCCCTCTATTTCTGTCATCAGGACCTCCCGTGGTTTCTGCTTATCAGTCTCTGCTAAATGTGGTTTCTGCTATTGTCACTGAGGATGATTATTAAGGAGAATAAAGGCATAAATATGCACATGAAGACGTCTTAAATAGCACAACGTACGACTTATCTGCGTGGGAGAAAAATCCATAAGTAAGTGCTTTTTCAATTTCATTACATTGTGCTTGTAGTTAGATGATGAAAAACATGAAACCTCCTTTTTTTTCTCCATTAAGTGTCAAGTGACATGAGAAAAAAAAAGAAAATTACAAAAACATTTTTTTTTAAATCTCGAGTTGCAAAGTCGAGATCTCGAGTTTCCAAAAAATTATGAATTTTTTTTTTTTCAAAAAATGTTTTTTTTTTGAAAGTCGAGATCTCAACTTTGAAACTCGGGATTTCAAATTATTATTTTTTTTCGTCATTTTTTTTTTCTTTTCATTTCACTTCGGGGGCTCAGTACAATTGCAGTCACATAACCCCTCAAAAATCCTCATTATGCTTTAGTTAAACCGTTCATTTTTTAATATTGAGGAGGTTTAGTGGCAGAACTCATACATTCAATGTCCTTTAGACAAGAGTTAAAGTGCCAGTGATGTTATTCCTAGTTACCTAACACACTTGGGGAAAGGAATAAGTGAGTGCAACCTGTATTCCCACCATTAGAGGTCACTAATTCTTACACTCTGGACTTCTAATATGGCAGACTCAAACAGCAGAGGTACAATTAGAGGATTGGCCTCTGGCACCGAGGTATATACCTGGTATATCTCTATACTAAATACAGGCTTCTTGACCTTTTCCAACTTTCACTGCTGGCCTACACATTGAACACAGCTTGAACAACTGTATGGCGTAAAATCCCCCACGCAAGTGCATCTAAAGCTGGTCTCAGCCACGGCTTTCTCCAAACTCGCCTCCCCTCGCCTCCTTTGCCCTTGTCTCTCTCTCCCTTGGCTCAGACCAGTGAATCCTCTTCAACTTACATCCATCCTCATTTAGACCACGGGGACCCATTTAGGATGAGCAACGGGCTGGAAAACACAGTGACCTTCTCATATTTTGACTCATTTACTGCTGTTTTTATTTCAGCCACCGAAAGTAAGCGCTGTGTTTTGATTTCTTGCAGAAGTGGCAGAGTTGGAGAGGAACGTCTACCGAATCCACACCTTTAAGGGTGCAGTGATTTCTCCTTTTATCCAGAAGGATCTCGGAGGCTAAAGCACATTTAGGACACGGAAATAATCTCAAATTGAAATATAATGCATGAAGAATATGTGAATTCAGACCTGGAATTGAAGCTCTATTATCTTTCATGCCCTCAGCATTTTCATATCCACAGTTTTAATGAGGTTAACCTCTTTAAAATAGAGGATAAGGTTTTCTGCTCTCCATGTTTCCATCAGCATGTTCTCTCGTCTGTCTCTCACAGAGGGAGAGGAGGTTTCTCCCTCTCTCATCTTCCTCGTCTCATCTTCCTCCTCGTCTCCAGGTTCTCGCGCTCTCCGCCCAAATCAGACGGCGTGGAGTTGTGTTCAAGGCCTCCCCCATCGCCGTCTGCACTCGCCACAAAGCCCAGTCGAACAAAGGCCCACGGCAGAGAGAGAGAGTGTGAGACACAGTAAAGGGAAAGCGATGGTGGCGATGGTGTTTTTGGAGGAGGAAGAGGAGGAGGAGGAGGAGAAGGAGGAGGAGGACAGATGCAAAGCAGGATGGAAACTGTGAGGTGTGGATGTGGGAGAGACGGAGAGGGAGAGGGGAAAGAAACATTAAATGAGATGCTCTTGGAGAAGAGACAGGGAGTTAATTCCAAAGAGAATATTGCATTGTGTTGTCTTTTCCTTTCCTCTGTCAGCACACAGACATAGAACAGAGTTGTGTTTCCACAGCAGACATCTCTATTGTCATACTACTTGAATTTTTTTGGAGTGTAAACATTACAGGCGCACTAGATATGAGATGATGTCTGATTACTAAAGTTAACTTTTACTGTTTCCTCCTTTTTTCCCAGAATAAATGAACATGAGCGCGTCGACTTTCCATAACTCGCCCCCTCTGTGTCGCCATAAAAACAATGATCTGCAAACGCGAGCTCCGTCCCATCTGTTTCCACTGTGTGGTGTTTGCCCAAAACACTGCCCTCGGCACACACTTTCACAAACATCTACTCCTTATTTAAACTGCAGTTTAAAGAGAATCACGATATTTCATTGTGTGTGTGCTTCAGTCTTCAGCTCGTGCTCATGCTCTCCTGTTCTGTTCTGATGCACACGGATATAGGATGACATACATGTGTATATCAAGTGTCACTGAATGAATGGCACAGACCGTCTCACTGTATACTGTTTATTTACAGAGACACTTTAAAAACATAACATTGGACAGTGCTCACACAGTGTGTATTGAAGCGAGTACTGCTGCTGCTTTAGCATCGTTTCTGAAGCCTGTATTTACTCTGACCCTGTGCATCCCTTGTAACACAAAGGGTTGCACTTTAAACGAGAGCTGAAATTATTAATCGATGACTAAATTAATCGCCAACTATTTTTGATAATCGGTTTGAAGCTTTTTTCATGATTAAAACAAGATTTCTGATTGTTTCCGCTTCTTAAATGTGAATATTTTCTTGGATTCTTTGCTCCACATAAACAAAGAAATCCTCATCATTTTAGTTTGTGAACAAAACAAGACCGAGAACGTCATTTCCAGGTTTGACAAACACTGATCAGCGCTTTTTTTCGTACATTTTCGACAGATTAATCGATTACGAAAATAATCGTTAGTTGCAGCTCTACTTAAAACCTACAAAACCTTCAAACTAGAACATCCCTTCAACAAAGTGCGACATCGTGATGAAAGCATATGATGAAGCCTACCTTATGTTCTATATGCTTATATTTTGCCTGCAGGTAGGAACATGTGTTTTTACTGGTGATTTGGATTTTTTTTTGAGTCACATCTTGTCATAAAATACAGTTCCCCCCAAAAATACAGAGTGTGTGACATCACTAGTTACATGTTATTGCTATTGCAAGTGGATGATCACAACACATTCATCCATTTCCACACCATGGACAGATCGTCAGTCCATCACAGAGACAAACAACCATCCACTCTCACACTAACGGTCAGTTTAGAGAGTCCAATTGACCCAATTCCATGTTTTTGGACTGTGAGAGAAGCAGAAGAACACAGAGAAACCCAAGGTTGGCTTTTAACGCTCCCTGGTGAAACCAACAAAATATTTGATCAGATTTGCCTTTCGTTTAGACCAGGGGTTCTCAAAGTTTTGATACCTGAGGGCAAATTTAGGAACCCAACATTGGAGTGAGGGCCGCCAAAGAAAAAAAAAGGAAAAAAACCCCAGAAAGAAATCCCATTTGTAATCATTTTAATGACCAGATTGCAGTTCTACAGTTTAGCGTTAAGTAATATAAGCGTTAATATAATAACGCTTTATAATTTACTGGGTAATTACCCAGTATTTTGGCCATTGTTCTTACCTTCTAATTACAGGTTAATACCAAGTAACACATTTCTGTTACCATATATTTACTGGGTAAATAGCTAGTAATTGGGGGCTGTAGCTACCTGCTTATTACCAGCTTATAACCCAATAATACACTAAAATTCACCATATAGAAACCAGGTAAATACCCAGTATTTTTGTTTACACTTATTGGTCTGTATCCAGTAATGTCCAATAAACATTTAACAAGCTTAGTAGCTCCTGGATTAAAACTATCAACTGTAATTCATTGCGGGGCCGCCAGAAATGTTTCTGCGGGCCGCCATTGGCCCGCGGGCCGCACTTTGAGAACCAGTGCTTTAGACGTCGATGGCGTTTTTGGGGCTTAAAAACGCAAAAAAAATGAACCCACCCTCCAGAGTGGAAATCTTAAAAACGCTCCTGTCTAAAGGGTTGTAAACGCAAAAGTGAGCTCTGAGCTGCTCACGCTGGCTATCCTCCTGTACGCGCTGACGTCAGATCCATGTGCAGTTACAGACAAACAACAACAAACATGTGGGATTATAATCCATCAGTCGGACGTTCAAGTCGCCTTTAGCTGCTCTGATACATTTCACACTTTTGCGTCACCGTGTGCGTGCAGATTTCCACCCGTTCTCCACTCGTCTAAACGCAAAATAAAACTACAAACACCATCAGTGACTGACAGTCATTTCATTTCAGAAAAGTAAAGTCATCAAATTCAGGAGGTGAAAACAAATGTTTCGAACAAACAATCAATTATTCTGTGTCAAGCCCAGCACGAGCCTTTTCAACACACCTGCACAGCTTCCTGCGATGGAGAGGACTTAACAGGGTGGTTTTATAGACGTGAGTTCCTCATCAGGGCTTTGTTTGGCTTTTAATTACAGAGAGCTTTGTTTATTCACACAATCGAGGCTTATTGTTTGATCAGAGTGTGTTTCCAGGTGTCCCCATAAGTCAGAATGTGTTCATGTCACATAATGGGTGAGATCAAGAAGAGAATTTCAGTCCAACACTTGGAGTTAGTGTTTTCAAACTGGGCATTTTTATTATTTTTATTTTACACAGGACTTCAGATCTATTTAGAGACGACTTTCAATGCTTCACTGTAAGGACTTGACTTACAAAGAACTGCAGTTATGACACATGAACAATCCAACAGTCCTTGTTATCATTGTGCTTCACGGCTAATAAGACAAACGCAGGGTTACACAGTTCACTTCGTCTGTGACTTTGATTTCATCTCAACTCATTTTCCAGACCGCGGTGTCTTTCTCTAAGTGAAGGGAAATCCTTTTAAAGGAGGTTATTTCAGAGTTGGAACCACATGTGGAAGATAATTCATTGTGTTTTGTTGTTTGTTTTGATCAGTTTTTCCAATTCCTGAACAGTTACTGTACACGAGCCGGTGCTTTTGGTGGACGTTCTCTTATAGAGCTGGAATGAAAAAGCTTGACTATTCCTGGTGACTTTGGGCCAATTCCAATTCCTATCTTAACCCTCAATCTTAACTGGCCTCAAAACCAAGTGTTGAGGGTTATTTTGTCACTTAGAAATTGGACACCTCTTAAATGCAGATACGTCTTCAGGCCTCAACTTAATTTTTCTGAGAATCAGGACAGAACTTGGACTAGAGGGAGAGCATTTTTGAGATTGAGGGTTAAGCAAGGAATTGGAATTCACCCTTTGACCTGATGATTAAAGCCAGTATTTTTATTTTATTTATTTTCAACAATGATAAAGAATGTTGAAAAGTTTGCTTTTTTAGCAGCTGGCCTGGATTTGCCCTCTTCACTAACCTCAGTCTAGACAAACCTCTTAAAATCCATTCAGCCAAGACCAAACAAATTGGGTCAAAACTTGAGTCACAGGAATGTCGGGCTTTGATTCTGAATTTCCTAATGTGAGTTAGTTACCGGCGGTTTTGCTGCAAACCACGATCGTCTTTAAACAACACTGACTCGCTCTCTTTTCACATATTTCTAGACAAAGCAAAAGAATGTGAAGAAGAGGATCGTTGGTCTGCGCCTGAAAGTAAACCGTCTCAGTGAGGGATAGTGTGTTTCAGGTGAGGAGACTTCATGCTTCACTGAACCGCTGATATAACCAGTTAGTGGAGCTGCTTAAGGCCTGTGATTCAGTATTTAGTGACACCCACAGGGTCTCATTTACTGTATAATCAAGAGCATCACAAGAAGGAGCTTCGTTTGTGTGAGTTTTTCCACTTGTGCTTTGTTTGTGTAATTAAATTCCACCACGAGACGACAAATCACTGTTGTTGTTGTTATTGTTGTTGGTGTTGTTGTGGACGTGCTGCCAAGAACGCATTAAAACAAATATTATGGTAAACAGACAAAATGTTCCGTGTAAAATGCATTTACTTGTACAATTTAATCTGTTTATCTTGCAAATACACCGCAGTTAACCGGATAAGATGAAGGTTGAAATGAGGGTAAAAAAAATAAAGTGATAAAGCGCCGTGTGATATTAGTCAAGGGAAAAGTTTCACAGTCTGGAAAACACTGATTCACGCTCCTACAGGGCCGTTTCTAGCTGTTTGAGGGCCCTATGCGAGACACTATTTGGGGGCCCCTATTTTTTTTTCAAACTCGAGGTAGATATTCCTAACTTTTTCTGATTACCTGACAAACACTTACATGCTTTGCAAATATATGCATAATGAATGCATCCAATACATGCAAATAAAGACAGGTACTTTTAATTCTCAAATGAGTCTGAGTTTGCAGTTTGGGGGCCCCCCTGGTGGCTGTGGGGCCCTATGCAGCTGCATAGTCCGCATATAGCAAGAAACGGCTCTGCTGCTGAGAGATGTATGATGGGATGGAGAAGACGGTCAGTGGCCAACAGCAGCCAGGTTACTCACCCTGAAGAGTCAGGGTGAGGCGTAACCCCGGATTTCCACTGGACGCGGAACGGCAGCGGCGCGGTTCTGCTTCGTCCTCTGCCCGGCGTCAAGCCTTGGGAGCCGGCGGTATTCACGGAAGATCGCGCGATAATCTTGAACGGACGCGAGTTTGCGAGATCCATCGATAGACTGTGTGTATAAAGGAAACAACAACAACAGCTTCTTTCATTCTCCGACGTGGAAGAACTGTTGATCTGGTGTCATAAATGATTTTATGTTTCTCCACTTCAACAATCAGTCTCTCGTCGTACATTATGACGCTCCGAGACGCTCTGATTAATTGACTGTTTACCTGGCAGCAGCGGTGACGACGTAATGTTGATGTGAAGTTGTGACAGGTTATATGACCTGCGTATTGTGTTTTATTTTGAAAGGGGGGCGGGAATGTTTTACTTGGATTCTGTGTCGGACTTCCTGTCTGGTGCGATCTGCTTCGTTGAAATTTACGAGGTTCAGCAGCGGCAACGGAAAAAATAGAACTGATTCGAGCCGAGCCGCTTCTGGGCTGCTGCTGAGACGCGCCGCATCGCGGCCGGTGGGAATGCTCTCATTGATTAGAATGGAAGCGATTTGCAACGGCGACCGCGCCGCTGCCGTTCCGCTGCCGTTCCGCGTCCAGTGGAAATCCAGGGTCAGGCAAACAAGTTATTTCACCCCTCAGTTTAAAAATGTAATAACTATTATTTTCTACACATAAACAGAAAATAGAGAGTAATAAAATATACTAGACTATATACCTGTCCTGTCACCCTTTCACCCCAACCTGTCTAGGCAGATGCTGCACATCTTTGAGTTGTTTCTCTCTCCACTGATGCCTTAACATTTGCTCGTTATGTGAATTGTTGTGTTACACAGAGCCTTGAGATAATATATGTTATGATTCGGTGCCATACAAATAAAATTGAATTGAATTGAGGAGGATGAAGTTTTTCAAAGCTTCGTCAGAGACTCCACAGGCAACAACACTCAGTCATTTCTGAGTCATGGCTCTGATTAATGGCCAAACAAAGAATGTTTCTACAAACATAAATGATGTCATTGAGAATTCATTCTAACAGATAATTCCTCTAATCACATTATTCTTCACCTGAGTCATAATCAGTCCGACCTGGAGACCCAGCTAAATACTTCCACAAATATTAAATTAAAAGAACCCGCCGGCTCTGGTGAACTCCAGAGTCGGTGAGAGACAGACGAGCCAAAAACAACGCCTCTGGTCATGACTGTCTCCGGCACACAAGAGTAAACACACTGTAGTTGGAGCTAATGAGCGAGTTCCTCTGCGGCTCTGGGTTTTGTTTTCTTGTTGTTGTTGTTGCAGAAAATGAAAATGAAAATGAAGGGAACACCTGGGTTCCAGTTGTGTGCAACTCAAGTCGCCGACTTCAAATAGTGTTTTAAACCTTTGACTTAAAACGTGAGTAAATGCCTCGGTGCCGTCGAGCACGCGTGAAGCTGCATCTTTATGTTTTCCCCCTCGCTGTCAAGAGACCGCTTCATATAAGTTTGTGCTCAGAGAATAAACAACAGCTTTTAGAAAGTGAATTACTGACGAGCTTCAAGGACACAGGAGCTGAACCATGTCGGCACCAAATGTCACGGATTAACCATCCATTTTGACAAATGGTACAGTTTAATTATTAGCTCTTTTACCTTGTGAACTATTATTTCAGTATAATTTAATATTTAATACTTCTGTGCTAAGCTTTTCATATCTCTGATACCCTGACAATCTTTTCCGGGAATGTTTACCTTGCCTCTCACACGGTGTCCTCATCCCCTTAAATGATTAGGATCTGGGAGGATGTTCAGATGATGATGATCACCTCTCTTTGTTTAAATATTTGAGCAACCTAATAACTATTCTACTCTTTACTAAATGACGATGAGAGGCGTGTCCACTGTGCCAAATACAGGGGGGTCATTAACACTCGAGACCCCCTGAAAGCCTCAAAGGCAAAATTTGAGGGGGGTTTAAACTAGGGCTGGACGATTAATTGAATTTTATTCATGATTTTGATTTTGGCTTCTCACGATCATAAAAACATTATAATCGAAGAAAAACGATTTATGCGCCGCACGGCGTGGCGTGTTTGTAAATTCCTATGCTCGAAAAACACCTTGAATGCACCCGTGTTACGTGCAGCTGCAGCAAGCGTGTGACGTGTGGAAAAAAAAATTAGAATTTTTTTCCCCCATATATTTTGGAAACTCGAGATCTCGACTATCCCCAAAAAATTTTTTTTCCAAAAAAAAGTTTTTTCATATTTTTTGGGAAACTCGAGATCTCGACTTTGAAACTTGAGATTAAAAAAAATAAAAAATTGTCATTTTTTTTCCCCTCATGTCACTTCGGGTGCTCCGTAATTTCTGGCTGTTTCGTTTAAATTATATTTACAGTTGAGTTTTGAGAATAGCCAATACTGCAGCGTGGCACCTGGGGTGGTGAAACAGTATTGCGCAACAAATGGGAGATGGGGCCCCCCCGATTATTAATGGGTATTTCTCACACTGGGCGTGTCCTTAAAAACACAAAAGACTGGACCCCAAAGTTATATTCTCGTCTTTCAACATCATTCAGAGCAGGAACATCGTCACATAACCTCCTCAAAAAATCTGTGTTATTAACCGAAACTTGACTGATTGCTTTGTTTGTTTCTTAATCGCCCGTTTATCCTTCAGGTTTACCTCAGAAAAAACAACTTTAGCCTAAATCAGTTAATCGATAAGACAACACAGTGACATTATATCTGCAGCTTTATTCTCAATGACAGTGAAATATATAGACATTAAAGGATGGATCGCTGCGTCGCCATCGACTGCTTTAGCGAAAACTATTAATTGATCAAAACGTTAAGTGGCGTTAAGACGGCGACCGACACACCGGCGTTATTAGTCCCTGGGTTTACGATCAATACCTTTATCGATACGTTTGAACCCGTGCGTCTCTTTCAGGACTTTCTTTAATCATGTTGACCTTATAGCTAACACCAGAACGCTCTGACATTATACACTGTGCAGGTTTACAGCGAGATGTTGACCATCACTATCGACTGCCTTGAGAAAAAAACAAAAAAAACATTAAATAATTCCTATAGGTTAAGTGAAGCTATAGGGTGTGCACTGACACGCTGGTGCTCCCGGGTCACAATCATTATATTGACCGTGCTTGTGGATACTGTCCTCCTCCTCCTCCTCCTCCTCCTCTTCACCATCACATGGTCTCAAAGGCTGAACACTGGAATACGACGCAGTGGCTGCCGAGAGATATTTGCATCCGTTCTCACCCAGTCAGGCGTATAACAGCAACATTTATGCACCTCCAGCAGAATATGTAAATAATTCACGGGTTATGCGAGGGGATTGTCTCGTCTGTTACTGTGTCAGGCACCGGCAAAAGTCTGCCATATATTCCAGATTATGTGTCATTTGGACTTTCCTCGTCTTTGCAAAGCAGCACAGTTTTACTCCACAGTGTTTAATTCCATTTCAGCTGTGAGGTTCAAGCAGTGCACGTCCTCGTAATATTGATATGATTCGGCTTTATACAAGGAGGAAAAGTTATAGAATATTATTTTAGTCTGATGTTAAAGCCATACTGTCCAACGAGCCGTGTTTTCCATCGTGGTTACAGTACGGCTTGGTACAGTACGGCACGGTTTTGGAGCAGTTAAATCCTTCGGTCAGGCTTGCGTTTCAACTGAGAACTGAAACTTTACTCAGTAGATGTGGTGAGGGCTGTGTTGGTGAGAGATCTGCGTTACCATTACTCTGGTACCGAAAAATGGAACGGTTGGGGCCCGTTATTTTGGTACTTTTGCTAATGGAAACATAAACAAATATGTACCATACCAAACTGAACCGAATCGCTCCACTCGGTGGAAACGCCTCCATATGTGTTGCCAAAGCCTTTAAGTGCTGAAAAGTGTATTTTCCTGTGTACAACTAATTCGCCTTGCTTGGCACGGCACAGCAACACGACACGACGCGACGCGACACGGCACGGCACGGCACGGCACAACAAGGCACGGCACGGCAAGGCACGGCACGGCACGACACGACGCGGCACGACACGACACGACACGACACGACACGACACGACACGGCACGGCACAACAAGGCATGGCACGGCACGGCAAGGCAAGGCAAGGCACGGCACGACGCGACGTGACACGACATGGCACGGCACGACACGACACGACATGGCACGGCACGGCACGGCACGGCACGGCACGGCAAGGCACGGCACGGCACGACGCGACGCGACACGACACGACGCGGCGCGGCAAGACACTTCCATGAGCAAATTACCTAGTACCTGGTATTTTTTTTAGTCCCTGCTCTGGTGATACTATGCCGTCACATGAGCAAAAGTTCGAGACAAGAATCAAGCCGAACAATGCCGAACAGTAGATCAGTTAAAAAAGACTTAACAATCCTAAATATGTGGGATAATCTCCAACATCTGGTACCAGAGGTGGAAAAGTGGCTTAATTGTAGTAAAGTGACAGAATAAAGACCTGTAAATACATCTGTGTGAACATGACCACAGAGTATACATGTATGTACTCACTTTAAAAGTTCTAAAAATAAGATAAACAAGTTAAATGGAGACTGGAACAGACTCATAATCAGGCAAAAATAACCCATTGGCTTCGGAATTAACACAACACAGCTCTGCAATTTTAATCAAATTAAAAAATAGCTTTGAATTAAAAATGTGTGCCCGGGCCCTGAATGATCATTTTGCAACACTCACACTCTTATCTAGTGTGAATCAAAGCTGGTCCATCAGTGTAACAGAACACGAGCGAGTGAAAGGTCTCTCCTGAGGCCACCCACGCTGGTTTCCATAGAAACGAGGCACCTCAGGGGAGGGGGGGGGGTGTCGTGGATGAGATAAACAGACAAACAAATACATATTTGTAGTTGTGTTCTGCATCTTTACCACAGTTAATTACACACATGTGGATTAAAGTGCACGGTTGATATTTACCCATTTGCATATTTCATCTGTGAAACCGTCGTCGGTTAGAAGAAGAAAAAAAAAAGAAAGGTGTGAACACAGTTACGAACACGCAGAGACACACAAATATAACCAGTGCATCTGCTGGTGTCTCAGGTCCAGATCAATACATGATAAGTGGCTTTAATAAGGTGCTTTGATGTGAATCAGATGTCAGGAGTGTGATAAGAGAGAGAGTCTGTGAATCCCCCGCTCAGATAATACATGTGCTGTAAATATATAAATCTGACTGATTCAGATACAGGAGAAAATCAAGCAGAAAGTCGAGCTAAAGTCAAAACAACATTCTGAATTATTATCACAAATTATTACTTCTCTATATCGGATTAACTCTTAAACTCTGATAAATTGTATATAGTGATGTTTGTGGTGGGAAATGGGCCACGTATGGATTATTTTATTGAAGTTTCAAGTGGACCTAGACCAGAAGTTCCAATTAACGGTGTTTTTTAGTGTGTATCTGCGTCATTACCTTGTTTAAGAAGCCCTGAAGGTTCTAAACAAACAGTTCAGCTACTGCTGAGAACGCTGTGTTTTATTGTAATCTCGGGCTCAGCGAGATCTCTGAAAAAACCCGGTCCGGTTACGTAAACACTGGTTCTCCTGAACAGCAGATCCTCCTGCTCCGGGCACTAGTCCGGGCACATCCGGTTGCGTACATTGAACCGCAGAAGAAGAATAACGTCCGTTGTGGAGGTGTTTCACGAGCGACAGTGTCTTCTGACTCTGGGTCTGACTCCGGGTCAAAGGTCGTCAAAGGGACTGCGGCGGGGAGTCGTGAAGAAGCTATTTTTAAACACTGTTAAAACAATGTTTTGATCATGAGGAGCAGTGCATCCACCGTTCCAGAGGGGGGAGCTGTGCTTCTGAGAGCGGGTGTGCTAGAATATGTCACTTCCGGGTACTGGCCAATCACAAGACTCTGTCTTCAGGGTGAGAGAGTTGAGTCTGAAATATCGCAGCTGGGAAACAGCGTCAGAAAAGAGGATTTCTATCGGCTCGTTTACAGCAACTAGGAGGTTTTTGAGCATAAAAACAAGTTAATGTATGTAAGTAGACCTCCATAACTAACATATATGTGCAACAGGACCACTCTATGTGACCTTTAATATGAATTCAAAGTTTGCTGAACAACCACAGGGTCTTTGTTTGCAGCTCACACGCTCTTTGACTGAGGAATCAAAGTCATTTAAAGCTTCCAGTTAAACAAGGAGCTGGAATTCAAACAGAAAGACGATCACATTTGAGATTTGAGCGGTTGGAGCTCCAGACCTACAGAATATAATCCCAGAGAAGATGATGATTTAATGGTTGATTTTATTTCTTTCCATCACCATTCGAACTTCGTTGTGTAAGAAAATGACAAACGTGGTTTATCTTTACCTTTAAATCAATTCATATTAGTTTTATTGACCTCCGCCAAGGAGGTATATGTTTTCACCGGAGTTTGTGTGTGTGTTAGCAACATAGCTCAAAAAGTCACAGACGGATTTGGATGAAATTTTCAGGAAATGTCCACAATGGGACGAGGAACAAGTGATTGAATTTTGGCCGTGATCCGTAAACGCCATCACTATTTTTATTTCTATTTTGTAGGCACTGAGCTGCCTTAGCGGAGGTCTGCGCTCTCAGAGTGCTTTTATACTGTTTATATGTGTCTTAATCTGCTATACAAATAAAGCTATTATGATTATTATGATTATTGTTATGATTATTATCTGTCTTTTCCCCAAATGCACCTTTGTGTTGTTGTGACATAAGAAATAAAGCTCAAAACATTAAATTGGAAATGCTCCAACAAAGTATTGTAAAAGCAAAAATTGACCCAATTTAATTTCTCTGTGGGGTTTTGTTTTTCTTTTGGCAAAGAAAGAAAAGAAAAGAAACATAATCAACATTTGAGTTAGAACAAAAAACAACCGCATGGACAATAACACGACACTGTGATGCACTCATGGACGCACAGTGACCAACAACAATGACAACAACTGACCTGAGGTAAAACCACACAGGTCACAATGTTTTTGCAGCCACTGCTCTCACCAACACCAGACTTTGAGGAGTTTCTTCTTCCCAAACGATCCGTGCAGCTGTTTCCCATTCGAGTGTTGAGTCTATTTGCTTTTGAGAATTCACAAGGTTTTTGTTTTGGCTGTCAGATGTGGTCGCTGACGTCTGAGTGTGTAAGTGTGTGTTAAAGGACCTAATTACACAGTAAAGATAAGAGGAGGAGGAGGGGGAGTGTGTGTGTGTGTGTGTGTGTGTGTGTGTGTGTGTGTTGCGATTTCTCTGATTCTTCCACTTTAATACAGTTACAGCTACACATGCCGGTGCTTTTAATAGCCTTTTTGTGTGTCGGCGGCTAATTTCTTGACAGATTGAAACAATCGCTTGTTAAAAAAAGTACAAGTGAGCAGTTTATAATTGGAATAAACACCAACAGAACAAATAAACGCTCGGCGGGATTAAAGGCAGCTCTGACAATAACAACATCACAGATTTACACGCGAGTTGAAAAATGTGTTACAAAAAAATGAATTTTCATAACACGCGACGTCTCACTGTCATCGCAGCTGATGAGCAACTCCTGTCTTAAGCAGTCGCCTCTGGACCTTTTCTCTGTAAACTCAAACATGTTGGCATCAACGTTTGGAGACGAGCAAATGAGTTTACAAAATCCTCTCATCTTCCTTGTGCAGATGTCTGTCTGCTCTGTTCTTCCTGCTTCACTCACTCACACACACACACACACACACTCAATGTCAGTGTTATCTGTCACAGTGTCATCATTTCACCATCTGTCTGTTTAGAGGGCTGCTTTTGTCTCACAGGATATTGTTGCAGTTTAAACCTGCATCAGATCACGCACGCAAGCACGCACGCACGCACGCACGCACGCACGCACGCACGCACGCACGCACGCACGCACGCACGCACGCACAAACGCAAATTGTAAAAATGACCTCACTTTGTTGGTTAAAAACCGCTCACTGGTCCTCAGAATGCCGCAAGAACACGCACGCGCGCGCACACACACACACACACACGCTGTTGGAAAACGACACACGAAAGCCAATAAACAGCATGTACTGTACGTCAGCATGAGAGGAAGTTAAGTCCCTCAGTGACAGTGATGTCACTCTGCATTTGTCACTGAAAAGGAGAGAAAATGGAAGACTGTGAATGCAATTAACGCTTTAACACAGAGACGACATCGCAGACCACACGCAATCTTTGCATTACTGCAGCACTGCAGTCAAAGCCAGTGTGTGCTTATTACGGTCATTTCACCACAATTTTTGGCCTGTTTTTGCAAATTTTCCTTTATTTAAAATTGCTAATACACTATTTTAACATGCAGTAACTTGGAAATAACTGCCAGATATTTACAGTTATTCTGGAAAAATGGGCAAAACACTGACTCAGAGGACATTTTCTGGTTAACATAAGAGCGACGAAATGATAGAAAAGGAAAACCAGTGCTGTCTGCACACAACACATCTACACGAGCACAAACAAGGGCCTGATGGACTGAGTGACCACACATCAGTTCTCTCTAAGCTGCCATCATATTTAGTCTGGCACCTAAAGGTCACCTAATAATAAAAAAGTAAAAAAGTTTTTTTTTATTTTTTTTATTGCTTTTGTGAAAGGTCAGACTCAACATTCAAAGATATAAAAAAACAGTGAACTTTAAAGTTAAAGGGAAACACAATTAAAGTCTGTTTATAAGTCTTTAAGATTATTAACGCGCAAATGGGATTTAGTTATTATTAAATAAAATGAAGAAAAAGTATATATATATGTATATATATATATACATATATATATACATATATGTATATATGTATGTATATATATATACATACATATATATATATACATACACATACACATACACATACACATACACATACACATACATATATACATACACATATATATATATATATATATCTATATATATATAGATATATATATATGCTGTTTTATTATGTGTGTGGTCCTAATACTCTTCCATAATATATATATACACATACATACATATATATATACATACATACATATATAATACTAAAAATCGACCAAGAGCAACAAAAAAAACAATTTATTTGATATTTGATGGACGTTGAGGACTTTTTGTGAGCAGCACTAAATGAAGGAGCGTCATGTTTTTGTATCTCATTCAGACTTAAACACGTTCATGTTTCTGCTTTAATCAAAAACCCTGACATCAGATCTGGCAGCGATGTCTGAACGTCACTTGAAGAAGTCTCATCGAGGGGAAATGAAGTGTCTCTCAATCAGGAGCTTCAGCCTCTTCACAAACACTGGAAACTGATTGATTTTTTTATATATATTTTTTTTTCTGGCTCACTCTTCATCTTTAGTATGTGCGGCTAATTTCCAGGAGGTTCTGCATGAATTATGTCACATCACCACAGAGCATGTTAGAATACCCAGGCCTCATTTTGTGCCTGCACCACAACCTGATTAAGTCACCAGCTCCATTCATGTGGAGAACGTGACTCATGGCTTCGTTTCTCTTTTTCTTTTCCTTCGCCCAAGAACAAGAACACAGGATGAAAACTGCCATAAAAATTGAAAAGTGTCCAGGAGCTGGTCTCATACACTACTTAAGCTTATCAACATGTAGTTCATATTGTCATAACTGTGCACAGTTTTTCTTTTTCCTAATTGCATTTTTCTATTACCAGGTGCCAGTCGTGCCTCTGGGGCTTGTTTCCAATAGCACTCCTTGGATTAGAGGAACTTGGCTTAAATGAACACTTGAGCGCGACGCTCACTGAGAGGAAGAGCTCACACTGAGGCTTAGCTCAGGACTCACATGTTCACCAAGTGCACGCCAGCTTTACCTAAGACCACTTTCTTTTTACCTAATAACACGATAAATAATACTGTTGTGTCAAAATGGAAAATGAAAATTGAGATAATTGACAACTGTTTAAAATCCACTGCATAGTCCATGAATTTAGAGACTTCCACTCCACCACATTATTATTATTATTGTTACTCATTATTTAGTTACTCATCATTCAAGTAATATTGAATATGGTTGTTATCTATATTATTGATATTATTCGTATTATTATAATTGCAAAATGATATTAACAAAAAAACGTTTTTGTTTTGCTCTTTTGCTTGTACTTTTTTATTTTAATTTTTATTCATATTCATTTATTCTTTTTCTACTCATTTCTGTTATTATGATTCCCACTTACCTGTCTGACAATTATAATATTTATTATCATTATTATTAATATTATTAGATATACTTCACATATATATGTACATGTATGTGTGTGAATGTGTGTGTGTCTGTATGTATATATATATATATATGTATGTATATGTATATATGTGTGTGTATGCATATATATATATATATATGTATATATATATACATATATATATACCGTTACCGTGTTTCTTACTCTCATATCACACACACACACACACACACACACACACACACACACACACACACACACACACACACACACACACACACACACACACACACACACACACACACACACACACACACACACACACACACACACACACACACTCACACAAAACCACAAATGCTGTTGTTTGTTGTTTTTGTTGGTCTGTCTGTCTTGTATTGTTATTGTATTGTCGTATTGCTAAAATAAAAAATAATAATAATAAAAAAAAATTAATAAATAAAATCCACTGCATTAAATAAAAGAAATGCTGTAAAATTAACAATTGGATAAGCAAACCAGAGCCAGGGCTTCAGTCGATATCATATTTCGCTGCAGGGCGACTGTATCTGTTTTTTTATGCCAAGGTGAACACATGTATGGCAGGATAGTCTTAGTTTTCTATCTTTTTATTCAAAGCCAAAGTCACAACTCATTTATTCAAGGTTACACTGATGCCGTCATTTCTGATACAGACGCAGGAGGAGCAGGAAAACGCTGATACCAGGCAGTATTTACTGTACTGTATGTGCTCTAAAGACATTCCAACATTAACTAAATACAGGACAATCTTTTCTGTTTGTTTTATTTTACACACGCAGTTATCTTGACTCTCAGGATAATCCCACTGAGATTGCAAATCTATTTTTACAAGGGCGTCCTGGCCAAAGAGGCAGCGGCAACAACTACAACGCATCCAAATTACAATAAGACATGAACCTGAAACTAAACGCAGGAGCAGACCAGTGATTTAGATTCAAAGTCCTTCAGAATTCATTTCATACGATCCAGAGAAACCAGATACTGGGGTTTGAGGGTGTTCCAGTCGTGCAGAGTTGTGCAGTAATCTTAGACGACATCGATTCTCTGTGATATCACTGGGTTCTCTCGTACTAGACGTGTGCAGCACACGCTCTTTGTGCTCCAGGATCCTGCCGCAGTATCGTGCCCTTGGGGTTTGTTTATGAACACTATAGAAAATGCTTTGTCTCCCTCAATGCAACCGAACATGTTCCCACTGGAAGCACAGGAACTCCGGGAACACTCGACCAAAACGGCTTAGCTCCATGTTGTGGTTTCAGTAAATTTTGCACGCAGTCACACTGCACGTGACCAATAACCAGCAGTGCATCATCACAGCTATTCGTTTTTATTTAGAAACACTTTTGGATTTTTTGAAAAACATACAGCAGCATCAAGAGGGTAACTTTTCACGCGCGTAATAGACCCACAATTGTCGCTACATCCCATCGTATTGCTGGTAGTTGAGCCGGTTAAAATGTTAACAAATAACGCAAACTTTCTTTTTCTTTTTAATGAAATTAAACGATAACGAGGCCCTTTCAAGTGGGCCCACCACCCACATGAAGGGCCATAAGGGGCCGGTGCAATGTGATATGGGTGGCAGTCGTGGGCGGGGGCCCCGACGGCCCAATCGCGGGACAACAATCCTAGCTATGGGGACATGGAATGTCACCTCGCTGGGGGGGAAGGAGCCTGAACTTGTGCGGGAGGTGGAGCGATACCGACTAGAAATAGTCGGGCTCACCTCCACGAACAGTCTGGGCTCTGGAACCCAACTCCTTGAGAGAGGCTGGACTCTCTACTACTCTGGAGTTGCCCAAGGTGAGAGGCGGCGGGCTGGTGTGGGCTTGCTTATAGCTCCCCAGCTCAGCCGCCATGTGTTGGAGTTCTCCCCGCAGAGCGAAAGGGTCGCGTCCCTCCGCCTTCGGGTGGGGGGTAGGTCTCTCACTGTTGTTTCGGCTTACGGGCCGAACAGCAGTGCGGAGTACCCGGCCTTTTTGGAGTCCCTGGAAGGCGTACTGGAAAGTGCTCCAACCGGGGACTCCGTAGTTCTGTTGGGAGACTTCAATGCTCACGTGGGTAATGACAGTGTGACCTGGAGGGGCGTGATTGGGAGGAATGGCCTCCCCGATCTGAACCCGAGTGGTGTTTTGTTATTGGACTTCTGTGCTAGTCATGGTTTGTCCATAACAAACACCATGTTCAAGCATAAGGGTGTCCATCAGTGCACGTGGCACCAGGACACCCTAGGCCGGAGGTCAATGATCGACTTTGTGGTCGTGTCATCTGGCCTCCGACCGCATGTCTTGGACACTCGGGTGAAGAGAGGGGCTGAGCTGTCAACCGATCACCACCTGGTGGTGAGTTGGATCCGCTGGCGGGGGAGGAAGCTGGACAGACTTGGCAGGCCCAAGCGTGTTGTGAGGGTCTGTTGGGAACGCCTGGCGGAATCACCTGTCAGGGAGGTCTTCAACTCCCACCTCCGGGAGAGCTTTGACCAGATCCCGAGGGAAGCTGGAGATATTGAGTCAGAGTGGACCATGTTCTCCACTTCCATTGTGGACGCGGCTCTTCGAAGCTGCGGCCGTAAGGTCTCCGGTGCCTGTCGTGGCGGCAATCCCCGAACCCGGTGGTGGACGCCGGAAGTAAGGGATGCTGTCAAGCTGAAGAAGGAGTCCTATCGAGCCTGGTTGGTTCGAGGGACTCCTGAGGCAGCTGACAGGTACCGACAGACCAAGCGGACGGCGGCCCGAGCAGTCGCAGAAGCAAAAACTCGGGTCTGGGAAAAGTTCGGGGAGGCCATGGAGGAGGACTACCGGTCGGCCTCGAAGAGATTCTGGCAAACTGTCCGGCGCCTCAGGAGGGGGAAGCAGTACTCCGCCAACACTGTCTACAGTGGGGGTGGGGAGCTGTTGATCTCGACTGGGGACATCGTTGGGCGGTGGAAGGAATACTTCGAGGATCTCCTCAATCCCACTGACACGCATTCCCCAGAGGAAGCAGAGGCTGGGGACTCAGGGGTCGACTCATCCATTACCCAAGCTGAAGTCACTGAGGTGGTTAGGAAGCTGCCCAGTGGCAAGGCACCGGGAGTGGATGAGATCCGACCTGAGTACCTTAAGTCTCTGGATGCTGTAGGGCTGTCCTGGTTGACACGTCTCTGCAGCATTGCGTGGCGGTTGGGGACAGTGCCTCTGGAATGGCAGACCGGGGTGGTGGTCCCTCTTTTTAAAAAGGGGGATCGGAGGGTGTGTTCCAACTATCGGGGGATCACACTCCTCAGCCTCCCGGGGAAAGTCTATTCCAGGGTACTGGAGAGGAGAGTTCGGCCGATAGTCGAACCTCGGATTCAAGAGGAACAATGCGGCTTTCGTCCTGGCCGTGGAACACTGGACCAGCTCTATACCCTTCGCAGGGTGCTCGAGGGTTCATGGGAGTTTGCTCAACCAGTCCACATGTGTTTTGTGGACTTGGAGAAGGCTTTCGACCGTGTCCCTCGTGGCATTCTGTGGGGGGTGCTCCGGGAGTATGGGGTCGGGGGCCCTTTGCTAAGGGCCGTGCGGTCCCTGTACGACCGGAGCAGGAGCTTGGTTCGCATCGCCGGCAGTAAGTCAGACTTGTTCCCAGTGCATGTCGGACTCCGGCAGGGCTGCCCTTTGTCACCGGTTCTGTTCATTATTTTTATGGACAGAATTTCTAGGCACAGCCGGGGGCCGGAAGGGGTCCAGTTCGGGAGCGGTTGGATTCCATCTCTGCTCTTTGCAGATGATGTGGTCTTGATGGCTCCTACGAACCAGGAACTCCAGAATGCGCTGGGGCGGTTTGCAGCCGAGTGTGAAGCGGCGGGGATGAGAATTAGCACCTCTAAGTCCGAGGCCATGGTTCTCGACCGGAAAAAGGTGGCTTGCTCCCTCCGGGTCAGTGGAGAGATCCTGCCTCAGGTGGAGGAGTTTAAGTATCTTGGGGTCTTGTTCACGAGTGAGGGAAGGATGGAGCGTGAGATTGACAGGCGGATCGGTGCAGCGGCCGCAGTAATGCGGTCGTTGTATCGGTCCGTTGTGGTGAAGAAGGAGCTGAGCCGAAAGGCAAAGCTCTCGATTTACCGGTCAATCTACGTTCCTACCCTCACCTATGGTCATGAGCTTTGGGTTATGACCGAAGGAACAAGATCCCGGATACAAGCGGCTGAAATGAGTTTTCTCCGCAGGGTGGCGGAGCGCTCCCTTAGAGATAGGGTGAGGAGCTCTGTCACCCGGGAGGAGCTCGGAGTAGAGCCGCTGCTCCTCCACATCGAGAGGAGCCAGCTGAGGTGGCTCGGGCATCTGAATCGGATGCCCCCTGGACGCCTCCCTCGGGAGGTGCTCCGGGCATGTCCCACCGGGAGGAGGCCCAGAGGAAGACCCAGGACACGCTGGAGTGACTACGTCACCCGGCTGGCCTGGGAACGCCTTGGGGTCCGCCCGGAAGAGCTGGAGGAAGTGTCCTGCGAGAGGGAGGTCTGGGCGTCCCTTCTCAGACTGCTGCCCCCGCGACCCGGCCCCGGATAAGCGGTGGAAAATGGATGGATGTATGGATGGATAACGAGGGATTGGAAGTACACGGCATTTTGAGAGTTGACTGTCGAGGTTTAGCGTCAAATTTTGTCGGGGGTGGATATTCTTCACTGTACTAATTCATTTTAAGCTCAAAAACATGGCTGTACTGTCCAATATTGACCATCAACGCAGCGCTAATAAAAATGAGGGCCAAAAGAGGAAAAAATCTTTTTTTTAAATATATTTTTCCAAAATGATTTGGCGACCCCCAGAAATCATCTCGCGACCCCAAGGTTGAGAATGGCTGACTTAGACAATAGCGGCCCTGTTTTGCCCAAATGTTGCACCGGATTCACATCTAACTACTTCTCCACAGTTACGGTGATTCCGTATGACTGACAGCTTAATGCGTCGGGCGTTCTTAGCAGATATAAAAACAAGATTGCACTTTATAACTCATATTTGATCTGTTTTAAACACCTCCATAAACCTCCTGTCGTCTCCCGTTCGTTGGTCTTCATTTTACACACTTTTACTTCCCTAGTATACAGAGCTCCCGTCTGTCACTGTTGTACTTTTACTACTATAAGGACAACATTACACAGTTAAGGTGAATGAAAAGTGGATTTTTCCTTTACATGTTCTGTGCTTTAAGACACAGATGTAGCTTGTTTTCTTTCGTCGTATGAACAGCCGTGAGCTGTTGTTGTTGTTGTTGTGTCTCTGATGTTCACATTGTCCTCGTACATGCATGTGTAAATTGTGTGCCACGACGCAGCCTGGTGTTTACATCACATTAAATGCAGAGTGAGAAAAGGCATGAAAAGTGTGCGTGTCTGTGAAGCACAGTGAGCGTGTGGTTGCATTCACTGCGTATGATGTTTGCTCTTTTCAGTCATCTGTGCGTTTGTATGAGCTCTAGAGTTAAGTGTGTAATTGATTCTTTTTAACCTACGCCTCATTTCCTGTTTGCCATTGTCAAAGCGGAGCGTTCGCCGTCATCATCATCATGTGTCCTCTCTCCTCTGTGATGGTGTAAAGTGCTGGGAATAAATCAAATAAAATTTGATTTGATTTGATATAGTCTGAGACGCCCTGGGATTGAGCTGATTTAGCTCAGCTTTATGGTCGTTTTTGAGGAGGTTAACGTGCATAAAAACACTTGAAATTTGACACGGAGGTCGGGTTGTTGGAAAATGACATAGTGGCATAGGGCACTAACCCGTTTGTAGACCCAGGGCTCTATAGCGCCCCCCCAGAATTGGGTCATGGTAAGACAAAAGCTGTCAGATTGGGACAAAATTTGGTGAGTGTGTCCGGCTTACTTCACACTTTTCTATCGTGTCTAAGTTGCACATAGTTGTTCTGATTTTAACCAAACTTGGTACACTTGTCGCTCTCATGATTACAACAAAAATCTCTAATTTACTTCCATTAGCTCGGCCCATCCAGAAGTCGGCCATTTTGGAAAAACAAAAAAGGCTAATCTCCTCTGCATTTGAACGAACTTGTCCTTGTACGTTTGAGTTAGCCACGTCAAACTCGGTCCATATGTTCTAGACAAGCTACTTATTAAAAGTTGTCAAAGGATTTTCTCTACGTCAAAAGGCGTGGCCTCAGTGCTCTGACAAAGTTGACCTAAAAACGGCAGGAAAATGACTTTAAAATTCCAGTTTTTGAAAGCTTTAACATAAACAAATCTACATGAAATTTGGGGCGAGGGCTCTATCATGACTGCGTGCAGCCTTATTTTGAGGAAATAAATGATATAAATAATCAATAAAAGACAAACCTGACTTTCCCTCAGTGTCCATGCACTCTACTCTCTTGCTCCTGAATCCATATGAATACTGAAACACCACTAAAATCAAATCATGTTTCTTTATCGATTATCTCCATCCCTAGAAACTTCTAATCCCAATCCACCCTTTACCTTTTGAGTAGAGATGCTCACAGACAGTGAAAACACAGCCTCCTAAAGGTGGACGTGTAACCATTTGAAGTGCTCGTCACGTACAGCCTTAATCCATACCAGTCATTTAATGCGCTCTAATTGAGATTTATCAAATGATTAGTCTGATTGGCTATTGGTCCATTTCCACGAGGAGGAAACCGAGTGATACCGCGGCGCTAAGTGGAGGCAGTGAAAGAAAATGTGATGTTGGCGTATAGGACACGGCTGAGCCTTTTAAAACCACAGAGGTCAGCGGAGCAGTGTATTTCCTGCTCAGCAGATTTACTGTGCCATTGCTCTTTAAGATGCTTGCAGACTTGCCACCGTGAACCTTTAGACCTTAGGAAGGATGGATCTCTGCAGTGAGCGGCCCCTGCTGCTTGGTGCTTAATCACAGTCAATTTAATGTTTCCATTGAGGCAGCGTGGCCTATGCCAGTATTTTAGCTCATATCACTACGGCTACATCTACTCATACAATTGTATCACACTTTTTCTCTCTCTCTCTCTCTCTCTCTCCCTTCTCCGTGGTAAAGCTTTAGGGTTTGCAGCGACAACAATTCAAAAACTGTCAGCACACTGCTCTACCATTCTATTTCCTTTTCTTTTAGTGTTGATTTTATCAGCGCCCTGTACAATACGGTATAATGGAATCCAACATTGCCTCTCGTGGAAATATCACTGTCCCTCAAAAGCACAGTGTACTGTATAATGCAGTACATCACGCAGAGCCAATATGCTGAGTCCAAGAAACCTGCTCCTGCATCGCCGTCGCCTTTTCTGCTGACTCGCGCACTTTTATCGGCATGTAATATTTACCCGGGACACGGACCTTCACCAAACAGACAAGGAAACGCCGGCCTCTAACTTCTGATTGTGGTGTTTCCCCCGTTGGACGTGAGCTTGATTAATATCGCCTCGCCGTTGAAAATACTATCCGTAACGTTGTCTTTGATGATAAATGGGAGCTGTGTAAACAGGAGATGTGGGATATGTAAATGACTTTGTGTCTTTGCTGCGCAGAGAATTCTCCATCTCCTGGATACAGAAGAGAGGGATGGTGATGTGGAAGGGATTCTTGGTGCTTTGTGCTCATGCAAGTATGTTCCAGTGGGAATTAGCTCTCTAACTGGTGCAGGGAGGGTTTTTTTTTTTTACCATAGAAAACTGTGAAATTAACTCAATATAAGACGTTCAAACACAGAAGGAGAGAATTCAGGGTCAACGTCCATTGGATTTGAGTCCGACACAGGAATCAAGTCGAACTGTAGATGAGTTAAAAAGACTTAAAGCGGACCTAGACCGGAAGTTCCAATTAACTCTGTTTTTTAGTGTGTATCTGCGTCATTACCTTGTTTATGAAGCCCTGAAGGTTCTAAACAAACAGTTCAGCCACTGCTGAGAACGCTGTGTTTTATTGTAATCTCGGGCTCAGCGAGATCTCTGAAAAAACCCGGTCCGGTTACGTAAACAGCGGTTCTCCTGAACAGCAGATCCTCCTGCTCCGGGCACTAGTCCAGGCACATCCGGTTGCGTACATTGAACGGCAGAAGAAGAATAACGTCCGTTGTGGAGGTGTTTCACGAGCGACAGTGTCTTCTGACTCTGGGTCTGACTCCGGGTCAAAGGTCGTCAAAGGGACTGCGGCGGGGAGTCGTGAAGAAGCTATTTTTAAACACTGTTAAAACAATGTTTTGATAATGAGGAGCAGTGCATCCACCGTTCCAGAGGGGGGAGCTGTGCTTCTGAGAGCTGGTGTGCTGAATATGTCACTTCCGGGTACTGGCCAATCACAAGACTCTGTCTTCTGGGTGAGAGAGTTGAGTCTGAAATATCGTGGCTAGGAAACAGCATCAGAAAAGAGGATTTCTATCGGCTCGTTTACAGCAACTAGGAGGTTTTTGAGCATAAAAACAAGTTAATGTATGTAAGTAGACCTCCATAACTAACTATATATATATAATATATATATAGTTATAATATAATATATATATAATATAATATATAATATATGTGCAACAGGACCACTCTATGTGAGCTTTAAAACAGGTATAGAAAGTTTAGAAACCCGAAATCTTGAACATAAAGAACGCTTCTTCCATTAACAATCCTAAAAAATCTCAGTATTTAACAGAGGAGTCATGTACTTTAGCAACAACACCACTGATCGTGATCAAAATAACATTTCACAATGGTATGAATAAAATTCTCCAGCTGCTAACAAGCTTAAAAACACCTCCAATCACAACTGGGATCACACACTCCCTTATATTCATGCTGTTAAAAGTAAAAAATAGAAAAATTGAATGCATTATAGCAATTAACACAGCTGTGTTTTGTTGGTTGAGCACTCACGTTGTTTTGCCAATAACACAATACACATAAACGAAACCATTTGCAGAATAATCTCTTTTCATTTTTAATTCACCGTGCAATTATATTATCATTTGAAGTTAAACGACTTTATATTTACACTTTCAATTTCCTGTAAAGTCTGTACCGTCAGTTCAACTCAAATGACTGATATACAGGGGCGCAGCTTGTGAACAGGCAGGGCAGGCAACTGCTTGGGGCCCCCGAGCTGATAGGGGGCCCCCGAACACTCAGAGCCTGAGGGCTGTTTTTACTGAAATGTGCAGTGAGCAGCCACCTCCCCGTCCCCCTTAAACAACAATGACATCTCAGTAGGAAACCCCCCTAAAGGGGCCCCACCTCACTTTAACCTGTGTGAAGTTATCGTTCTGCCAGTTGGATTATTTACAGTGTAATGCATATCTTTTTATATGTTTTTTCAGTTGTTTACAGTATTTTATTGTTCTATATAGAGTCATTATTTAAATGTGTTGTCCTTGAGACCTCATGATCATCTAAACTGCTGTTTTCCGCAGTAAACACTTAAGAAGCTTTTCTGAAAACCACAACCACCGAGATCATGTTGTTTTTTAATGTTTCGCCCGCGACGCCGCGCCGCTTGGTCTCAGCTGGTCGGTGACCTCCAACATCACTGCCAAAGCACATCCATTTTTAGTAATAACACACACTTGGCCGATCACGCCTGAAGTGAAACAATAAGCACAGTGTCCGGAACACTGAGCGCTGAGCGTGTCTCCTCAGAGCTGGTGTCTGTCCGCTCTCACACGGCCAAGATAATTTACAGTCACTACAGCGACGGCGAGAAAAAAAAGACGATGGACATATTGATTCCTGAAGGGAGATTTACAGGAATTCACAGAGGGAGAGGAATTCCCCAGGATATTAGAGGACATTTATTAACTGTTATGAGACGCTGTTAAAAAAGCAAGTTTGATTAACTATGGGCTGTTTTAATACCAAGATAACAAAATGGGCAAATGAACCCAGTTTATGAAACTGACAAGCCCTGTGGATGGGAAGAAAAATTAAATTTTTAAATATTTCATGTGTGATAAAATAAGCGTGTAGTGATATACACTAGCAGTCAAAAGTTTGGACACACTGCAGAGTGAACGCAAAATAATCTGATATAGTTAGAGTTATTTCACACTTTTTTGTTTACTACATAATTCCATGTGTGTTCATTCACAGTTTTGATGCCTTCAGTGAGAATCTACAATGTAAATGGTCATGAAAATAAAGTAAAAACATTCAAATGAGTAGGTGTGTCCAAACTTTTGACTGGTAATGTTTATATACATATTTTTTCGCCGGAGTTTGTTTGTCTGTCTGTCTGTCTGTAAGCAACATAACGCGAGAAGTCGCAGACTGATTTGGATGAAATTTTTGTGAAATCTCCACAATGGGACCGGGAACAAGTGATAAGATTTTGGGCGTAATCCGTAGATGCCATCACTATTTTTTCGCTATTTTGTGGGGGGCTTGTGCAAAGGTCTGCGCCAGTGTGCGAAATACCCATTAATAAACTATTTTAAAAAAGAAAATTATGACCAACCATATATTTCAACTTTGAAACTCGAAATCTTGAGTTTCCAAAAAATGATGAAAAAAAAAAATTCTTAAACAAAATTTTTCAAATTTTTTGGAAACTCGACATCTCGAGTTTCAAAGTCGAGATCTTGAGTTTCCCAAAAAATTATGAAAAAAAATTTTTAAATGGTTTTTTTTCATAATTTCTTGGAATTTTTTTAAAACAAAATTAAAAAATTTAGTTTTAAGAATTTTTTTTTTTTTTTTTTGAAATCTTGATCTTGACTTTGAAACTCGAGATGACGAGTTTCCAAAAAAATATGGGCTTGTGTGGACCTTTTCCACAGCGCCATTTGGAAAGCAATGAATTAATACATTAAAAATACACAATTTGAAATAAAATAAGTGACATTTTGTCTGGTTAAAAATGATAAGAAAGCATGCAAAGTGTATTATGTATGATGATCATTTATGTAAAACTGAAATTACAAAAATCTTTAGGATATAACATGCTTTCCAATTACACCGCAACATGTTTAGACCCCCCTCAAATTTTGCATTTGAGGCTTTGGATGTCACCCTGTACTTCGCACAGTGGTCTGCGCTCTCCGAGTGCTTCTAGTTTTCTAATGTAAATGAGCATAGAAAATACACTATAGGGGAACGCCTGTGGTTCTATTTATCACGGTCAAACTAAATTAAAATTCATATATGAACTGGCCAAAGATGTGAAAAAGAAAGGAGAAAATAAATGGGAATGAGTTCAGTTGCTTAAAGCGCTCACATGTTTGGCGCCGACAGTCGCTGAGTGAGTTTGGCTTATTTAAAACGAGCCTTCTATCTCCTACCTGGCAGAGGGATAGTCACTCATTTCCAAAGAGCCATCTTGCCAAATGCCCTTCATTTATTTCCTCGGCGCGTGTGAGAGAGGCGTGTAGTCGGAGTCATGACAAGCATAAACCAATAAAGCTGGAAAACTTCATCTCTCCTTCACTGATGAAGAGACAGGGCCTGTCTCGCTCTTTTCTTCCGTACGTGAGCAGATTTATCACGACCACCTTAAAGTGGGGTCACTTCCAGGCCGGCGCCGGTAAATCAAACTCAAATTTATCTACGGGTTTCAACGCCTTTTCCTGCACAAACACAGAGCGAGAGAGAAGAAGAAAGACTCAGCGTAGAAACACCGACGTGACTGTGATGTGTAGATGTAAGCTTATTTATGATTTATTCTCATTTTTTTTCTCTCCCTCCTTGACTTCGCCTTTGCATTTCAATGGCGTCTCCGAGCTCGAGAGGACGTCTGTCACTCAGTCGGCGAGCGAAAAAAGTGAAGAACTAAATCGACCGCTGTCCGACAGCAACGCTGACACGCACAGAAAAACCCGCCCTGCAGCCTCGTTGTTCTGAAAAAAAGAATCCATACGCCGAGCTTCGTATAGAACACCACACCGCGCTGCAGTGAAGTGCATAATGCAGGAGCATTATTATTTTAATTTTTTTTGCTTTTCTCTCACTTGACACCGCATCAAGGCCGCGATCCCGACCACATTCTCCACATGTTCGGTGTGAGACGTGTCAGTGCGACAGTGTCAGCCTCGAGGCAGCGGAAAACACGTCAGACTGATGAATAAATGTCATTTAGCAAATGAATTCCATCTGTCAACGAGTCAGTGAAAGAAACAGAAGAAGAAGAGGATAAATGTTAATTAACGCCTTTTAAAAATATGATATCACTTCTAATTTACATCCTTGGGGTTAACACATGACACGCTATTTTTAAGATGCTAGAACTTACATCAAGGCCACATTATACTTCTCCGACTGCGTAATGCGTTATCCGACTTCTGCGTCGTGGTGACGATCAGTAGGGGCAGGGGTCGCTGCGCAAGGTTGTTGTGCTTTTGGCTACAGTGAGCAATGGCGTCCGAGAGAGAAAGACTGTTGGTATTGAAACAGTGGCCGTTTCTCACTTTTCTGTGTCACGGAACGCAGTTTTAAGATAATTTGAGGCGAGAAATTGGCCATTTAGAGTCTAAACATGTGCTGTGTGTGTTAAGATATGACGTATTTATAGTTTG
Source organism: Microchirus variegatus (assembly GCF_963457635.1). Classification (NCBI taxonomy): domain Eukaryota; kingdom Metazoa; phylum Chordata; class Actinopteri; order Pleuronectiformes; family Soleidae; genus Microchirus; species Microchirus variegatus. The sequence continues at coordinate 1,982,680 of NC_139818.1, read as the reverse complement.
GCAGCGACGTTGTCGTCGGTGATCAGCTCCGCCTCTGTGGACGCTCGGTGTGCACCGTGAGCAGCGTTATCTCGGCCTGTCCTGAGGACCAATCGCAGCTCTTGCCGTCTCCGTTGTCCCTTGACGAAGTGACGGACACTTAAAAAATATTTCGTGCAGTCGGAGACGACGCAAAGGCTCTGCGTATCCTACGCAGAGAGCACTTTACGCAGGAGTATAAATTGGGCTTTAAGATTCTTACAAAGATACAAACACCGCACTTGTATATAAGTGTTCATAAAAGCATGAATGACAGTAATTAACGACATTAGCATCAGTAAAAGTACACACATGGCGGTTAAAATCATAATAAACAGTTATAACTGCACTTAATTATAAGCAGAAGTTCGATCATAAGACTCTAGTAAGACTTGATTGGTGTGACGGTGATTAAAGGACGACTGAGTCGACTGAAAACAGGTTCTGCACATGCCAATAATCCTCTGGAGGGAAATTGAATTTAGACTTGCCGCATGCAGATTTGTGCCGCGCTTTGTTTGTGATGTGATCCTCTGCCATCTGTGAATCTTAAATGATTGTTTTTGGTCACCGAGGTTCGGTGCCACGCCGCGGCCAGAGACACTGACGGTAAAGTAGCCAAACACAACATGATTCAGTGACGACTGGCTCAAACAGCAGCTCTGCGAGGGGAAAAAGAAAAAAAACCCTCTTATCACGTCTGAGCAGATTTCCAATACTCCGACGCCTAATACAGCATTAGTGTGCCTGCATTGTTTTGCCAGTGTGAATTACATTATATTACAGAGAATGAATTCAACACAGTCAACTACAGTTCCTCCGACAGTCTGACTCAGCCGTAATAAATCACGGGATACACTGTTGCACACAGAGTGCTCGTAAAACACAATAACACAGAGCTGGCTTCACGTTCTCCTCTAGACTGGCAAATAAATGCATTGGCCATATTTATGACGTGTGCTCACATAAACCCTGAATCACCGCCATGTATGAACAGCGTATGGGAAATGGAAAAAATCGCAGTAAATGTTCATGCAAATAAAGCTCATAGTTATTACAGCAGAATAAAGGAGGGGATTGTTTGCCTGTGTTTGGTGCAACCATAGTGTTTTTTGCTTAAACCTGTGAGACAAAGACATGATGGTGTATTTGTCACGTGTCGCACAGGAGAATAATAATATACAACGCCATATAAGCCCCTTTTCAACCTATGGTCCCGGCACGGCACGGTTCTTATATAATTTATATAATTGTCTGTGTTTTTTTGAATGGCCGAACCATACAACATCAGTAATTTATTATGGATTTACACCAACAGGAGAGCACATTAATGCAGCGGTGGGATATTTAAGCTTTATTGATATTTCTTGCAAGCGACGTTTACAACGCAATCGGCACGATACTGAAAACACACCCACGAATTTCAGACGCGGCATGTCCGATCGTTTATTGGAAATCTACACGTGGAAATGTAATAAATAAAACCGTCATGACCTCATTGAGACCTATTAATGCAAACGCCATGAGCTGGCAATGAAACGTCAGTTTAATAATGAAAAGAACCACCATGGGCTTAGATTTAGATTAAAATATGACGTGTGGCCTTCATCCAACCCTGACAATTAAATAAATACATTTAAATTGAGTGACAATGTCCACAGATGCTTTTTAGTGCTATATAAAAAAAGCTGTAGACAGAAGCACAGCAGCTACAGATTTCTATCGTTGGACTCTGGTTGAAAAACAGTAAGAAACACCAATGAAAAGTTTCAGGTGAATTCTACTGCCAAACATAAAACTGTTATGTTTTTAACGACAATCATATTCGTTGTGACCGGATATGGGTTTGATTTACCGCTAAAATAAACCTTTTCACAACAAAACAGCAAAGAGAAGAGAGATTTTACAACAATGGTTCGGCGAAGCTGTTTCTGTGCTTGTTATCCTCTTTGGTGTCGAGTGCTTTTATATATATTTTTGGAATCGTTGGAGATTCTGCTTTCATTTGAGTGTATTCTGTATGTCCTGTGTTCTGAATCAAGTGCTGCATGGAGTTTGATATGCAGTAATTCATTTAGTTGTTATACGAGTTGTGTTTTACAGAGCCCTGTGACATGAGGAAAAAAATTAAGAAAATTGTTTTTTTTTTAATCTTAACTTTATCGAGTTATCGAGTTTCAAAGTCGAGGTCTCGAGATTCAAAAAAAAAAAAAAATTTGAATTTTTTTTTTTTATCATCTTTTGGAAACTCGAGATCTTGACTTTGAAACTCGAGATCTTGAGTTTCCAAAAAATGATGAATTTTGAAAATTTCTTAAAACAAAATTGTTCTTTTTTTTTGGAAACTCGACATCTCGAGTTTCAAAGTCGCGATCTCGAGTTTCAAAAAAATTCTGAAAAAAAAACAAAACTTTTTTTTTTTATAATTTCTTGGAAAAAATGTTTTTTGTTTTTTTTTAAGTTTGTTTTAAAGGTACAATATGTAGTATTTATGGGTTTATATAACCCAAAATCCATATTTTTATACATATTATGTGCTCCTGCATTGTCTAGTCGCTGTATAATAGTTTTTGTTTCATTTTCGTAGTGTTTCAAAAAGTCATGTAAAATAACATGGTCGCGGGCCGCGGTTGCATAGCCACTGTTAGCAGCGAGACGCCATGTTTCTACTGGAGCCTGTAAAGACAAACGCGAGAGAACAAAACAAGCGTCTCTTTACTTGTAGCGGAAGTCCCGCCTCCTCTCTCTCCGCTTCGTCTGCTACGGCCGCGGTAGCTCCGCCCTCTCCCTCGCCTCACGAACCTCATCTGCTGACACGGAGAAAGACGACGAGGACGACATTTGACCGGCTGCGGATACCGTAGCGCTCAGGGAAGGGAGGGGGTGAGCAGAGCAGCAGGTCTTTGTTGTAAATTTCAGCCTCTCCTCTAGATGGCACTATAAACTACTTATTTCCCCTTTAAGAATTATTTTTTTGAAACTTGAGATCTCGACTTTGAAACTCGAGATGTCGAGTTTCCAAAAAATTCTTAAAAAAAAAAAAAATCTTAAAAAAATGTTTTTCAAAAATTTTTTTTTCAAAATTTTTGGAAACTCGACATCTTTAGTTCCAAAGTCGAGATCTTGAGTTTCCCAAAACATTTTTTTTACATTTTTTTCTGAAAGTCGAGATCTCGACTTTGAAACTCGGGATTTTAAAAAAGAAAAGGCTTTTTTTTTTTTTCTCATGTCACTTCGGGGGCTCCGTAGTGTTTAGCACATGTTAAAAAAGGTTTATATAGCCCTGTCTTGTAGCCCAGATTCTGCTGTTTAACATCACTGCATTCTGTCATGATTATGCATTATTTCAGTGTGTTTGCCAGTGAAGAAAATGTTAAATGTAAATGAGTTTCCAGGTCTACAGTTAAGAGAGTGGTATTTCTAAGCAAATTAATGAATATATATTGAATGCGTGACTTAATGATATCTCAGTTATTGTGCTATATATTTTAGTAGTATATAGAAGCATTTAAATGACAGTTCTTGACAAAAAAACTAACTCTATAAGTAATGTTACCAAGGCCCCGCTGCTACTGAAAGTGCTGATTGTGCAAGTAAAAGCACAAAATCAGCAGGGAAAACTACAGTAACTTCCAGCTGTTTTTTTTCTCCTCCTTTCTTTTTCCTCCAAACACCGACATGAAACTGTTCTTTTAACCTCAAGGAGAATCTTTACCTGGAGTCTCTTCCTCGCCCACTTTCTGCTCCAACCCTCCCCAGGAGGACGACGACGCCCCACAGTGTGGAAAACCACTGCAACAAAGAATGTTTGGCTGCTGCATGAAACAGAGAAAATGTCGCCGTCACTGCTTCGGTTTTATTGAAGGAATATTTTTCAAATATTGGTACATTATTTCCCTCAAGGCAATCACGACACTGAAAACAAATCTCCTCCCCATCTTTGCTACAGGGGTTCCGAATTTTCCTATTTAACGTCATGATCATAAACCAAACAAACAATCAACATTAATGTGGCACATCCAATGAGTGCTCTGACATTACTTTGGCACCTGGGCCCCTTTTATTGCAAAACACCTGAAATGCTTTAAAATGGAAATTGAATGGACTCCCCTGGAGATTTGTGATGAAAGGATCTTAGCAGGAAATCAAAGTGCTTATCAAACACACAGTGTGGCTGGCAGCTGCTCGGTCTGTGATGACCTCACAGATTCCCATTGCTCAACACTTGGCGGCAAATGGGAGACGATGATAAATGGGCAGATGAGCACGGAGGCAGCGCAGCGCGGCGTCACAGAGGCGGGGAACAAAGTTAATATTGAAGGAAAAGTGCCATCAGCGAGGGAGAAATCCACTCTGTCGATGGGAGCAAACAATAACGGGATAAAATATGAGCCAAAAAAACTACATTTCTTTGGTATCAGCGCAACAAGAGAACAAATATACAGGTTCTGTATGGGGAAGCTCAAATGTTCTCTGAGAATCAAATTAATTGGTAATTTAGACGACACAGAAACTATCGAATGACTGAAACAACATCGTACTGCAGATGTAACACAATCCAAATTACCTGCAGCAAAAAAAAACACACAGCCCAATCAAAATAAAGTGACACTAATGAGTCTGAGAGAGTGATGGGAAAGGACATTACAAACTTTAAGATTTTTATTTGGAGGTTATGTTAAAGCGGACCTGGACCGGAAGTTCCAATTAACGCTGTTTTTTTAGAGTGTATCTGCGTCATTACCTTGTTTATGAAGCCCTGAAGGTTCTAAACAAACAGTTCAGCCACTGCTGAGAACGCTGTGTTTTATTGTAATCACGGGCTCAGTGAGATCTCTGAAAAAACCCGGTCCGGTTACGTAAACAGCGGTTCTCCGGAACAACAGATCCTCCTGCTCTGGGCACTAGTCCGGGCACATCCGGTTGCGTACATTGAACCGCAGAAGAAGAATAACGTCCGGTTCCACACCTCCGCGGTGTTTCACGAGGGACAGTGTCTTCTGACTCTGGGTCTGACTCCGGGTCAAAGGTCGTCAAAGGGACTGCGGCGGGGAGTCGTGAAGAAGCTATTTTTAAACACTGTTAAAACAATGTTTTGATCATGAGGAGCAGTGCATCCACCGTTCCAGAGGGGGGAGCTGTGCTTCTGAGAGCTGGTGTGCTGAATATGTCACTTCCGGGTACAGGCCAATCACAAGACAGTTTGGAAGGCTCTACACTGGCTGACCAATCACAAGACTCTGTCTTCTGGGGGTGAGATTTATGTCAGAAATATCGCAGCTGAGAAAGTGTCAGAAAAGAGGAATTCTATCAGTTCGTTTACAGCAACTAGGAGGTTTTTGAGCATAAAAACAAGTTAATGTATGTAAGTAGACCTCCATAACTAACATATATGTGCAACAAGACCACTCTATGTGACCTTTAAATAAAAAAAAACAAGGTCAAGTCACATATTTTGTTTTCCTTCTCCCTCTCAGTTCACACCAAATAAGTTTCAGATTGTTGATCGACTTTCTAAATCAGGGCTCACAGAAGTGAAATCTCAGCACATCTTAATCAGGAAGTATAGTTCATAGCGTTCCGGCGATGCTACATAAGATGCATCAAAGCGGCGTATTGACACCGCTGTCAAAGCAGAAATCTATAGTGTAATTGTGTGTGTAATAACCACTGAGCGCCGTCTGTTTCTTCAAGGGCAAAAACAACAGATATAGCAACAACACACAAAGTGATTGTGAGCAATTGTCGAGCTCTCCATCATCGCTAATGTCTCCTTTTCAACAATCTCCTGCAATTCTTCTGACATTCTTCCACTTCAGCGTTTGCTGATGAGTCTCCTTCATGTTTTTCAAATCACCAGGTAAAAAAAAAAAAAGGAGCATTGTCATCCTGGAAAACACCGTTTCCTTGAAGACAGAAATTCATCACGGGGTAAAAAAAAAAAAAAGTGTTGTATCTTATCACAGAAGTGCTGCAGAAGTGTTCAGACACTTTCTGCAGATGGGCTGAAAAAGAAGTGTTTTCATTACGTTGCATCTGCTGTTGTTCGCGAGTGAATGAAATAGAGACTAATGATCTTTCAAGGAGATAGAATATAAATCAATCAGCTAATGCAACTGCACACACACACACACACACACACACATTCTTGTACTTGCTGCATACTGAGAACCGGATATAAGTGCTAACACGTTGAGGACCTGAATTGACACTTTATAAATCAACACAATTACAAATATCTACTTCATGAATGACATCTGTAAAGAACTACTGGGTGCAGTACCATAAAATGTCTGCAGGTGGAGCCCCAGAGAAAAAAAGTGTGTGAAACACCAGGACTGGAAAACATTGGTTTTTGTACCAAATTAAAGAGCTGTGTTAAAAAAATAGAGAGTAAAGCATGTTAACAACTTCAGGAAGTGATTTCAATGAAGACAAAGTGAGGACCGGCCAAAATGTCCTCACTTTGTAAAAATGTCCTCACTTTGTTGGTTAAAAACCCTCACTGGTCCTCAGTTTGCCGCAAGTACAAGAACACACACGCACGCACACACACACTGGTTTTGCATCATTTGTGTGGACACTCATAGACCTTTACCCATCCATCCATCCATTTTCCACATGAGGGTCACAGGGGGCGCTGTGCCAATCAAACATAGGGCTTTAGGCCGCTGACTCTGGACAGTTCACCAGTCCATCACAAGGACACATAGAGCAGTGGTCTCATAAGATAAGATAAGATAAGAAGTCCTTTATTCGTCCCGCAGTGGGGAAATTTACAGTGTTACAGCAGCAAGACAGTAAGGATAAGGATAATAAATAATAAACATGCATTACCAAAAAGAAATAGAATATATAAAGTACAATATATAAAGATATTAACACTGACTATAAAAATAGGTTTAAAATAGAATGTACATTACAACCGGTCTGCAGAATATACACAGTATGCACATGGTATTTATAGTGTAAGGAAACAAGGCTGAGCTATTAAATAAGGATAATAAATAAGGATAAGGATATTGCACTGATGAGAAAGCTACAGTATAAAAAATTTGACAGTATGAAAAATGACAATATATTGCACTTCAAAAAAAATTTACATTATGAAAAAATATATACAGTATATTACACCAATGAGAGTTAACAGTATATTGCACATGGAGAGTGGAGTGTGTGTGTGTGTGTGTGTGTGTGTGTGTGTGGGGTCTACTTAGAGCAGTACTTGTTGTACAGTCTAACAGCTGCAGGGAGGAATGACCTGCGATAACGCTCCTTCAGACATTTTGGATGTTTTAGTCTGTGACTGAAGGAGCTGCCCAGTGCTGCGATGGTGTTCTGCAGGGGGTGGGAGAGGTTGTCCATCAGAGATGATAGCTTGGTAGCCATTCTCCTCTCTCCCACCACCTCCACTGGTTCCAGGGGACATCCAAGGACAGAGCTGGCTTTCTTAATCAGCCTGTCCAGCCTCTTCCGGTCTGCGGCTGTGATGCCACTGCCCCAGCAGACCACTGCGTAAAAAATGGCTGATGCCACTACTGAGTCGTAGAAGGTCTTCAGGAGTTCTCCCTGAACTCCAAAAGACCTTAGTTTCCTCAACAGGTAGAGTCTGCTCTGACCCTTCCTGTAGAGCGCAGCAGCATGATCAGACCAGTCCAGTTTATTGTTAAGGTGAACACCCAGGTATTTGTAAGATGTCACCATCTCTATGTCCTTTTCCTGGATGCACACCGGCGATGGAGGAGAGTGTCGTCTTCTGCGGAAATCCACCACCAGCTCCTTAGTTTTCCCCGCGTTGAGCTGGAGGCGGTTCCGCAGGGACCAGTCCACAAAATCCTGAACAAGTTCTCTGTACTCTCTGTCGTCATCGTCTGTGATGAGGCCGACAATGGCAGAGTCGTCAGAGAACTTCTGCAGGTGACAGGAGGGGGAGCTGTAGGAGAAGTCTGCAGTGTACAGGGTGAAGAGGAACGGAGCCAGAACTGTTCCCTGTGGGGCCCCTGTACTGCAGACAGCCATGTCCGACACACAATCCCGAGTCCTCACATACTGGGGTCGATCAGTCAAATAATCCACAATCCAGGATGTGAGGTGAGGATCAACCTCAACCTTGAAATAATCATTAGTTGCAGTTATTTCTGTATGTTTTTTATTACTATGTTAAATTTGAATCACAAATACGTTTATGTTGTCAACTTTTTTCATTCCATATCAAAACAATCACTTTAAATGTGAAATATCATCATAAATATTATCGTTTCCATGTCTTTTTCACAAAAAAGTTGGCTTTTTTTGACTTCACCGCCCGGTCCTTTACTGACCAAACTAGACCCCTGACATAGAGACAAACAACCATTCTATTCTATATAAAGTCAATTTACAGTTTCCAGTTTACCTAATCCCTTGTTTATGGACTGTGGGAGGAAACAGAACCCAGAGAAAACCTACAAACACAATGCAGGCTCTCGAAGCCGGGTATTCATGCTGCAAAGTCAAGAGTGCACAAACTGTGTGGCCCTAGACCTTAACCATCACAACCTAATGTCTAACCTGAAACCCAATTCTAACTCTTACCCTAAAACCAGGTCTTACATCCTGAAAAAGCCCTTTAAAGACGTGTGGACCAGCAAAAATGTCCTCACAAAGATAGGTTTGCTTGACCATTGATCCACTGAACTGGACTCAACACACACACACACATAGGCATAATCCTAACTGTAGCCATAACCAGTTAATCCCTTACCCTAATCTTAACATAACCACAATTCCAATCTTAGCCAGTTCCTCAGAAACGAGGCACAAAGTACAAACACGGAAAACACAAAGAGCTAAACAAGAAACAAATTAAAAGGCTCTAGACTTTTTCCCATAAAGTGCTTCTGCTGTCCTTGAGAGGCGGCATTATTCTATTGAAAGCACACACTTTATATGTAAATGCCAGAAGTGATGATTGTATTATTCTAATCAAATTGCCCTTTAATATTTCATAAGTCGTGGGTGGAAGCCAGAAAACAAACGGTGGCTGTTGTGTTCAGGCTCATGCCATAAAAACCCGCTGCGCCTGCAAACGACCGCCTTTGTTTGTTTGTGGAGGTGTGGAAGAAAAATGCTAGAAGCCATTTTTTGATGTGACGTTTTTTGGCGCCAGATAAGTGACAGTTACACTCCTAAATTAGCATGTTTATTGCTTGCTGTTGCCCTGCCATGCCTGTTTGCATATCAAGCTCGTAAGTCCGCCCGCCCTCTGTCTGTTTGGTTTTGAAGTTGAGGGATTGTTAGGCACACGTTAAGTGGAACTATCCGTGCGCCCAGAGAGACCATTGTTCAGCCCAGTCTCACATTAGGCACCGCACTCATTGGCGGCACATTATTGCATGTGCTCTCTTGGCCTCATTACGCCCGCTTAAAACATCACAAAAGTGTGCGACGCCGTCATGGAATAATAAAAACAAAAATAGATGTAAATAAATAAAATGGGGCCCTTAGTTCAACCAAGTTTCTTACTTGGTTTGACCCAACAATCGTATTTATTTAAAGCGGACCTAGACCGGAAGTTCCAATTAATGCTGTTTTTTTAGTGTGCATCTGCGTCATTACCTTGTTTATGAAGCCCTGAAGGTTCTAAACCAGGGGTTCTCAAAGTTTTGATACCTGAGGCCAATTTAGGAACCCAACATTGGACTGAGGGCCGCCAAAGGAAAAAAAAAAGAAATAAATCCCATTTGTAATAATTTTAATGACCAGATTGCAGTTCTACAGTTTAGCGTTACGTAATATAAGCGTTAATATAATGTAATTTAAGCATTAATAAAATAACGCTTTATTATTTACTGGGTAATTACCCAGTATTTTGGCCATTGTTCTTACCTTATAATTACAGGTTAATACCAAGTAACACATTTCTGTTACCATATATTTACTGGGTAAATAGCTAGTAATTGGGGGCTGTAGCTACCTGCTTATTACCAGCTTATAACCCAATAATACACTAAAATTCACCATATAGAAACCAGGTAAATACCCAGTATTTTTGTTTACACTTATTGGTCTGTATCCAGTAATGTCCAATAAACATTTAACAAGCTTAGTAGCTCCTGGATTAAAACTATGAAATTGAGAAATGAGAATATTCGAGGGACGGTTTGGAAATGAAGAAAGAAAAGGTAAGAAAGGGTGAGATGATGGAGGGAGGGACAGTGATTGTGACAAAGGACAAAGGATGCTGAAGATGGAGCTGCTGGGATGTTGTGAAGGAGGACATGAGGACAGTTGGTGAGGGGACAAGATGGAGGCAGATTATCTCCTGTGGCGACCCCTAAAGGCAGAAGCCATAAGAGAAAGGGCCGATTCCAATTCCAATCTTAACCCTTAATCTTAACCCTTAATCTTAACTGGCCTCAAAACCAAGTGTTGAGGGTTATTTTGTCACTTAGAAATGGGACACCCCTTAAATGCAGATACGTCTTCAGACCGTAGGGGGCAGAATAACGCCAAAGCTGCGTCCAGTCTGTCAACTCCAAAAAAGAAGAAGAAGAAGAAGACATTTACGTCAGGATTATTTATTCTGATCCGTTTGTCAGTCAAGTTATTAGGTTGTCAGTTAGTTATAAGATGATACTCATACAAATATTCAGCTGACAGTTACCACACACCACGACTTATTGAAAAGTAAACCACACCGGCCGACTATTGACAAAAGATCGTAAAATAAAAATAAGTGTTACGCAACAATGACGTCAGTAATCCATAATATGGGCCTAAACTAAGATAATACAATGGTTTTCATCATTTTATAACCCTATTAACAAAGAAAATACTTCATTTGTAGCTTTCTGCGCCATCTTTGTTATGTGAAAACACGCAAAGCATTCTGGGTAGCCCTTGCTCCCAAGGGTGGTGTTGGAAAATCTCAATATTGAGGGCGATACAGCCCTTAAACTTGTCCTCAACTTAATTTTATCTGAGAATCAGGACAGCACTTGGACTAGAGGGAGAGCATTTTTGAGATTGAGGGTTAAGCAAGGAATTGGAATTCACCCAAAGAAGCATCTTCTAGAGATGTTCATATGCATAATAGACTAAAAAAAATGTACAATGACACAGCTTTTTACATTACTAAGCTATCATCTATTAACATACATTACAGTGAATGCAAAGCAGCAGCTACAGTGGATAATGTTATTGGCACATACTTATCCTCAACATACTGTACACAGTGACTCGTTGAGTTGTTTTTCTTTCAAATCAAGAGCATTTTTATTGGACTGGTGTTTTACCTCAGGTCATCGAGGTCTCTGTGCTTTCGCTGCGACGCCTTCCCTCTGAGGGATTGTAAGAAAATGAGACCGAAAGAGGAGTTAAAGACGCTGCCAGGTCCCTCATGTATAAGAAATTAGGTCACGGTATACAAGAGAGAGATGAGAGATTTCTGTGTACAATAATATTATACTGCGGTATAATTTATGCAGGTTTTCAGGGGTATCACTCCCTGCAGACTTGGGTGTTCTATCTAAAGATCTCCACATGCATCAGTGCTTGACTTTATTTTTGGCAAAGCTGTGATGCCATTAATTAGAACAGAGACAACACGCTTTCTCACAACTTCTGTATAAAAGATGCTTTGTGTTTTTTTTTGTTGTTGTCTTGAGGTCTAAGTTGCTGAGACAAAGCCGAGTTATAAAGAACAACAGCACGCTCACACTAACAGTGTCCTTGTTTTATTGTTTTTTTTGCTGCGCTCCTATTCTTCAGTAAGTGCCCAGGTGGCGCCGACAGCGGAGCAAACAGGGTCAGAGACACTGGCTCTAACAACGTCGGCTGTGTCCATCCCAGGGGAGCTAACGCTTGCTCAGGGTCGAGTAAATCACAATCATAAATTGGGAGGAAACGACGGAAAGAACGCGCGACAAACACGACTCCCAATTTGTCACAATTACTGCAGAAACAGAGAAAGACGAACCAAAGCGGCTCCGGCTTCAGTGACATTAATAAAACATCAATTAAGTTATACAACACGGGCGTGTGCGGTGGCTCGGGTTTTCACAGAGACTGTGTTTACAGAGCTAACGCTAAGCTACTGTATCCCCCAAATAAGTGCAGATAGTGCTGAGAGTTAAGCTGCATGTCGCGCTGAGAGCTAAGCAAATGTGACTTAAAACAACGTTCAAACAGAAGGAAAATCCAATATAATTTAACATGCAGAAATGTGCGCTGAAAATTAAATTAGCATCCGAGAGAAAATGTCAGGATTCTGTCGTCTGCGCTGCTGCTTTTACTTTTTCCACTGGACAATTTATTTCACAAACCACATATTGATAAGAAATTGTTTTGACCTCCTCGGAAACGGGAGGCAGATTGTAAACGCAGGTGGATTTTTAACTCATTCTCAAACTACACACTCAGTCTAGACAACCTTTTTTTCCCCCCTTTTATTTCTGTTTTCCCCCTCACTTATTATATATATAAGAAAGAGTATGATGGAATAATACTCGTGAGGAGCCTGCAACTTTGCAAACTCAAACTTAAACACATACTTCAGCTTTAAAGGCTGCAAAAGGGAGAAAACACAAATGCGGCACATTCAGAGTTTTTCAAAGAAATTGTGATAATTAACCAAAAGCAAAAACTCCACGGCTGGATTTTTTTTTTTAATTTCCAATATCAAATTAAACCAAGCACGGTTTCCACTGTAGACTGTGGATAAAGGAGCAGCCAAGCATTTCTGTGTGTGTGTTTAAAGTTATATGTCACACTAACAAGTCTAAATATGAGAAGACTAATAAATGATCTTTAAAATATCTATTGATTTTTTTTTATACACAGATTTTATCTTATTTAAAGGGACACTGTGTAGTATTTATGGGTTTATATAACCCAAAATCCACTTTTTTATACATATTATGTGCTCCTGCATTGTCTAGTCGCTGTATAATAGTTTGTGTTTAATTTTCGTAGTGTTTCAAAAAGTCATGTAAAATAACACGGTCACAGGCCGCTGTTGCATTGCCGCGACGCCATGTTTCTACGTGAGCCTGTAAGGACAAACCCGAGAGAACAAATCGAGCGCCGAGACGAGGCTGAGAGCGGATCTTTTTTACGCGTTTAGAACGGAGGAGCACACGTGTTTTACGGCGAATAAAGGAACACCAGTACCTGACCGTATACCCGCACCACGGAGAAAGACGACGAGGACGACATTTGACCTGCTGAGGACACCGTATCGCTCTGGGACGGGAGGGGGTGAGCAGAGGAGCAGTTTGTTGTTGTAAATTTCAGCCTCTCCTCTAGATGTCACTATAAACTACTTGCTTCACCTTTAACTTATACTGTGCCTGTTGTCTGTTGTACCTTTTTGCACTGATGTGACAGTTTCTACCTCAATTTCGTTGTACTTTGCAATGACAATTAAAGATATTCTTCTTATTCTTCTTCTAATGTCATATTTACAGGTAGGCTGGTGGTTAGCAGGTTTGGTCCCTTGCGTAATCGCAGCAGCTCTGATCAAACCCTTCATCTGAACAACCAAAACACTTTTAAATCCTTATTAAATCTTTATTTCTGTTGAAGGTAACCGGCTGTTTCATTTCATCACCTGCGTTTGCAGAGCTGCTGCAATCTTTTACATCAGGGTTTGCCTTTGAGAAAGTTGTCATTAATAATGCACTCATAAACACTCTTGACGCTCATCTGTGCTAAATACAACGCCCAGGCCTCTTCGGTGTTGAAGCCCGGTGACGCATCGGTCCAGCAAATATTTGACAAGAAAAAAGCCTTGTTGACAAAAATGAATCAAAACAGGAAACAGAAACACTAGAGTGCTTTTGCTCTGCTGGAACGGGGACCCGTTGTTGTGTTTGTGACAAATGTGACAGAGAAAGACGTGGGACGGGTTTGTTCAGTGGAGCAGACGATACTGGTCACAGCTGAAGTGAAACACAGAGGGTGGGTGATGGGTGTGTTGGTGGTTTGCTCGGTCGGTGTTAGGGCTGGGCGATATAGACCAAAAGTCATATCCCCATATATTTAGGCTGAATATCGATTAACGATATATTATATCCCACTATTTTATTCTGTAGTGAGAGCTGTGAAATGAAATGTTCAGTCAAAGTCAAAGCCAAATATGACACAATATGTCACAAGTAGTTTTATTGAAACCGGATATTTCAGTGACTTGATTTTTGGAAAATCAAGAAAATAAATAATAAACACAGGTTTCTTCACCTGGATCATGAATTAAATCCTCAGCTGTTCAAACAATAAACTGCAAACTGTACCAACAGGAGAACCTTTTTTGAAGTCAAAGCACTGTGAGGAACTCTTACACTCGAACTCTAACCCTAACCCTTAGAAATAAGGGTTCCAAAAGGTTCCTTCTACAAGGGCTGAGGTTCTACCTGGAACCATTTGCTTCTGAAAAACCCTTTCCCAAAGAAAGGGTTTTTCAAGGGTTCTTGGTAACACTAATGGTTCCAGTAAGAAACATTTTGATCCAGAGAACGCTTTAAAACCTCTTTCCTGAATAAAGGGTTTTAAAAGGGTTCTTGGTGGAACCCTTCTACCTGGAGCCAAATAGGGTTCTCCTATGAGGACAAGCCGTAGAACCTTATATGGTTCTGCTTAGCACTTTTATTTCTAAGAGTGTAGTCAGTGTCACAGTTTTAAAAAAAGGAGAAAAAAATTAAAAAAAAAACTGGAATTACAAAGCCACTTTGGGGAAAAAGGAGGGAGAGGATCAGTCACTTAATCAGGAAGTGAGATGAAGCTCGTGCTCCCCAAACATCATCGAATGAGCTCTTTTATTGAAAGAGAGCGGCAGCACAAGAGAGTATAAGAACATTCTGGTGCTGCGTGATGTTTTATTTATCTGTAGCCCTGATGTTGAGCCGTGCCCAGTGGACAGTGAGTTGCTGGTGAACTTCTAACCAAACAAAGATTTAGGGAAGTGCCTCTGCAGACGCAGTCACACTGTCAGACGGCTATAGGACGATGATAAAATAGCCATTCAAATGGGCTAACTTCATGTCTTGTTTTACCAGTGTTATATTTCTATGATGCACGGTGCAATAACTCACAAAAATGTAAATACTTAAACCGATTATTCCGGGACACAGTGCTCTATCACTGAGAGTATTTTTTTTCTTCCCCACTTGCCAAAGTCTGAAGAGAACGTGTGCTGTGTTCTCATAAATATTCTTATGCCTGCGATGTGGAGGGAAAAGAATGATGTGAAAACCACAACTATACCTAAGCCCTGCAGAAAACCACGGAAAACCCTGAACCAAGGATAAAACTAAAAAAAAAGAAAACTGGAGGTCAGTCGTCCTGTGTGAGATTCTGAAAATGGAAAGTGAACAAAAATGAAGGTTGAAAACCAATCTTAAAACATGTTTTTTAACATGTTTGTGGTTGAGCATGCTAGTAAACAATGGGAAATGGGAACATCTACATCTAATTAAACTCAACCAGACCAGGCTGTGGGTCGTGTTCTGTTCTGTGCTGTGGAGTTTATTACTAATGGCAAAGCTCTCACATTTACCAAGACACTCAGAGTCACCTCATTAGGAAAGTAAAGCTCAGCCTCTCTGTCTGGGACCTTCTGAAAATGAAAAGCAAAGTCGCGCGGTCAAGCAGCACGACGGAACCAATTTCAAGTTCCATAATGGCCTTCCTTGATATTTCCAGTCCCTTTGCTGCCTCACTATCCCACAACAAAGAGCTGCCATTTGGATGCTAGTGTTTTATGTCAAAGCAGTTCTGTACTCCAATACTGTCGAGAGGTTTCTGACCCACAACGACAGCTCCAGCGGCTCATAACTCACATCAGAGCACATCGGTAATGAACGCTGTCTGCCAGTGAGTGAAGCCTCAATGCAGATCCTCTCAGTTGTTTAACTGACAGGGTTTTTACTCTGCACAGATACGGAGCAGGAAAACCAGCAATAAAAGAGAATCCAGGTCAAATCACAGTCAGCAAAAACATACTGGACTTAAATCTATCAGCCACTGGTACAATTTGACGATATAGGTTTTGAAGTATTTAAAAGAATAGTGGTTGTAACTGGAAAATAGATATTATCTTAAGAAACTTACTCCGTAATACAGAAACGTTAGGTACGAATAAACAATGGACATGTATCTTAACCCTTAGTAATCTTAGGGTTTCGTCTTCTTATGGGTTTCTTTCCGCCAAGCGATCTTTGAATTGTGAAATTTCACAAACTCAATTAGATTTTAAAGGTCACATAGAGTGGTCCTGTTGCACATATATGTTAGTTATGGAGGTCTACTTACGTACATTAACTTGTTTTTATGGTCAAAAACCTCCTAGTTGCTGTAAACGAGCCGATAGAAATCCTCTTTTCTGACGCTGTTTCCCAGCCGCGAGATTTCAGACTCAACTCTCTCACCCAGAAGACAGAGTCTTGTGATTGGCCAGTACCCGGAAGTGACGTATTCAGCACACCAGCTCTCAGAAGCACAGCTCCCCCCTCTGGAACGGTGGATGCACTGCTACTCATTATCAAAACATTGTTTTAACAGTGTTTAAAAATAGCTTCTTCACGACTCCCCGCCGCAGTCCCTTTGACGACCTTTGACCCGGAGTCAGACCCAGAGTCAGAAGACACTGTCGCTCGTGAAACACCTCCACAACGGACGTTATTCTTCTTCTGCGCTTCAATGTACGCAACCGCACGTGCCCTAGTGGCCGGAGCAGGAGGATCTGCTGTTCAGGAGAACCACTGTTTACGTAACCGGACCGGGTTTTTTCAGAGATCTCGCTGAGCCCGAGATTACAATAAAACACAGCGTTCTCAGCAGTGGCTGAACTGTTTGTTTAGAACCTTCAGGGCTTCTTAAAAAAGGTAATGACGCAGATACACACTAGCTTTAAACATTTTGAGTACTTTTTGCCCAGGTGTGTTTATATAGTTGATAAAAATCTATATATATATATTTTTTTATCAGATTGTCTCGGTTGTGCTGAAAATAAGGGATATAAGAAACTTGATATTGCACATTTTTATAGCCTCTGTACAAACCGTACGTTTACACAGTAAAATGGAAAAAAGCAGCTGAAATGCTCTGTGTTGTAAGGATTAAATAGGTTAACATTGAAAGGAATCTAAACTGTACAAGAAAACATGTTATGTTCTTCACAAAAATAAATCCATGCTCTCAACAACATCATCTGAGCTCTAAAGTGGAGTGGTGTTGAAATAAGACATGCAGGGATGGACACTCATTGCTTTATAGATATAGAACGATATAGAGACCTAATGCATAGATGAAAGAACTCGATGGAAAAGAAAAAAAAAAAAAACATTCATCAACATATCGCTGACGTGGTTAAAATGAATCCCATCAACTGTGCAGTTATCTGGAGAGACTGGTTCTCTCTCACACACACACACACACACATATATGCAGAGTGCATGAAGCACTTATGCAAAGTAACATCGTGTTACATACAGACGACAGAAAACCAGCACAGCGATGCTTTAAAGGGAGAGACGAGAGAACACAATTTAAACTGTATCTGTTGTTTATCAGTTTTATGTGAACACAGCAGAGGAAATTAGTTATGGCCTCATAAAAGATCAGGCTGAAAAAAAAAACAGTGTTTTTAATGCAGAGGCTGCTAAGGGAATATGAAAATCACGCAAAATGATCCGTCATCCGCGATAAACAGCTGATTCTGACGCGTTGTTCAGTATTGAAATGTAAATAAAACACAGTGAATATTTGACGACTTGTTAGAGCAGAGGTCTGCAAACTTTAGGATGAAAAGAGCCATTTTTGTCGCATATCCACCCATATAAAATTAATCTGGAGCTGCAAAACATTTGACGTCGACAACGGATGTGATGCACAAAAATTGTCTCTACAAGAAAGTGTGAAAAACACAGGAATAAAATCAAAGTAAACACATTGTTTTTTTTCTTCAAAGCTATAGGAGCCACTGCAGAGGCGCTGAAGAGCCACACGAGGCTCTAGAGCCACAGGCTGCAGACCCCTGTGTTAGAGGAAGCTGAGCTTCCCTCGCTGTCTTAGAGCAATCTTTATTTTTACAGCACTCTCCATACTTTACGTTCATAAAAATGAGCCAAGTGAACTTTGAACTGTGAAATTTCACAAACTCAATCAGATTTTAAACATTTTGAGTAGTTTTTGCTCAGGTGTACGGAGCCCCCAAAGTGACATGAGGAAAAAAAATAAAATTAAAAAAATGACGAAAATCAAAACATTTTTTGAAACTCGAGATCTCGACAATCCAAAAAATGATGTAAAAAATGTTTTTTCCCCCCAAATTTTTATTTTTTTATTTTTGTTTTCCATTTTTTTTTTTCCATTTTTTTTGGGGACACTCAAGATCTCGAGTTTCAAAGTCGAGATCTTGAGTTTCAAAAAATGATGACATTTTTTTTTTTTTCATATTTTTTTTTTTCATATTTTTTTGGGTAACTCGAGATCTCGACACTCAGGTGTGTTTTTTTTTTTCATCATTATTTGGAAACTCAAGACTTTGTACTTTGAAACTCGAGATCTCGAGTTTCCAAAATATTAATTTTTTTTTTCTGAACCTTTTTTTTCAATTTTTTTTCAAGTTTTTGGGAAACTAGGGATCTCATGTTTCAAAGTCGAGATCTCGAGTTTCCAAAAAATTATGAAAAAGAAAAAAAAAAAATATATTTTTTTTCAGGTTGCAGACCCCTGTGTTAGAGGAAGCTGAGCTTCCCTCGCTGTCTTAGAGCAATCTTTATTTTTACAGCACTCTCCATACATATAAAACACAACCAAGCGGCCCAACACAATCATCTTGATCCATACATCTAGGACAAAAGGAGCCGAGTAAAGTTGCTTATGAATTCAGAAATAAGTCTTTCCCTTCAGCTTCCACTCCTTTCCAGATTAAGGCTGAAATTCCTAACAGTGGCGATCATCCCAGAGCGCCTCCTTCACTCTCTGAGGTGAGTAATGTGGTGACAGGGAAGGATTCCTCCCCCGCTGCGCTACAGATGCAAGTGCGGCTAAAAGAAGCTTATGCACATTTTAGGTCGCCGGCAAAATGCTTTGAAAGTGGGGCAGAAGGCTCGTGATGTGACGACAGGTTGATATCAGTATATAAGAACCTCAGGAGTAATCCTTAAAACTGCCAACAATTTCTACAGCATAAAAAAAAACACGATTATGTAACGCAGCAGTCACAGAATGTCTCCTCTGCTCGTGATATACGACGTCAGATTAGGATAACGTGCAAATAAAGTGAGGTTATGTTGTGTTGTGCACACAAATATCACAATGGCTATAAAACGTAATCCCGGCCGTAGCTGAATACTGGCTTAATCCCACTTTTAAAATAGATTAGTTATGTATGAGATGAATGCTATATCAGGAGTGTCGCACACCTACTGTACAGTGATGACTCACTGTCTGTCTCACACACACACACACACACACACTGAGAGAGCTCCAGGATGTAATGCCACCACACCATTACTCAATCTCCTCAAGCAAAACATGTGTTCCAGGCCGTCCGGGCCCAACATTGCTTATAATCTTTCAACTCTGGGAAAAAAAAAAGACAAGAAAAAAAAACATTAAAAAAAACACCCAGAACTGGATGACTTATCATCAGAGCTTGGGTGTGTGATGAATTGTTGCATTCGTGCACTTTTGCATTTGCGGCCTAATAAGAAATGCCTGTAATATCATCCTGCAATGACTTATACGCTCTTTAGATTCACACATCTGCCGCCTCCCTTAAAAAAAAAAAAAAAAAAAATCTAGTTTGATGATCCAGCACGAGAAGAGGAGGAGAATAATGGCCATTTGATGACATTTCTGGTGACATTTGAATATCTGTATCAGTGCAACGCCCTGGAAGTGGAATAATGGAAGACCGTATGGAATAAGGGCATTTAGAGCGGAATCCTCAGGGAAACGAGGGAAAGGATCTTTTCCCAGTTAATTTATCTCTGGTAGAATTCCTGGAGGTCTTGTGGCGCTCGTGTAAATCATCTTTTCCATTCCGGTGATGGATGGGCACTGGGGCTCTGAAAGTTAACCTCTGATGCTTTGGGAGTTGTTGTACGTTAGGAAATGTGATTTTAACCAATTCTACAGAGAAACGGCACGATGCTCATATTTCTTCATTTGTCCCCAGTGCATAACAAGAATCACATTTTCCTCGCGTTCGTAAACAAAAAAACACACACAGGAAGGTCTCGGAGATCTCTACATGTTACACAATCCACACAAACATCTTGTTTTGCTGGTTATCTGTTGAAGTGATGTTCACTTTTACTGTCTGTGCTCGATGTGACTGAGCTGCATTGGGGATAAAATTAAATCTTTAAGCTCGTATTATATGAATGGTCCTTCCTTAATAATAAAAAACTTAATTAACAGCATGGATGTATAATTTGAGAACTCAGTGAAAGCGTGAGGTCTGCTGCAGCGCTCTCTCTCTTTATATCACATTCCATTTCAGAGCGCTGGTGATTATTTTGTTTGGATTTTTAATTAAATCGAACTGAAAGTAACAAACACCACAATAATAAACACATCCGCGCAAATACAATCCTACTTGAGAAAATGAACGTGTATTCAAGTATAAATTGCTTTTTTTTTCCTCCAAGTTGCTCACAGTTGTGTTTCTCACTGTAAATAAAACATCCCAATTTAACAATGTTAAATTTTGTTTGCATGAGATTTTAAATATAACTCCAGACCATAAAATGAGCCCATTTCAAGTCCATCCAGATTCTACAGAGCAGAAACTTTAATTATATACTTAATAATATTCAAAAAACATAGACCATACATACTTCCGGTTCTTGAGGACGACAATGCAGAAATAAAAATATGTTGAATAGCCACCAGGGGGCGACTCTGCTGGTTAGAACAGAATGGAAGTCTAAGGAAAAATCTCACTGAAAAACACACCAATTTGTACTAGACACATCAAAGTTGTCGAAAGATTTTGCGGATTCAAAACGACCAAATGACCAAAACAGGAAGTGCCCTATGACTACGCCATATTTTGAGTTCCACCAAACTTGGTGGGAAGATATCATAGACCAAGACGAACAAAAAAGTCAACCGTAACCATGGCCTCAACTCAACAGGAAGTCGGCCATTTTGAATTTTGGTGTCAATTTTCCTGATTTGCAGACAATTTGTACTAGACACATCAAAGGTGACAAGTTGTTGCAAGATTTTGCAGATTCAAAACGTGCCCTAAGTTCACCATACACTGAATTCCACAGAATTTCCCGAAACTTGGAGGAAAAATGTGACAGACCAAGACGAACAAAAAAGTCAAACGTAACCATGGACTCAACTCAACAGGAAGTCGGCCATTTTGAATTTTGGTGTCAATTTTCCTGATTTGCAGACAATTTGTACTGGACACATCAAAGGTGACAAGTTGTTGCAAGATTTTGCAGATTCAAAACGTGCCCTAAGTTCACCATACACTGAATTCCACAGAATTTCCCGAAACTTGGAGGAAAAATGTGACAGACCAAGACGAACAAAAAAGTCAAACGTAACCATGGACTCAACTCAACAGGAAGTCGGCCATTTTGAATTTTGGTGTCAATTTTCCTGATTTGCAGACAATTTGTACTGGACACATCAAAGGTGACAAGTTGTTGCAAGATTTTGCAGATTCAAAACGTGCCCTAAGTTCACCATACACTGAATTCCACAGAATTTCCCGAAACTTGGAGGAAAAATGTGACAGACCAAGACGAACAAAAAAGTCAAACGTAACCATGGACTCAACTCAACAGGAAGTCGGCCATTTTGAATTTTGGTGTCGATTTTCCTGATTTGCGCCCTACGTAAATGAGCGAATTTGTCCGAGCACGTTTGTCGTACCAGCATAAAAAAAAAACAGGTGATAAGTTATCGAAAGATTTTGCAGATTCAAAACGTGCCCTAAGTTCACCATGCACTGAATTCCACAGAATTTCCCGAAACTTGGAGGAAATATGTGACAGACCAAGACGAACAAAAAAGTCAACAGTAACCATGGACTCAACTCAACGGGAAGTCGGCCATTTTGAATTTTGGCATCCATTTTGGCGATTTGCACCCTACGTAAATGAGCAAACTCGTCCGAGCGTTTGTGTGTTGTGTGAGTCACGACAATATATATACACGAAATATACAAACAAACACATTCCATATAGAGTGGCAATTCCGATTGCGCCATAATGAGCTCATATTTTCCATATTTTGAAGTGTGGACACATGAGTGTGGTGCTGCTGCACTAATCATCACAGCGTTGATTAGCTTCTGACTTTCTTTCATTAGTCCATACGGTCTCCGTGGTCCTTTTAAGAAATATCATTCTCCATGCATACACTTTTGCTGCATCAGTCATGCTGTACATACGAGCATGCTGTCATTTCACGTGTGTTAAATTCAATCTAATTCTAGTAATCACAACATCTAACGAGTGCAAATGCTTGGTCAACAGGGGAAGGGAAATACATTTAAAAAGGGAATAACTGTTGGGTTCAGCACAGCCTTATTTAACATTCACACATTAGCGTTTAATGACACCTGGAAGCAGCCCAACAGATCTCCGGGTCTTTTTTGCACTTGGCCACTGAGCGGCTCTGCTTTAGAAGTTGGAGGTTAAGTGCACTGCTCAAGGGTAT
This sequence comes from Microchirus variegatus, assembly GCF_963457635.1. Lineage (NCBI taxonomy): Eukaryota > Metazoa > Chordata > Actinopteri > Pleuronectiformes > Soleidae > Microchirus > Microchirus variegatus. Next base: position 1,959,988 of record NC_139818.1, on the reverse strand, counting down.
CTCTGGGGAAGCTGCTGGAGCCAGGGGAGGATGTGCTGTAATTTATTCACTTTACAAAGCCGGTCAAGGATTGGAACAGAAGCAGTGAGTTATGAGTATTTACTCCAGCAAGAGAAAATAGTAAAAAAAAGTACACGTGTGTGTGTGTGTGTGTGTGTGTTCCTCGTTGAAATACGTGATAAAAAAAAGTGAAAGATCCAGGGAGATTTGTTCTCATGGCAAATTTGCATTCTTATCATTTCCACAGTTATTTTATCACCCTGTTTTCAGATGAAGAAAACAGGTCGTGTGAATGAAAACTGATAATGAGTCACATTTCCTCCTGTATCGTTCTCATTATTATGAATTAAGAACATATTTAGCGAGTGAAATATCTATAAAAAACCCACTGTATAAATGCTCTGGTGCAGCGATGACAACAACAGCGTGGAATTCATGTTTCAGTCTAATGTAAATTGGTTGGCAGACTATGTGTTTACAGCCTGTAGAAAAAAAAATCTCAGGAAGGTTTATTTTGGTACTTTTAAGCCCATTTGTGCTCGGCATCTTCTCTATGCATAATAAAAATACTATTATACTATTAAAAATACTACTATTATTTGAAAAAAAACCTTTAACCTTTAACCTTTAAGCATACACCATACATACTTCCGGTTCTTGAGGGGCGACAATGCAGACATAACAATATGTTGAATAGCCACCAGGGGGCGACTCTGCTGGTTGCAACAGAATGGAAGTCTAAGGAAAAATCTCACTGAAAAACGCCAATTTGTACAAGACACATCAAAGTCGTCGAAAGATTTTGCGGATTCAAAATGACCAATCGCCACAAAACAGGAAGTGCCCTATGACGTCGCCATATTTTGAGTTCCACCAAATTTCTCGAAACTTGGTGGGAAGATTTCATAGACCAAGAAGAACAAAAAAGTCAACCGTAACCATGGCCTCAACTCAACAGGAAGTCGGCCATTTTGAATTTTGGTGTCGATTATCCTGTTTTGCGCTCTACGTAAAAGAGCGAATTTGTCTGAGCACGTTTGTCGTATCAGCATTAAAAAAAACAATACAATTTGTACGAGACACATCAAAGGTGATAAGTTGTCGAAAGATTTTGCAGATTCAAAACGTGCATGGCCACGGCAACACGAGGCGTGTTGGCGAATTTCCACAATACAGGAAGTGCCCTATAAGTTCACCATACTTCTGGTTCTTGAGGACGACAATGCAGACAAAACAATATGTTGAATGGCCACCAGGGGGCGACTCTGCTGGTTGCAACAAAATGGAAGTCGAAGGAAAAATCTCACTGAAAAACACGCCAATTTGTACGAGACACATCAAAGTTGTCGAAAGATGTTGCGGATTCAAAACGACCAATCGCCACAAAACAGGAAGTGCCCTATGACTTCGCCATTTTTTGAGTTTGACCAAATTTCTCGAAACTTGGTGGGAAGATATCATAGACGAAGAAGAACAAAATAGTCAACCGTAACCATGGTCTCAACTCAACAGGAAGTCGGCCATTTTGAACGGCTGGAGCCAGGGGAGGATATACTGTAATTTATTTACTTTACAAAGCCGGTCAAGGATTGGAACAGAAGCAGTGAGTTACAGGAATTTAATCCAGCAAGAGAAAATATAAAAGTACACATTCATACACAATTCATGTTTCAGTCTAATATAAATTGGTTGGCAGACTATGTGTTTACAGCCTGTAGGAAGGTTTATTTTGGTACTTTCAAGCCCATTTGTGCTCGGCATCTTCCCTATGCATAATAAAAATACTATTATTACTTGAAAAAACCTTTAACCTTTAAGCAGCTCTGCATTAAAACGTGTCCTTTCCATACCTCCGCTGTTGTGTTGTGATGCTGTGCTCATCCATCACAAGATCTGTCAAAATTGTCTCTGCACACCTGGCTCTCATGAGCCCCTCGCTCCTCACAATAACTCATTCATTGACAATCGTTTTTTTTTCCCAGGGAATAGAACTCAGTCCAATATTTAGAGGTGATGGCATTCATCCAGAGTGGAAAAGGGGACACAGTCTGTTTTCTGGTATATTTTCCGTACGTCACCGCTTCAGCTGCGGCACTTTTGAACTCACCCCAGTCTTTTAATGTCATCCCTGACAGACGTGCACGACTCTACAGATCTGCAGCAGCGTGATTAGGAAAAGTAAATCAAAAAATATTACGGGCCACTGCTCTCTGTTATATGATAGAAACTAAATCTAGTCACATGTAACTTTAATCCACCGACAGGAAACGACTAAATCTCCTCCGACTCAGGAGTCATAACGCTCCACATTATATTCTCCAATTTCGAGTTAAGGTTCAAAAACTGCAAAGACAATCTACAAACCTCATTCTGTCATATGTTCCACTAAATATTCTCTGCTGCAATTCTGCATTTTTTCTTCTTCTTCTCCTCCTCATTACAGGCAGATCGTGAATAATAACTTCAAGAATAGAGAGGGGAAAATGAAATTCCTATTAACTCTAATTACTTGTCCCATTTATCCTTGGGAATGACATAAAGATTAATGAAGCGCTCCACTATTTTCAGCAAGCTTATTTAAATGACTGATTCTACTCCCCTTATATCATTCCATCCATCTTCACATAAGACAAGTAGGTTTACTTAAAAAACACATGATTGTTATTATTCAGGCTCTCTCTCCTCTCTTTCTTTTTCTTTTTTTTAAACCATGCTCTGTAAATAGCTTCCAAAGGAAAAGTGACTCGGGATTAAACGGCCGTAAACTGCCTGCTGCTGTTGAGAAACGTCCAAAGGCCTCTTCCAAAATTTGAATTGGCACAATGGTTTTGGCCCCTCGGCTTTTATGATGGGAAGTATTTTGAACAGCGTTGTCCAAGCTCGTGTCACGGAAGGCAGAACGACAGGAAGCAAATTCTAAATGAACAAAATAAACTCCAATAAACACAGAACAAGCAGGCTTTAGATATTAAAGGGGACATATTATGCAAAATCAACTTTTTAATCATTTAAATCCTTATATTTGGGCCTCGGGTGGTCCTATCAGTCGGCAAAGTGTGGAACAAAGATGACTTACTCGTGTTTTTGTGTAAGAACAGGAGATAAAACACGGCGTGTTGACTTCCTCACTCATTGGGACGTCACAAGAAGCTAAATTCCTGGAATTGTGTCTTTTTATTGTTTAAACATCGTTATTGATTTATAGTTTTATTGTTTTAATATATTTTTTTTAATTGTTTTTATTTTGTCTCCTACGTTGTATGTGCCATGTTTTATTTATTGTATTGTTAAGCACTTTGTCCCAGCTATAGCTGCCTAAAGCGCTCTGTAAATAAAGTTGAGTTGAGTTGAGGCGACTGTATCCGAAAACCGGAAGTACGCGAAAAGTTCTATTGTTGGCTCCACAGTGCAGCACAGAGTTCTACACAAACTTCCAGCCTCAGAGGATTTATCTGTCCAGTGGATACATGTTATATATGATGACAATGTGCCTGCTAGAGCCTGCAAAATGATCACTTTTCCAAATGCTAGCTGCTGTTAGCTCCCAGTAGCCTCTGTGGCTCATGTCATTTCCTGTCCCTTAAAGGTGCATTATGTAATAAATCATAAAATCCTCCTAATATGTCACAGAGACTCAGGAATAATGTTCATATAACAAACTGAACTCACCAACAACAACAGTACAGACAAAATATTTGCATTAAAAAAAATATTTTGCAGACTGCAAATCATGTTTATGTTTTGAAATCATGTTTTGGTGTCGTGTGGCGCCACCTACCTCTGTCTACCAATCATTGCAGTCAGTAGAGTCTCAGCTGCCGAGCAACCGCGGCTTGCCAATTAGGTCAGAAAACGAAACCTTAAAGACCTCTGTGTTTTGAATTTGAATGTAGTAACCGTTTTTGGCCACATTCTTACATATGGCACCTTTAAGTTTAGTTTTTACTTTTTTTTAAGGTGGACCTTTAAGGTGGACCTAAAGAGATTATACTCAACAGAATGTTCTGAACAGGACTGGTGATTAAATTGCTGTGGTGCTTCATCCTTATTGCATTTTGTCACAGACATGTTCATGAGGACACCAGGGAACGAGGTTAGCTTGTAGAAATAGGCTATAATATGTCTCCTTTAAAAGGAATGCTTTGTGCAAACTGTACAGATGGAGTTCTTCTTTATATTGTATGAAATAACATTGTGAGCGAGCACTGAGCTAAACAAACTAAAGAGAACAAATGTCTTGCAGTGAAAGTCTATATTAGAACAAGTTTTCTTCCCATTAGTTGTCGCTGTGTGTTGCTCTTTCTCGCTCTAATCTCCCTCACCCTGGTTTTCTGTATTTGCTCTCACAATTTCATGCACTTGTGCCTTCTTTCTGGCAACTTCTACAAAAAAAAGGCCAATCTTTATCTTGTGTGTATAGTTGAGTGGGGGGGGGGGGGGGGGGGCAGAGACAACTGCGAACCTCCCACACCATAATATTGTCATGTTGGATTAGCCATCACACTGCTGGCACTGCACTTGCATCTCCTTGAACCCGAAACCCCGCTGAAGAGCCGCCAACTGCTAATGGTGTTTGTCTACCGAGGGTTTTTTTTTGGCGTCGTGCGGTGCAGCGCGACATCACACTCACTCCTGCCTATTAAAGCCCTTCATTTTTGAAGTACATTTGCCAGTGTGCTTTCCTGTGATCTATGCGCCGCATTCTGCCGCTCTCTCCTCGTTTGCCTCCGTGACAAACGGCCTCGTGTGTGCGTACATTTAGTCATTTTGCAGGGAGAAAGCCACTTTGCCACTATGTCCCTGGAGCCTCTCTTATTAATCCAAGACGGTTTAACACAGACATGAGTAAACCACTATATACGTAACAGCAGCTATTTCTCAGATGCATCTCAGGCCACGAGGCTACACCAGCTACATCAGCACCGCTCTGTTCTCTGGATTCACCTGACGAGCTCCTGCTTTAAACTCCTTGTTCTTTTTCGCCGTTGATGTTTGTGCCGCGTTCGTCCTCCTCTGAAAATAAACCCCACGACTGCAGAGGAGAGAATCATCCACTGACACGCCCGCTGAATCTGAACACTGCGTTCACACAACTTCCCTCAGGGATACACTGACTGTATGTCATCAGACACCGTGCACGATCTCTGCACTTTATTTATACTTATTTTAATGCTATTTTATGTGTCCCAGTGCGAAGGGAGGCTGACTGTCACCTCATTAAAATCAGGCCTGAAAACATCATTATTTTTTATTTATTTACTGCAGCTTTTTCTTAACTTTTAAATAATCCTCTTAGTGATCAATTCATCCTTGTCTTTTAAATGCACTTTGAATTGGGAAATCACACTTGTATCTCTCATGATTTTAATGACTATTTAAGTGTTAATGTTGATTTTAATGTCTTTTCTTCTTTCTATGCCTTTGTAAAACACTTTGAGTTGCTCTGTGTATGATTAGTGCCATACAGACAAACTTGCCTTAGTAAGGGCCAATTCCAATTCCTATCTTAACCCTCGAGCTCAACCCTTAATCTTAACTGGCCTCAAAACCAAGTGTTGAGGGTTATTTTGTCACTTAGAAATGGGACACCCCTTAAATGCAGATACGTCTTCAGACTGTAGGGGGCAGAATAACGCCAAAGCTGCGTCCAGTCTGTCAACTCCAAAAAAGAAGAAGAAGAAGAAGAAGACATTTACGTCAGGATTATTTATTCTGATCCGTTTGTCAGTCAAGTTATTAGGTTGTCAGTTAGTTATAAGATGATACTCATACAAATATTCAGCTGACAGTTACCACACACCACGACTTATTGAAAAGTAAACCACACCGGCCGACTATTGACAAAAGATCGTAAAATAAAAATAAATGTTACGCAACAATGACGTCAGTAATCCATAATATGGGCCTAAACTAAGATCATTTTTATATCTCTATTAACAAAGAAAATACTTCATTTGTATCGCACTCGTTTCGCTGCTTTCGACGCCATCTTTCTTATGTGAAAACACGCAATGCATTCTGGGTAGCCCTTGCTCCCAAGGGTGGTCTCGGAAAATCTCAATATTGAGGGCGATACAGCCCTTAAACTTGGCCTCAACTTAATTTTTCTGAGAATCGGGACAGCACTTGGACTAGAGGGAGAGCATTTTTGAGATTGAGGATTAAGATAGGAATTGGAATTCACCCTTAGACTTTCTTAGAGTTAAGGGTTGGTGTTGTGATTCGGAGTCAAATACAGTAAGTCAACACGTAGTTTGGTTCAGGGCACTTTTTTGCTATTCACTCATTCACACCCATATTCATTTATATCACTATGTTTCATATCCATTCACACACTGCCAGCATAGCCCTCAATGCGGGGTTGTGTGCCTTGCCCAAGGATCGAAACCCACAACCTTGAAGTAGAGAGATGACTCGCTCTACCACCATCGCTAACGGCAAGAGAAAACTATAAGACAAGTGTCGATACAATAATGGAACCAAAGGAATATATAACAGTGCTGTACACTGAGAAACCTTCACGACATCCATTTGAATTTCCTAATACTGAATTTTAGGCCACAATGATCCAGCTGAGAGTCTCCCAGCTGTGAGCACTCTTTCACAACGTTGAGTCATAATATTCACCTAAACGGTGGCTGTTAAATGAAAACCAAAGAGAGGACAGAGCTTCACAGCACGTGTGGTGATCTCTACTGCACACACACACACACAGGGTTTTATCCTGTATTTAGTCAGGAAAAATCCCACTGAGATACAAGAGCTCTTCTTCCAGGAAGTCCTGAAGGTTATTGAATACATTTCTGAGCTAAAAGTAAAGTTAATGGTGAGGAATAAGTACAATAAAGCGTGTGATTCCTTCTGCTCTTAGCACCAATTTTCCTATATAAATTGATGTTAATATATTGAAACATTTACATAGGTAAAAATTGTTATACTTCAAACTATGAATGGAAAATTATGACGCGATTCTGTCATGACTTATGAGGATAAGGACAACAAAACAATACTTTATTTACACAAAAAGTGGGTCATTGTATCCACATCTGTAGTTTAACTTGAATACAGTTATACATATAATTGTTATTTATTTGACAGGACTAGTAACATAATTGTATAATTGTATAAAACTGCACTGGAGAGTGAAATAACTGCAGTTTCCTCTCATTGTTTGATTAACTTTATTCGCACCGATTAAGGCACCGTTACAAGAAGAACTTCGTTCTGTTCAAACACTGGTTGTACTTCAACAAAATGAGTACAAACAGACTGTAATTAGTGTATAATTCGTTTGACTTTTTCCTGCAGAATCCACACAATCCGGTATAGTTTCAGATTAATATGTCTTTGGAAGGGTAATTATTGGCGTAACCCATTATTTAAATGCAATGTAACCTCCCCTATACTGTTTTAGCACGTTCTCCATTCGCCAACATGAAACAATGATTCTTATTATTATTATTATTTTCCGTGTTCGAACTTGAATGCGACCCCCTAAATGTGCGTGAAAAACGACGAAAATGTGCACGCACATCAGAACTGGCGAAAACTTATATATGATAATGGACTTGTGGCAAACCTATGCATAATGGCTCTGTAGCGCCCCCCCAGGTCAGGGCCCTATGGAGTTGGAAAAAGTTTAGTTGTGCCGAAGTTCTTGAAAATCACAGGGTATATTGCCCGGCCCGAGACGAACAAAAAATCCTCTTGACACTATGACCTCAACGGAACAGGAAGTCCGCCATCTTGGATTTGGCGTATTTCTTGTTATTATTATTATTATTATAATCCATTTTTCATCTTTCATCATCTGAGGGTCACATGACGAACTAGAACAATCCCTGATGGTGTCGGAGTGAGAGGATGAGATGATATCGATGATGTCATTCTCAAATTCACCTGTTACACAACTGCTCCTGGTCTCTATCTCTGCTCTCTCTCACCGTGTGGACGTTGTTGAAATGACTTTGATTTGAAAATCAATTTCAGAAATGATTAATGCAACAGGTGTTCAACTATTTACTTTCACTCTGAACAGAGGAGGTAAAATGGCAGGACAGGAAGCACGGAGTCATTCTCTGTTATTCTGGAGCTGTGACTGATTTGGAGAGTGAATATTTTTTTATTTCTGCATAAACAGAATTCATTAAATGAACTAAATGCACTAAATGCAATAAAAAAACAGTAAATGCAGTTGAATGTGTTGTTTAATTATTGATAATGAAGGTGAATGTTTTCAGGGAAAAAAAATATTTAATGAAATTAGAGAAAGATAGAGAAGAAAAACAGTGATGTGAGCTGAATGCTAATCTTTTCCTCCACAGCATTTTTTTTTAAAAAACTAAACAAAAACATGGAGTTAAATGTTAAATCGGTCCATTAACATAACGGCTGAATTTGTTCTGTGGTTATTGCACTAAACGATAATCATGTTCTTGCATAATCCACAGTGTAAGCTCTTACTTTCATGGACTCGGTGTTTGTCGTTTTCCGTCCCAGCAAAATAACACGAGTGACACTTAATCATTGATCATTTGTAAAAAAAAACGTGACAATTTAACAATGGGAATAGTTAATGATGCTCGGGTCGGTGTTGACCTTATTTTTACTGCATTAACAGTCCGCGGCCATTCATCAAATCCAAATTATGCAAATCCCAGAAAAACTGATCTCAGAAATGTCACCGCTGCATCGTTTCATTTCTCAGGTGTGCGGCCATTTATATTCCATTAAGCAAACACATAAATGGTGTCTGTTCCTGCAGAAATGAATTATTTTGACCTTCATAAAAAAAAAAAAAAATTTGATTTTAGATGCAAATCACCTCAGGAGTGGAGGAGTGAAAACTTATCAATATCTTAGACGTGAAACGTGATTAATGTGTTTTTGGCCAGAATCAATACGCCTCTGGAGTTTGTACACAGGACACGTTCTACAGACTATTCTTATGCACTTCACCATTAATATGATGATTATAAAATCACACAGAATCAAGGAAACACATGCACGCTACATGTGAATCGATGTATTGAACACTTCACCGCATTCAGTGTTTCATACTAAACAGCCTGAGAGTCAATAATCTGTCTACGTGAGCGCCGTTCACTCTAAGGCAGGGGTCTCAAACTGGCGGCCCCCCCAATCAATTAGATGTGGCCCCCCCACTTAATATCATGTTATAATTAAAACATGGTCCACGACTTGTCCGTCTTTTAAACACAGTGTGTAGCTGAGGCACAGCTGCCAGTGAGGTGATAGAATATGAATAGGTTTGTTTGCTAGCAATGTTTTTTATAACAGTAATAATAAGACATTATAAGGTCATTATTATCCCATTATGAATTCATTTATATATAAATACACTTGTTAGGGCCCGAGCCACGAATGGCAGTGGCCAAAATTGCTCCTGGTACGAATTTTAATTACAGTTACTATTATTTATGTAATTGAACATAAATGTCTGTTTTTGATGTTAATACATTAATTTTGCATCATTAATAGTATGAAGTATATGTGTGATAGTGTGAACAGTTGTTCCCCCCCCCCCACTTATTGTTCTCTAGGCCGGCCCCCATTTGACCACAATAGATGCGCCTTTGCCCCCAGGTCATTTGAGTTAGAGACCCCTGCTCTAAGGGATTGCAGACTTATGAAATATGTGTGTCTCCTCTCTTGGCTTGGACACACACACACACACACACACACACACACACACACACACACACACACACACACACACACACACACACACACACACACACACACACACACACACACACACACACACACACACACACACACACACACACACACACACACAATATCATCAAGATTCCCCAAAGACGCACAGAATCCATCGCATGACTCAGAGTTGAGTGGCAATTTCATGTCCGGCGACAACTGTTGCATCTTATCATGAGCACAAAGATCAGCAGGGAGGGCAGAGACCGGCCGCTCTGTCACTGCAGGCCACACTGGGACCATGTGAATGTACCGGAGCCCCTGGTAATCAACCGCCATGAAAACATAAATATTTCACTTTTTTCTTCTTCATCTTCTTCCTCTGACACACACAGAGGTTTGTACAGCGATCCTTTACAGGACTCTACGTTGACCTCCACTCACTTGGACAGTCAGACCAAAACCTCATCCCTAACCTTATCCATAACTAGACAATGCTTAAAGGTGCGTTATGTAATAAATCATAAAATCCTCCTAATATGTCACAGAGACTCAGGAATAATGTTCATATAACAAACTGAACTCACCAACAACAACAGTACAGACAAAATATTTGCATTAAAAAAAATATTTTGCAGACTGCAAATCATGTTTATGTTTTGAAATCATGTTTTGGCGTCATGTGGCGCCACCTACCGCCGTCTACCAATCATTGTCAGTAGAGTCTCAGCTGCCGAGCAACCACGGGTTGCCAGTTACGTCAGAAAACAAAACCTAAAAGACCTCGGTATTTTGAATTTGAATGTAGTAACTGTTTTTGGCCACATTCTTACATATGGCACCTTAAACCATCGCCTTAACCCACCACTTAAATACAGAATATAATAAAATATAATGTTTTTAATCAAAGTAATAATAAGTCATTCAGTCATAATTATCATATTATTAAATGTTTCACAAACAACATTTAATCTCATGTATAAATAAGCTTGTTTTGATGTTTTAATTAAAGTTCTTTTGTTTAATTTTCTCATTTTAAATTAATGTCTCTGTTTTTCTGATATTAATAGATTCATTGAGCATCATTAACATGTTTTTATTGGGAAGTTTATGGCATTTTATATCAAAACAAGCACTTTTACTTTGGTGAAATATCATCGTGGATTATCTTAATTGCGAGATCTCGACACTCACTGACCCCCAGGTCATTTGACCCAGCCTTAACCTTAACAGCAATTCAAACCATAGTCCTAAAAGGACCAGGTTTTGGTTTCCATTAGGACAACAGATCCTGACAAGGTCAGTGTTTATGCCAGAAAATTACAAAAAAGTACAAAATACACACCAGAGAAAGAGTTAAAAGCATCTTTCACACACAAATGAACAAATATAAGGGATTTTTTAAAGCAGACCTAGACCGGAAGTTCCAATTAAGGCTGTTTTTTAGTGTGTATCTGCGTCATTACCTTGTTTATGAAGCCCTGAAGGTTCTAAACAAACAGTCCAGCCACTGCTGAGAACACTGTGTTTTATTGTAATCTCGGTCTCAGCGAGATCTCTGAAAAAACCCGGTCCGGTTACGTAAACAGTGGTTCTCCTGAACTAGTCCGGGCACATCCGGTTGCATACATTGAACCGCAGAAGAAGAATAACGTCCGTTGTGGAGGTGTTTCACGAGCGACAGTGTCTTCTGACTCTGGGTCTGACTCTGGGTCAAAGGTCGTCAAAGGGACTGAGGCGGGGAGTCGTGAAGAAGCTATTTTTAAACACTGTTAAAACAATGTTTTGATAATGAGGAGCAGTGCATCCACCGTTCCAGAGGGGGGAGCTGCGCTTCTGAGAGCTGGTGTGCTGAATATGTCACTTCCGGGTACTGGCCAATCACAAGACTCTGTCTTCTGGGTGAGAGAGTTGAGTCTCAAATCTCGCGGCTGGGCAACAGCGTCAGAAAAGACAGATTTATATCGGCTCGTTTACAGCAACTAGGAGGTTTTTTAGCATAAAAACTAGTTCATGTATGTAAGTAGACCTCCATAACTAACATATATGTGCAACAGGACCACTCTATGTGACCTTTAACAAACAAAAGAAAAAACAGACTGAACACGGTGAGCCAGGTCTACCCTTACGTTCCCTCCAAACGCCTGTAAAACCAGAGTCGTTTGACCATAGAGTGGATGCTCGATTCAACACATTAAAAAACGCTCTTTAAATCCTGGATTAAATACTTTTTGCCCGGTGGATATGCTGGTTTAAAAAATCCACATGGAAGAGAGCGAAAGAAGCACCTGTCACTCTGAGGATAAGTGTGTGAGTGGCCGAAGAAACGTCTAAAACAGAGCTACACTTGACCGAATCACAGAGACACAGAGGACTTGTGTTGACAGTGAGTGGCAGAGCTCCTCAGACGTTTTTCCCTCACACACAAATGCAGCCAGAATGTGCTTCAGTGACAGTCGGTGTTTGTGTTACGGAGTTGTCGAGGTGCTTGTGAGTCTCGGCAACAGTGACTTTGCTCCACACCGAGCGTCGTCGGCTCGCGTTGACAGATAAATGGATATCGTTGCACTGATGTGCTTATAATAGCAATGTCTGAGTTAATGCAGTGCTGCGGTTATTCTGCTCCATCTCTGCTCACCTTAAACTTGTAATTGAAAAAGTTTTTCACGCCGCTGACAAGCGCACACACACACACACAAACACACACAAACACACGCACCACAGTAGCCTCTATTTTCTTCCAATAACTCGACTTGCTTTAAAGAAAAAATCTGAAGAATTATGTTCTTAAATCAAAGAGATTTGATTTGCCCAGAAATGAACCTGTCAGGCTGCTCTTTTTGTAAAGGTCTATACAAACAAATCATTTACCCTTATTCATTTCAGAGAGGCCACTGTATTAGCACTGGGATGTTTGCCAATGCAAAATGATTCGGCACAAACAAAGAAAAAGAGAAAGAGGGAAAAACAACTAAAATAAACTGAACCAGGCTCAAGTTTCTTCTCTTTCATAGAAACATTTTTCACTATTCTATGAGATTATGCAGCGTCTGATTAGTCGTCAAACTCTTGAATCATAGTTTCTGTGTTTGTTTATATCATAAAAACAAAGCAACAGTCTCTCACTTTACCAACACAAATAGATTGTTTTTTGGGCTGAGTTCCATTTCCTTTCACCCGTCTAGCAGATTGTCAACATGTCGTGTCACTCACATGTCGTTCTCCTGTCCTTCTGCTGTCTCTGTGGGACTATTTTTAAAGAAAAACAACAACACAGGAAACAAGTGGCACAATGAAAATGACAAAACTGACAATTATCTTTGGTCTAACAGCACATTGTTCTCTATAGTGTGTTGTATTGATTCTGTAAAGCACTGGAACAGTATGAAAATATTCTATATTCTATATGAAAACACTTGCACAGTAATGTAAGTATATTTAAGTTAGTAAAAGTACTGGTATAAAAATGTGCTCAAGTTAAAAAGTAGCTTGTTTAAAAATGTACTACGACTTAGATACTGTTTTAACAGGGGTCAAGGGTCACAAAATGAGTGCCAATTCACCTGTCCTCATCATTCACCTGTCCTCATCATTCACCTATCCTCATCACTCAGCTGTCCTCATCATTCACCTGTCCTTATCACTCACCTGTCCTCATCATTCACCTGTCCTTATCACTCACCTGTCCTGTCCTCATCATTCACCTGTCCTTATCACTCACCTGTCCTCATCTTTCACCTGTCCTGTCCTCATCACTCACCTGTCCTGTCTTCATCACTCACCTGTCCTCATCATTCACCTGTCCTTATCACTCACCTGTCCTCATTATTCACCTGTCCTGTACTCATCATTCACCTTTCCTTATCACTCACCTGTCCTCATCATTCACCTGTCCTGTCCTCATCATTCACCTGTCCTTATCACTCACCTGTCCTCTCCTCATCATTCACCTGTCCTGTCCTCATCATTCACCTGTCCTTATCACTCACCTGTCCTGTCCTCATCATTCACCTGTCCTTATCACTCACCTGTCCTCATCTTTCACCTGTCCTGTCCTCATCACTCACCTGTCCTCATCATTCACCTGTCCTTATCACTCACCTGTCCTCATTATTCACCTGTCCTGTACTCATCATTCACCTTTCCTTATCACTCACCTGTCCTCATCATTCACCTGTCCTTATCACTCACCTGTCCTCTCCTCATCATTCACCTGTCCTGTCCTCATCATTCACCTGTCCTTATGACTCACCTGTCCTGTCCTCATCAGTCACCTGTCCTTATCACTCACCTGTCCTGTCCTCATCATTCACCTGTCCTCTCCTCATCACTCACCTGTCCCGTCCTCTTCATTCACCTGTCCTCATCATTCACTGCTAAAGTTTCCGGTGTAAAGTTTATTAAAATTTAAATTCAGGCCAACTTTTCTTTACTCAGTAACAGATGTGATTTAAAATGTAGTAAAGTCCAGTACTTATTTAAAAAAAACATACTGAAGTAAAAGTAAAATGACACATTTTAAAAATAACATCTGTCAGAAATAAATTTCTAGGTTTTAGTTTATGTCAAGAACAGGAAGCAGCTTCTCCTCTGCAGCAGCAAATCTCCTCTTCTTCTTCTCTGTGTCAGCACGTTTGCATAAATCCTCAGAATTCAAACTGTGAGCAGACAAAAGTCTAATCTACCACTGGACACGTCTCGGATTTAACGCTAACCTTTTGTTTCCTCTAATCTCCCTGCTCCCTATTTCCTTTTCTGGGGAACGGTATTAACCTTTACTTGATGAGGTAATCCGATTATACTTTTTATTATCATTTCCTTCATCATTGTGATTCGGAGGATATACATAATATAATATAATATAATATAATATAATATATAGAAGTGAAAATCTGTGAGACTTTGGCTCCGTCGTACAAGCTGGAGATAATAAAACCATAATGAGTGAAGATTTTGAGTCCAAACAGACTGTGACAAAGATGAAGACTTTAATCAGCTGAAGCCGTTCAGCACATACTAAAAGCTTTTACTTCTTCTCTTGACAGTAAACTTCAGCGTCTTACTCTCTCTCTGTCGGCTGAGTGGCGTTTTCGCAGCCTTCGTTCGTTGCCTACCAATTACACCAGTCACTGGCATGAACGGGGCGAAATGGTGACAACCCATAATTATCTTTTCTTTTTTTTTTTTATTCTGAGGAGATTAATTCTTTCTGCCCCGATGTGTCTAATCAAGATGGACTCAAACCAGTGGGTGTGCGAGACAGAGAGGCGAGCGCGGGTTAGCAAATCCCTCCAACCCCTCAGCAGGGACACTCGTTCAAGTCCGTGTCTTTTAATTAGTCTCAAAACCCGTGCACGTTGAGAAATAATGAGCGTGCACGTGACACGAGGAGCACAGAAACGTATCCACGAGCAGTGGATTGGGGAGGATTCTGCTCTGCATGCACAAACCTGAGGCCTGAGAGCTGAGGCGACCTGGACTCTCTGGTCTCTTAAGGCTTTCAGCCTCTCATCAGGTTGGACTTTGGAGGCGGGGACAGCGGGCGATGTTATTACCTCAGCATGGAGAAAGGTCAGGCTGCCACTTTTGCTGGTAATCATGACAATGCAGTTATCAAGAGTGACATTTTTCTTTCTCGACAAAAAAAAAAAAGCTCTCTTTTCTTTGGATGAAAAACATCACATAATGGATCTGAGGAAATTATTCTGTGTTTTTCTTCTCTTTTTCTTTTTTTTTCTCCCCTCGAATTAAAATTATAGTAACAATGCATTTGGGTTTTTTTCCATTTAGAATTCTGCATTAGCTTAATGTGATTGTGGTCTTGGGAAATGGAAATGTGTCTGAACAGCAGCAATGTTACCTCTGAAACACTTTACAATATAATAGTTATTTTTCTTTATGTCTTTATACCAAAGTTACAGATTTGGTTTAGTAGATTAAGGATTGTCTAATAAGCTAGAAACAATAAATTATACTTTAATTACCCTTCTGACAGGTAATGTGAAAAACAATGTTTTTATATGCTATTATTATATATTCATCCATCATGTGTTTACATATATATACGTATATATATATATATATACATATATATATACATATATCTATAGATATATACATATATCTATAGATATATACATATATCTATAGATATATACATATATCTATATATATATACATATATCTATATATATATATATACATATATATATATATATATATATATACATATATATATATATATATATATATATGTATATATATATATACATATATATATATATATATATATATGTATATATACATATATATGTATACATATATATATACATATATATGTATATATATACATATATACATATACACACACATATATATTTATACATACATACATACATACATATATATATATATATACATATATATACATATATACATACACATACATATATATACACATATATACATACACATACATATATATACTCATACATATATATATATACAGATATACATACACATACATATATATATATATACATACACATACATATATATATACATACACATACATATATACATATATATACATACACATACATATATACATATATATACATACACATACATATATACATATATATACATACACATACATATATACATATATATACATACACATACATATATATATATATATATATACATATACATACACATACATATATATACATATATATATATACATACAAATACATATATATACATATATATATATACATACAAATACATATATACATATATATACATACATATATATACATACATAAACATACATACATACATACATACATATATGTATATGAATACATATACATATATGTATAAAACAACAGCTAACAACAACTAAATGTCTTGTAAATGATTGCCCATGCACAGGCTGTAAAGACGTACAAACTGCAGTGAACATGACTTATTTCAGGCTTTTTACAACAAAAACAGATGAATGTGATTCTGTAAAATATTGTATTTAAGTGGTCAGTATCAGGACAAACAGCAGTGTGGTGTCTAACTGGGTCGCCTCTAACAGAGCCATTACGTGTCTTTAATCAAAGCCTAACAGTTAATCAAAGGTCACCGTGACCGTTCACAGAGAGTGATCCGCTGTTCAGCTGCAGGTTTAAGCTCCGCCTCGTCACAGACTGATGGTCGAACACACACGCACACACACACACGCACACACACACACACACGATTACGTTTGTGCAGATGGACGAGGAACTTTCTCTTCTATGATTAAAGAGAATTTCATACTGAGATATGCGATTATACTGAGCACTCGTGTTTATTTATGTGTACTTGGGTTTTGAGATTAATCAAATACTTTTTTCCATTTCTATTACATTATAGACATAAATATAAATATATAAGCACATTTTCATTTAAGGGGTCACAGGGTTTACTTTAGCCGTTAACTTTAAAATGACTGGACTAGCTGAGACAGGAGATTATTATTATTATCATAATTATTTAATTGTTATTTTTACACTATTCACTTTGCCTTCACCTTCATTTTTTTTTTTTTTTTACTCCTTTAATTATTCATGAATGGTGCATAATTTACTATATACTAGTTTATGCATGACTTGCTGCCCAGCGGTGCCGTTTGTTTAGTTTGGCGATTGTTTGGGGTTTTGGCTGTAAAGAAAAATTTTATTCAATTCAATTAAAAAAAATATTTGTCCACTGGGGGAAGTTCAGTGGTTCACCGAGCGCTCATAAAATCCATTTATATGATAAGTTACTACGCAAAAACACAGCGTAAACAAGGAATTAGTACATTTAAATGTGCGCCGGACGTATGTGTGCGCTTGTAAAAGGTAGAAATGTACATGAAAACCAACGTGCAGCTGCTTTATGTTCAGAGAAATGTGAGGTTTATGTTTTGTTTATGTTTTGGTGTCTTTTTGTGATTCGTGGGTGTGGTGGGGGCGTGGCTTTTAGCTCCTGTGACTTCAATTCCTCATCACATCCACTGTCTGTCTGTCAGATGATTCTTCACAGTTCTTCAGTGCCATGTCGTATCCATGTTTGTATATTTTCTCTCTTTTTTCTAATTATTGCTTGTTTTGTTTTTTCCCTCTAGGCCGCCTCGTCACCGCGTCAGTGTTTTTGTCTTCTCCAAAAACCACTTCTCCAGCGAGATAACTAGCCCCCTGCCACTTCCCGTCTGCCTTCTCATTCTTTTGTTGGACAATATACTAAAGCGATTTATTTTACAGTCGTGCCTCTGCATCATGCTTTGGGGCCTCATCTAAAAAAAAACAAAAACCTTAAGAATAAGGATTAAAAAGTCTTCTCCTGCCTCGCTCTGCTCCAAATAGACACCAGAAATTGTAATATATATACATTTTTAATATATATTTAAACGTATTAATGATTTAAAGTGGACCTAGATCTGAAGTTCCTATTAAGGCTGTTTTTTAGTGTGTATCTGCGTCATTACCTTGTTTATGAAGCCCTGAAGGTTCTAAACAAACAGTTCAGCCACTGCTGAGAACGCTGTGTTTTATTGTAATCTCGGGCTCAGCGAGATCTCTGAAAAAACCCGGTCCGGTTACGTAAACAGCGGTTCTCCTGAACAGCAGATCCTCCTGCTCCGGGCACTAGTCCGGGCACATCCGGTTGCGTACATTGAACCGCAGAAGAAGAATAACGTCCGTTGTGGAGGTGTTTCACGAGCGACAGTGTCTTCTGACTCTGGGTCTGACTCCGGGTCAAAGGTCGTCAAAGGGACTGCGGCGGGGAGTCGTGAAGAAGCTATTTTTAAACACTGTTAAAACAATGTTTTGATAATGAGGAGCAGTGCATCCACCGTTCCAGAGGGGGGAGCTGTGCTTCTGAGAGCGGGTGTGCTGAATATGTCACTTCCGGGTACTGGCCAATCACAAGACAGTTTGTCTTCTGGGTGACAATTGAGTCTGAAATATCGCGGCTGGGAAACAGCGTCAGAAAAGAGGATTTCTATCGGCTCGTTTACAGCAACTAGGAGGTTTTTGAGCATAAAAACAAGTTAATGTATGTAAGTAGACCTCCATAACTAACATATGTGTGCAACAGGACCACTCTATGTGACCTTTAAACACTGTGTCATTGCAGTGTTGCAGATCAGTTGTGATGAAGATGTGATTTTTGCTCAGGAAAATATAACAATGATGTCTTGAAGCAGCATGGGATCATGGGAATTGATATTGTCTTGTTTTCTTTGGTTCCCCAGTGCTTTTTTGTGCTTTACTATAGAAGCAAATACACAATAAAATGAGGGGAGAAACCAGAATAATCCTTTACTTTGAATAAAAATCACCATTTCTACATGGATCTAAGGACATGTTGGACTTGTTGATATAACGCTTGTGTCGTTGTGTTCAGATATTTCAATGCAGTGCACTTCAGACATTACAGCTTGTCTTTGGTTACAGCTCGTTCAGCGACCTCTGACCTACATTAGTTTTCGAGGGCGAGAACGTTTTGCATTTATTTTAATTCTCAAAAAAGAAACCCGGCGGCATCGCAGTTACTCAGCTAAATTAGTGGAGTGGAAGGACGAGATAAATCCACTCCTGGGAAATCAGATATTGATCTGACGCCACTAGACTCTGCCGACCTCTGACCTCAGAAGCTGCAGGTGAGGAAGACACTGCTGCGCGAGCTGTAATCCACCGCAGATAATAAACACGCAGGTCTGCCAATAAATGAAAAGCACAATGAGTTTGAGCAGCAGGGTGTCGCCTTCAGCTGTGAAAACAAGCGCGGCGGGTCGCTGTTGTTCTGATGCAGCAACATTAAAGCGATCATCGCTGCTGGAACCAGCGTGGAACATTTTGGGCCTTGTTTGGATAATCGTCAGACACAGTGTTTTCGCTCACCGGCATGTTTTCATTTCATTGATTTAAATGAGGTCTTTTTTCAAATTCCTTCTTTTTAATCAGCAAACGCAACATGGTTTTGAAAATAAACATGTATGACGCTAATGTTTGCTTTAGGTAACTTTATGGTTTTGAAGGACAGTGACACAGAGAGAGGGATTATCTTCAGTCCTGAGTCGCTCACATTCTCACATCAATAGAAAGCAACATAAATGAATCATAAATGAAATAAACCTCAAAATGTTTATTTTAAACCATAAAAAGGGCCAAAAATGTCCTGTAAGTTAAGTGCTTTATGTTATTTATTGACTTTATTTATTTTACTGCATGTTAAAATGGTGTATTAACAATTTAAAATGAAGAAAAACAGACAAACAAACTCTGTATTTGTACATGAACAACATATTCTGTGTGTTAATGTTTAAAATTATATAAAACATACGGCTTCCTGCAACAGCACGAGTGAAGAGGATAAAGTGGAAGAGGATGGATGGATGGATGGATGATGGATGGATGATGGATGGTGGATGGATGGATGGATGGATATTACCCTCTGCATATCATTGCGAAAATGTGCAACATAACATTAGCAGTTAGCAGGGAACTTTTCACAATTTCTCTATTTATTGGCCCAACATGTAGAACAATATTAACATAATTCAACAATAAAAGATGGGAAATGACACGTTGGTCATTATGTGCTTTCTTGACATGATATCTTATATTAACCGCCGTGTTTTAATCCAACACATACTTCCATTCCTCCTCCACACTGAACCTGTGGCTCCAGAGGACACCGTCGTTTTTCTGAGTAGCAAATTCAATTTAGACAGATTATCCATTAATCATCTGACGTTGTTCGGCAAAATAAAGAATGTGAAGAAATCTGCTGCCAGGAAAAGAATTCATCACAGAAAAAGTGAGCATAGGAAAAAAATTCATCTCTTTTCAGCGGTATTTGTAAAAGTGTCATGGCAGAGCTGTAGCTAAAACTATGATGGATCTGCTCAGCGCTGCCCGGGCTCTCTGCAGCAGCAGCAGCAGCTCTGGGCCGTCACTCATTGCTCACGTCTGCAGCTCAGGGTCTTGCAGCGCACTATAGCAGAGCTGCCCTCTGTCCGACTGTGTGAGATTGTGGCGTTTGAAATATTAAGCAGGAGGGAAAAAAAAAAAAAAGAGGAGAGTCAGGCTTTCAACCTTTGTTCCATGTCAAATACACTGAATGTTATGAGCCTGTTCAACGAGTTTGACATTCACTCTGATGTTAAACGGAGACCCCGTGGCGCGGCTTTTAGCCTGACAGGGTATTATGATGTTTGACGTTTCCACAGCCCGTTCAAACCAGTGTGGTTTAAATTGTTCAGCTAATTTTGAGAATTCAGACACTCGGAATAATTAAGTGCTGAGCTACGGCGTAACACGAATATTACGACTCTTTCAATTTGTTTTGAATTAAATAAAACAAGTGTCACAGCGTTTGTCTGTTTCACATCAGTTTGCCTGATACACATGTGTAGAGCTGAAACGATTAATGGATTATTAATCGATTACTAAATTAATCGCCAACTACGTTTTTTAACATTTTATGAACTAAACGATCGATTAATCGAGAAAATATTCGATAGATTAATTGATTACGAAAATAAGTTAAGATTAAGATTAATCAATGAATCGATTATTAATCGATTACTAAATTAATCGCAAGCTATTTTGATAATCGATAATCGGTTTGAAGCTTTTTTCATGATTAAAACAAGATTTCTGATTGTTTTAGCTTCTTAAATGTGAATATTTTCTTGGTTTCTTTGCTCCACATAAACAAAGAAATCATTAAAACTGAATCATTTTGGTTTGTGGACAAAACAAAGACATTTGAGAACATCGTCATTTCCAGGTTTGACAAACACTGATCAATGTTTTTTAACATTTTATGAACTAAACGATCGATTAATCGAGAAAATATTCGACAGATTAATCGATTATGAAAATAATCGTTAGTTGCAGCTAGATCTGAAACGATTAATCCATGAATCGATTTTTAATCGATTACTAAATTAATCGCCAACTATTTTGATCATCGATAATCGGTTTGAAGCTTTTTTCATGATTAAAACTAGATTTCTGATCGTTTTAGCTTCTTAAATGTGAATATTTTCTTTGTTTCTTTGCTCCACATAACAAAGAAATCATTAAAACTGAATCATTTTTGTTTGTGAACAAAACAAGACTTTCGAGAACATCATCATTTCCAGCTTTGACAAACACTAATCAACGTTTTTTAACATTTTATGTACCAAACGATTCATCGATTAATCGAGAAAATAATCGATTAAGAAAATAATCTTTAGTTGCAGCTCTACACGTGTGTATGTCTATCTGCATGTACAAATTATGTATATGTGTACATATATATGCTAAACCTGACAGATCTATCCAGTTAGAGCTCTGAGCTACGATGCCTTTCTCTTGCACCGCGCTCCCCAGCTGCAATATAATTCTGACGCTTCAGGTGCTTCAATCTACTGATAAGGGAAAGCTCATAATCCACAAAGGAGCTCATGGGGCCAGTAGTTCTGTTTACTATTCAGGAAACAGCCTGGGGCAAATTTGGGCATTTTTTCCTCTCTCGACTTCTACTTAACACACGGAGAACATCATGGATGCACATCTGCCGTATTCACCTAGATAGACCGAATCTATCTGGCTTTATATATATAGATATATATACTGGCATGCTATGTGTATTCTTTGATAGCAGCGTCAAACATACATGCCATTTAATTTCCATTACACCCATGGTGTGTGTTGTGATGTTGCATACCGTCACAGAGCTACTTCTGTCTCAGAACAGTGAACAGTGGTTGTACAAGTGTGATGAAGAACTACACAGAACCTCAGGGGACAAACAAAAAAGCTCAGCAACAGCTCGAAGGCGTTGTACAGCGCTGTGATAAGACTTAGGTTCGCTCGGCACCATTAAAACTTAATGGAGATACGTGTGAGAAAGGACTATGACGCGTCATCTGATACTGAAGAAAAGTTGAATCCAAGTACGGAGTTCGCTGATAACAATAGTGTATATATATATATATGTAGTATATTCACAAAATAAACAACGTCATCCACCCGGCACTGCGGCTACAGTAGCACTACAGGACTCCAAAAAGCCTCAGTACTCCTCTCAAAAACATCTCTACCAGAGGAAACGGAATATTAAGAGATTAAATGGCATTAAACTACAGCGGCTGCAAGTGAGACAAGTGACAAGTTGCCTGACATTGTTTATACATATATTCTTAAATAAATGATGCGATAAACAACTAGAACAAGGAAACGTGATAATTAAGTAAAACTAAAATGCTATAATAGTGTTTTTATCTACAGTGTATATGTACAAATGAAAATGGTCTAAATATCGCAGAGCAAATAACACAAAACGACCAGAATCCACACAGGACTGAGGCAGAAAAGGCTCCGCTGTCGTGTTTGTTTCTGCAACACTGACAATCAAAAACTGACAGTTCCTCCAAACATCACACAGAAGCCCCGCCTTCGTGTTTAAAATGGCCGATTTCCTGTTGGGTCAATGGCGTGTCCGTAAACGTGTTCAGGGAAGTTCCCTTGTCTCACACGTTCATTTTCGATGTGAGACCAGAGACCTGCCCTGAACATGTCTATATGAAAATATTCAATTTCAAAAAGAGCGCCCCCTGTTGACAGTACTGCCTCCCACTGCTCCATTGACTCCCAGAGAAGCTGAGCTTCCGTGGAAGTGACGTTTGCGCAATCGCGTAAAAGACGATCCGTCATCCTTGGTAAACAGCTGATTCTGAGTGACTAACTAATACAAACGCAGCACATTTTATAAGAAGCTGAGCTTTTCCTTACCGTCTTAAAAGTAATCACCACTGATGTCGCTGACTCACAGTTTCCTGCCAAAACCGTGTTGTTTGGATGCGATTATTGCACAATGAGATTGGAGTTCTATCGTATTTTGTTGGCTCATGAAAACAAAGACTCAATAATGTTACACAACGTTTCCAAACACAACCGTTGTGAGCTGTTTCCAAACTCAGTGAGCTCACCACGCCTTCTGGTGCTCGATGCTTTGGATTGAATCGACTGATTTCTCCAGGACCAGGACTCGGTAAATTGTGTGAGGAAGCCTTGGCTTTGACCTATAGCCCAACAGCAAATGTCAACACATGGATATACTGGCACACATCAGTGTGTAGCTCTACTGCAGGGCTACATTTCGGAGGCTTTGACATTGGAAATAAAGCGTGACATATTGTTGGGGCCACAAAGCAAGCGGGATGAAAAAGGCTGAGGGGATCTCTGGAAATATGTTCACGCTTGTGGGAATGGACATATTGATGTTTCCATGCTTGGCTCTCCTCTGTCGTACTATTTGTATGTTTGTTGTATATTTTTTGGGGGTTGAAACAACGGCAGAGACATCGTGAATTATGATTTGAAGAAGTCTCGCTTGAGATGTTTTTGCCTTGAGGATAACGGAGCTTTAAGAAATCTGTTTACCAAAAGCCTAGAGTTTGATCGTAGTAAACTGTGTTCTTTGCTATTTGAGGTATTTTAGATAAATACCAACAGATTCATGGTTGTGGACAACAACACGACGCCGGGGATCCTTCACCTTCTATAACAACCTGTTCGCTACAAGCATAACCTTTGAAAAATAAAGGTGCGTCAAAAGGTTGTGAATAAATAAGGGGCGCTTTCACACCACTAGTTGGATTATTTGATCCGCACCAGGCAATACAATTGTTATTATGTAACATATGACTCCAGTGTGGTCCGCTTTCACACCAGCAAACCAACCAAAATTGGCCCGATTGACGTTTCATCAATGTGTTTATATCTTCCGGTAGAAAAGCGCCAATTTTGACTCACTATGGAGCAACATGTTCGCACATTGCTACTTGCTCTGATCTTCGTTTATTACATTCTCTGTATTGGCCATTTTTGGCAAAATATCCAATTTGAGAATGAGACGCGGCTGCGTCTGGAGAACAATCTGCTGATGCACTGGAGTCGGTGAAGATGTATAGCGCGTCATTTCAGGCAGCGGAGACACGCTATTTTCATGAATGTGGTCGTGCTAACTATGAGACGAAGATTGCTCCAAAGACCTACAAGGTAGGCTATGTCCATGGCATTTACTGCAAACCCATTTATTTGGAACTACAGTCTATGGTTTGGACCCGAGTTCCCGTTCTCACCAAAGTCTGACATTTGGTGCGGAGTGAAGCAGACCGAGAACACCTCTTTTTGGCGGTCTCGGTCTGCTTGATTTGGTGCGGACCCGAGTGCGATTGATGCTTTCACACCAACGAAACGAACTAGAGTTTTTGGTTCGAATGGATCGTTTGGTGCGCACCAACTGCTGTTGGTGTGAAAGCGACCTAACTTTGAACTTGAAAACCAAATCATTTGGCCAGTGAACGTCTCAGTTTCTTAAATAAACCTATAGTCGGACATATTGGCAATGACACACATTTGAATATTCCTTGGCTTTCTGAGAAACATTTGGTGTTTAATGGGGTCAGTCTAAGCCCAGATAAATAAATAACTAACTCGGCAGAAACCGCCTGAAATGATGTGTGTTGTTTTGCTGACTTTGGCCAGACTGACTTTAATGAGTTTAATCCGAGCTGAAATAAATAATGTCTATATAAGGAGACATAAACAGCCTGAAGTGATGGATCCTGTTCAGCAGACACTGGGCCAGACTGACCAATTACACATTTTCAATATATAAGACACGGCTGTAAACACGGCTCAGCGTGCATGTGCATAACATAGTAACCCAGTCTTATCCTCTGCAGCAATGTCATTGTCTAGTTTTGATCATTTTATCATCATGATTCATGAGATCAGGTCCATTTGCTGTGTAATAATTGTAATAAAACTCCTAACGAGTTCATTTCTTTATGACACAAGTTAACATTTCACTGCTACATGACTTTATGTCAGTCACCAGATTCTGATTCCACCATGTGGTGAACTTTTATATAAACCAGGGATGTCAAACATACGGCTAGTGGGCCAGAATCGGCACACCAGAGGATCCAATGTCCAATTGCACATGATTAGACTCTAAGGGCCAATTCCAATTCCTATCTTAACCCTCAATCTTAACTGGCCCTCAAAACCAAGTGTTGAGGGTTATTTTGTCACTTAGAAATGGGACACCCCTTAAATGCAGATACGTCTTCAGACTGTAGGGGGCAGAATAACGCCAAAGTCTGTCAACTCCAAAAAAGAAGAAGAAGAAGAACACATTTACGTCAGGATTATTTATTCTGATCCGTTTGTCAGTCAAGTTATTAGGTTGTCAGTTAGTTATAAGATGATACTCATACAAATATTCAGCTGACAGTTACCACACACCACGACTTATTGAAAAGTAAACCACACCGGCCGACTATTGACAAAAGATCGTAAAATAAAAATAAATGTTACGCAACAATGACGTCAGTAATCCATAATATGGGCCTAAACTAAGATAATACAATGGTTTTCATCATTTTTATATCTCTATTAACAAAGAAAATACTTCATTTGTATCGTACTCGTTTCGTTGCTTTCGGCGCCATCTTTGTTATGTCAAAACACGCAATTCATTCTTGCTCCCAAGGGTGGTCATGGAAAAATCTCAATATTGAGGGCGATACAGCCCTTAAACTTGGCCTCAACTTAATGTTTCTGAGAATCAGGACAGCACTTGGACTAGAGGGAGAGCATTTTTGAGATTGAGGATTAAGCAAGGAATTGGAATTCACCCTAATTATAATGTGAAATACTGTATGTTTTTCAGCTCCAGATGCCTGTGACTAAATGTTTTGTGCCTTTATAGATCCACTGTTATCTGTAAGTTGTAATACACATGTGTAAATGGTAAATTTGGGCATAATTATTGAATTTGCACTAATTTTTCTCAAGAAAGTTCAGGTCATACCTAATATAAAACAAAGGGAAAAACCTGTTCTTGTTCTTTATAGGTTATTACACTATCATTTTACTGGTCCAGCCACACTTGAGATCAAATTGCTCTGTATATATGCGCTGATTTAAACAATAACAGTCATTTTTCCACCATAACAGGTCCTGCTCAAGGTTAGAACGTGACTTCAACCAGTGATCTAACATTTTAATCTGTGCAAATTCCTTAAATCTGAGAAAAGCATGCGTTCCCCTCCCACAAATAGATAGTACAGTCCAAAACTAGAAAGTCCAGGAGCCCTTTTCATCAAATCCATTCACTGTTTGTCCTTGCACAGAGTTCTGAGGGTCGAGGGCCGATGTTGCTGGGGGACGACGACAGGACAGAGCTTTGTGTTTGCTCAGACTCACGGTCGTTTGATTCATCGCCGCTCGTTTCTTGCTTTGTTCTTCCCGTGTTTTCTCTGTCAGGCCCATCGTGGCTTTTCGGCAATAAAAGAGAAATGAATTATTTTGAACTTGCGGGGGGGGGGGGGGGGGGGGTCACCTGCTCAGGAAACGAAGAACCCAGCACTAGCGCAATGAACAGTATTTTAATGGTTTGTCATATTCTACATATTACATCCAGAGGTGTGTAATCAAAGACCACGTATATAAAAACACTCTCACGGTTCAGCCTCAGGTGTTTTTAATGAACAAGATATGAGTTTTAATGATAAATGAAGGCGAGCATAAGTTCTCAGAAGGGTGAAGTGAGGTGAGAGATATTCAGCTACAACAATTTATAACATTAACCCTTTAACACAGGGCGTAGCGCCGGTGACACGTTTGGGCAATTGTTACCGTAATTACACGACGGTTTGTGCAAGTGGAACAGTTTCTGAAAGCTAAGAACTTGCATTTAAAAGCCAATCATGTGGTAATTACGATACTTTCACTGACACACACTCAGAATGGTGGAGAAACGGAGCAGAGAGCATAGAATTTTGTCACATATCACATTTTTAAGACAAATACTCAAACAATTCTATTGGAAATTGCTTTTACACTGTTGAAATTTTCAAAATTAAATCTTATTCATGTACAACTACAGTGGGTTTGTTTTAAATGAAACTCTAAAATCAAATTGCTTTTTTTGTTTTTCTTGACTTAAAACTGTTGATACCCTCATTTATCATACAGTAAATTGTGAGTATGAGGTGTGGAACGTTCTAAGTGTTCTGGAAAAATGGTCAAAAGCACTTACTGAAAGTACATTTTCTGGCACTTTCATGGGTACAATAATCAATATTTTGCTGAGGAGTTAATGGTTTCAGTTGCTAGATTCAAGTCTTTTTCTATAGAACACGGTGTCAATTCTATAAATTATCACCCTCATGTGGAGGATAACATGGTGCATAGATAGATAGATAGATAGATAGATAGATAGATAGATAGATAGATAGATAGATAGATAGATAGATAGATAGATAGATAGATAGATAGATAGATAGATAGATAGATAGATAGATAGATAGATAGATAGATAGATAGATAGATGCAGGTGACAAATTTCCAGTTGGAAAAGACTGAATCTTAACCAGTGTATAAGCTGTTGAAGCCTGATCTCAGGTCCTGTATCTCCTCTATCAACAACATGACCTGACTTTCTCCTCATTTCACACCACAGCTCATTCCTCAACACCTCTCCGACTGCCTGTCTGGGATCCATAACGTCTCAATCTCAGAGACCACAGAGCCCAGAAAATGCCCACATCTCCTCTGAATGACGCCTGCACCAGCCCCTGAAGCTCGACCCTGATGGCTTGAAAACTGGATTTTCCATGAGCCGGAGTTCCATATACAGAGGCAGCAGGAAAGCTTTACCACTTCCATTGCTGGTCGGTATAAACACCCGTACAACACCCCTCAGGCGCTCAGTGCACCTTTAATAAATTGAGCAGCAGGAGTTCACGGAGAAGACCATGTAATGTACGGAAATTCAGCTCCAAACTGACGTCTGACTTTGGAGCGGAATGAAAGCACACTCTCATCCGCATGTGTGGTCGGCGTTTGCATTTATTTCTCCCTCGCTCTCTTTCTCTTTAGTGCAATTCAGTTTTTAGGCGACCGTTTAGAGGAGCTTTGAATATAATTTGGCACAGAGGAGGTCTCTCTACAAACCACCACCATAAAGTGACGGATGACACAATTTGCTGGACATCATTTTTGGGTTTATTTGTGGTTGGCAGTGCAAAAAAAAGTACTCAGTCAAAATGACAACAACGTTGTTTTTATATATATATATTTATAAAAACACAGCACAAATTAATTGTGTAGAACAGTTTTGCGGTTGCAGTTTATTTCACCGTGTCCCTTTTGTGGGCGGCGGCAGTGAATAGGCAGCAAAAGAGAATGTGAACATTTTCATTTGTACAATGAAGCCACGGTAAAACTCCTCGCCTGGAACCTTTCTTTCA
Organism: Microchirus variegatus; assembly: GCF_963457635.1. Classification (NCBI taxonomy): domain Eukaryota; kingdom Metazoa; phylum Chordata; class Actinopteri; order Pleuronectiformes; family Soleidae; genus Microchirus; species Microchirus variegatus. The sequence goes on along the minus strand of NC_139818.1, from coordinate 1,930,959 downwards.
GGAAATTGGCAGCAGAGGAAACCGAGAGAGAGACTAAACTCTCAGTGAGCATAATGTGTGTGTGTGTGTGTGGGGGGGGGGGGGGTGCTTAATCCCTGATAAGATCTTAATGACATTGTACTGTGGAGATACTTTGTCTCCAATGACCCTCTCTATACACAAGTGCTAATCATGCGACTAATGATCTTTGTTCTGCAGAAATAACAAGCCTCTGCTTTTGTTGTTTCACACACACACAAAAATCACATAATGATTGAATCCGATGCCATGTGTGCTGTTATGTTCTGTCTGGGGTATTATGGGATGACCATTTTTTTGTATCAGTGAGCAAATTACAGGAGTATTTTAGGCTATTACCTGAACTCACATCCAGAGAAAGTTAATATGCAAGCACATACACATGCACGAGTGCACGCACGACATCATATGGAGCCTCAAACTCAAAATGACCAGTGAACTTCTAGTCTGGTCAGGACAGTTTAGGACAAATTAACTGTTCAGTGAGTATAAATTAGAAATGTACGGAGCTCCCGAAGTGGCATGAGAAGAAAAAAAAAATTTGAAAAAAAAAATTTGAAATCTCAAGTTTCAAAGTCAAGATCTCAAGTTTCCAAAAAAAAAGTTTTTTTAAATGTTTTTTTTCATCATTTTTTGGAAACTCGAGATCTCGACTTTACTTACTTATGTATTTCAAAGTAAAAGTGCTTGTTTTGAACAAAAAAACATATTTAAAGATTAATTTTGAATCAAAACTAACAAAAAAGACAAAAAATAACATAAAGACAATTGTAATTTAAGTTTACTCAGTGTGGTGGAAAGACTCGGTGGAACACAGCGGTGACCGCTGATGCAAACAGAAAGTAATACAAAGGTAAATTTTTCATTCACAGACTAGATTTTTGCAAATAAATAAGTTATGCGTTTTGAAGTGCTGCTTTCCTATTCATTTAATCTTTCCATGAATGATTTATTTTCACTTCCAATAACAATAGTTCAAGAAAATGTGCCAAAGGTTTTCCTCTAATGACAGCTCAATAATAACAACAATGGTACAATCATCAGCTGCTAATGAGGCAACATCATTAGCACCATTCACGTGCCTGCAATTTAGATGTTTTTTTTACTTTAGAAACGGGTACAAGTTGATGCGGGAAACAGAGTTTTATTCTGCAATCATACTTTTCTTTTTCCGAGAACTAATTTGGCTTGATTGGAGTCAGACGTACGTATGAAGAAGTAAGAGGGTAAAGGCAGAGGGGGGGTGATGGTGCTGATCCCTGGAGGAGGTGAAGTGGGAGACTGATTGGTCTCTGAACTCCTATGAAGATGTAGAAGCTAATTAAAACATCACCTGTGCTATTTAGAAACAAATAACGCAGTCTGTCGTTGTGTGATTCAAAGCAAACAAGTGAATAAGAAAAGAGCACAATTCACCGCAAAAGACGACGTCTGTGCTTTCAGCCTCTGAACGGAAGGAAAGTTGTTCTCGTTCAGCTTCATTCACTGAATCTGCCTCACTGCCTATTTGTCTTATTTATGTGTGAAAATACTGATGAATTATCTCTGTATATGTGGCGTCTTTGGAAAGAGGTGTAATCTCAGCTATATTATCTGTGCCAGCGTGTAGATTATACAAATGGCACCTAAATAAATACATTGATATTCAGTCTATGAGAATATATACGAGTCTACAGAGACGACAAACTGTGGCTCACATTCTCCTGGATGATAAAAAAGAAGTATGGATTAGCAGATTTTTTGCTGGACTTTTTCTCAGCCTGTTGTTATTAGTTTGTTTTTCTCTTAGCAGAAAAACTCAAAAATGAAAACCGACTTTGATGAAATAAAGATAACACTGTGGGATGGGGGGGGGGGGGGTGTATGGACACCATGGGACACTGAGTGGTCTTGGCAAAGGTCTGAGTGATGTGAGTTTTCTTTATGCATAATAAAAAAAAAACTGTGTAACTGTGGTCTCTGGGCGACTAAAGCCAGATTAAAGTATTATCGATTGGTATGAGACAATATTGACGCCGCTGTGCTGAGGTCAAATATGGTTACAGCTGGTTTTTGAAATGGAAGAAGTAAATAAAAGCAGAAACTTTCTCCAAGTTTTTAAGTAAATCTAAAAACAAACATTTAGAAAGAACACCAGCAGTCTCAAAGTCTTACTCTTAGTGCAGCCAAATGTACATGTTTACAAGAATGTAATCTAATCTGAAATTAGGATTAGGATCTAGCTCTACTCATGTGTTATCCCAGTAGTTTTTGCTGTAACTGAGTCATTAGAATCAGTTCATTAAAAACATTAATCCACTACTTCCTGCATGACTCCGTTTGGCACAGATACTGAAGTGAAATACAGCTGAACGTGGTCGTGATTCGGCTCACGATCGCCATCTTGTAGCAGTGCTGTCGCTAAATATGACCGACTTTAGATTAGATTTTAGACATTCCCTTGCTAAATGTTGGAGATTATCTCATGTTTTCAGGGATTTTGAAGTCTTTTTAATAGGGCTTTAAGACGACTGGTCGACTAATTGGTCGACACGCTCTGGCTCGACCAAAATTGTGATTGGTCGACTAATTTAAATTTTTTTTTTTTTTTTTATGGTGAATTTCATTAAGAGGAAAGTACCAAGTGCTAATAGGGTTGTTTTAGAGCACTCGTGTTTCACAAGTAACAGCCTGTCTTCAGAGAACACCCCCCTTGTTTTCCACTATTTTGGTTTAGTCCAGCCCAGTGGGTTGTTGTCGCTCCGTGGCTCATGAGCGACCGGATTAGCGTTGCCATTTATTAGTTGTGAATTTCAAGCTTTTCATGTTAGGCTACAGTCTCTGTCCTGCTGTCTCATCCATGTCAAAGACATCAGCAGTGTGGCAGCATTTTTTCAAAAGTAGATGACGGTAAAAAAGTGGAACGCAAACTTTGCAAGCAACAGTTTGCTTTCCACAGCTCTACTACAAACATCGTTTAAAAAACGCTAAGCTAAGGTTGCTCCGTCCGTTTTGAGTATGAACATATCAGAATTATTAGCATATTTCAATGTTTTAGTCTAATAATCGTTGATTGGTTTTATAACTGCAGACTGCAGAGTCGAAGTGAGTCGAAGAGATTATGGTTAAAAGCACCTCCCCTCCCGATTAGTCGATTTTTTGTGGAAATTTCAGGGCTTTAGTCCACCAAGAGTTTCTTTGGTTGATTACAGCCCTACTTTTTAACTGATCTACAGATGGTATTGTTTGGTTTCATCCTTGTGCCGATCATCGTGCTCACGACTCTTCCAGTGACGACACTCTGACCAATCAGAGGTGCTGTATAATAGAAAAGCGCCATTAGACTGCAAGTGCTCGTCCAAGCCCCATCCACGAGGAGTTTCCCGGCCTTGCCTTTAATTAAACTCAATACAAATTCTATCCACAAAATATCCACACATGGGCCAGCTGCCGTTGGCTCTGTGCCTAAACCCAGCAGTCTGTAACCAACACTCACAATCATGACAGAAAAATAACCCACCATTGTTGTACTTTTAGTGCTTTTGGTGACGGAAAAACAACAGGTTTCGTTTGTTTATCAATGGCCTCGTGGGTTCCCAGTGTGTGAATCACACTCCTTCACATTTACACCGCGTCACTGATCTGCACTTGAAGGTAATACGTCTTAATCCTCGGGAGATTTGCTGACAACAAAGTTCAAAGTTGGTAACTTGACGTGCCTGACACATTAGAGAAATGTATTTTATTTCACTGTGAGGCCGGGGCTCATTGTCCTTAAGGGAATGTTGATAAATGACCACATGCATCCATCATCTGGTGCAAAGTGCCTCATTGTGCCGCTCGGCTTCCTCCGCGGACTCCACCGCCGTCTCCTTCCTCTCGGCATCACGGGCAAAAATGATGCTACAGAGCGCTCAGATCAAACTCATCCTCCAGCAGACTATTCTAGTACCCCCGAGATAAGAGCCTGGAAGAGAATTCATTAATTAGCTCACAGATCCTTCACACACCGTATCCACATCACAGTGAATCAGACTTTAAATAGTTCTAAGTAAATGAGGAAGGAAATCAAAAAAGAAAAGACTGTGAAGGGAGTATTCATGTTCATTAAAAGTGGGGAAATAATAATTCATTAAAATAAATAAGGTTAAAGCACAAACTTAGTTTGTTATTAGTACCATCTCATCTTTGACTAGAAGACATGTAGTTGATCATCTTTAGAACATCTACCATACACACAGACGTGAAAATCGTGTGTGTGTAGATCCCACAATCTTAATTATGGCCTTAATTCTCCTTAAAAAGACAATTAACGATGGTCAGTCTCTGTTTTGCTTTCACTTCAGCTTCTCTCGCTCTCTCTGAAAATCTCTCTTGTTCACCGTGTTTATTTTTCTAAGCAGAAACACGGTTCATGGAGCGGAGGCTTGAGCTAAAAGACGAGAACCATCTGCGTTAATTGCTTTGCTCCTTAAAAGCTGCTAAGTGGCCACGTATTTTGTTAAATTTGCTCAAACTGGGGCTCGAAAAGGACTCTTGAATTGGACTTCCTTAAACGTGTCGAGAGCCTGGAGAAACAAGTGATGTCACAATGTCAAGATTCTGACTAATGAATTTATACCAAACGATCAGCAATCATGACATCTTAGAGATTGTGTTCATTCTCCTTAAAGAGTTAATAAAAACACATTTGTCCTTCTGTCTGTTAATCACACAAGTGTCCGAAAAGTCACGACAGGCTTCAAACTTAGCCAATGCACAACATATAGTTCAAAAAACAGACATACGTTGAATCGGTACTGCACTAGTGTAAATAATGACAAAAACAACAGTACTAGACGAATAAAACAACAAGGCTGCTGCTTAAAAAATAGCCACTTGTTCCGACATGTCATTTAATCAGGCTGCAGAGACACATTCCCTCTTAAAGTGGACCTAGACCGGAAGTTCCAATTAAGGCTGTTTTTTAGTGTGTATCTGCGTCATTACCTTGTTTAAGAAGCCCTGAAGGTTCTAAACAAACAGTTCAGCCACTGCTGAGAACACTGTGTTTTATTGTAATCTCAGGCTCAGTGAGATCTCTGAAAAAACCCGGTCCGGTTACGTAAACAGTGGTTCTCCTGAACAGCAGATCCTCCTGCTCCGGGCACTAGTCCGGGCACATCCGGTTGCGTACATTGAACCGCAGAGGAAGAATAACGTCCGTTGTGGAGGTGTTTCACGAGCGACAGTGTCTTCTGACTCCGGGTCAAAGGTCGTCAAAGGGACTGCGGCGGGGAGTCGTGAAGAAGCTATTTTTAAACACTGTTAAAACAATGTTTTGATCATGAGGAGCAGTGCATCCACCGTTCCAGAGGGGGGAGCTGCGCTTCTGAGAGCGGGTGTGCTGAATATGTCACTTCCGGGTACTGGCCAATCACAAGACTCTGTCTTCTGGGTGAGAGAGTTGAGTCTCAAATATCGCGGCTGGGAAACAGAGTCAGAAAAGACAGATTTCTATCTGCTCGTTTACAGCAACTAGGAGGTTTTTGAGCATAAAAACAAGTTAATGTATGTAAGTAGACCTCCATAACTAACATATATGTGCAACAGGACCACTCTATGGGAGCTTTAATACTTTTAAAAAAATGTAGCACCCTAACCCTAACAAGGAAGATGTTTGATTTCTTCTTCACTCGTGTTTTTTATAAAACATCTCACACAAGGACAGAAAAATGTCACTTTCTAATCTTAATAAGTTTCATTCTCATATTAATTAACTGACTAAAAGTATTTAAGGGTTAACTCCTTCAGTCAAAACAGAACTTTTAAGCAAACATCCATTTGAAACCCCTTCCTCAGCACATCCTGAGGAGGAAAAAAAGCTCGATGCATGTGCAATGAAAAGAGACAAAATAAGGAATGAAGACTATCAAACAAAGAAGCCGTGGAGATCACAATCAAAAGCAATTGTGTCACTGTCAGCGGATGATTTATGACAGAATTTACAAAGTGTTGGGAACCAGAGACAAAGGACACAGACAGAGTGACAACATTCTGTGTTTAAACAGAGTGAGAAGAGCGAGTTCACTACAACAGCAATAACCACAGGATCCACACCTGCTTCACCTGCTTTCATTTAGTCATGTCATAGTAATTCCATTCCCCACAGTCGCGAAAAAAAAAAAAAAAAAGTCCCAGGGACGTTTCAACTTTCTTTAATATGACAGATGTCCAATAATCTTGCGTTTAATCTCTGGCCTGCGGGTGCGAAGTATGTGAGGCAGCAAATTGATGCCACTGTAGTCAGCGAGGTGGTGGATGGCTGCTGATTCTGAAATTGGATACTTGCTCATCCAAATTCACCGGCCTCATTAGAATGTCAGAATAGAGTCTGGCTCCCGCTGTAGTTTCTCTCTTTCAAGTCGTTGCCTTTTCTGAAAGTTAAATAAATCACATGAAAACTCAGGCCAGCGGAGTTTATCACAGGGAATGTTTTTTTTCTTTTCGGTTGTTAATTAAAAGGAGCTGGATATTGTGCAGCCGTGGTAATAATATCAAAACTTTTTTATTTGCTTTGTCTAAAAAACAAGGAGTTTTAACGTAACGCTAACGTTCACTGACAGCTTTTTATTCCCCTCAGCTATAAACCACTTTTCTTACTGTTTGTTTTGTTGCGTCAGAGCAGAATTCTAATCACGTTACTTCAATTATAAACGTGTGCTTTGACGACGTCGCCTTTGAACATTATCATATTTTTCTCGTACTCTCTGCATCCTCAGGCTTCTGTATTACACCTCTTTGAAATGACTTAAAAAACTGAAGGACAGTAACATAAAATGTGTCTTTTTTTGTTTTCCATATTTAGACAGCACCTTTCATATGGTTAAGTGCTTAACAATACAACGTTTACAAAGATAGAACGCATGAACATAAACACAGACAAAAGTGAATTAATAGATTAAAGGTCACATAGAGTGGTCCTGTTGCACATATATGTTAGTTATGGAGGTCTACTTACATACATTAACTTGTTTTTATGCTCAAAAACCTCCTAGTTGCTGTAAACGAGCCGATAGAAATCCTCTTTTCTGACGCTGTTTCCCAGCCGCGATATTTCAGACTCAACTCTCACCCAGAAGACAGAGTCTTGTGATTGGCCAGTACCCGGAAGTGACATATTCAGCACACCGGCTCTCAGAAGCACAGCTCCCCCTCTGGAACGGTGGATGCACTGCTACTCATTATCAAAACATTGTTTTAACAGTGTTTAAAAATAGCTTCTTCACGACTCACCGCCGCAGTCCCTTTGACGACCTTTGACCCGGAGTCAGACCCAGAGTCAGAAGACACTGTCGCTCGTGAAACACCTCCACAACGGACGTTATTCTTCTTCTGCGGTTCAATGTACGCAACCGGATGTGCCCGGACTAGTGCCCGGAGCAGGAGGATCTGCTGTTCAGGAGAACCGCTGTTTACGTAACCGGACCGGGTTTTTTCAGAGATCTCACTGAGCCCGAGATTACAATAAAACACAGTGTTCTCAGCAGTGGCTGAACTGTTTGTTTAGAACCTTCAGGGCTTCATAAACAAGGTAATGACGCAGATACACACTAAAAAACAGCCTTAATTGGAACTTCAGGTCTAGGTCCACTTTAAGAGGGAATGTGTCTCTGCAGCCTGATTAAATGACACGTCGGAACAAGTGGCTATTTTTTAAGCAGCAGCCTTGTTGTTTTATTCGTCTAGTACTGTTGTTATTGTCATTATTTACACTAGTGCAGTACCAATTCAACGTATGTCTGTTTTTTTAGACTTCCGGTCTAGGTCCACTTTTATAAGAATATAGAGAAAGTGCTTCTGGTTTTTAAAAGCACAAAATAAAAAGGTGAAAAAAATCAAACATCCAGTGTATTAGGTTTTCACAGAGAGAGAGAAGATTGTTCTGCTTTTTAAAAATATAAACAAACAGAATCATCAGATGTTATGCATGCTGAGCACGACCTTGCACAGCTCTGGAGCAGAGAAGCTAATAAGAGTTTCTCCACTGGGTTAGTGAGCTCATTTGGGAAAAGGTTAAAAATGAAATGAGGAAACAATCAAATCCTTTAAAAGAAGCTTTAACAGAACGACAGTGTGAGGAAGATTATTCTCCTTTTCAGGTGTTGGGATTCCACTGAGTGGAACACTTTGGTTTCTATGAGGAATAGAACCAAAACATTTGGCCCTAACTGCTCCATTTATCGCTACCTTTCCCTTGTGGTACCAGAGTCATGGTTCACTCTTAGAAATAAGGGTTCCAAAAGGGTTCTTCTACAAGGGCTGTGGTTCTACCTGGAACCATTTGCTTCTGAAAAACCCTTTTCCCGAAGAAAGGGTTTTTCAAGGGTTCTTGGTAACACTAATGGTTCCAGTAAGAACCATTTTGATCCAGAGAACCCTTTAAAACCCCTTTTCTGAATAAAGGGTTTGAAAAGGGTTCTTGGTGGAACCTTTCTAAAAAGGTTCTCCTATGAGGACTGGGACCGTAGGCGGAAAAGAGGCTTTAGTGTCAAGGACATTAAATGAAACGTGGTTAAAGCTTCTGTCACCGACAGGATTTGGCATAGGTAGTAACTCCTACATTCTTAGAAATAAGGGTTCCAAAAGGGTTCTTCTACAAGGGCTGAGATTCTACCTGGAACCATTTGCTTCTTTCTTCGGGAAAGGGTTTTTCAAGAGTTCTTGGTAACACCAATGGTTCCAGTAAGAAACATTTTGATCCAGAGAACCCATTAAAACCCCTTTCCTGAATAAAGGGTTTTAAAAGGTGTCTTGGTGGAACGCTCCAAAAGGGTTCCAGGTGGAACCTTTATAAAAACCTGGAGCTAAAAAGGGTTCTCCTATGAGGACAAGCCGAGGAACCTTATATGGTTCTACTTAGCACTTTTATTTCTAAGAGTGTACAGTATGGTACGATGGAGCTGGACCCTCGACTGTGGGCTGATTGGGCGACAGAAAGGCTTCAGTCTTTTCTCACACAAAGACGAACAACTCGACTACATCTGCACGTCCATGTCCATCACAGCTGCAGCTGCTCAAGTTTTAAAAAGTCTGAGTAAAAGTCTGGACTGTGCTAAAAAAACAGAAATGACTTAAGGAGCTACTGTGGAAATACAAATCAGTATAGGTCATGTAGGGATGCGGGCAGTATTTTGGTAATTACTCAGACTTCCTCATGGCAGTGACAGAAGTTTGGAGCTTTAATAATTCAAATTTCCTGAATTGTCCTGGGTCACAGGAGTCCATGAGTGTTCTGACCATCATTATGTGTAAAGTTTGAGGACGATGTCTGGATGAGTAAAGTGAAGAAAAGCTCTCTGACTCAGCAAAAGTTGATAATAGAAACATCAAAGTGACTAGAGCTGAAACGATGAATCGATGAATCGATTATTAATCGATTACTAAATGAATCGCCAACTATTTTGATAATCAATAATCGGTTTGAAGCTTTTTTCATGATTAAAACAAGATTTCTGATTGTTTCAGCTTCTTAAATGTGAATATTTTCATGGTTTCTTTGCTCCACATAAACAAAGAAATCATTAAAACTGAATCATTTTGGTTTGTGAACAAAACAAGACTTTCGAGTTTTTATGGACCAAACGATTCATTGATTAATCGAGAAAATATTCGACAGATTAATCCATTACGAAAATAATCGTTAGTTGCAGCTCTAAAAGAGACATTTGCACATTTTGTACAGTTGCGTTTTTATTCATTTGTTTGTGTCTGGAATTGTGCACAAATCAGAAATAAAATAAGAATTCCATTTCAATTCTTTCAATTTCAGAAACAACCAAGTCAAAGATCGAAAAAGCAAGTCTGTAATAACGTCATTAAATGAATACTGCGTTTATTTTTCTTTAACTCAGTCAGGATGTGGAACTTGAACTTTACTCTGTTTGCCTTTTAGATTCCTACCAATTTGAGATCCGTGCATGCTTCAATGATTTATTGACACAAAAGGTTTTTCCGTTTTGTTTTTTCCTCTTTGCAAGAACGAGCGACCGGATCTTTCTTTCTTTTTATTATTTATTTTGTGATGTTTGTCCTTTGTGGAGAGTTAAACGCTCACACATCAAACTGCACACAACACTGATAAATGACTGATATTGAAATTGTATTTTGGTTTTTATTTGACTGATGTTTACTGTGTATGATAACTCTGTAGCAGACACACTGTTAAAGTGCTGCACTACAAATGGGGAAAACACAGCGAGTTTGCAGCCCGAGACAGAGACATGATTTATTGGTTACAAGTAGAACGCACTGTAAACCAAGGGAGATGGAACTTTTTAATGGATTCTCCGTGAAAGACAAACAACTGGGAGCATTTCAGTTCATTTTATTGAATGGATTTGGGGCCTGTGGCGCCCCCAGGTGAGCTGTCAGAACTTTAACAAGCTTAGTGCTTTACAAGGCTTTAGTTGGATCTCCTACTTTCACTTTCTCTATTCTCTGTCCTACTTTTTGGGGGCGGGCGATGAAATGAATAATATCCTATGGTCAGATTTATTCTGTCCCCCTCGTTGGCAGCTTAACCGCATTAAACCTTTGTCAATCTCGCTGTGCTGACACAAACTGAGGAAAGGGGGAAAAAAAAAGCGGCATCAGCAGAGGCCGGGAAAATCAATAACACTTTATTTGTGGTAGAGGTGAAATAAGAGATTAATGAAAAATGTCCCCTTTCTGAGAAGGTTGTATTTTCTTCTAATGTGCGTTTGACGATTGACTGATTGTCGTCTTATTTTTTTCAATTTGTTCAGGCTAACTGAAAACAACAGACAGCAGTAGGCTGAATTAATTTTGACTACTTTCCCAAACACTGGACTCTTGCCCTCAGTCATTTACAGAAATGAGAAAAATACACAATGACGTGAAAGTTGTGGACGCATTAGCATATTATTTAAATGAGTTCTGCTCCTCCACACACCGCTCCCCTCCCTTTACCATGCATGGCAGTAAAAATGTTGTTATTTGTTTGCCGTCAGCACACTTTTCTGTATGTTTGGACTTTTCTGTAACATCCTGTCAAACATCTTGTGCATCATAGAAACTGTGAGGAACATCACATATTTGTATGTTTATTGCTTATTCCATTTCATAATTTGTACTCGTCACTTTTTTTTGCTGCTGTAAGTGAACGTCTCAGTATCGGCTCTAATCTAAAGTAATAAAAAAACATATATTAAAGGTGCATTATGTAATAAATCTAAATCAACTGGACATAAAATCCTCCTAATATGTCACAGAGACTCAGGAATAATGTTCATAACAAACTGAACTCACCAACAACAACAGTACAGACAAAATAATAGCTTTAAAAAAATCATGTTTATGTTTTGAAATCATGTTTTGGCGTCATGTGGCGCCACCTACTGCCGTTTACCAATCATTGCAGTCAGTAATGCTGCCGAGCAACCATGGGTTGAGCTACAATGACAGAGAAAACCAAACCTAAAAAGACCTCTGTATTTTGAATTTGAGTGTAGTAACCGTTTTTGGCCACATTCTTACATATGGCGCCTTTAAATAATGTTATAGTACTTTTTTGCAGGCTCACACCCGTGTTTGTTTGTTTTTAATAAACCTTAAAATGGTTTGTGTTGGAGCGACTCAGGTTTTCACCTCCACAGTCTTTGGATGCAACAGCGTGAAAACACTAAATCACGGCTCTGTTGTGCTCAGCTCAGGCCACTTTTGTCGCCGCTGAAAAACTTTTTCGATTTCTTTGCTGTGAGCAATATACACGAGGAGCCATTAGCTCTGCCTAATTCACAAACACACATTCAATTACAAACTTAAGTGCCAGAGGGGAAGGTTCCAAAAGAAAATCTAAGCGTTTTACAGCCAGCTCTGCTCTACTGTAAGTGTTGTGGTTTTTCTTTGTAAAGGATAATGGGAAAACTTTTGATTCTTTTCTTGTGTAATACGACTTCAAAGATTAGATTAGCAGCACATTGAGAGTAATAGAGTAATCCCTCTATTAAAAATGCCTTTAGGCCACTCTGTCCAATTATACCCAACAGTCTAGGTGAATCTGCTAAAGTTTCAGCGCCACTGTCTTGCACTTCCATTCACGTTACTAACTCTGTGTTTGGACTTTGTTTTCTTGATAACTTCATTGTGTGTCTGTTTCTGTGATTGTAAACGTGTAAAAAAGTTGTGCTACAGCGTCACATACAGGCCTGGCATATGTACTGCAGAGTCTAGAGTCATTAGGGTTCGAGCATGAATGTGCAAGATAATGAAAATGAAAATCAGCTTTCATTAGGTGACTTTTTGTCACCTAATTTCACGTACATGAACAAAAGTTGGTACACATGTTAATCCCGTCAGGACGGTCCAAAAAGTCAATGACAACTTTGCTGTAAGTCCGACAGGAAGGCCGCCATTTTGGGCTGAAAGGCCATTTTTTTGACAAAATGACAAAGAAAAAGATGATCCGTTTCTGTGTGTTCATTTCTTTCTTTTGCTGTTCTATACTTTTGCTGCTACAAGAGAAAGTGCACTGGAATGCCTGTCGAAGTGGGACCTCCTACTCGCAGGTCTGATCGACCTACCCTGACTTCACCAAAACGATGTCGGAGAATAATGGCGGCGCCCATGGAGTCACACGAATAGGCTATAAACTTTACTTTTCTGCGTGTAGACTCGTTTTAGACACAGAAATTTTATCACAACTTGTTTTACATGTTATGGCGTGAAATTATGTCGTTTTTGTTATCTGTTAGCATGAAGATACGTAGGGCTACGGTAAAATGATCAGATGAAGGATGACAGAACTTCATTTCAACATTCAACCATAAGAAAGGTGAATGTCTTATTTCAGCACCAGAAAGTCCATATTTTGCCTTTATCGTGAAAAAAAAAAACAGGTTTTAAATGTTAATCATTTCTGTTGAAATAAAGGTTAGTAAAAAAGTGTCTTCCAGTGACCTTTTCTGCAGAAAAATGTCAGATCTCAAGGAAATATAAGATAACCAAGAGAGGCTCCACCGACCGCACAGAAAATCACTCAGCACTCACTAGAATGTAAATCTTCACATGGATTTTTGCTCCCGAAATCATTGCCGACAACAAACGACCAAACAAATGCAGGGTCACGCACTGAAATCTCCTCACAGTGGCAAAAAATACAGCGAAAGGAAAACATTCATTGTTAGTAGACGCCGTAATAAAAGATGAGACAAAGACATCCACAGAACCACGGGCGATTTCTGTCTGAAGGCAATTTAGATCAGGTGAGTAACACAACATGAAGGTCCAGGATAGATTTAAATTGGAGCAGCTCAGTGAACTGAGACTGCGGCGCGAGGACTGGATGTTAATGACGCGGCGTCTTCAGTGTCTTCACAGCATCTACAGAGGAAAGAGATGTTCCTGTTGCCTTATTGGTTGTGAAGGGAGCGGCGTTTTCTTCATTGGAAAATGTAAAGCATCGATTATGAAAAAAAAAGACAACGACGCAAGCTTCTGCCACTGTCGCTTGTTATAGAACACGAACCAATTAACTTAACATGCTTATTTGAGTTGATATTGAAACCCCATGACTCCATCACAACAGAGTGGTTAAAAAAACAACGTCTTGAATTGACTGGAAATGTTTGACTAGCCTGAGGAAAAATGTCTCCGAGACATAAATAAAAGAAATGTACACATGCTGCATAAATCAAATCTCCCTGAACACTGGAAGATGGATGCTTTTCTGATGAAGTCATTTGAATTTTCAGAGAGGACGTGCTTGTTGTGAGCGTATACTGTACCCACTCTCATTGTCTCTTCACTGTTTACTCGATTTAATTCCAGAATCCTCCACTTTTCCTTCCTTTGCCAGTGTAAATATAACAAAAAAAAAACCCAGAGGCCAAACTCCCAAAATGAACTTGTGTTTCACATCATATTGCTGCTGCGAGTTAACAGTGTAAATAATGCATAGATGCAGGAGCAGCATCACTGGTGTTTACACAAGCAATTATCAGCACTGTGCCAAAGTCTTTGGGTCTTTGGGTGCGTTGTTTTAGCTATGCTATGATTATATATACATACATGTACGCAAATATATACAGTATATATATATATGTATATGTTTATATATATATGTACAGCATGTATATATATGTATGTATGTATGTGTATATATAGATACATATATATACATATACATACATATATATACACATATATACATACATATATATACACATATATTTATATACATATACATATATATACGTATATATATACATATATAAATACATATATACACCTATATATATGTATATACATATACATATATATACATATATACATACATGTATAAATATATATATATACATACATATATACATACATATATATACATATACATATATATATATATACATATACATATACATATATACATACATATATATATATATATATGTATACAGAAAATGCATGTATGCAGTTGTCTATAATTACTTTACTTAAACATGAACAATAACACAACCCTGGCTGTCTGAAATCCGGAGTGGAAGCCTATAGTTCTTGGTAAACCCAGTGTGTGTGTCCACCTATTTCATATCTGCCGTAAAATAAATAATGTTATCACGTCAGGTTTATTCAGAGATGCCTGAGCGTTACATGCACACGTCGTACGTACAAGTTAAGCCGGCCGACAGCCCGCTAATGTACGAGATTGACTTCCAGTCACATCAGATCAACCCAAACGCCAATGACGGCAGAATTTGACTGACATAAAAAAAACAACAAAGCCAGAGCTGCAAAATGAGACTTTTGCACAGTCCAGTGAGCCTGGAGCCAACAACAACAAATAATGTCACAGCACAACGTTTTGCAAAGGTATAGGAATAGAAGTTTAAAATGTGGATTTGAAGAACCCAGAGCTGCTGTCAGAGAGCAATTACACGGGTATTTTTACTTTCACCTTCTTGGGACAGCCATAGTATCCACCTACTTATTCCCCTCTTATTCACCTGACAGCTTGTATTTACACCCGTAATTCCTTCAGGTTTACAAAGTCTGGTGTTTTCAGCCGAATTCTGCAGGAACTTCATCTTTAAAAAAAGGATTTCATCTTTTCAAAATAACCGAATACCCCAGTGAGGGAGGCTGCAGGGACTTTAACACAACACTTTCTTTGTATTGATTATTAAGGTAGTTTCTCAAGCAAAAGGAGAGACCATCGACCAACTCAGACATATTGTTTCTCATAAACATTAAGAAGCAGATGCACTAACACAAGTCTGCCAGTGCCTCTTTTTTAAAGATGGTGTAGAACTGTAACATAAATACAAAACAGGCAAAGCTTTCCTGCAGTCATGGAACAGTCAAGTGGGAAATTTCACCCAAAAACATGAGTGGTGATACTGTATAATACAGAGAGAGTGACTCATCGGTCAGACACATGAAGCCTGTGAGCGAATGTTTTTCTCTGAAAACTTTAAAGCGGACCTAGACCGGAAGTTCCAATTAACGCTGTTTTATTAGTGTGTATCTGCGTCATTACCTTGTTTATGAAGTCCTGAAGGTTCTAAACAAACAGTTCAGCCACTGCTGAGAACGCTGTGTTTTATTGTAATCTCGGGCTCAGCGAGATCTCTGAAAAAACCCGGTCCGGTTACGTAAACAGTGGTTCTCCCGAACAGCAGATCCTCCTGCTCCGGGCACTAGTCCGGGCACATCTGGTTGCGTACATTGAACCGCAGAAGAAGAATAACGTCCGTTGTGGAGGTGTTTCACGAGCGACAGTGTCTTCTGACTCTGGGTCTGACTCCGGGTCAAAGGTCGTCAAAGGGACTGCGGCGGGGAGTCGTGAAGAAGCTATTTTTAAACACTGTTAAAACAATGTTTTTGATAATGAGGAGCAGTGCATCCACCGTTCCAGAGGGGGGCGCTGTGCTTCTGAGAGCAGGTGTGCTGAATATGTCACTTCCGGGTACTGGCCAATCACAAGAGAGTTGAGTCTGAAATATGGGGAACGGCTGGGGAACAGCGTCAGAAAAGAGGATTTCTATCGGCTCGTTTACAGCAACTAGGAGGTTTTTGAGCATAAAAACAAGTTAATGTATGTAAGTAGACCTCCATAACTAACATATATGTGCAACAGGACCACTCTATGTGACCTTTAAAATCACTATAATGTGGAATCTTGAGAGAGAGTGGCAGAGCTCAGGCAATGTTCACCTCACTGATTTATGAAGCTTTATGACAGACAGAGGGAGGTCCAATCATTTAGAGTGCAGCTCAGGTCACACGTCTCCACGGCCAAAACTGACCACAGGCCAACGCTGTTCATATTAAGCTGATGCTGCACTTTAGTTTGTGTGACCCCTGTCCATGTGAAGCAGCTGTGTCACTGGTTATTTGTTTGTGTTGTTTACATGTGCAGAGTGTGCCTCACCTTTCACCCTCCCTATGTTAGCTGGGATGGGATTGGCACCAGCGACCGCCATGTGGATGGATCCTTACTCGGGCTGCTCCAGAGCCAGAGTGACTGAACCTGATCCAAGAACAACTCGTCCCAAACTAGCCCTCAAAACACCATCAGATGGTGGTTGACGTCTGTGGATTATGTAATAAGCTGCAGGGTCTGGTACGTCCAACTCAAAATGAAGAGGCAGATGCTGTCGTCCCGGTTAATACGCTGCTCACAAATGTCTGTACGCCTGCCCCATATGTGTTTATATATACAGTTGTTGATTTAAACTTATAACTGCCATTTAAAACAGGATAAAATGATTGTGAAACTCAATCTTTTTACATTTAGAGACGTCAAGTTTGATTTATACTGAACTGAATATACGTCCAAAGGACCCAAAACAATGTTTTTGAATTCTCTCAATTCATTTTTCCTGTAGCGCTCTTTTGGCATGCTGGCCAAGTCCAAAAATAAGCGTAAGTAGCAAAGCATAATTGAACTTTTAGTGTTTTGTGTTGTCAAAATTGCAAACAGTAGCCCAATTTGAGCTGGCTAGCTAGCTAGCTTTGGTGGTGGCTCACTAGCCAGCTTAAACGGAGCGTACATATATTCCCCGGGCGCTATGTTCCCCGCTTTTCCTGAATGGGTCCAATAACATATAGAGATATTTTTTTTCCAACATAATTTCCATGTAAGATCCATACTGAAAGCTACGAAAAGTAATGCACAGTGTTTGTGTATGGTTTCGCACGTAATTTTGCACGCCACAGAGCCTTGGTCACGTGACGAACCATAACGCGAGGTAGAGACCTGAAAAATCTCCGTAATAACTGAGAAATGGAAGATCCGGGGAACATAGGACCCAGGGAACATACATTCTTAGAAACAAGGGTTCCAAAAGGCTCCTTATACAAGGGCTGAGGTTCTACCTGGAACCATTTGCTTCTGAAAAACCCTTTCTTTTGGGGTTTTTCAAGGGTTCTTGGTAACACTAATGGTTCCTGTAAGAACCATTTTGATCCAGGGAACCCTTTAAAACCCCTTTCCTGAATAAAGGGTTTTAAAAAGGTTCCTGGTGGAAACCTCCAAAAGGGTTCCAGGTGGAACCTTTATAAAAAGGTTCTACCTGGAGACAAAAAAGGCTTCTCCTATGAGGTCAAGCCGAAGAACCTCATATGGTTCTACTTCTACACTTTTATTTCTAAGTTGTAGGGATGATCCCAGCTTAAATGGGGCGATAGCTGGTCGCATTGGCTCAATTTCAATGTATTAGTTTGGTTCAATAACTAAAATGCTAAGAAAATCATTCGGATCAAGGCAGATCATTAAGGTTGGGTCAAGTGCAGAATTATTGTTTATATCAACATAAAATAATCAGGTCATAAGAAGAGGTCAAATATTTTAGATGTGATATCTGGACATCATTTTTAGGTTATATTTTTTTCAGTGTAGCTGCACTTTGACACAATTACAGTCTTCATACAAACAATAACAGTCGATTCATAGAATTCAAACACAGGAACAATGTCCGGCGACGGTCACGAGTGACGGCCTTCTGTCGGCGCACACAACCCCGCAGTGAGCAACACAATATATATTGTTTCATGTTTACCATCCGGTGAGTGGCAGCGCGCTGATTAGATGGCAGCACATTGTGTGTGTTCCGTACACAGGCATCACTGGCAGGCAATAACAGAGATTGATAGCCGAGTTAGGACAGCCATTTGGGGCCTTGATCTACGGCACCGGATCTCAAGGGATGAAGCCATCCCACACACAGCTGCCCGGGGCTGCTGGTCACAGTAATCGAGAGGAGATATATTTATAAAGTGCCCTGCTCAGCAACCTCGCTCATTCCAGTAAATCTGAGGGGGAAGCTGAAAGGGAAAATGTCACCACCCAAGGACAAGACAAGGAGCTACCCCTGTCATTGCCAGCGGGTAATTGGGATGTCAGTGTGTCCCAGAATGCATTTCCTGCAATCACACCTTCAGGCCAATAGGGCAGCACCTTTCTGCCAATAATACAGTCCAGAGACAATGAGAGTGGAACGAAGACAGAAAAGCAGAAGGAGGGTTGTTATCTGACCACATCGTAATTACTTCAGACTGTTGAACGGACCTCTAGGCTGTATATTTAATGTTTTTAAGGTTTGAATTCCATATGGTAACGTCCAAATGTTGGGTATTGATTATGGATCAAGACAAAATCAATGTGAAATACATTGAGGAGAGAATACATTAAAGAAGTGAAGGGGGAAGGACATAAAGGGTGAATTCCAATTCCTTGCTTAATCCTCAATCTCAAAAATGTTCTCCCTCTAGTCCAAGTGCTGTCCCGATTCTCAGAAAAATTAAGTTGAGGCCAAGTTTAAGGGCTGTATCGCCCTCAATATTGAGATTTTCCAAGACCACCCTTGGGAGCAAGTTCTACCCAGAATGCATTGCGTGTTTTCATATAACAAAGATGGCGTCGAAAGCAGCGAAACGAGTGCGATACAAATGAAGTATTTTCTTTGTTAATAGAGATATAAAAATGATCTTAGTTTAGGCCCATATTATGGATTACTGACGTCATTGTTGCGTAACATTTATTTTTATTTTACGATCTTTTGTCAATAGTCGGCCGGTGTGGTTTACTTTTCAATAAGTCGTGGTGTGTGGTAACTGTCAGCTGAATATTTGTATGAGTATCATCTTATAACTAACTGACAACCTAATAACTTGACTGACAAACGGATCAGAATAAATAATCCTGACGTAAATGTCTTCTTCTTTTTTGGAGTTGACAGACTGGACGCAGCTTTGGCGTTATTCTGCCCCCTACAGTCTGAAGACGTATCTGCATTTAAGGGGTGTCCCATTTCTAAGTGACAAAATAACCCTCAACACTTGGTTTTGAGGGTCAGTTAAGATTAAAGGTTGAGCTTGAGGGTTAAGATAGGAATTGGAATTGGCCCAAAATGACCAGGCAAAAGAAGAGAATTATGAGGAGCATCAGTGCTGGTGAACATTCACAATGTGCCAGAACTTGTTCCATGAAATTCAGAACAGAGATAAAAACACATTTTTATAGTAATTGTCCAAAAGACGCTTTAATTAATGAACTGACGTGGAGCACGGACCAGAGCGAATCTCCTGGGAGACACTAATGTGCTGTAGATGTCCTTTCAATTAACTAATTACGAGGAAAGAGGACGGACGATAATCTACGCCTGCATGTGCTCAAATCATCCACGTCTCTTAATCCCTGGCCCAAATTCCAAGAGCTGCCACTTTCGAATTGTACGGCTGACGGAGATCAAACGGGCGCCGACGTGTAACAGAGGACAAGAATCTATCATCGTTGTAGACGTGAGAAAGAAGAGTTGACCGCGTCCGTTCTGCTTAGCGTGAATACTCCATTCACATGTACAGCATTTTAAACACCAGATTTTCTTCTTCAGGGAACGGGAGCATTTTAAGTCACATTATTTCCAGGATTCCAGCCAGGATTTGTGTGTGCACATGCGTGAATGTTAGCTTATGAAGGGTGTTCATACTCTTAACACTTCAAACTTACACTTTAATAAGCAGCTATTATCATAAATTAAGTGATATAATTGAAGTGATGGCCTGACCGCGCTCTTTCACTCGTGCATGCACAGCATTCTGAAACCTATGTGGCGTGAAATACTATGAGGTGCCGTGTAGGCCATAATTCCTTTTTTTACCTCTCACATTCACAATTTTACCTCTCACATACTCTCATTTACCTTTCACATACAATTGTTTTACCTAAATTGTGAATGTGAGAGGTAAAACAATTATATATGAGAGGTAAAATTGTGAATGTGAGAGGTAAAACAATTGTATGTGAGAGGTAAAATTGTGAATGTGTGAGGTAAAATTGTGTATGTGAGAGGTAAAACAATTGTATGTGAGAGGTAAAATTGTGAATGTGAGAGGTAAAATTGTGAATGTGTGAGGTAAAATTGTGAATGTGTGAGGTAAAATTGTGTATGTGAGAGGTAAAACAATTGTATGTGAGAGGTAAAATTGTGTATGTGAGAGGTAAAAAAATTAATTATGGCCTACACGGCCCCTCATAGAATACTATGCGATACTACACGTGCATTTGTTGTTATTTCCACGCTTCGATGCTGGCACGATGAGATTGAACCGTAGCAACTAACACGACGCGGTACAATAAGGACATCGGCATCGGCCGCAAATCGTAGCATAGCGGGTGGACGCGCTAAAATGCTAGCGTTAGAACCAGATTTTATGATCAGGAAACAAATCCTCTTTCCATTCCCTCATTGAGCATCGCTTCACTGTAAAACCTGGGAAGTTAACTTAACTGAGTTATAAGTACATGTTTATTTTTGTATTGTAAACTACACTTATTAAATTCACCAAATTTTAACTTTAGTGAAGTCAAGTTAAGTAAGAAATTACTTAAGATTGACATAAACTAAGTATATGAACACTACTTTTCCATTTGAGCATTAACTACTCAATCCACTGATTGCCCTAAACTACTTAATTTACTGTAACTCATTACAAATATACATTATACTTACATTTTTGACAAATAGTTTTCGGGCAACTACAAAATACTAATATGACAACATTTACAGTAAGACTGTTAAGTATATGATGTGATAACCAGTGAACTTCACACAGAAAAAGAGAAAAGGTGCAGAGAACAATAAATAACAGAAACAACACTATAGAACTGACAGAATATAAGAGCAGCATATACACTTTCTAAATATATTCAGTCAAATACACAGATACACAGTGTGCTTCTGGGTAATTTGGTTATTGGGAAAACTTGCCTTGCAGACTTATTTTCCATCTCCAGAGACAATTCTCAAACCTAGTTCTCGGCAAAGGTGATATTACAGAGCACAAACATGTACTGTTAGATATCGGGAATCAATTAGAACTTCACTATTTCAGTCTGAAAATCGACTTTTTGGATTTTTCCGTGTGTGTGATGCAACTGACAATTAAAGTGATGCAGTTACTGCACAGACGTGTTGACTTTAACGGGCTCAGTGTTTGCCACGCGCTCCACAAACAAACATGATTTATTGACAGGTTCGATCAATGTTGACGGACGTATTCAGGTTCGCAAACAAAAAGACATTGATTAAGTGCCACGTGTTCATTAGGTCGTAACAAGTCTTCAGTTGTAGCGACGTGCGAGCGGTCGGGAAATACGTTTGCTTTATTTTATGTGATCTCAGAGAGCTGGAAAAGCTGTGAATATGCAAGAATGTGCTCTCTGTGGCCGGGAAAACAGCGGAATTAGTTCATCATCAGCCGACAGCATCATTTCCTGCCGTTAGCGTGTCTTTTGTTTCGACATTCAGAAGCATTTTGTCTTCCCAGTGGGAGCTCTGTTCTATTATGTAACGCTGGAGTTGGGCAATGCCAGCAACATGCCATCCTGCAGCAGAATGCTCCTGGACACCATGGCTGATGATAAGAGGCCAGAAAACTACAGTCAATTTGAAGTTATAATGTACACGTGCTGCCAACGACACGTCCATGGATTTTCCGCACATTCACAAACATTTAATGTGGAATTGTTGTGTTTTTTTTTTGAATTTTCAAACCACAATTCAATTCAACTCTTGTGCTGCACACTGGAGCGTCGTCCTATTGAACTCAATCTCAACAAAGAGGCTCGACAGAGAAAAGAGCTCAAAGGACAAAGTCAAACAATGCACTTAACAAGAAAGCCTGAGAACAAACAGCGACGATCCACTCTGCACAACAATAGCTGTCACTTCACCAAGGGCTGAGCGTGTTCTTTAACATGTGCCAGAACTGCCTATTATGGATTTACTGTATCTGCTCCATGATCATATATAAAAACATGCATGATAATTATTTAAGGCAAAGAGGGAATGGAGCTGTAACACCACTATTAGGATTTCCACCACCCATCTTCTCAAAAGCTTTATTTTCATAAAAAACAAGAACCCAAAGTAACCCAAGTACTATTTTACTTTAAAATCATTGTGGAAAGACATCGCGGTGGCTATAGTGTTGTCTCACAGCAAGGTCACAGGTTTGTGAAAATGTGCGTCTTTTCCCCGTGTGTTCATGAGTTATCTCGGGATAAACTCCAGCTTGGCTCACTGGACACTCTAATGTCATTATCACATAAGCCCTTCGAAAATGAATCCTTATTTGTTTGCTTGGAAAGTCTGGTTGGTTTGTGGAAGAAGCAAACTCTGATAGGATTTGATGCAGCTGCATGGTTTGCTCTAATGTGGAGGAAACAGAATTTACCCTGCATTAACCAACAGAACCCCCAAATGAATGGGTCCCCAATCGTACAAAGTCTAGCGGAGACGATTAGGGGTGAAAACGACCTAAATTGACCATAATAGGTGTGAGAGTGAATGGTCGTTCATCTTTGCATGTTGGCCCTGTGATGGACTGGTGACTCGTCCAGGGTTTCCCTCCCCTGTCTTGTCTTATGCTCGATAACTTTTGAATGTTTAGTAATCGATGTCAAAAGCAAAGCACTGCTGACAGCTGCAGTATTTACTTAATCCAAGTATTCTCTTATATTTAAGTTCACGTATATTTATCCCCAAGTCGCTGACCATAGCAGCCTTCGCTACAGGCTGCAATAAACCCAGTGATCCAGATGGATCCTGGCATTTAAAGACTTTTTACTTTTTATTCTTTGTAAAAACGTCTGTGCGTCCAGGAGTAGATCCCTCACCTGTGGTTCTCCCTAAAGCACAATTTATACTCCTGCGTAAAGGGCTCTACGTAGGTTACGCAGAGCCTGTCGTAGAGCCTCTGCGCCGTCTCCGACTGCACAAAATATTTTTTAAGTGTCCGTCACTCTGTCAAGGGACAATGGAGACGGCAAGAGCTGCGATTGGTCCTCAGAACAGGCCGAGCGAAGCTGCTCTGTGCCGGCTCACAGTGCATACCGAGCGTCCACAGAGGCGGAGCTGATCACCGCTGACAACGTCGCTGCCAAAGTATAAATACGTCATATATTAACACAAACAGCACATGTTTAGACTCTAAATGGCCAATTTCTCGCCTCAAATTATCTTATTATTATTATTATTATTATTATCTCCACTGCAACAACAACAACAGTCTTTCTCTCTCGGACGCCATTGCTCACTGTAGCCAGAAGCACAACAACCTTGCGCAGCGACCCCTATTGATCGGGCGGGAAATTGCAGCGTGTATCCGTCACCACGACGGAGAACTATGAAGGCTCAAGGGGTCTCCGTGGTTACGCACTCAGAGAAGTATAATGTGGCCTTAAGGTTTCTCCCCATTTCCCTGTTATAAGGGTTTTTTCCCTGGTAGTTTTTCCTCACCCTGGTCGAAGGTCTAAGGACAGAGGACGTTACCAACCCTGTGAAGTCCCGTGAGACGAGCTATGTTTTGTAAACTGTGGGCTATACAAATAAAGATTGATTGATTGATTGATATAAAAATGATGAAAACCATTGTATTATCTTAGTTTTTATTAATTGATTGATTATATTTCTCTCAGCCGGACATGGAATGCACTCGTGGAAATCTGTGGCTTTTTTTTCATTCCATTTCTAATTCCGCAGCCACGGTTCCATCCTGAAGTGACCTTTCAGAAATGACATGGTCACATGTCGCTGCCTCTTTGTTGTAATAACCCGTGAGTTCATCGTCTCTTTTGCTTTTTTTTTCATTTTCACTCGGTTGACGTGTTGACGAAAGATACAAAAAAAAAAAAAAATCTGACGTGTTCTCCGAGAATTAAAAACCATTAAGTTTGCATCAATATGAGCAAAGCAGCCCCCCCCCGCCCTCTCATCGCTCTGTGAGGCTCAAAGGGAGACGCTGTGTGTCCTGCATCATTTGCATTTATATAGCCGCTCATCCACAGAGCGTCTTCTGAGAGCGCACTGAGGTGTTTAGAATGTGATGTATGCGGACGGAACGGTGTGTTTGGAGAGTGCTGACTGAAAAATATTATGTGTCCCTGTGTGCACCCGCGTACGGTGAATCACGCGGCCACAAAGTCGCATACGACATAGTGAGTTATATAAAGATTCTTTAGCTGCAGTCGATCTCAGGAAGCCTCGTGTTTTCATAGACGGAGCGCGGGGGGGGGGGGGGTGAGTGATGTCAAACTTTAAAATTACCTCCGTGACATAATTTATACACGCTCCCCAAAAGGAAAAAGATAAAGCAGTCGTGCTGTTGGTTGAAGCGGCTGAGTTGTAAAAACATGTCATTTGCCCTTGAAGTGTAATCTCAGTGCATCTGCACCTCGGTGGCACTTTTCCAAAGCCGTGACATACCATAACTGTCTGTGACGAATAAGCTGCCACGAGACCTCTGTTGCTTTAAAAGGGGTCAGAAGATATTTGAGGCCAAAAAACCCTGTGAGTGTTCTGGACAATATCTCAGAACAGGAGAGACTCTAAAGATCAGAAGTTGAAAAGAAAAACACTTTGCAAAGTGACGTCCCATTTACAGATGAATATCCAGGTTTGACAGTAGCTTCAAAAACACTGGCTTTACCTTCTCAAACAACCATCATTCACTCTGACACCCGACCGTGTCTCGCAGGAGAACTCACAAACAGACAACCCCAGGGCTCAGAAGACTTCAATAGGAGAATGTGGAAAAAAACAAACTCCTCAGCTTTCTGAGAGCTGTCAAAGATTTCAGGTTCTTTTTTTTCTTCTTCCATATGACAATTCTGCAGTGACTCACAGGGTCTAAAATAAAACTGTGATGCAGGGCATTTCACCTGCCTCCCACCTCAGATCCACTCTCCGTCCTCTTATATTCACAGACTACATCTGAAACGAGTAAAGAAAAGAAAAAAATCTGCAAAACGCATCTTAAAACCCATTTTTACTCTTTGGCTTTCGACCCAGTTATTGTATGACCTGTTTATTTGTGTTGTTTTTATATTTTCTACAGTATTTTATTGTATGTTTTATTGTTTATTGTCTATTAGGTCACACGTTTGTATGTTTTATTTGTTTTCATTTATTTATCTCTGATGATTAAAGTGCATTTTAAAGAAAGTTGGATTGGACTGCATCCATATGAGCATTTCAAGTAATCTGAAGCTCAACGAACACGCCTGAAAAAGAGCAGTATATCACGTACAGAGGGCAAAGCATGACTCTGTCACCTGCATCTTGTGTTTGTGCTTAATTAGACAATATAATACTAAGAAAAAACACTAACAGTCAAAACTGTTAAGAGACCTATGAGATGAAACGTGACTCTGCAGGTGTTTATTATTATTATTAGGTGTTTTTTGTTCACAGCTACGGAACCCCGAAGTGACATGAAAAAAAAAAAAAAAAAGACGAAAAAAAAAAAAGATTGAAATCTCGAGTTTCAAAGTCGAGACCCCGAAAAAAAAGCTTCTAATTAATTTTTTTCCATCATTTATTGGAAACTTTGACATTGAAACTTGAGATTTCGAGTACCATCGATGAAAAAAAAGATTACATTTTTTTTTTTTTGGAAACTTGAGATCTAGACTTTGAAACTCGAGATTTCAATTTATTTATTTTTTTCGTCTTTTTTTTTTTTTTTTTTTCTCATGTCACTTCGGGGCTCCATACACAGCTGAGAGTCAAATAGTGGCCGAAAAAAGAACCATGATATTCAACGATGTGCGTTTAATATCCGGTCACTGCTCTGTAATTAAACACAGTCTGTCAATGAAGGTGTTTAAATAAAAACAGACCCGGCAGCTTTTTCAAACTCACAGGGTGTGGACTTTCAGGAACTCTCCAAGCAGAAGTTATGGCCTTTTAAGAGTAGTTTGTGGACGGAGGCCGGAGATGAATATGTGAAGCGGCAGCTTTACACCGCGCTAAAGTGAGGTATTAGTTTCTTAACCGAGGTTGAGCCGACTGCAAATGCTTGAAATCCACACAACACCTTGTCAGTGTCTGTATTCTGCACGGCGTCGACTCTCCCGAGCGCTCTCGTCTCTCCTCACCTTCCCTGATCCCTCATCTATCCTCTAATCTATCAACCATCTGTTTGCTCTCTGACTGCAGCATGCGTTTCTGTCATTATTGTTTTTCCCGCTCATTATCGCTGCACTTTCTATGCTGAAATCCATTTTCATGAGCATACAAACAAACGGCCGCTGACGCGAAAACACTCCCCTTTTAATTAGATTGAGCACCTTACGAGCATATAAACGGATCAACAGACGCTCGTTCAGAGCTCGGAAATTTAAAGTTTGACCTTGGCAGCGTGTGATAATTGTGGATTTGTTTCCCAGTGGGTTTTTTTTTTTTTGGAGTAAATGGAGGATGACACACGGGGCACACGGCAGTTTAAATCTGTCAGAGCAACAGTCTGAAAAAGCCCACTTAGCAATTTAAATAGGATCAGAGGAGCTTAGAAGGGGCAGTTTTCCAAAACACTGTGCAGTCAAACTGATAAACTCTGAGGGTCTGTTTGTGTGATAACACCTTCTTTCTTCACAGTGCAGGGAGATACACAGCACAGCCGAAGCACAGGTATGAAAAACAGATAACAGTGTAATTATCTGGGATATTTGAAATGAACGCCTCCCATCTTTAAATCTCACAAACACTAAAGCCTGTGAGTGCGAGTTTGATGATAAAACAGAAAGTTTCATTTTCCAAACAAGTGAAACTAATACACGTTCAGCCATGACCGTAAACTTGATATGTTTGGTTTTCTTCAAAACTTGGAATTTAGCCAATCTAGAACTTCAACTATTTTACAGTCATGTTGCACCATGATGCCGTTAAACCCAAGAATTACCTAATAATCCCCTGATTTCAGTTTTTATCACTTTTAGACCATGAAAATGACTAAAATATGTCATTTAGAACAATAAAAGTGTCATATATTTGCTTAAAAGTCACATAGAGTGGTCCTGTTGCACATATATGTTAGTTATGGAGGTCTACTTACATACATTAAGATGTTTTTATGCTCAAAAACCTCCTAGTTGCTGTAAACGAGCCGATAGAAATCCTCTTTTCTGACGTTGTTTCCCAGCCGCGATATTTCAGACTCAACTCTCTCAACCCGGAAGGGACATTCGGCACACCCGCTCTCAGAAGCACAGCTCCCCCCTCTGGAACAGTGGATGCACTGCTCCTCATTATCAAAACATTGTTTTAACAGTGTTTAAAAATAGCTTCTTCACGACTCCCCGCCGCAGTCCCTTTGACGACCTTTGACCCGGAGTCAGACCCAGAGTCAGAAGACACTGTCGCTCGTGAAACACCTCCACAACGGACGTTATTCTTCTTCTGCGGTTCAATGTACGCAACTGGATGTGCCCGGACTAGTGCCCAGAGCAGGAGGATCTGCTGTTCAGGAGAACCGCTGTTTACGTAACCGGACCGGGTTTTTTCAGAGATCTCGCTGAGCCTGAGATTACAATAAAACACAGCGTTCTCAGCAGTGGCTGAACTGTTTGTTTAGAACCTTCAGGGCTTCTTAAACAAGGTAATGACGCAGATACACACTAAAAAACAGCCTTAATTGGAACTTCTGGTCTAGGTCCGCTTTAATGTTACCATTTAGCACATGGATACTTGCAGGACACTCTTACTCATTCATCCTCCACCACTTTATCCTCCACATGAGGGTCACTGTGGGCGCTGGTGCCAATCCCAGCTGACATAGGGCGAAAGGCAGAGTTCACCTTCATTTCTAAGGTTGCTTTCACACAAGAGTAGTCTGGCAGATGTGGTTCAACTGGCGGGGAATGCTTTCACACTGCACTTTTGTAAGCAAACCAAACCTCCTGGACAATAATATCATGCAGTTAAAAGAGCTGCAAGCACTGACCAGGAAGAAGGGGAAAAAATGCATGAGGAAGAAAAAGAAGAAAACCACAAAAACAAACATTGGACCAACACCAAATTTTATGCAGTCTTGGGGTTTCTATTTTTTACTTTGGTGTTCAAACACAACTGGTTTTTTTTTTCACAAGAAGCTGCGCAGTGTGAGCAGCAGGTGAGGAAGCGAGCTATCCTCACTTCATCGCTTTGCATTTCCCACTGTAAACCAACCGGGACTCAGGTTTTCAGGCAGACCAGAGTTTGGACGAAGAGGAACGAGGAAGAGGAAAGGAACTCTGATGCGAAATCGCCCAGTGTAGCACAATACAAGCACAACTAAGTCACAAGAGAAGAGCTTCAGTTGACTCCTCCACCCTGTGTATATATACGAGACAGCCGTTACATTTGGGTTGGGATTATGTCAAATCTAGCTAAATCCTGGTCCCTGAAAATCCCACACCAAAGACACATCTGAGAGATCGGAAAGCTTCAGCACAGATCGATGAGGCTAAATCTGAGTTAAGGCACATGGATGCGTTCACTCTCTGCGGCTGCAGGATTTCAAGTTGTGTCACGTTTATAGATCCATAAATTGATAAAGGGTTTTTTATAGCATTCCACGGGCAGAACAGCAGATGTTGAAGTTTAATACACCATAATAACCTCTCGTGTTTGACTGGGTTTCATTTCGTTCTAATAAATAAATGAAGAAAAAAGGGAGAAACGTAGGAAGCGAGGATGAGGCGGAGGCTAATGAACGCTCGCTCTGTTTTGCCATACGATAATGAAATGAAAAGTACGTCTGCTGATGACTGATAATCATCTGGGATTGCTTGATAATTGCCTTGTTATGTCTTGTACTTGGTTCTGTGTCGTCTCTCTATTGTCCAACACTTTTCCTTGAAAATGTCATTGTTTTCACAATAATGAGGAAAAACAAAAAATCCCCGTGTGATTCAGTCGTGTCGTGTGAACGAATACGAATGAATATGCAAAAGAGGTTTAAAGAGATGAAGTCATTCGTAACGTAGTAAAACACTAAAGATTATAGCAATCAGGTCATAATCAGTCAACAGATTGGTCGAGCAGTTAAGACGACATGGGAAATATCTGCCTCGACTTCCTCTACTTCCGTAACCTTTTATCACACTTCTTTAAATCCCAGAAACTTTTTTCCGCACCAGCAGAACCCTTACAGAAGAAGATTGATTACACCCAGAGCTCGTTCTCCCAGCTACGCTCTAACCCTCAAACACACTCGCTGATTGTTTCCTGCTGAAAGGCGCTGAGAATCATAGCTTAATGTCTCTCGTCTCTTCCCAAAGTGATTCCTAAAGCTTGCTTCCAACAGCAGAGCGCTCTTTCTCCACGATCCCTGCACTTAATCTCAACGACATCCAGATAGATTATTTATTTTTCTCTGTATCCACAGCCTTCAAAAGTATCTTCTTCACCAGATATTTCTTCTTCTTCTTTGTTTCTGTTCGTCTTTTTTTTACAATGTAACAGATTCTCCGTCTGTTGCTACTTTTGTTCAATCTTCAAAGTGTAAAATGTAATTATTTGTTCTTTTTTTTTCTATCTAATCCTTTGATACAAACAATCCATTCCCATCGCTTCAGACCAAGGGATGCATTCTAATGATGTCGTTCTTTCTGTGGTGCATTGTTATGCAGATGACATTAAACACTATTTCTACAAATATCCATCTGCAGTTCATTCATCTTCTACCGATTTATCCTCCACAGGGTCGCGGGAGGAGCTTTTGTCAGGTTGCTAGTCCATCACAAGGACACAGAGACAAATAACCATTCACACTCACACCTACGGTCGATTTAGAGTGTCAAATTTACCCAAATCTGCATGTTTTTGGACTGTGGGACACACAGAGCAAACACAGGTCTTCTTGCTGCAAAGGTGAGAGTGCTAACCTCATCTGCAGTTGTTATATTTAAGATTCCTACCAGAGACAGATGAAATGCAGTATTTGGAAATGAAACAGCAGGTCTCCTTTAAAAATACAAGCAACTTTGAAAGACAACATATGGAGCCCCCGAAGTGACATGAGAAAAAAAAAAAATTAAAAATGACAAAAAAATCGAAAAAATCTCGAGTTTCCCAAAAATATATGAAATTTTTATTTATTTTTTTTCAATATTTTTTTTTTTTTGAAAATTGGAAAACAAATGTCACCATTTTTTGAAAACTGGAAATCTCGACTTCGAAACTTGCGATCTCGAGTTTCGAGTTTCCAAAGAATTATGAAAAAAAAAAAATCTAATTTCTTTTTTTTTTGGAAACTCGAGATCTCGATATCAAAGTCGAGATCTCGAGTTTCCCAAAAAAAATTCAAAAATGAAAAATAAAAAAACATTCAATTTTTTTTTTGGAAACTCGTGATCTCAAGTTTCAAAGTCGAGATTTCGAGTTTCCAAAATTTTTTGAAAAAAACTTTTTTTTACATATTTTTTGGGGAAACTCGAGATCTCGACTTTGAAACTCGAGATTTCAATTTTTTTTAATTTTTTTTTATCATGTCACTTGGGGGGTTCTGTAACAAACAAACCAATCTTTAGTCAAGAAAATAATAAATGTGCTGTTGCTTATTTCTCCAACAGAACATCATTTTTATTCCAGCTCAATCTTTTCAGACGAAATAGCAACAATAGCCCTGGTTTGGTCATGAGGAACACTCCTAGTTCACTCTAGTCATTTTGTAATTATTCATTATTATTATTACTCATCTTGCCTTTCACTCCTCTCACACATTCTTCATGTCTTCCGCTCATTACTCAGGGTTGTCAATCAAGCTCTCTTCTGTTCGTCAGCTGGTCTCGATCTATCTGACTGTTAGTCTGTCATCGCGCCGCTGTCATTATATTTATTATTTTGTCCTTCTACCTTATGTCTGCCCTCCACACCCTCGTCCCACTGCAGTCTCCCTCAGATTAATCAGATTTGTCACATCCTCATCTTTAATCAGTGTCTGACAGTCATCAACACTGGGGGGGGGGGGGATTTATGGACAAACCACAAACGATGACAACCTGTAATACATAATGATGCTATTAGAGTCTAATTTCTATGAAATGTGTATTCCCTTTCCTATAATATCAGCTCATGACCTCAACCTGCAGTGAATCTGTAACCGTTTATGCACCTGCCTTTTCAGATATGTTTTATAAACTGACAGCACTATTTTTCCTGATTCTTAGATATGAGGTCTCATTAAAGAGGCAGCAGAAGCTTTCAAAGGCCACAGTGACTCTGACCTTTGTGCATTGGTTGTTCATAACAAAGCACGTGAAGCTAAAGTCTTAGGCTCACATTAAAGATTTGTTGTTTTGGTAATACTTTAATGACCATACAGTATAAGTATTTCTTTATCACCTCATTTCATTGGAGCTCTTGCACATTTCAGCAAATTGCATCAGGTAAAAAGCATTTGTATGTTAAGGTTAAGCAGCAACAAGTAAAACAAACTAAACAATGTTATAAATGAATCATCATCTATGTTCTAAAACTATCTTAAAGGGATAGTTCGGAATTTTGTGATTTCTGAAGAACTGAAATTTCATTCAGTTCTTCTAGTTGCCGAGTTCGCTGGTGCTATGGCTAGCGCAAGTCAATGGTACAAGTTAGCATGGCATTAGAAACACTCATACTGACTCCACAGTGCACCCGAGGCAAATCAATTGTAAAGGCAGACTATCGATGTACATATCTGTGTTGATAGAATAATATTTGAAACAAAACTAACGTCGCATCGCATGAATTTTTGAGGGACTACTTTCTCAGCAGCAGTGGAATCAGTCCGCCGCTGCCATAGCCTAACAGGAAGTATGACGCGCTGCTGCCATAGCCTAACAGGAAGTATAACACGCTACTGCTGCTGAGACATAAATCCTTCAAATTGAAAGGTTGGTTTTATTTCAAACATTCCATCAACACAGATATGTACATCGATAGTCTGCCGTTACAATTGATTTGCCTCAGGTGCACTGTGGAGTCGGTATGAGTGTTTTTAATGCTATGCTAGCAGGTACCATTGACTTGCGCTAGCCATAGCATCAGCGAACTCTGCAACTAGAAGAACTGAATGAAATTTCTTGAAAACGTCTCCAGATGTGAACTATCCCTTTATAAAGGTAATCTGGTGTTTTCAGTTATTCTGGTGAACTATTGTGAGCCCGAATCCAACGCTGAATATCAACAGTGAATTATCCAAAAGTTTTCAAACAACTGCGAGTAAATTATTGTTTTGCAGATTAGCATTCTTCACAGCGGTGAGTTCACAGACTGCAGAGTAAGAAAGATAACCACGCGTCACTGGGATGAATAAATTGGGTTTAAATATGTTGATGAAGTCACAGGAGAGAGAGGAACATGAAGGGTTAAAGGCGGCGTTATCAAACACTGTGATGCGACTCCTCGTCTTCATATCGTGACCGGCATTAATAATAAATACATTCTAAAAAAGAACATCTTCAATTCATTCCTGCCACTGGTTAAATAAATGTTAAATAGAGAGATTATTTTTCCTTTTACTGCAGAGTTGCAATCATTTCTTCATAAGCTCAGCAAACATGTCATCTGATCCCTTTTAAATGAAAACACTTCAGGCTAAACCCTGTTGCTTAACACTTTTCAGTGATGTTTCAAATAAAACACACAAAAAAAACCCTCTCTCCACCCCAGAGTTCAGTGCCATTTTTTTGCTTTGGATTCAAAGTAATTAGCTTAATTAAAGAACATTTGACAGAGTCCTCTTCCCCCCGTTTGTTTTCCATATTAGTGATTCCTGTTGATTAATTGCCTTTTTTTGCTTCAGATTAAAGGCTGAGCGGCGCGGGGGCAGCTTAGGTGCACAGAACTCCCCGAGCATACCAGCAGATTATGGTGTTTAATTGAATCACGGTCCACCAAAGAGGCGGCAAAGTGATGGATAAGGGAGCGGAAATAGCACATGAAACGAGGCATATATGTGTCTGGTTTATTTATTTACCTCTGTGCAGACTGACAGTGCGCTTACTCAAGGGGGGAAGGATATTCACGCATGGAAGGCAAAGAGTGAGAGACTGAGAACGGCAGCAATTGAGAGAGAGAGAGAGAGATAGAAAACGGCAGGCGAAATGAATAATTGATGATACAAACTCCTCTAAAAGAAGCAATCAAAATTCAGGATATTGTATGGAGCCCCCAGCCATACAGGTGAAAACAACGTTTCAGCCATGATAATATGAATTTTGATCAATCTTTCAATATAGTCGAGTTGAACTGTGACACCTGTGTGTTTAAAATAGCATGATTCGATATGCAGCGCAAATCTACCAAATGAATAATTCAGCAGTTCAACGAATGAACGGAAACAGGGAAGCAAAAACAAAGGGGAGCGCGTCCCGTGGGGTTTTGAATATCAAGACAAAGATGAAAAAAAAAAAGTTTATTTAGGACATCACGCTGTTTCACAGATCAAAAACGACCGAGGATATTAATATACATATAGGTTCAAGGCCATCATAAACTTCAAGTCTGCAAATAATAACATAGAATAAATTTAAACCCAGCTTTAGTGACGCTCCTGAAAGTGTCACCAAGTTTCCCATAGTGTCAAAAAATGAAGTTAAAGTGGACCTAGACCGGAAGTTCCTATTAACTCTGTTTTTTAGTGTGTATCTGCGTCATTACCTTGTTTAAGAAGCCCTGAAGGTTCTAAACAAACAGTTCAGTCACTGCTGAGAACGCTGTGTTTTATTTTAATCTCAGGCTCAGCGAGATCTCTGAAAAAACCCGGTCCGGTTACGTAAACAGCGGTTCTCCTGAACAGCAGATCCTCCTGCTCCGGGCACTAGTCCGGGCACATCCGGTTGCGTACATTGAACCGCAGAAGAAGAATAACGTCCGTTGTGGAGGTGTTTCACGAGCGACAGTGTCTTCTGACTCTGGGTCTGACTCCGGGTCAAAGGTCGTCAAAGGGAGGGGAGTCGTGAAGAAGCTATTTTTAAACACTGTTAAAACAATGTTTTGATAATGAGTAGCAGTGCATCCACCGTTCCAGAGGGGGGAGCTGTGCTTCTGAGAGCGGGTGTGCTGAATATGTCACTTCCAAGTACTGGCCAATCACAACACACTCTGTTTTCTGGGTGAGATTTATGTCTGAAATATCGCGGCTGAGGAGAGCGTCAGAAAAGACAGATTTCTATCGGCTCGTTTACAGCAACTAGGAGGTTTTTGACCATAAAAACAAGTTAATGAATGTAAGTAGACCTCCATAACTAACATATATGTGCAACAGGACCACTCTATGGGAGCTTTAACAACAGATTCTATATTTGGATCATCACCAAAAGGTTATAATTTCTTCCTCGTGTCCTCTACTTTTTGAGTTGCGATGCTCACAAAAACAGACAAACAATCAGGCAAATGGAGCCAAAACATAACCTCAGTATAGGGAAGTCCTAACCCCAATCTCAAGTATTGGATGAGAGCTGCATTTCTTTAAAAATCTAATCAGACCAGGACTCCCTGGACGAAGAGATCTTATATCTCAATGAGAATTTTCCTGGCTAAATAAAAACAAAATCAAGAGATCTGCAATCGCCTCAATCACCTCTCCCTGACCCTTTCCTGCAGCTGCTGAGTTTCCCCATGTGCTATTATCGTGTAGCTCAACTCTTGTTTCTGACTATTTGTGAGTATATTTTGAAAAATATACATTTAAACATGTGGCGTACTGTAAGGGTCAAAAGGTCGACTTCCTCCGACAGCTCAGTTAAATATACATAGATGTCGCCCAGAACAGCAGCAGCCTCTGTCACCAGGGACTATACAGTGTATGTATGACGAGTGTTTTTGCTTAGAATACCCATACCTAACACACACTGTCCTTACATGCTTTAGTGGGGACCAAAGCTGGGGAACTTGATTGTGTTACTACAAAATGTAAACGTGCATGTTTATGTGTATTTTCACCATTTTATCCACAGTTTAAAGACAAACTGTGAGTTTAGCTTCCAGCTTTAGCTCTGCTCAAACACTCCTCTCTCTCCGTCAGCAAGTGCACTTTGCGTTACCGTAATTACGCGTGGAATTATTGCAGGAAAGCCGGGAGCCAGGAATCAGCGGCTTTGTCACCAAAGAGGAGAGAGTTGGAAAAAACACCTGTACATGGTTTAAATTTTGTGGCCTGTTTTTGGACCAAATACTCAAACAAATGTTACTTTAAATGTGTTTTATACTGTTCAAATTTCAAATTTAACATGTAAAATCAGGTGTTCATGTACAACTGCAGTGGGTTTTTTTTCAAAATAAAACATTTGAAATTATGGATACACTATTTTAACATGCAGTAAATTGTAAGCAACTGCCAGATATGTTAAGTTATTCTGGAAAAACAGCCAAAAACACTTAGTTACAGGATATTTTCTCGCCCTTTTATGGTTAAATTAAGCAAACAAATGTCCAGACGGACATTTTGAGTTAAATTTCAGTCAAGAATATTATTTATTTTACTAACAGTGACCATTTTTAAAAAAGAAAATAATGTGTACTGTTACCCAGGCAAAAAATAATACTGGATCTTGACTTGGTATCGACAGAAAATCAATAGTTAAATGATTGGATTGGTCAAAAGCTCTGATCAGGACATCACTAAATTACAATGCTATTTCCTTGAGATCAATCAGCTCTGTGCACCGTAACTACAGTATCTTAGCTCAACTAGAACCACTTAATTTGGATTTTAATGGCATAAAACTACATAAAACACCAACATCCATCCCCCGGGTGGCCTGCATGAACATTTTCATTGGACTGCTCCATGACGCTCTAAGAGAAAATAGGTGTTTCTCTGGTACAAAACCATTAAAGGCAGAGATTTCTCGTGAACCTTAAACACCGCGCCACGAAACGCCTTTTTCCTTCACCCCAAGGTTACAGCGGACACCGAGAAGTAATTAAGATAAAGTTAATAGAATGCTGTTATAGTTCAATAAGCCACAATTTAATTGAAATAACTGGGCCTGACTTTCACTTATACTATTGAAAATAAAACATAGTAATTGGATTTTTTTTTTTGCTTTTTGTTCCTAAAAAGAGTCTGAAAAACACTCCAATGGTCGTGATTTCAAAGGAGACGAGCACCTGAAATAAGAGACGATACGGTACAGGAACAGTGTGAGTGTGAAAAGCTGAATATATTTGGGCTGTTAAAGATTAACCGTTTAATTACCTCATTGTTTATGCTATTACTGTTAAATGTGATTCATTCTATCAATGTCAAATGAAAATATAAATGTACTGCACAAGGTTAACGATTGGAAAATCTCTCCAGGGTCTCTGCAGGTTTCAACAAGTCAAATTCAAGACTTTTTGAGACTTTTTTAAGACCATAATGAATACAATTTAAGACCCATTTCAAATCCGTACTGGCAAAAAAGTACAAAAGACATGAAGGAAAAGTGGAGCCACAAATCTTTGAAATTAGGCTTAGTTGTGGGCTTTCGTTAAGTTTTCTCCGCTGCTATGCTAAGCTGTAACACACCGCGGCGCGCGCGCACAGCACACTAGCCAGTGGTGCTCGATAAATTCTCCCCGGGAAGCACAGGTGACCTACTTTAGTTCCGTGTTGTAGTTATTGTTGTTATCGAATCCTGAAAAATAGAAACATTTCAAAGCGAGACTGAAGTATATGCATGTTTTAAATGATTTAAAGTAACGTTGATAGATTTTTAAGACCTTTCAACATTGTATTTAAGACCTTTTATGAGATTTTAGGAGAATTGAAGACATTTTAAGGCCTTAAATTCAAATGATTGGATTTAAGACTTTTTCAGACCCCGCAGATACCCTGTCTCTCCAGGTTTGCAGAGAGAACTGGACACAGACAAACATCACCTTTTATTTGGCTGGACACAGTTGTGTGAATGCCATGTTTGTGACAGCTATGGGATGTAATCTGGAGACACTCAGTGGACTTCACCAGAACGTGACGCTCACAGGACGCAACAGCGAAGCACGGTGACCTTTTGGTGAAAATGGGCACAGCCTCGATCACAGTAAACAAGTCAATAACAGAGATTGTTGAGCTGCAGCAGAGAAGCAGAGCGGCACATTTCTCTGTGTGTTTCTGATGAGTAATTCTGTTTGTGCTGTGTTTTCACAGGCTTATCGTCTTAATAATGTGACATTATTTAAAGGACAATGTGTGTGTGTGTGTGTGTGAGTGTGTGTTTACAGCTCAAACAGCAGGAAATCCTTTTGCAGTGTAATACACATGACTAATTAAGTTGACACGTTAAATACCAACAATCAGCCTGAGAAAAAATACAAGAGTGGTCACAATAATGCAGATTTAATGATTTAATGTGTTTGTTTAAGTGTTAAGAAGCAGGAATTGATATATTACCCTTAAGTGTGTTTGTATAACTGTATGATTATTTAAAAAATTAAAAACTTGTATATAGTCATATATTATCAATCACACATGACAGCGTTTTCACGAACTGTGTACTGTTTACCTTGCTCAAGTAAAAATTAAACGGTTGTTTTAGATCACGATTCTTCGTCACGTTCAGGCTCTGTTGTTTTTTCTGTCCGTCAAATTCTGAGATCATGGGAATTTGAAGTGATGCGACTTAAAGCTGCTCTTATATATCAGCGAGCTGTCAATGAGTTTAACTCATGCAACATGTGTATGTAATGCACATTAAAGGTGCATAAAACTGTTTATTAAAGGTGCATTATGTAATAAATCTTTATCAACTGGCCATAAAATCCTCCTAATATGTCACAGAGACTCAGGAATAATGTTCATATAACAAACTGAACTCACCAACAACAACAGTACAGACAAAATATTTGCATTAAAAAAAATATTTTGCAGACTGCAAATCATGTTTATGTTTTGAAATCATGTTTTGGCGTCATGTGGCGCCACCTACCGCCGTCTACCAATCACTGCAGTCAGTAGAGTCTCAGCTGCCGAGCAACCACGGGTTGCCAGTTACGTCAGAAACTAAACCTAAAAGACCTCGGTATTTTGAATCTGAGTGTAGTAACCGTTTTTGGCCACATTCTTACATATGGCGCCTTTAAGTGTCCTCTATTGTCGTTATAGCAGCGTTGCTACAGTACTGTATATAGAAACTAACTGAAAACCATCAGGTTTCCAAACCTTCAGCGATTCAAAATAATATTTGCCGTCGATTGAGTTCAGAAACACACCTGTACGGCAAAGCTGAGCAGCACTGACAGACAAGTGTGTCCTCTATGAAGCGCGTTTGGCCGGCGTGCAGCGTTGCATATACAGCACCTCGGGAGGGTGTTGGCAGGGTTTGAAAAGAGCGGCTGAGACAGAGGTGGTGGTGAGGGGGGGGGGGGGGAACTAAGCTGCTGCTGCTGCTGCTGCTGCCCTTGATGCTGCATGGCGCGCCGAGCAGGAAGTGGAGGCAGGAGAAAATGCCGGTTACACGCTTCATTAACCCAGATGCAGCTAAGGGCCCTCGACTCCGCTGCCAGGTGAATTAGCAGAGATGACACGAGGGCAAGAGAAATGGGTGGAAAAACACACAGAGGTTTGTCGAGGAGAGGAAAGGATGCTCCTCTTTAAACGGGCAAAGACATGTTGATTTTTTTGATTACTAAGTAGATGATGATTGCACACTTTTAATGACATCCGCTGGCATTTAGATCGGTTCCCTACGCCTCGCTTTAAACCTGCGCAATTACGTCCTACAGGTGCAGTTTCTGAGCCGAAACGGCAGATGGTGAAAGGAGTGGATCAACTGAGGAAGTAACGGCAATCAAAAAATACAGAGCCATTGTTAAAGGACACAATGAGAGCGATGAAAGAGGTAAAGCCACTGTGACCTTTAGTCAGATATTGGCCTGATGGAGAGATCTACGGTCAGGGATTCAGACGTGGACTTAGTTATCAGTGAGGACCAGAGGGAGAGGACGAGGACAATCAGTGAGTGGTTCGGTGCAGCAGCTCAGGATTTGTTCTGCTATAATGGTCCGTGTCTGTGGCCACAGAGTGAACTCCAAACAAACATCCAGCTGCGGTTATTTCCACAACATCAGTTAAAAACCTGTCAACCAGGAGTTTTACTCTGAGTTTAAAGAAACAGAATCCAGTTCAGAGCAACGTCTATAGGGGGAGCTGCAATTATCTCTAACCTGACGCTCGCTTCCTTCCAGGCATGAAGGAGAAGCTGGTGACCTTCAGTTATCACTGAAACATGACAGACGCCACAGAGAAGAGAAGACATGGGGGAAAAAGTCATCTATTGTTATTTTAATAAATGATTATGTTTTCTTTTTTTGTATCTTTATGAAATCATGCCAAAACATTCAGTTGATTTTGTGGTCAAAAAATCGAAATAAAACCGTTTTTCTGTCTGTCATATAAAACAAAATATATGCAGGTATCACTATGAGAGGGTGTATCAGTGTATATGTGTATTATTATTATTATTAGGTGTACACAAATGTACACGAATGTACACAAATAAGGACAGTGTTAAAGGCGCCATATGTAAGAATGTGGCCAAAAACAGTTACTACACTCAAATTCAAAATACCGAGGTCTTTAAGGTTTCGTTTTCTGACGTAACTGGCAACCTGTGGTTGCTCGGCAGCTGAGACTCTACTGACTGCAATGATTGGTAGACGGCGGTAGGTGGCGCCACATGACGCCAAAACATGATTTCAAAACATAAACATGATTTGCAGTCTGCAAAATATATTTTTTAATGCGAATATTTTGTCCGTACTGTTGTTGTTGGTGAGTTCAGTTTGTTATATGAACATTATTCCTGAGTCTCTGTGACATATTAGGAGGATTTTATGATTTATTACGTAATGCACCTTTAATGTATATTTTGAATGAAAATGAACCCATTTACTTCCCTGCCGTCTTCTGTTTGTTGTTGTTTTTAATAAGTTCTGTTTTTCTGCAAATTTTTGATTAACTTCACCAAATTGTATTGTGTAAATTGTAAATAAATGACTCATTTTAGCAGGCGTCAAAACTCATTTTAAATGAATTCACTCAAAAGTTTAACGTGGAATTATCCATGAAGCAAAACAAAAATTGTGTATGTTGACTTTCACTGGCTGATATTTGTGCTGCAGACTTTATTTTCTGTGCTGAAAGTTGACTTTTGTGCCTTTTGTTGCCCAAAATACCGCGGCTGACAGATGTTAGCAGAGAGCAGAGGGGGAAACTGTTGCTAAGTGTGACAGAAGAGCGCGCTATAGCTCAGTATATGAGGAGGCCTTCTTCAAAACACATTTGGATGATACTGTGTACTGTTATTTTTCTGTTGTTGTTTTTCCCACAATAATTGGATGGAACCTTTACTTAGTGCAAAAACACAAGGATTCAGGATTGTTTGGAACGTATTTTCCTCACTGTGACGTTACAGCGCTGAGCCGTTGGCCAAAAGTGTTTGGATAAAAATGCTGATTCGCTTGCAGCATAAATCAGGGGTCGAATATTTTTCAATATTTTCCAGAGGCAGAGTCTAAAGCCCACACAGACACACCATGAGAAATGGCCGTCCTGGGCGTCCTGGGCGTCCCGGGGCCGGCGAGATTGTTGGCGTGGAGATTTGAACACGTGAGATTCTATGAAGTGATTCATCTTTATGAAACATAGACTTATTTTGACCTTGGTCGGGATTCGCACGATAAGTGGAAGAGCGGGAACTGAGAAGTAAAAAAACACATCTATGCCTCTTCTTCTTCTTCTTCTATTCATAAAAAGTCTCACACTGAAAAAAAAAAGGGCCATCAATTCAATTATTTAGCCGTTCTGAAAAGGAACAGAGTGAAAAACTAGAGGAACAGAGAGCGAGAAAGAGAGGTTAGACGAATATTAGTATTACAGGGGGTCACAGTGGATTCATGCAGCAGAAACATTCACTAAATGAGTGGTTTAACATAAAGACTGTACTGACAAACCCAAACGTGTGTTTCTGCTCCTATTAAAACAAGATTAAGACATTTTCACACAGTTTAAGTCAATGTGAATATGTAAAACCTTCACTTTCAAACATTCATATCACAGTCTTTATTTTTTCTGCAGCCTTAAGAGCTTAATTGAATTGTATCAGGTTATTTTTTTATATTTAACGTCACACA
Source organism: Microchirus variegatus (assembly GCF_963457635.1). Taxonomy (NCBI): domain Eukaryota; kingdom Metazoa; phylum Chordata; class Actinopteri; order Pleuronectiformes; family Soleidae; genus Microchirus; species Microchirus variegatus. The sequence continues at coordinate 1,889,539 of NC_139818.1, read as the reverse complement.
TTTATTGTAATTCACTATTCAACTATTTATCAAGTGTGAACCTCATTCAGGAAAACACTGGCTTTTAGGCGTTCGCACCCGTTCATTAAGCACTTGATTAAATTCTGAGTGACCTGTTTTAATTTGAAGCATAAAATAAAGGCACAGTATGCAATTGCTGCTACGGCTCTCTCATACGGAGCCGCCGAAGTGACATGAGAAAAAAAAATAAAAATTAAGAAAACATTTTTGGGGGGTTAGGGTTAAAAAATATGATTTTATTTTTTTTATCATTTTTTGGAAACTCAATATCTCGACTTTCGAAAAAAAAGAAAAAAAAATAGTTTTCATATTTTTTTGGAAACTCAATATCTCGACTTTCGAAAAAAAAGAAAAAAAAATAGTTTTCATATTTTTTTGGAAACTCAATATCTCGACTTTCCAAAAGAAATTGAAAAAAACCTTTTTTTCATAATTTTTTGGAAACTCTATCTCAAGTTTCAAAGTCTAGAAAAATTAAAAATTAATAAATAAAAAAAAATTAAATGTTTATTTTTTTCGGAAAGTCAAGATTTTTTTTTTCCCTCATGTCACTTCGGGGGCTCCGTACTCTCTCTCTCTAAATTTTTTCCAACAACGATTTTGATGTGAAATATTTGCAGGACTGCAGTATTTAGGGCATTTTATGGCAGTTACTTTCAATATAAATATGCATTTCAATGGGTTTAAATCGACAGATGGAACATAATGTCAAATAATTGAATTGATTTTAGAGATAGAAATACAGAAATGTTATATTTTTCTTCTTTATAGTTTATCTGTAACAAGTATTCATGAAACCCTCGTTGTGTATGTAAACATAGAACACCTCTGATTTCTCAGAGCCATGTTTGGTTGTTGCACAGTAAATCACGAGGCGCTCAGTCTCGCTCTAATCCTGTTCTTGCAGCCGCTGCCGCTGGATTTTCCAAATGGATGTCAGGCTGCACCTGTTGGCACAGCTTAAACACACTGGGTAAGTGTGCTCCACCTCGTTGCTTCTGATTAAGGTCCTCAGGTTAAGAAAATGTCATTTGTACCCCACAAGGTGGCTCGTGGGGCCACCATTTCACACCATTTCACCAATTAATTCTCACTGTGTCCTTGACAGTGACAAAACACCCAGCGACCGCACCAACTCCAAGCCCATTTGGAATGGAAATATGTTCCCACCTCATCTGTTAGAGAGAAAAATGGCTCCTTGTTGGAGGTATGGGAAAACGTCCCTCCTCCACACCTCCACACCCACTCCTCTTTTCTCTTTCCCCATGGAGCGAGGTCTTTGAAGAATTGGGTTATGGTGACAGAATCAATAACTCTCTGGGAAAACCTTGACTTCTCAGACAGCTGGTGAGAGCAGACTTGGCTTCTAATCGCTGGATCTAAGGAGGAGGAGGTCGAGCAGAGACACTGGGGTTAATATGACATCACTGTGCTTATCGACTCCACTGTTGATTACGTGAGTGATTGTTTCTCAGCATGGAGATCGTTCATGGAAAAGTGAAAGTGCTGTAGTCTCTTACTGGATGTTATCCTTGTTTTGTTAACACCTGAGGCCTTGGACAGACTTGGATTTCCTTCATAGTAACTGAAGGTTTTGACATGTTGCTCATTTCTTTGCCAAATGGAAGTCCTTCATTTTATTCTGTCCCATCACATCACAGACTGTTTATAAAGAGTGGATTTAGTCGTTCAGTTTTGATGCCAAACCAGAAGAATCACAGATGTCACCTGTAACCACAGGCACCTATTGGATGATACTAGTTGTCAATTACAATAGTGTCTCATATATTATAATAATAATAATACATTTAATTTAAAAGCACCTTTTAGGTCACTCAAGGACACCTTACAAACAGAATAATTGATTATAGATCAAAATCACACAATAAGATCACACATTAATAAAAAACCATTACCTAAAATCTAGAGCTGAAACGATTAATCGATGAATCGATTATTAATCGATTACTAAATTAATCGCCAACTATTTTGATAATTGATAATCGCTTTGAAGCTTTTTTCATGATTAAAACAAGATTTCTGATCGTTTTAGCTCCTGAAATGTGTTTATGTGGAGCAAAGAAACCAAGAAAATATTCAAAGAAATCATTAAAACTGAATCATTTTGGTTTGTGGACAAAACAAGACGTTCAAGAACATCATCATTTCCAGCTTTGACAAACACTGATCAACGTTTTTAACATTTTCTGACATTTTCTGAACCAAACGATTAACCGATTAATCGAGAAAATAATCGACAGATTAATCGATTACGAAAATAATCGTTAGTTGCAGCTCTAGTAAAATCACATAAAAATAACCCATGGCAACACAATAAAACAGGGCCAGGGTGGAGAAAGCAGGGAGGTTAGAGGGAGTAAGAAATCTGGAACAGTTTTTAATCTTGATTTGAAGATGGAGAGTCACAGTTAAAGAGGTCAGGTATGTTCTGCTTTATCATCTATTGACCTCACTGACATGATGTGCTATTGAATAAGACTTGAAACTAGTGATAAAGACCATTTACTCCTCAGGAAAGTGTGTTTTGGGCTCATTTTATCATAGTCTTCCCTTCAAGTTCCCATTGCAACCAGTGGAGTCGCCCCCTGGTGGCTCACTGCTACACCCTTCCTACTTCCAGAGGTGGAAAAAGTACTAAAATATTGTACTCAAGTAAAATTACCAATACGTTGATGAAATATTACTCAAGTTGAAGTAAAAAGTAGTTCATTTGAAATGTACTTCAAGTAAAAGTTACTTAGTTACTTTGCGTGGGGTGTGAGGGAAGTAGAAATATGACAAGGGTCAGAAATCCAACATATTTTGGAGCTCACGCCCGACGCGACACAGGATATGACATCACTTTTGGCCACGCCCTCTGGTGATAATCACATCATCATTCGTCTGGTTCTGCTGTATATTTTCCCCCTGTACGTCTTCATTGTGCTGAATTTTTATTTTTACTCAGTAACGTATAGGATTTATAAAGTAACTAAGTACAATACTTGAGTCAATACGTACTCAAGTAAAATACAAAATCCTGATTTTAAATTGTACTTAAAAAATACAAAATACACAAAAAAAGTATTCAATACAGTAACAGTGAGTAAATGTATTTAGTTACTTTCCACCTCTGCCTACTTCCTATGGGCTTCACTTGTCAAACCACACTCTACACACTCTATGGTTCCTACAGACGCCTGACACTGTGAGCATCAACAGGTCAGAAACTGTGTGCTTTGTTGTTCCGTCGAAAAAGGTTCATTTACTTTTCACCGGACTCACAATCAAACCCTCTTTGATTTATCTCCCTTCTGTTGTAATTCCTTTCTTTGTAATTCATCTTCAAGATGCAGAACCATGCACCTCCACCACCTCTCTCAGATACTGCAGTAAATTCAAACGCCAATCCAGCAGTGGTGGGGCATCCTTCCCCTGAAACATGTGAAACAGTGACAGAATACGACAGTATATATTCTGCTCTGGTGTCCACCTCTGCTCTGCTGACCGTTGACCCCCTCACCCTCACCCTCACCCTCACCCTCACCACCACCATCTCCACCCACACATCTCTCTCTCATTCCCCGGGAAGAGTAGATTTTTCTTTTCTCGCAGACATTCTTCTGTCCCTGGCCCTGATATTCACCCCACCTGCCTGTGGCCTTGCTAACAGATTGCCAATAAGCTCAGTGGCAGGGCCCCGCCAACATGTCCCCCCCCCCTTCTACATCCCTGTAATGGCCTCTCCCTCGGGAGGGAGCTTCTGCCTGTCACTGATCCGACTTCTCTTATAACCCTCTCCCATCCTCCTCCTCCTCCTCCTCCTCCTCCTCCTCCTCCTCTTTTCCCCTTTCCTGTCACACCATCCACCTCCTGCCTTCAGGCCATTCCATCACAGGTTTGCCTCTTGTTAGAAGAGCACACGCACACAAACACACACAGAGAATAAAATCTGTAAAGAATAAAAGGGGACAACTCAACATGTGCTAAAGTATTTATGTCGTCCTCATTTTCCCCTCTATCTTTGTCCCGTCGAGGCGTTTTATTTGATTTCCAAACTCGCACATTTCTGCTCGGACGCCAGTGAGACAAAAACGAAGACTTCGACGACTGCGTTAAAGCTTCACACGAAAACCACACGATTAAGTTGATTTAAGGTAAATCTGCGTTTGTCTCTGAGCCCGCGATTGTGATTTCTTTCCCCCCACGGCTGATGAATTAATTTATACAAATTGAAAGTGACCATTCGCTCAGTAGCGTAGCAACTGTAACTAGGCAGAGGAGGAACTCTGTCATGGTGAAACAGTTCAGGTGTTAAAAGAACTAGAATCAGTATCTTTAAGAATTCCAAACACAATATCATATATGTTATTAGGTTATTTTTGGTGCCATACATTACTGCATGGGTACCGACTATCAGAAATAGTTTTTTTAACATGTAAATCATATTGTTATATCAGAAAATTGTTTATGTAAATCATATTAAGTTATAACTTTGTCATGCACCCTCCATCTCCCAAGAGAGACAGCCAATCTATGAATAACTCCTCTTTTGCTAGACACATAATTAAAGCGAGGGTGCATGAGTTTTGCTAAAAATCCTCTTCACAACCCGAGTGTAAACAATTCATTAATGCATTGTCAAAACTAGAGTGGTGATAGTTGACGACTACTAATGCTCCGCGCTGAGTCCATGCGCCCACATTTTTATGCCAATTTAAAAGCAAAATTTGCATAGGCAATGAAGGCCACTTTGGACATGTGGTGAGCAGCGGTGACCTTGGAAATAGGTTAAGGTCACCCATCTTCGAACTTGTCCAAGATACTTGTAAGAGGCATGGACAGTGCCAGTTTGACATCAATATGTCGAATATTTGTCAAGTTATCGTGTTGACAAGCTCGTAAAGTGCCGTTTTTCTCACATTTCCCCGCAAAAAAAACGCGTAAAAATTCACGAAAAATTCAAAAAAAAGGTTTTTGGACAAAACGAAAAAAACGCCTGGAGATATTCACCCACTAAACAATCCTGCAAAATGTGGGGTTTGTTTCCTGTAACCTTTTGGGTGAATCTGCCTCTCATTTTCTCTGTCGGTGACAATTTAACAGTTCAGATTTATACTATTATTATATTTTTATTTTTTAAAATGCCCCAAAGTGTGAGGCCCAAGCTCTGACTCGGGAACAATTGGATTAAACCTTTATGAGGAACTGTGTGTGTGTGTGTTTGTTTGTGTGTAATTTGAGCAAAACAAGAGTTCACATCGATTTCCTTCACCGGACAAACTCACGACGCTGGACTGAGCTGACATTTAAGATGAGAGTTCTTCCATTTTCTTTACTCTTCCGAGTGTTTCAATTAAGTGAATACTGTTCCTTGAACTCGTGTCCTGTTCACAGAGCACGATGAAAAACATTCAGTGTTATTGTGGATTAGACCCACATTCTATTTTCTTCTTCTTTCTTTCTTTCTTTCTTTCTTTCTTTCTCGTGTTGTCGACCACTCCGCGACAAATAAACATCATCAAACTGCAGCCGTTTCTCTCTGTTGCGTCAAAGATGCTGCAGAGAGCGTCTGACAGCAACAATAGAGACCAATAAAACTCCATTTTATTTTATTTTCCGTAAAAAAATGTCTGCAAAATGTGATGGACGAGAAAGCAAACAACATAATAAAGAAATATACCGTTTTATACCGTCTGAAATACATAACTTCAGACAGAGTTTGACAGTAACATTTAGTGCTTTAATAATAGTGTTCTTCAGGTTTTCCCTGCTCCACCATGACCTGATTCAAATAATCAGCTCATCACAAAGCTCTGCACAAACCTGATAATGACACATCTCTTTGAATCACATGTGCTGGAGCAAAGGAAACGAACACGTCTAAAACATGCAGGACGTTCTTCTTTAGAAGCTACGTAGTCGTCACTTGTATTTTTATGGATCCACTGTGATTGACGGTGCGCTGCAATAACTTATAGAACATCATATCACCTGACTACACTCATTTTGCAACTTTTTAGACAGCGTGTTTGTCTGATATGTCAGAAAGAATGAAATCAACGAATCAAATCCAACAAAGTGGCAAAGACAAAGGTGTCTGTGGGATTCCTGGTTCAACAATTCCACAATTTCCGTCCACGATGCAGAAAACGATGTGGTTCGTGCAGTTATTCATGGATCACTCTACATTTCCAGGTTAATTAAAGTGCTGGTGTGCGTCTATATACGGCTTAGCATCATTTATCGCAACATAAAGTTTAATTAATTCATAAAGTTGTGAATGTATAATGGTATAATGTGTGTGCATTGCACGCTGAGGTATAAATTACCCCATGTTGTATGTTTTAAAACCACAATTTCAAAGATTATTTTAATGGAGAACATAAAGACGCCTTTAATTAACATTTATGACATCACATTTCTACCATGATAATTGTTCTGGAACATGTTCTCAAGCCCTGACTGATTCAGTTTTCAATGCAAGGCAATAATAATAAAAAAAAAAAAAAAAAAAAAGAATTATCAGGGAAGAAATTAACTGTAAAAAAAAAAAATAGAAATATGTTATAATAATTATATTCTCACAGGCGTTGTTTTCTCTCTCAGTTAGTTGACCTCCACTAGGATAAAGCTAACACTCATTAGTTTTCTCCCGGTCTAGAAATGTGTTTTACTCTAAGTTCTTCACCTTGTTCTCAGTTAAACTCACTGCAGTTAACCACATCTGTGAAGGGTGTAACTTACCACCAAGAAAAGCAACGGATTCAGCAATGAAATCTTCACATTTCCTCATAAATGCATATTTGTTGGATCACTGGAGCCTGACTGACGGGTCAGTCTACCACTGACATCATCGGGATCAAAGGTCAGCCACAACATTAAAACCAGCTCTGGATTTAATGTTGGGTCTGTGTGTGTGTGTGTGTGTGTGTGTGATTCCCAGGCCAGTTGAGCCATAAACTGCCATAAAAATCTGCCATAAAATACAGCGATGAATTATTCAATGTAATAGCTCATTGTGTGTGTGTGTGTGTGTGTGTGTGTGTGTGTGTGTGTGTGTGTGTGTGTGTAGCAGCTGAGCCGAACCAGTACAACATCAAGCCAAAGCAAAACAGTCAAATCCCCCGATCTGAATAGTTCGGACACGCTAATTTGACTAAATTCGTTGCAATTCGGCCTCTGGAACATGATTTGGAGACACTCGTCTGTATCGGTGCACACAGCTGACAACACAAATCAAAGCAAAAACCAAAGCCATTGGGATTAATGGTCTGCCTGCAGCGCTCAGAGACAGGGCTGCGTCACGGCGCCGAGATCTGGGCAAAGCTGCAAAGGAAAGAAAAAATATGCTGTGTTGAAGGTTCCCAGGAGCACAGTGGCTCCCATAATTCTCAAACGGAAGACGTTTGAGACGAGATTCTTAGAGCTAACAATGATTCTTATAGAGCTAACCATGATTCTTATAGAGCTAACTGTGATTCTTATAGCACTAACCACACAGCCAAACCCAACATTCATGGGAGAAAGACTCCTGGCTTATACAGAGGTGACCAAGAACCCGATGATTTACTCAGGCTGAGCTGCAGAGATGGAGATGAAAGAGCAAACATCGACTTTGAATTTCAGAGCAGCCTGGGATACATCCAGAATCTGACCACATCCATGTTTTTATTAACTGGTTTGCTTTGAAATTCAGGAAATGATTCAGGAAAATAACTTATTCTTCTAAAACAAAAAGTATCTCGGAATGACTTGAAATTTACCATCATAATAGTCGTCATCACCCTGAACAAGGATCCGTTGAAAATATTTGCAAAGCTCTTAAGGAATAATTTTAATGAATTTTTTAAATCCCAGAAATGATCCCCTGATACACTTTGACAGTGAGCTGACTTTCTTCTTCGAAAAAAGAAAAAAGTTTCTCGGAATGACTTGAAATTTACCATCATAATAGTCGGTATCGCCCTGAACAAGGATCCGTTGAAAATATTGGCAAACCTCTTAGAGAATAATTTTAATGAATTTTTGAAATTCAGGAAATTATCCATTTGCCCTGATGCACTTTGACAGTGATCTGACTTTCTTGAAATTTACCATCATAATAGGCATATATTCATAATACTGTTAATATATTTAATATATGTGTGTTCTTAATACTGTTTTTAACATGAAATGTGTTCATCATGTGACGTTTTTAGATGTCATCTTTACATTCAAATAAAATAAAGTGCAATAAGAAGCTGCTTTTTCTCTTACATTTTAATCACATGATTGAAAAATCAGTAGGTTAATTTTATTATGGTTTGCCTTCTGTGCTCGTGTCCAGGTTCAAACAGAGATTTTGTGAAACCTAAAATCAATGACATTTAACATGTTTTTCTCAACAAAGGTGCCTTTAACTGTTTGCAATCATATTTTTCAATAGATGTGCAAATAATTCAAGCTAAATAGTAATTTAATTGTAAAATACAGTGAAAGTAATTTTAAATATCAGTTTACACTGTATTTTTCATTTACAGGGCAAAACTGTAAATTTCAGTGACAGTTAAAAGATGTTAATTTTACAGTAACATAATGGCAACCCAACAGTTTTTTTACAGGCACATTTCTAACAGTGCTGTGGGTTTTGTGAGCATATCTAAAGAAGCATTCAGAACACAATACTTTCAGACCTTCACTGTGATCCACTTGTGATTTGATCACTTACAATATCGTGCACAGTGATACCAGAGTCCTTCGATGCCTTTTAACAGCAGAAAAAGCCAGCGAGGAAAACCATTCACTGGCGTGCAATGTCACAGTGGCGCAGTTACTGCAGGCAAACGTTGTCTGAAGCTAACATGATTGGGATTTGAAGAGTGTAAGTCAACAGAAACCAGAATTTCCCTCTGTTATTACTTACACAATGATGTCTTTGGTAGTTTTCTGCATTGGTACAGTCATGAACAGTACAGTGTTTTCACTAAAGAGCCTTCATTACAGAGGGAAACTCTTCAAATCAGCGACTAATGGTTCCATTGAGTCAATAATGACCACAATTGGCCACAAAAAAAGCCCATGAGCCACGAATGAGCTGTGCACAGTCTGTCATACAGTATGTAAAGACCACAGTGACAGTAATGTTTTTTTTTTTTTTACCATATCCCCGTACACTGAGGTCAAAGGAGCCCACGACCATTACATGCTTCAACATATAGACCTATAGAACTGTGTCCAAGCCAATAACACACACACACAAAAGCCTCAATAAAGGATGAAGAACACGTCTGATCCTCACCAGTATTTCACCGACACCAACACTGTACGACTTTAGCCGTGTTGACACTTAATTTTCTAGTGCTTGAACAAAATTGTCCTGCATCTCGCAGACCGTGTCTGCCCACGCGGCCACCTGCACCCCCTGAGGCACCTTCCCCATCTTCCTTTATTCCAGATTAAAGCTTCATCCACCAAGGTCTTCATGACCTCCGGAGAGCAGAGCAGCGTCTGACAGCTGCTGCTTTGCTGGCGTTTTAACCGAGGCAGCTCGGGTGGCTTATCGGTTTCATTTTTATTGAATGGATTCCGGCTTCTTCATCCCCTCGGGCCCCGGGGGCACCGCCCACTTGCTGGTGTTGGTGAGGATTTTTTTTCTTTTTTTAATTCACACCGACTGAGTATATGAGATCCCTGACTGCAAGAGGAGCGACATGTGGACCCCTCTTCACACGCACCGGTGTGAATTTAAAAATATGCCTGCGAGAAACACATATACAGGATTTGCCACAGGCCCTCTGGTCCTGTGACTGACAGCAGGGGATGATGAGAAGAGGGTAGTGGTGAGGAATAAAATTGCTGCAGGCAAATAGTTTAGATCACAACATTACAGGCACTTCACAGATTCCAGGGCAGCCTCCCTCAGGTCCAACACAATCTCCCTGGTGCAATTGGCCAACATTTGCCGGGGATATCGTATGTAAATTGTTTCCTAAGCGCAATTTCAGCGCTGGGTGAGTGAGAAAAGTTCAGGTGATTTCTGTTCGGCACTTCACCGAGCGCTGCAACGGCAGTAAGAATTAAGCCTCTCGCGTATAAGTAGGCATCGGTATCAAGAAGTGATTTTAAATTGGTACAGGTTCACGCTCGCTTTGGTACAAATTACATCACCAGTGGAATTCATGTTTAGTTTATACTGGGTTCACGTGTCGATGTGAGCGCTGGCTGCAAGTCGCCGTATTTTAAACAGAACTAATGGGTTTTACTTTTCACCATCAACCAACGCATTGTTGCACTGTTCCACTGTTGTGGAAACGTCTGTAGAGAAGAAATCGTTGTCTTGTGTTAACTATTAACTTTAGGAGCTCCGTCTGGAGCTCGTCATGTAAAAGTATCGCTGGAAGCAGCTCTCGTCCATACGGAGCTCCAGAATTTAGCGGTGAAACTCGTCGCGGAGTGTCCGGCAGCGGCTCTGTACGGTTGTCGTGAAACCACACAAGACGACGGCCAAGCGTCGACACAACTTAGCGACAATCAAGCGACTAAAAGTAGTTGCAAGGACGCAAGCAAACCAGAGAAACAGTAGTTTCGATATATAATTCGAGACAAGTAAAATAAGACAACACATGTCGTATATTTTAACCAGGCTAACATTTCTGCTGCCTCTGAACGCTGAAATAACCTTGACAGAAGCTAACAATCACTAGAGCTGCAACTAACGATTATTTTCGTAATCGATTAATCTGTCGATTATTTTCTCGATTAATCGATTAATCGTTTGGTTCATAAAATGTCAGAAAATGTTAAAAAACGTTGATCAGTGTTTGTCAAAGCTGGAAATTGTGATGTTCTCGAAAGTATTGTTTTGTTTACAAACCAAAAATTCAGTTTTAATGATTTCTTTGTTATGTGGAGCAAAGAAACCAAGAAAATATTCACATTTAAGAAGCTAAAACGATGAGATCTTGTTTTAATCATGATAAAAGCTTCAAACCGACTATCGATTATCAAAATAGTTGGCGATTAATTTAGTAATCAATTAATAATCGATTCATCGTTTCAGCTCTAACAATCACCTTCTAATTCATGTGCTTCATAATCCCAGAGACAACAGTCGTCAGTCCAAACAACGTTGACAGCTCATGTCACAGCACCGAAGTCCATTGGATTCAACAGAACCTCTGAATTCAGGCAACAAGGCAATCAGAGATGGCAGACTTCACCCTACTCACGCAAAACAAGCCTCTGGCAGCCTCTGTTGTTCATACTGGCAAGTGCAAGTGTGGAAGCACAAACAGAGCCACTGAAAACAGTATTTCACTCAGTATCCATCCCCGCTCATGAAAGGATCTTTAAAATGTTAAATTAAGGCAGGAATCACTTCCTCCTCAGTCTTGCTCTTCTCCAGCTTCAGACAAAATTGCGCCGTAATGAGCAAAAGCCTATGATCCTCTGCATAAGGTGACGCACTTTGCTCTTAAGCCATTTCCTGCTGGCAGATATTGATGCAGACACTTTACTTCACATTAACCTTAACCTTCATCCTTACATTACAATGTTAATGGAGGAATAAAGTAAAGACATAAATGACTTATATTATCCCATAAGCAAAGGGGCTGTGTACAAGAATAACTCATCATTTTAATGTTAGGGGTTGTAGTCGTGTGTGGAAACTCTGACCCACTCTGTCAGCTGACCTCGATCACAGCGTACAAGCATCACTGTACACGGCATCATCATCACAGACCAACAATTGTGTTCGCACTTAAATTAATGAAAACAAAGATGTGACTAAATGGACCAGAAACAAACCTACATCACAGAAATCCCTGCAGCTGCTGATCTGATCTGATCTGATCTGACATATTGTAGAGAAGGAAATGGGAGCCAATATCAGTAATCGCATTACTATTTTAACATGACACCAACATAGGCAAGGAAACACAGACACACACGTGACATGACAACAAATACTAAACGTAAAGATGAATTTGTGTAAACTACTGTTATAAAGTAGCAGAGAAACTGCTTCTATTGATCGTAGTGTGGACAGATGGACGGTGACTGTGTGGCCTTCATCATACCCATATATTTTTACCCTTATGTTTTATATTTGAAATTGTATCGTAAATTGCACCGTCTGGATGACACTGAAATTTCATTGTACTGTGTGCAATGACAATAAAGACATTCTGATTCTGATAAGAATGCAGCGGCCCCTTTAAGAGCCGGGCAAGTTTATGTGACTTTCCCAGAACCAAAAGCTCGAATAAATGACAGTCAGTGGGTCATGAACAATGATTTTCTTGCTTGAAAAACTCAGTTGTGTCGCCCCGTCGTTATAGGTGAAGTAAGTAGTTTATAGTGCCATCTAGAGGAGAGGCTGAAATTTACAACAAAGACCTGCTCCTCTGCTCACCCCCTCCCTTCCCTGAGCGCTACGGTATCCTCAGCTGGTCAAATGTCGTCCTCGTCGTCTTTCTCCGTGTCAGCAGATGAGGTTCGTGAGGCGAGGGAGAGGGCGGAGCTACCGCGGCCGTAGCAGACGAAGCGGAGAGAGAGGAGGCGGGATCTCGCTACATATGTATAAAAAAGTGGATTTTGGGTTCATATAAACCCATAAATACTACACAGTGTCCCTTTAAGTCAAGCTGCAGAGAAACACATCCTGAGGCACAGACGACCATAGATGTGACCAACCTGCTTAAATACACATGCTTTCTACCAGTCAACAACGAAAAAACCGAGTGACCCACAAGCAGTAGCACCATAGCGTCACTGTCCTCTGCTAGAGGTGTGTGATATGCGCCCCCTGCTGGTCAAAAAAACATCTCAACTACCCACACACATGAGGTCTGGAGACATTAGACTAGTGACAGACTCTGCTGCTTAATTGATGACTAAATCAGTTCAAGTCTTAAATGAAATGTTGTGTCAAACTAATGGTTAATCATTAACGTCCCTGATGTTCATTATTATGTCTCTGCACAACAGGGTGAAATTGATTCTCCTCACTTGGCGATAGAGTCTAATGTTGACGTAACACCACCACTAACACACTGACGTCCACACACACACACACACACACACAATCACATCGTCAACCTTTGTCTAAACTAACCCTAACGTGTCAATAATATCTTTAGAAACACCACAGCTGCTCTGTATATTGTTCTGTGTTGTGTGTACAGAGTCTCTGGAGTTTACTGTCGAGTCTCCGCTTTAATCGGCTCGACCCGCCGTGACCTCTCAGTGGATGACACTCCACTCACAGTCTGGATGTCCAGTACAGTGCATTGTGCTCGTGCATTAATGCCCAATTGACTATCTCTTAACGATGACTAATTATCCCAAAGGAAGCAATTAAACTGTGGAGGGGAAAGAGAGAAAAAAAAGTAGGTGCACTGGCCTATCTCAACCAGAGAGGGTAATTACCATACTTAATATTTTCTCCGATATCAGACACAGTTGGCAGAACACAACCCCCAAAGGCAGATTGGAGCATTACCCTCACAATAAAACATCACAGTGCTGGCGTCTATTAAACGCCGGGCTATAATTTCCTGGAACAGGCTCAAGCTCAGACACTGAAGCCTAGAAGTTAAACGGCTGGATTTTCTCCCCATTACCTCCATTAAGAACTAGTATGTAGTGTGTTTTTTTAATAGTAATCCATCTCAACGTTGCCCAATTAGAGCGCAAGCAACTATGGGAAAAGCTTTGATGAGTTCCGAGGACACTTGTGGGATTACACATTACACACCCTCGGAATCTCTTTTCCTTGCCTGAATTAATTCTCGTATTATTTTTGGCTCAGCGAGAGATTTTTTTAGGGACGTTACAGTCAGAGGTGCACACATCGTTCAAAGCAGAATAAGCGGAGTTTATAATGTGCGAAGCTGCTGTTTATGTGTTGACGAAACCTCGGAAAATTGCCCGTCTCCTTGCCAACTACACAGACGTGATGAAACCGCGTTGCTCCGCCTGAAATCAGTCAGGCTGAAAATGGAGGAAAGTTCAGACTTCAGAGGTCACAAGTAATGGATGTCAGATTTAAGGGAGCAGAATTATTATTATTATTATTATTATTTAAATTATTATTCCATTTACAAGACGGCGGCAGCATAATTGTAAGTATGTCACCATTTTTACAACAGGGGACTTTTTAATTATAGCAGATCCTGTAATTACATTTCATCAGTTTCACTAAATAAGATCGAGACGACAACGAGAAGTCAAACAATGTGCAAGGTTGTCGCGAAACCTGTTATTTAGCGCTGACAATGAACAGAGGTGCACTTTAATTGGTTAAACTGATTTATTCTTTGGTGATTATTTATATTCCTCAGAGGCTGAACACACACACACACACACACACAGATTCGTATCAAAGTACTGAACTGGAACAGAGTTGTCAGAGGCTGAATTGCAACTTGTTTCAGGGCAATTAAGCGACACAACCACATACAATTACACAACACAGCGACGATATCCTGAGGCATCGTCGCGTCTTACTTCATTCTAGACGGACAAGGCAAATGGAGGAGAAACACCATTGTTTTTTTACACACAGAGAAATCTCTTAAAACCCATTTTTACTCCCAGCGTGAGACGTTGGTTTTATCTTTGCTATGGTTTTATTGTATGACTTGTTTATTTGTGTTGTTTTCATACTTTCCGAAATTGAAAAACATTATTCGGCCTTCTCTAAAGTTATCAGCTCCCATTCCTAAGCACAAGCCTAAACAATTCAGGACGCCGCCTGCCGCAACTGTCGTAATCACAGCGACCTCGGTATAGCACTGTTGTCTACAGAATTCGTCTCTTCATATTTTCGCTGAGCCTGACCGGAACGGGGCAGACGACTGATGACGCTACTGCGCAGTCCTCCCCAAGGTCAGCTCCATGTATCAGCAGAGGAAGCACCTTTAAGTATCCTAACTCTGGGACTCACAGGCAGACTGACAGAGGATGCCCAACTGTTGACATACTTGTTTATGTTCGGCATCGTCTCAGTTCTCCTCAGATCTGAGCTGCTTCCATTAAAGCCTTCATGAGTTAAGTTCAACTTAACTCATCTCTGACTCCAGAAAACTCCATCCTTGGTCGACTCACTAAATAATCAAATCTCCACAACACTTTCTACCTTTGTTTCACTACGTTTACAGTTTACAGTACACAAAAGAGGAATAAGCTACGGTAGAAGTCTTTGGAAAGAACTCCACCAGATATATGGTACAGAAAGTCAGTGCTAGGACAGAAGATGCTCTTGGAAGAGCTGGGTCTTCTTGAAGATAGACAGGGACAGGGACGCCCCTGTTCTGGTAGCATTTCAGCTGTTGTTGTTTTTAAAGTGCTTTATAAATAAAGTTGGATTGGATTGGAATCTCAGGCAACACACAATGTGTCAAATCATGAAGTAGCTGGACTACAGGAGCAGAAGATGAGGTGGCCTGTGCACCAAGGCTATTATATTTATATATACTCCATATTACAAAAAAAGTAAAACACTAATTAATTAAATTAGTGTTTAAAAAGCACAGTAAAACTAATGAAAAACTACCGGAAACTATGTTAACCTTGCCGTGGACCTAATAAAGTGACATGGTGCAGGTTAAAGTATGCACACAGTTCATAATGTGTTCGCAGCAGTCTCTGTCCATGGTGCTGATATTTCTGTGCGTCCACAAACAAGTTGATAAACAGAACAACTATAGTTTACTTTAACAACACAAACACAAACAGACTCACACTCACTTTGACCTCATTCACTCACTCAGCTGCAGACACTGCGGGGCCACTTTAGCGTCAGGGAAAACACGCAGTCAGCGGAAACCTGCGCACTTACCTGTGTTTGAAGACCGCTGCTCTTAATGCTGTTGAAGGAGCGTCTCACTGAGGTCTCACTGGACTCGTTTGTGTCCACTTTTGTCTCCACATTTGTCTCCATGTCTCTGTGTCTCCACGTTCACTGAATCCACTGACGTCATCTCCCTAGTCAGGTGACGAAACAGCGTGAAAACCACCACCGCCGCTGCTGCTGCTGTTGTTGTTGTTGTTGTTGTTGTTGTTGCTATCAAACATTTCCAAAACCCTGTCGGATTCACTGCTTGTTTCCTTTAAATGTCACCGTCAGCTTCACTGTGTCTGTATTTGTTGCTTCACTCGTGACCACGCGACAGTTCTCCAATATTCGAACCACGACAAAAGTTTGCGTGGATCGAGGTTTTCCGGTTTCACCTGGCGTTCGTTTCCGACAACGTGACCCGGGCAATGACGTCACCCGCCCAAATGTCAATTGATAGATAGATAGATAGATAGATAGATAGATAGATAGATAGATAGATAGATAGATAGATAGATAGATAGATAGATAGATAGATAGATAGATAGATAGATAGATAGATAGATAGATAGATAGATAGATAGATAGATAGATAGATAGATAGATAGATAGATAGATAGATAGATAGATAGATAGATAGATAGATGTGATTGTTTTAGCTTCTCAAATGTGAATATTTTCCTGGTTTCTTTGCTCCAGATAAAAAAGAAATCATGAGAGAAGTGAGTCATATTTGGTTTGTGGACATTTGAGATCATTATTTCAGTTAGTTGCAGCTCTAATATTTTTTATACAAAATAGGTATAGTATATGTAAAAATTGGGAAGCTAATATATATATATATGTAAATGAGGTTGAGTTGTGGAAAGGAGGTGGGGATAAATAAGTTTATACTTCCTCCCACTCCTTTTGGATACAATGTAAATGAATATATTGTGTGTGCCAATGACTGCATGTGGTGAAATGCCCGTTATTATCTGCATTTGATTTATTTTGTCTGTTTAATATATGAAATAAACTACTACTATATATAGATAGACCTTCGCTCCGGTTGTAAAAATTGTCACAAATGTACCTAGAAGTAGTTGTTGTTGTCGTACATACAGTAAAATACAATAAGAAACTAAATCAGGTTTAAAAAATAAAAGGATTATGATAATGCCAAAGTAACCTCACACCAGACACGGCGTTGGGAAAAGAAAGAACCAACTTATTTAAAGTAACAGCAGCTCTCTGCACTTTCATCTGTCCTTACAGAACCCTGACTACATTTGGGGACCTTCATTAAATGACTCCACTTTGTAAAAAGACTTTTAATATGCGTATCTAACAAGGACCGAGTGCTTATACGATATGGTCCTGCTCCAGAAAACTCAGCTTTTTCCAGTGTAGTATCTCCAATTAAGTGAGAACATTTAAATGTCCTTGGTAAACTGCTTTACCAGAACATGAATTAATGTTGCTGATATCAAAACTGTCTAAAAAGTCCAGATGGACTGAGGAATAATGTGTGTAGTGTTTTTGTGATGAATTCAATTTGTCTGTTTGACCTTCTTAAAGACTCAGATACATTTTATATTTACAATCACTGTCATTTTACTGGATCACCAAAGATCATGTAAGGATTCTTCAGTTGACTTTAAGTGCTGATGGGTTTTTCACAATAACTCCATTTGTGACTTTTTTGAGAGGAAAAAATCCTGCCCCTGAGGCTTAATTCTTCAACTGCAGCACTAATTGTAGGTCATTGCACCGCATGACTAAATTATACAAAGAGAGTGAGTGCAATCAAAGCCAATCACGGCAAGACAGATTTGACTGGAAGTCAACAGGAGTCTCACTTTTCGTGCACTTTTTTCCCCCTGACAAGCCAGCGTAGAAAGCCTGGAAAGTCTGCAGCAGCGCAGATGATTGCAGACATGGATTTGATGGAGCTGATTGTGTGAAGTTTTAAGAGCCAGCTGCAGTAAAAAAGAAAAAAAAAAGGAAAAGAAGGGGGTGGACTCAAGAGTCTCCAGTGAAGTAAAGTAGGAAGTAACAATATATTGAACAGCCACCAGGGGGTGAAAACACATTGGATCACAATCATAATCATAAAAGCCCATAAATCAGGAAGAACAGATGTCTCTGCCTCCAGGTCGTCCAGGATTCTCCTAAAAACATCCAGTCAGAGAAGCAGCAAATTACATAAAACCCTTTAATCCAGTTCAGTTCTGACACTTGGGACAAACCGTGAGAGAATATAAAATCCAGAGCTCCTCCGATTGATAAAAGTCAACAGGGAGGAGGAGAAAAGACCGAGAACAGCTTTGTAAATTAATATCCGCCAATGTGTTAGTCTGCGTGTAGACAAAGATGGAAAAATGAGTCAACTTCTCATTTGATTTACTCTCCTGAGGAGTTCATTGTCTCAGTTGCCAGTTTCCAAGTCTTAAACTTGCACACTATGAGAGGATAAAGCATATGAGTGAACTCCAGTGTGATCGAAAGCTGGTGTTGTCCTGGTTTCACGTCAACATGGCGTCGGCCAAAATTGTGATTCTGGAGGCTTTGAAAATGGGGAGATGACACAAAATCAAGCACCAATAAATGAATTCAGTAAAGAAGCAATGAAAGTTTGCTCTTGTAAGACATATTATCACAGCACTCATGAGACATAATAAAGAATTCACTGGAAATAATAAGATTATTTTAGCTTATAATTGTTTTTTGTTTGTCTTTCTTTGCCACCTGGTTCTCCCTGGGAGATTCCAAAGTCTCTGAACAGACTTTTACAAATGCTGCTGAGGGTGAACTTGTCCTTCACGGACAAACCATTGAAACTGCTCTGGAACTTTTATATTTTAACAAATGGTATTTTACAGTCAGATAAGTTCACGTGATGTCATGATGGTCACATGACGATATTCCTATGTTCCAGACCAGGAAAACCAGGTGCAGCAAACAGGTGATTATGGCTGAAGACACAGAGAAGCTTCTGGAGTCAATACGACTGCTCAAGAAACCCAGACATTCAGCATTTCCACAGGATAAAAGTTGCCCATCTGTCCTTGTGCTGCTGCTGTATACACACAAATGTTGCCACAGTCAGGTCTGATAGTTTTGCTTTACAGAGCCCAAGGACTCGTACGGTCATGGAAAACCTGGAAAAGTTTTGGAAATTGAAAATGCATTTTCTAGGTCCTTGAAAAGTTAATGAAAAACAAAATTTCCTGTAAAGTTTTGGAAAAGTCCTTGAAATATTGCATGGATAATATTTTGGATGCGTAAAACATAAATAAAATGATGTAACTTGCGATTAAAATTCAAATTGACACCATCTTTGGCATTGTCACATGCAAACGATGCCACACAGTGGCTGCAAGTGTGTACTGCAGGCGTGAACAACAAAAAAAGCCCTTACAGAATACGACCACTTCCTCTCTTTTAACCATTACTTAAAGCAGTACTCAAATAATAATTCAAATCAATAAGTTTGAAAGAAAGTGTAAGTGCAAAATAATGAAAGACGTGTCGCAACAAACTACATATTATTATTTTTTATTTGACGATAGTCTTAACAAAGATTTGCAGTCAAAACAAATTCGTCATGTGAGAATGTGGGATGGCACCGATTTTCGGTCTTGGAAATTCAATTAAAGGTTATGGAAAAGTCATGGAAAACTATTGCAAAAAAAGTGAACGAACCCTGTAAAAAGTACTGCACCTTTGGAAATATATTAGTAAAATATAACCTATAAATGAAGGAAAGTGGCATTACTTTCTTATATTTAAATAATAAAACACATAATGTTGTTGTTGGAAGAACAAAATGGAAGCCTTAACTAACTATTAGTATATGAAAACATGCATACATCACTTGCCGTTCAGGCTATTTGATATTATCTGTGTGAGCAGAGCAGAGACATAGATGAAGGATCAGGACTTCAGGGCCTTTCATGATATATTCCTTGATAAATGGAGTTTCCACGCTGACTTTTGTTTGACTGATGGGAAACAAACGGCATCATTTGAACTCAGTGTGGCTGCGAGGACATTTTCGGATCGCGCCCCCTGGCTTCGGTGCGATGTGAACGACTGCCTCGGTGCCAGTGATGTTGGAACATTATGTCACGCCCTGGGTCAGAGGATGAGGCTTCTTCATCTCTGACACATCACTCAGGTCTTCATCAGAGACACGAGGCTCCTGGCGCAGTGAGTTCACTGCAGTGTTTGTTGTTGTTGTTGTTGTTGTTGGATCTCCATTGTTTATGTGTTGATGTCTGGACGTATCGTGCTCACATTACAGAGTGAGTGCTGGAGCAGAGGCCAGAGAGATGGTCACCTTAATGTCCAGCGCCTCCAGGGAGATCATTCTTGGTCATCTTCTTCTTCTTCTACGGGTGTTTAATGGCAGCTTGGATTCAGGATGCTGCATTACTGCCATCTTCTGGAATTAGAAAACACCTACACTTCCCAGTCCATCATATTCTTCAGTCCACAGTCCCATGTATAGGTTCTTGTGGCCAGAGAAAAGCTGACAGTGTGGTTTCCATGGACAGATGAGTGATGCACTCAGCCACAGTCACTCCAGGTCTGACTTATTTCCATTGCACAAGATCAGTTTCCATATTCTTCATTCATTGTTTCTGTTTGTTTTACTTCACAGGACGAGATAAAGCGCTTGAGCACGAAGGCGAAATGATTAATTGGCTTCTTATCGCCGTCTCACTCATCCCCTTTCCACTCTGGGGAGCTCCATTTTTCAGGATTAGGTGCAGTGTGTGTGTGTGTGTGTGTGTGTGTGTGTGTGTGTGTGTGTGTGTGTGTGTGTGTGTGTGTGTGTGAGAGAGAGAGAGTGTGTGTGTGAGAAAACCGACTACAACCATCTCTCACCAAGATACAGAACCTTGAAAATGGAACACATTCACACAACACAATACAGTTCATGTAGATCTTATGGATCTGTCTGAGCAGAGTTGTCAGTCATTTAAATAAATACCACCACATCACATTTACTGCAGTAGAAGTAGGGACTGATGTGCATTAATAATAATAAGCATTTGTGAATGACTTATTAATGTATTACACGTGTATTCTGCATAACAAGACTCATTATGTTTGATGTACATGTAAAAGAAGAAAAAAGAAAAGGCAAACAAGCAAACAAACAAAGTAAAAAAAAAAAAAAAATCAGCAGTCAGAGTACGTCTTTAATATTTTATTGGTGAATTGTGAGCAACAGAGGAGACAAAAAAAATGAATGGCACTAAAGAACAAACTGGCTTTAATAATGAAACAGATCAACAGAGGTGCAGAACATTCACCCAGATCTGTCCAAACAGTCACACTCACAGGCCTCAAGACGACGCAATGCTGCAGCAACGCAAGCTAAAGTAGAACAAAGTGTTTTATATTTATCCTGAAACAGTTTTGTTAGGTCAAGAGCTTTTTTTTAATGATACTCAGTATATATCTATTTCAGCTGGAGTGTGTTAAAGGTGCATTATGTAATAAATCGAAATCAACTAAAGCCATAAAATCCTCCTAATATGTCACAGAGACTCAGGAATAATGTTCATATAACAAACTGAACTCACCAACAACAACAGTACAGGCAAAATATTTGCATATTTGCAGACTGCAAATCATGTTTATGTTTTGAAATCATGTTTTGGCGTCATGTGGCGCCACCTACCGCCGTCTATCAATCATTGCAGTCAGTAGAGTCTCAGCTGCCGAGCAACCACGGGTTGCCAGTTACGTCAGAAAACGAACCCTAAAAGACCTCTGTGTTTTGAATTTGAGTGTAGTAACCGTTTTTGGCCACATTCTTACATATGGCACCTTGAAGTTTCACCAAATTGCACCGTGGCGCCGTTGAGACAAATTCAAATCTTCCTAAAGCATCAGCCAATGAAATCGCTCACTCGTCTTCTACATCTTTATAGGGTAAGGGTTTACATTAGAGCGTCCAATCCCCAGATCTGCATGTTTTTGGAGGAAACTGGAGAAAAACCCAAGCACACACGAGGAGAACATGCAGAAAGGCCTTTGTTCTGAGCAGTTGAAGCAAGTGTACGAACCACTACACCAACCATTTGGCCCCAATCGCTAATCAAAAGTCACATTTCGCTCAGACACACAGCCCAAAAGAGCTCTCAGACATGGTTGTTCTCTCCATTACCAATGTCATTACCTATGATTTTACTCACTCTGGATACTATACGCTTGACTCATGTCGCTGCCGTGCAATCGACTGCGGTGAAAGTTACATTTATTTTTCACTTATTCTCAGGGTAAAAACGAGTCAGTAATTCCAAACTCCAGTCCTGAGATACATGCAGAGGAATAAGAGTCAAACTGACACTTAGGGTGAATTCCAATTCTTTGCTTAATCCTCAATCTCAAAAATGCTCTCCCTCTAGTCCAAGTTCTGTCCTGATTCTCAGAAAAATTAAGTTGAGGCCAAGTTTAAGGGCTGTATCGCCCTCAATATTGAGATTTTCCCATGACCACCCTTGGGAGCAAGGGCTACCCAGAATGCATTGCGTGTTTTGACATAACAAAGATGGCGTCGAAAGCAGCGAAACGAGTGCGATACAAATGAAGTATTTTCTTTGTTAATAGAGATATAAAAATGATCTTAGTTTAGGCCCATATTATGGATTACTGACGTCATTGTTGCGTAACATTTATTTTTATTTTACGATCTTTTGTCAATAGTCGGCCGGTGTGGTTTACTTTTCAATAAGTCGTGGTGTGTGGTAACTGTCAGCTGAATATTTGTATGAGTATCATCTTATAACTAACTGACAACCTAATAACTTGACTGACAAACGGATCAGAATAAATAATCCTGACGTAAATGTGTTCTTCTTCTTCTTCTTTTTTGGAGTTGACAGACTGGACACAGCTTTGGCGTTATTCTGCCCCCTACAGTCTGAAGACGTATCTGCATTTAAGGGGTGTCCCATTTCTAAGTGACAAAATAACCCTCAACACTTGGTTTTGAGGCCAGTTAAGATTAAGGGTTGAGCTTGAGGGTTAAGATAGGAATTGGAATTGGCCCTTAGAGTCAAACTGACACTTATTCCTCTGTAACGGTGCTAAATCCTTGTGTCATAAACACATGACTGCAGGACAACAGTAACTGTGTGTAACTTCAGTCTCAAACTGCTGCAGATTTCACATTAAAAACAATCTGAGGGCTGAAGATGAAGATCTGTAAATCTATTCTGATTCTTTGGATTAAACTTCATCTTGAACAACGCTGTAGGCGCGAGACGAACTCGTGCAAGTGTGTCGGTTGTTGGTCTTGGATGACTCCCCCGAGCTGCTGCACAACCAAGTGAAAATGTTTCAGTAGGTGGATTCTATTACTATGAAAGCTCCATTAAGTCCTGAAAAAAAGGAAAAGAAAAATGATATCGTAGGTGGCCATCTTTCTCTTTCTCCTTCTCCTTCTGTTGTTGCATTCATTTCTGCCTCTGATGGCTGAAAATTAAGCACAAGATGTAAATTTACTTCCACAAAGGTTTAAACAGCCCCTGGGATTCGGGCGATAAGAGACATTTTACCTTCATGGCTCATGCCACGATATGCTAAATTGCGCCGAGCCATAATGTAAAATATTTAAATGTATTACATCATCTGCGACGTAGATTTCCCAGGAATTCATAGCGCTAATAGTGCTGCATATGGTAATTCAGGGAAAGGCAAGATGGAGAGATATCAAAGGCACATTTTTCTCTCCCCTCTCTATTAAAAATGTAATTAATGCCAGTGCAGATGGAGCCGCTGATTAAATTATCTTATAGAACTGGATTTCAGAAGCAGAATGTACAGCCGGGTTTTAAAGAGAACGCTGACATGAATATAACCTCTTTAAATGAACAAGTGTAGGCTATATATGTGCAGAATGTCAAGGTTTTTATGTTTTAATAAGCCATTTACTTAGTATCGGCGGTTCAATTATGAATTTAAAGAACCTTTGGTCCTGCAGTTTCATTATTTCATTGTTAATTCTTCATTAATGCATGATGGACTGACTTATCGTCAGTTATTAGTCACTAGCGATGCTAGTTAGCCACGGCGTCTTAAGAAAAATGCCACGTTTCATTTTGACAACATCGCAAAACACGTTTTCTGTCGGACGACATGTTTTCTGTTCTGTTCTGTTCTGTCACATCTAAAACTGACGCCTGGTTCACACCAACGATGGCCGACGACAACAAACGCGTTGTATCCACGATCGCTGACAAGCAAAACATGCAGCCGTCACCCGAGTGTTTGAAGTGTAGACTTTTTATGTTCATGCGTTCAATTCATTCAATTTGAATAACAACAGAAGTGCATCTGTATGACCCTGCTTCTCATTTCATTTTACTCGTAAACCTTTTCCAGATGCATTCATTGTCCTAATCACGTATTTCAGGTCTTGAGCATGATGTGCATTTTGTAAAAGATGGTTCCAGTTAGAGTAAGATCGTGTGAATACGGTGTGATTGACACCAGATGTCATGCATAACGACTCGCTTACTGTGGCCGACAGGGGCAAACGCACTGCAAACCCCAAAACACCAGCAAGTAACAAAACGCCAGCAAATAAGAAAACGCCAGCAAATAACAAAACGCCAGCAAATAACAAAACGCCAGCAAATAACAAAACGCCAGCAAATAACAAAACGCCAGCAAATAACAAAACGCTAGCAAATAACAAAATGCCAGCAAATAACAAAACGCTAGCAAATAACAAAACGCTAGCAAATAAGAAAACGCCAGCAAATAACAAAACGCCCACAGGAAACAAAACGCCCGCAAGTAACAAAACACCAGCAAATAAGAAAACGCTAGCAAATAAGAAAATGCTAGCAAATAACAAAACGCCAGCAAATAACAAAACGCCAGCAAATAACAAAACGCCAGCAAATAACAAAACACCAGCAAATAACAAAAAGCCAGCAAATAACAAAACGCCAGCAAATGACAAAACGCCAGCAAATAACAAAACACCAGCAAATAACAAAAAGCCAGCAAATAACAAAACGCTAGCAAGTAACAAAACACCAGCAAATAACAAAAAGACAGCAAATAACAAAACGCTAGCAAATAACAAAACGCCCACAGGAAACAAAACGCCCGCAAGTAACAAAACACCAGCAAATAAGAAAACGCTAGCAAATAAGAAAATGCTAGCAAATAACAAAACGCCAGCAAATAACAAAACACCAGCAAATAACAAAACGCCAGCAAATAACAAAACACCAGCAAATAACAAAAAGCCAGCAAATAACAAAACGCCAGCAAATGACAAAACGCCAGCAAATAACAAAACACCAGCAAATAACAAAAAGCCAGCAAATAACAAAACGCTAGCAAGTAACAAAACGCTAGCAAATAACAAAACGCTAGCAAATAAGAAAACGCCAGCAAATAAGAAAACGCCAGCAAATAACAAAACGCAAGCAAATAACAAAACGCCAGCAAATAACAAAACATTAGCAAGTAACAAAATGCCAGCAAATAACAAAACGCTAGCAAATAACAAAACGCCAGCAAATAAGAAAACACCAGCAAATAACAAAACGCTAGCAAATAACAAAACGCCAGCAAATAACAAAACGCCAGCAAATAACAAAACACCAGCAAGTAGCAAAACGGAAGTGCTCCATGTCTGTGGGGGGCGCTGTCGTGCAGGTCTTCTACCAACCTGTTGACTCGCAGTGTTGGGCCAAAACTTTTTTTTTTTTAATAAATTTTATCTAAACTTTTCCAGTACACATATACACATATACAACATACCTCAAAGGGAATATAAAATTGCATCTCGTCGATTCTATTTATCAAAACTAAAATAACATAAATAAAATCTACAAGGCTATTTGCTGGCGTTTTGTCATTTGCTGGTGTTTTGTTATTTCGTGGTGTTTTGTTAGTTGGGTTAGTTTTGCTTGCGTTTTGTCATTTGCTGGCGTTTTGTTATTTGCTGGTGTTTTGTTATTTGTGGTGTTTTGTTACTTGCTGGCGTTTTGTTACTTGCTGGTGTTTTGTCATTTGCTGGCGTTTTGTTATTTGCTGGTGTTTTGTTATTTCGTGGTGTTTTGTTAGTTGGGTTAGTTTTGCTTGCGTTTTGTCATTTGCTGGCGTTTTGTTATTTGCTGGTGTTTTGTTATTTGTGGTGTTTTGTTACTTGCTGGCGTTTTGTTACTTGCTGGTGTTTTGTCATTTGCTGGTGTTTTGTCATTTGCTGGCGTTTTGTTATTTGCTGGTGTTTTGTTATTTGTGGTGTTTTGTTACTTGCTGGTGTTTTGTTACTTGCTGGTGTTTTGTTACTTGCTGGTGTTTTGTTATTTGCTGGCGTTTTGTTACTTGCTGGCGTTTTCTTATTTGCCGGTGTTTTCTTATTTGCCGGTGTTTTCTTATTTGCTGGTGTTTTCGGGTTTGCAGTGCGTTTGCCCCTGTCGGCCACCGTACTCGCTGGTCCTTTGCCTCTTCTTCAGCTCTATATGGTCTCGATTGATTTGAAAAAGGCACTAAAATAACAGCTTATATTCAGCTACGTCGCCGTGGGTTGCTGCACATCATCGGCAGGCGAGTCGTGTAACTTTAATTTACATGAGATACAAAACCCCCCTGCTGGTCTGGTATGTGGCCCCCGTAATTAGTCAGTAATGAACTCTTCCTTATCCCCACTGCGATCGCTCCCACCTTGTTGGATTCATTAAGTCAGATCTCTGCAAGAGCAGAGTTTTACTCCACTTTCATCACAATGGCAAACCCTCCTAATTGTTCTACTGTGTGATACAACAACAGCATAGAGTGCAGCAGAATAAAAAAAAAAAGAGGAAAAAAGTGTTTCTGCCTTTTGTAATTCATCGAGTCGTCGACGTAATTGTCACGCTCGTTCCTCCGGGAAACGAGAAAAAAGTCAGAGTTGTTTTAAATATGCAGCAGAGTTGTTTCTTTGGCAGAAAATGAATATACTACAGAAAAGTGTGTTTGTATAAATGTACAATCACTTTAAAATAAGCCTTTTATGTGTATGTTAGGCCAGGGTCTTATTCATCATGTGCAGAGGCGCAGCTTTTGAACAGCCAAGGTAGGCAACAGGGGGGGCCCGAGCTGATAGGGGGCCCCCGACACTCGGAGCCTGAGGGCTGTTTTTACTGAAATGTGCAGTGAGCAGCCGCCTCCCCGTCCCCCTTAAACAACAATGACATCTCAGCAGGAAACCCCCCCTAAAGGGGCCCCACCTCACTTTAACCTGTGTGAAGTTATCGTTCTGCAAATTGG
Source organism: Microchirus variegatus (assembly GCF_963457635.1). Lineage (NCBI taxonomy): Eukaryota > Metazoa > Chordata > Actinopteri > Pleuronectiformes > Soleidae > Microchirus > Microchirus variegatus. The sequence goes on along the minus strand of NC_139818.1, from coordinate 1,862,421 downwards.
AAAATGAAGAGGATTATTTACAGTGTAATGCATATCTTTATTACTCACTTTATATATGTTTTTTTTCAGTTATTTACAGTATTTTATTGTTCTATATATTTATATTGTTTTATAATGTGGGTTCTTTACAGTCTTTTACTAAGTTTATATAGTTTCTTAAAAGCTATTTACAGTATTTTATTGTTCTTTACATTTATATTTTCACATACTTTTTAATTACAAGGTTTTTCCATGTCATACTCATACATTTTTCGTTGGTGTCAGATTATTTATAACATAATGGTGATGAACACTGGTTGGAAGGAAGGGCCTCCTGGGAATCTTTGCTTAGCGCCCCTACAGACTCTAGAATCGCCTCTGCTCAAGTGACACCGATGTTTCTACGGCAACCAGAATGGACCAAAACAGCAAGAGTGGGAATTGTGATTTGAAGCTGGAGCTTATTATTAGGTGAGTGAAGAAGAGTCGCTGATGTGCCCACACACGATCTAATGAAGGAGAGAGTTATGAAAGAGTGTTGTTGATCTTCACTGATGTTCTTGGTAAAGGCCGGGCTGAGCATGAACAGTCCTCCGTATCGTTGAAAATGAAAATTTCTGACGACACACGCCCGACGTTGAATTGATTTTATGTAGTCACGAGTGAGCCACTTTGAATTAAACGCAGTTCTTCTTTTGCTATCCGGTGCACAATGTTCATTTAGAGTTTTACTGCACCACCAGAACACCATCAATAATCCTCGTCATCTGCCTGTTCGGGTGTCGCTTGACTGACTTCTGTAGCATCTGCGTCTCCGTTTGACATCCTGTGTATTCTTAGAAATGCAAGGCGGCGCGTGTTACATCACTGACTTCATCTAACAGAAGGACACACATATAGGAAAAGCAATCGCAGCTTTAAGCGGAGGCTTTTCCGCCCGATGAGGAGGCGAAAGCGTCAGATGAACAGCTGAGGCTTGAATGCTCTGCTACACACATTGACATTGTGTGGAAGTGCACATTTAAACTGCATTGATGCTTTCACATCGTCACAGCTGACAATTGTTTTTTGTGTCTCCATGACCTCAGACAATTGATTTGGCTCCCGTGTTCCATCGTCTTCTCTGGACTTTTTCTTAGCAGTAGAATCTACGTCTGAATCTTTTCTTGGGGTTTTCAGGTGTGTGTGTGTGTGTGTGTGTGTGTGTGTGTGTGTGTGTGTGTGTGTGTGTGTGTGTGTGTGTGTGTGTGTGTGTGTGTGTGTGTGTGTGTGTGTGTTCTTGTACTTGCAGCATACCGAGGACCAACAAAGTGAGGTCATTTAAACAAAGTGAGGACATTTTTGTCCGGTCCTCACTTTGTTTTCAATGAAATCACTTCCTTAGGTTGTAAACATGTTATACTCTGTGTTTTAACAGAGGTCCCCAATTTGGTACAAAAACCCTGCTGTTTCACACACTTTTTGCTCTGGGGCTCCACCTGCAGACATTTTATGGTACCGCACCCAGTAGTTCTTTATAGATGTCATTCATGAAGTAGATGTTTGTAATTGTGTTGATTAATAAAGTAGAAATACTGGTCCTCACTTTGTCAGCGCTTCTACCTGGTCCTCAGTATGCAGCAAGTACAAGAATGTGTGTTTACTTGTATTTAAGGACCATAAACACTGAACTTGTCAGGACCGGTCGTCCTCATCCAGGCCAAAAACTCATTTCTAAGGGAAAAATACAGCAACGATGTTTTTGTCATTGTGTTTTGATTTGTTGATATTAGTGTTACTGCACTTTGAAAGGAGCTAGATAAATGAATTATGATGATAGTGATGATGATGATTCTCACCATCATTTACTAATCCACTCTCAAGGAAAAGTCCTCACAAGTTTCCCCGTCAAGACATAATCCTTTTCCTTGAAACGTGTTGGCTTATCGAGTCAAAACCTGCCGACTCTAACGCTCTATATCTGCAGAGTGACTCACCGCCGCCCCCTACATTCAAGATGTCAGGGAAACAGGACAAATCCAGAGCCTACAGCACACGTTATGTATATATGATATATGGACATGTGTGGATGTGCAGAGGCTTTAAAGAAGGACAAAGAGATGGAACCACTGTTTTATTTGTGTCTGCTCACCTGCTTTTATAGGTTTGTCTCCCCTCAGCTTTACAGTTTGAGTTATTACTGCTTCTTAACATTCGATCAAGCAACTAACATCCTTTTTTTTTATATATATAATCATCAAATATCCTCAGTTATTCAGCTGCACATAAACACTCTGCTCACAGACAGTGTCGTGTTGACAGAGTTTTCACGAGGCCTCTGACCGAGAGGCTTTGTTTGAAATGGCACTCGTCCACGTCCACACGGGGAAACCTGGTGACTTTGACGCCTCTTTCACGTCAAAAAAATTTAAAGAATAAAAATGGTTACAAGGCCCTTTACTGTGGTTTATAGTCGCTGGGTGACAGGAAGCTCTGACGCGATGAGACACATCCAGACAAACACTTCCAACCACGCACACACACTAATGTTTCACTGTAAATATACCAAATCCTTAAGGTTTAGAGAAATGAAGATGAGGATAGACGATTGATTCGTCCTGTGCATCCTGATTAAACCAGGATCTCCGTGCAGACGCCAGTCTCTGGCCGTGAATTGTTCTGTGGGATCCCAGGTAATCGTTGTAAACCCCCACAAAGGGGCAAAGGTGTGATTCAGCCTTGTAATGTGAAAAGAAAAGTACAGAAATCCAGAATGAAATGGAGGCCTGAGCTGATTCTGACCTCTCCTTTTGGTCTCTCTGAGGTCATTCACTGCAGTTTGCGTCATCACATCTCTGCAGAGCAACAGGTCGTCCAACCTGAGAGACTGTGGAGGTCAACAGTTCTGATACGAAGCCACTGAAGCGCATCGTGATATTAGAACTACTGAAGTGGCAAAATGTGCTGGACCTCCATGTTTGGAATGGAATAGTACGGAAGCGTATTGCATTCACTTGAAAAACAAAAAACAAAAAATCCTGTTTTTCTCAGTAATTAATTTTCGGTTTGATTTTTTGAAAAAAAAAATCCCGTTTTTCTCAGTAATTTTTTCTGTTTTTCGGAGTAATTTTTTTCTTAGTGCATTTGAAATAATAAACACATTCACTCCTTTATTGAGAGTTCGATTTATAACAACATGGACGGCTTGTTAAGTTTAATCAAGTTTTACGTCAGATAGATGGTATTATCATTAGTTTGTGGACTTTACGCAGGCGCCTGAGGACATGAGGCATGTATGTGCGGGAAGGAGTCACCATAGGTGTAGGGGAGTCACTTGGAGGTTGGAGGTTCTCGCGAGAGTTCTCGATAATTCAGAAAAAAAATGACTCCGAAAAACAGGGGAATAAAAATTTGCACGAAAAACAGAAAAAAAATATTCAAAAAATCAAACCCAAAATTAATTACTGAGAGTTTTTTTTTTTCAAGTGAATGCAATATGCTTCCATAGAATAGAATATAATTATATTAGTTTCTTTCTTAAGATTAGGATCCCATGTGGTATAAACATCTGTCTGTCCATACTTAGCACTTATACTGTACATTATTTATGTGTAGCTACCACAAGAATATTGTTTTAGTCTTTTTTCAATAACTATTTTATATTAACGTGACGTGAGTTTATATTTGAATACAGGACGACGGAGGCCAGATCTGATCTCATGAGGTCGCATTCAGAACACAATATAAGTCCACATGTGATTGGATCACTGAGGACAGACGTTAAATTCACTGTCTAACGTTGGTGAGATGCTTACAACCAAAATAAAACCATAACACAGTACAATGAGCTTCATGGAATCTACCATGTTAACATTCTGTGTCACGTCAGCACATTTTGTGCTTGACTCTCACTTCCTTTGCTCCCGTGCTCCTCCTCTCGCCATAATGATCGCACACATGTGGCGTGACCGACCATAAAAGCTGACGATGGGTCACGATGAGCTGTGAACCATACGCTCGTATTTGTGGAGGGAAACTTAAGTCTGAGACATTATCATCACATCAGACAGAGGCACGCTCACATTAACTGCTGAGTTATGCATCTCCTCTATTGATTTACTGATGTGATTACAACGTCTGTCAGTTTTAATAGTTGCGTTGATTGTTGTTTGTAACGTCTGCTGGGACGTCAGGCTGCTGACGAAGGTCAAGAAGGTAATGAAGGTCCAACGATAATGACCTGCAGAGGGCAGCGGTGCTGACGGTAAAACACTGTAAGGTTACGTGAAGGTCGTAAAGTGCGAGGCAGGTTGACGCTAACATGAAAAGAAGCATGAACTTCATATGAACCGGATAATTCCCTCTCCACGCACAAGACTTTTTTGACAAGTGATAGGTGAGGGCAGAGTTTTCACCTCGGGCAAATTGCCGACGCGACGTGACACGGAGAGAGCGATGGTGCAGACGGCACCAGACCAGCTTTAATACGTTCTTTATTTTTTATTTTTTGCCTGACAAAGAAAAATGCAAAGCGTCTGTGTCTGAGACAGGTCGACTGCACTGGACCGAAAAGTTAAAAAACAAAGAGAGCGATCACACTATCACACAATCACACTATCACACTCCCCCCGGAGGCTGGATCTTCTTTTGTCACGTTAACCGATGGAGTTTGACACCGTCTTTACATCAACGCGGTGTTCTGCGTTCTAGTCATTTCACATGCTTAGTGTTTAGTCTGTGTCACATTCAAATAAAAAAAGAAAAATGATCTTCTACCACTTTACCCTCCACATGAAACCCGAGCACCAGCTGACAAAGGGCCAACTAAAACAACTGGATATGAATATATCTGAATATATGTGAGAAACGTCCTGTTTGTTCTAATTTATCATCCGTTTGTACAGATGAACAGTACACAAAAACCAGCAAACACACTCTCTGTCATTCTGTTTCCACCTGGAACCCTTTTGGAGGGTTCCACCAAGAACCCTTAAAATCCTTTATTCAGTAAAGGGGTTTTAAAGGGTTCTCTGGATCAAAATGGTTCTTACTGGAACCATTAGTATTACCAAGAACTCTTGACAAACTCGTTCTTTGGGAAAGGGTTTTTCAGAAGAAAACCTCAGTCCTTGTAGAAGAACCCTTTTGGAACCCTTATTTCTAAGAGTGTAGACCCTCAACCATCACAATGATGTTCCTAACTCTAACCCAATTCTAACCTTAACCCTAAAACCAGGTCTAAACCAAAATGGCATCACTGTATGGTTTGAAAGTTTTAGTCCTCACAAAGCGACACATACAAGAACACACACACACACACACACACACACACACACACACACACACACACACACACACACACACACACAGGTTCAGGCACCTGTAGTTTTAAGGACGTGCCAAACACAAATAAGGCCCCCCAATTGATTACATGCGGCCCTGCCACTAAATGTCATGTGAAATCATGGCCCACAACCTTCTGGTTAGTGTTTTACGGGGTGACCACGTGTTACTAAGGTAACTAACATGAGGTCATTGTCTGTTTTTGTCATGAATAGATTGATTTAGCTTCATAAATGTGTTTTTATTGTGTAGTAAGTATTTATATGATTCCATATCAAACACACTTTTGCTTTGAAATTCTGTGAAATATCATCACAAAGATCTTTGTTTACATATCATAACAGTTTATCATGTGATCATCTTAAGCACATGTTGCCCATCCACTACTGCAGGGGTTCTCAAAGTTTTGATACCTGAGGCCAATTTAGGAACCCAACATTGGACTGAGGGCCGCCAAAGAAAAAAAAAAGGAAAAAAAAAAGAAATAAATCCCATTTGTAATAATTTTAATGACCAGATTGCAGTTCTACAGTTTAGCGTTAAGTAATATAAGCGTTAATATAATGTAATTTAAGCATTAATATAATAACGCTTTATAATTTACTGGGTAATTACCCAGTATTTTGGCCATTGTTCTTACCTTTTAATTACAGGTTAATACCAAGTAACACATTTCTGTTACCATATATTTACTGGGTAAATAGCTAGTAATTGGGGGCTGTAGCTACCTGCTTATTACCAGCTTATAACCCAATAATACACTAAAATTCACCATATAGAAACCAGGTAAATACCCAGTATTTTTCTTTACGCTTGTTGGTCTGTATCCAGTAATGTCCAATAAACATTAAACAAGCTTAGTAGCTCCTGGATTAAAACTATCAACTGTAATTCATTGCGGGGCCGCCATAAATGCTTCTGCGGGCCGCCATTGTCCCTTGGGCCGCACTTTGAGAACCAATGCACTACTGGAAAGTATTATTTTCTAGCCCGGCCCCCTTTAGACCAGAGTAGACACTTATTGACCCCCACATCAGTTGAGTTTGACAGCCCTGGTCTAAACAATGCATTTAAATCTTAGCCCTTCATTTAACCCATGTTCACTGTCGTTTTGCCTATGTTTTGTCTCCCATGAGGACGACTGGTCCTGACAAGGCCAGTGTTTATGCCAGCAAACGTCCTAAAGAATACAAAGTAACAAATACAAGTAAACACACACACAGAGAGGATTAATTCCAACAACCAGCACATTATTGTCTCTGTTTCCAAGGTTGTCTCCACCGTCCCGAGCGCCTGCAGAGACTATCGGCTCAAGCGTGATTAATAAAAGAGCGAAAAGCTATGGGGTAAACGAAGGCAGCGGCAGACGACGAGCAGGTCACGACAACAACAACAACAACAACCGGGTTTGTGTAGCTTTTTATAAGCGTCACTGTATCCTCACACAGCAGGACACACACATACCTGCTATTTAACAAGAACGCTGGAGGACACGAGGCTGTTTAAAGGACAGCTTTAATAGCTCTTTGAAAATAGAAACACGTTCACCTGATGGCAATTCCAAAAAAAGAAAGAAAGAAATGCCATTTCCATGTTCTCCTCCTCGAGTGTCCTGTCTGCGTGACTCATCCTCACCTGAAGACAGATTATCTGCCATTAATCCTGGAGAAAAGGTGATTAAAGGGAGACGTTAGATGTTATTCCAAACACCACAGAGTCCTAAAGGGTGATGATGATCCTTCATTTATGGAGCTGAGGCAGAAGGAGTCAAATCTGTGTTTCTCTCTCTCTCTTGATTTGATAATCGAGTTAAAACTGGAGAAACTTTTTCACAATTTGTTCTTCAAAATGTTTATTATACATTTACAAGTTTCGCAGATCCCCGAAAAAAAACACTTTACCGTGCATTTACTGCTAGAAACTTCAGTGCAGTTCCAGGAGTACGATCATACGGCTTAAGCCCAATTTATACTCCTGCGTAAAGTGCTCTAACCCTCAGATTCCTCTGCGCTGACGCAGAGGCTGTCAGAGGCTGTCAGAGAGCCTCTGCGTCGTCTCCGACTGCACTAAATATATATAAGTGTCCATCACTCCGTCAAGGGACAACGGAGACGACAACAGCTTCGATTGGTCCTCAGGACAGGCCGAGCGAAGCTGCTCTGTGCCGGCTCACAGTGCGCACCGAGCATCCACAGAGGCGGAGCTGATCACCGCCGACAACGTCGCTGCCGAACTATAAATACGTCATATCTTAACACACACAGCACATGTTTAGATTCTAAATGGCCAATTTCTCGCCTCAAATTATCTTAAAACTGCGTTTAGTGACACAGAAAAGTGAGAAACGGCCACTGTTTCAACAACAACAACAGTCTTTCTCTCTCTTTCTCTCTCGGACGCCATTGCTCACTGTAGCCAGAAGCACAACAACCTTGCGTAGTGACCCCTACTGATCAGGTGGGAAATTGCAGCGTATCCGTCACCACGAGGCAGAAGTATGAAGGCTCGAGTCGTCTCCGTGGTGACGCAGTCGGAGAAGTATAATGTGGCCTTTAGTCTTTATAGGAAAGTTGCATGGAAAGTTGATGAAATCAATCATCAACTTCTCATCTAAAACATACAGGACAGAGGTCCCTGATGACCAGGATTGGGAAACACTGTTTTAAAATAATGTTACTTTTCACTTTATTTGTGTTTTTCTTGTATATTCTTACTATTTGGGGATTTGGACAGACAAAGAACAACCAGCTCAGATTATCCAATCCAATCCAACTTAATTTGTTAAGCACGTTAAACAAAAGCACAGTGGACCAAAGTGCTGTACATGGTAAATAAAACACAATAATAAGTAAAAAGTTAAACATGAAATACAATAAAATGACATAAAATAGATTAAAGTATGACTGAAAACACAATGATAAGTTTCAAAAGTGAATTACTGGTCCTTCAGCGCCCACCACTGCTTTATAACTATTGTAACTGTTATTATCATTTTTCTAATCAAATCTTAAGAGTACACATACAGCCCAGCAGTTGAAGAGATCGATCGAAAAACATTTTCTCATTTACCCTAAATCCAGACCATTAAACTGAGACCCATGAGTCCAAGTGAGGAGGAATAAAAAAGAAAAAAGAAAAACCTTCCAAACTACCATAGTGTGACAGAGTGGATAATTCATCACTCATCCGACCAAAATAGAGACAGAGGAGTTCTTCTTGCTTGGCCTCACAGTCCATTTTCCTTTTTTGGAGACACTTAAACTTTTACCAGGAGACACTTGTGATGTGACAAACCTCAAAATACATCAATTATACAGGATTCACTGTTGGATGGAGGATAAAGAGCAGGACACTCGTGATGGACATGAGGTTGTATATGATTAAGCCTCTTTTTCCTCAACTGTTTCCACGTCTTTTAAAGGTGAAGTAAGTAGTTTATAGTGCCATCTAGAGGAGAGGCTGAAATTTACAACAACAAACTGCTCCTCTGCTCACCCCCTCCCTTCCCTGAGCGCTACGGTATCCTCAGCCGGTCAAATGTCGTCCTCGTCGTCTTTCTCCGTGGTGCGGGCGTACGCTCAGGTACTGGTGTTCCTTTATCTGCTGTAAAACACGTGTGCTCCTCCGTTCTAAACGCGTAAAAAGATCCGCTCTCAGCCTCGTCTCGGCGCTCGATTTGTTCTCTCGTGTTTGTCCTTACAGGCTCCCCTAGAAACATCGTCGTGGCAATGCAACAGCGGCCCACGACCATGTTATTTTACATGACTTTTTGAAACACTACGAAAATGAAACAAAAACTATTATACAGCGACTAGACAATGCAGGAGCACATAATATGTATAAACTAGAGGGGTGATAGTCGACGACTACTAATGCTCCGCGCTGAGTCCATGCGCCCACATTTTTATGCCAATTTTAAAGCAAAATTTGCATAGGCAATGAAGGCCACTTTGGACATGTGGTTTGCAGCGGTGACCTTGGAAATAGGTTGAGGTCACCGATCTTCGAACTTGTTCAAGATACTTGTAAGAGGCATCCACAGTGCTAGTTTGGCAGCAATACAATAAATATTTGTCAAGTTATCGCGTTGACAAGGTTGAAAAGTGTCGGTTTTGGCTATTTTCCAAGTTTCAAGTGCAGCTGTGACCTTGGAAAGTACGTCAAGGTCACCCATCTTCAAACTTATTCAAGATACTTGTAAGAGGCATGGACAGTGCCAGTTTGACATCAATATGTCGAATATTTGTCAAGTTATTGTGTTGACAAGCTCGTAAAGTGCCGTTTACACATTTCTCACATTTACCCGCAAAAAAAAACGCGTAAAAATTCACGAAAAATTCAAAAAAAGGTTTTTGGACAAAACGAAAAAAAACGCCTGAAGATATTCACCCACTAAACAATCCTGCAAAATGTGAAGGACGTACGCGCACAGGAAGGTATTCATTTTAGTCCGGACGGACGGACGGAACGGTGCGAACGCTATATGCTCCGCGTCGCTCGTCGAGCGCGGAGCATAAAAAGTGGATTTTGGGTCATATAAACCCATAAATACTACACAGTGGCCCTTAAAGAGAGGTCGTGAAGTAAAAGCTCAGTGATTGAGGTTTGTAATGAAAGAGAAACTGAGTACGTTTCACTTCCATATGCTGACGTAATTGGATAAAATAGGCAGAAACAGACAATGCAGGGAAACCTTCCTCCCTGAAGTCTTATTTCAAATATATTCACTTTAAATGTTTAATAAGCGGCAGTAAATGAATTATAAGGCACAAAAAAATAAAAGGAAGAAGAAACATCAGGGTTTTCTTCGTTATTCATTATCCACGCTCAGCACCGCGAGATAAGCGTGTAATAATAATTCTTACGAGCGCCACTTCACCTGATCAGCCATTACTCGTTCTTAAGGAACACATTTCAAACTTCAAAGAGTGTAAATCGAAGAAAAACAGTTATCAGATCAAAGATGTGGCTTCATGCGCCTCCAGAGAACGAGCTTTTCCTCCTCAACGCTGAAGGAATTATCATTGTTATTTTCTACCCTTCAAAATCAATCTGCCTCCAAAGCAATTGCATCGCACATTTAAGGTATAGAGTGTCACCAAACTGCCAGCTGTAAATTAGGCCGGGCCAAGAGAAACCGCTCTATTTTCTATCAGGAATTTTTTTTTTTTTTTCACGGTGCCTGAAATAAGAGGATCTATTTCTCCAGGGACTGATTTTTCACTTTGAATTACTGCTCCGGTCCATTAATCTCCGGGCCAATAAAGTCTGGGATCCTGCAGGAACGCCTTGTCATTTCAGAGATTTGGTGTCGGCACTGATGAATTACATTTCATCTCTTTGTTAACATGTTCCTAACACCGGTGGCTGACTGAAGCTAAAGGCCCGAGGTAGACCATTACTGGGAAATTATAAGGGAATAATGGGAGGAAAGAGTGAAGTATATTCAAAGAGGCAGGAGCAGAGTTCTAGTTCTAACTCCAGGCCAGAGCTCTGCATTAGAATAATTCAGATTGGGTTATTTCTCTTTCGCAGAGTGAATCGATCTTTGCTGTTTGGGAGCAAATGGGAGTCGTTTGCTGACATAAGCTCATACAAACTGCATCGAGTGTGTTGTTGATTTATTTGTGAGTGCAGTGGAGGAATCAGTCTTAATGAAAGTCTGCTGTAAATATCCACACAAACAATCGGGTTTGGATTTTTTCCCCAGATAACGAGTGAGGTCAGAATCTGCAGAACACGAGAGCAGAGAGAGAAGAGAGAAGGTTTGTAAAGAAAAGTTCATGCTCAGTGTTTCGCACAGTTAGACAGTAAATATCTGCTGCACCTATAACGTTGCATTACCTCCATGGTCAGTTTCTGTCTGCTCTGTTACACCTCTGTTACCCAGTGGAGAAGCAGGAACCCATCAGGACCTGCCCCGAGGCAGAGGAGCAGGATTATAGACTTCTGCGGTTATTTTTGTTTTTCCCAAAGATGCTTTCAGAAAGTCAGGTCCACCAAACAGACCTAGAGGTTTTTATTTTTCTAAAAAAAAGTACTTTTAATGGTAAGTTTAGAAAGAACACTGGAAAGTTCTCGTTTGGAGATTTATTTTTGTGGAGAGAATCAAGGATTTGTGCTGATTCCCAGTGTTGAAACATATACTGTAATATAAAGTGAAGTAGTAGTTAGTGCACTCTTAGAAATAAAAGTGCTAAGTAGAACCATATAAGGTTCTTCAGCTTGTCCTCATAGGAGAACTCTTTTTGGCTCGTTTAACTCGTTTAAAACCCTTTATTCAGGAAAGGGGTTTTAAATGGTTCTCTGGATCAAAATGGTTCTTACTGGAACCATTAGTGTTACCAAGAACCCTTGAAAAACCCTTTCTTCAGGAGAGTGTTTTTCAGAAGCAAATGGTTCCAGGTAGAACCTCAGCCTTTGTAGAAGAACCCTTTTGGAACCCTTATTTCTAAGAGGGTAAGAATAAAGAAGCAGTTGGCCACCAGATAGCCAACCAGTATTTCAACCATCCATCCGTCTTCTAGCGCTTTATCCTCCACACGAGGGTCTCGGTGGGTTCTCTAAAGACCATAGGGCGAAACCTATGGTCAATTTAGAGTGTCTAATCTACCTAATCCCCAATATTGCATGTTTTTGGACTGTGGGAGGAAACCAGAGAACCCAGAGAACATGCAAACTCCATGCATGTTCTAACCAGGACTCGAACCCTGGGCTCGAACCCAGGTCTTCTGCAAAGGCAGCCCACTCCTTCCAGCTGAAAGACAACTCACAACAACTTCCTTTCTTCAATACAGCATGATGCCAACTTTGTAAATGATCTTCCCATTAAGAGTAAAATAGACGATAAGCTACTGTTGTCCAATATGTGCCTGGTTGCAGGTGACATCTGTGACCCATCTTGGGTCAAATTGCTAATCTCACTTCACAAAAGGAGTTCATATTTGCAATCTGAGGACTGCAGGAATTTTTTTAAATGCAGGTTATGGTTCAAAACCATATTGAGAATGCAAGACCCCAGTGAACACACTTACAGTATATGATGTTCGTCTCCTTTTCTGGCAGTGATGCAAATTCCTGTGTTCTTTCTGGTGCAATGTCATGACTCTCTCAGCAAGTTGTTAATGGGTTTTTTTTTTTTACAGGAACTTTACTTTTTCCAAGTTGGGACAGCACTTTTGAGTTCATCATTTGGATCAATTGAAAGACAAATTGAAAGAAACCAAACTGCACTAAAAGAAAAACAAAAAACACCACTAGTCAGACAAATTACTGTCACTGGGAAAAGTGTTGATCTACTTCCTTTTTTCTTCTTCTTCTTCTTCTTTCCTGTTCAAAAATCCCAAGTGCACTTGTTCATTTTAGGCAGAGGCTTAACATGAACACGTTTGTTATAAGCCTGTAATATTATAGCCTCATTACGCTTACAGCCAAAGGTTCTTTTAACTTTCAGCAGCGATGATTTTCTCACATCAGTCTGCAGCTCATACAGCAAAAACAAAGAGTGTTTTAGTTTTCACATGCACGACAAACACTTATTATCAGTGTGTTTTTCCACTTTAGTCCGGCTCTGTGCACGAATTGTGATTTACCAATGCATGCTTTTCATCCAAATATGAAAAATGGGGTAAAGTGAGGCAGTAGCTACGGTGGAGAAAGGTTAATGTAGAACATTTTTCCTCCCTGGAATCATAGAAAGCTGTCAGTGCTCCTTCAGTGCGCCTCCTGTCTCCTCCCTCCTCCTCCCTACACTCGCTCTTTTATCCTGTGAGCAGACCTCAAAAACATCTCAGGTTTTGATGTCGGGCTTGTCAATAAAAGGTTGGAGTCAGACAGTTTTGTACAGGAAAAGCTTGTATCCCTTCAGGGTTGTGTGCACCCACTGCTGAACCGTTTGTTTGTCTCTTTCAAGTTCTCGTGTGCACTCCCCAGAGAAATCAACATGAAATTGCTTTTTGGTTCAGAAGCTACTGCGCTGCATTAGAACTGGTAATGGACTTTGCCTTGGCAAAGGTGTCAGAAGGCGTATTGATTGTGCCTACTGGGTACAGCTGCTTCACACCTTTGAATTATTCATGTTTCTATTACAATTATTGTCCTAATTGGACGAATGTTTGGAAGGAGAGGAGCCACAGTGTCTCCGCCTGCCTTTACGCCGAGTGAAAAATGCGAACGGTAATGCGATCGTTTTCTCACACACAACATTCTAATCGTATCTATTATGAAGATGATAACTCGTGTCGCCTGAAAGGCAAACAAACTTTCAGACGGATCACGCCTCTTCGTTTTAATTAAAAATCACAGTCGGCTTAATTGCGGTGCAGTTGTGCTCTGCTGGCCCGTGATTGCTTCACAAACTGGGAACAAGATTGTACGAGGAAACCACTCCCCCCCCCACACCAACGAGTCTGGACTTCACAAACTTTTCCTCCACAAGTTTCCTATCGTGATGTAACAGGATAAAGATCGTCTCTTTTGCTTTGACAGCTGTAGTCGTAGACAGAAAAGTGTCACTTGAACTTGTTCTACGCAGCTGGAAATCAAAAATGAGCTGCACTTAAAGGTGAAGTAAGTAGTTTATAGTGCCATCTAGAGGAGAGGCTGAAATTTACAACAACAAACTGCTCCTCTGCTCACCCCCTCCCTTCCCTGAGCGCTACAGTATCCTCAGCAGGTCAAATGTCGTCCTCGTCGTCTTTCTCCGTGGTGCGGGCGTACGCTCAGGTACTGGTGTTCCTTTATCCTCTGTAAAACAAGTGTGCTCCTCCGTTCTAAACGCGTAAAAAGATCCGCTGTCAGCCTCGTCTCGGCGCTCGATTTGTTCTCTCAGGTTTGTCCTTACAGGCTCCCGTAGAAACATGGGTGTCTCGCTGCTAACAGTGGCTATGCAACCGCGGCCCGCGACCATGTTATCTTACATGACTTTTTGAAACACTACGAAAATTAAACAAAAACTATTATACAGTGACTAGACAATGCAGGAGCAAATAATATGTATAAAAAAGTGGATTTTGGGTTATATAAACCCATAACCACTTCTGGGAAAAGTACCTCAGCAGAATTATGTGTTTCTGAATTGATAATAAAGCTGATCTGTAATTCACTGCAGCCTCTTAACAATATGTAAGATGAACATACATATTTATGAAAAAGCCCGGCCTCTGGCTTACATTTAGCTGATTGTGCACTTCCTCATGCAGTCTGGTTCGGTCATAATCCATCATTATGTCCCCCCCCCCCCCCCCTCAACAAGACCTTATTCTGGCTGTATATAAATTATCAGTGAACTTCACTGAAACATAAATAAGCAACAGAATCATTGATGACACGGTTCAGTAAAACGTGAACATTTCACTGTCAATATTCATTTATCTGCATGAGAAGTCCGCATGGATTAAGTGTCACTCTTCTTCCTTATAGCCTCTTTTATTCTTGTTATTTAAAGCTCACATAGAGTGGTCCTGTTGCACATATATGTTAGTTATGGAGGTCTACTTACATACATTAACTTGTTTTTATGCTCAAAAACCTCCTAGTTGCTGTAAACGAGCCGATAGAAATCCTCTTTTCTGATGCTGTTTCCCATCCGCGAGATTTGAGACTCAACTCTCTCACCCAGAAGACAGAGTCTTGTGATTGGCCAGTACCCGGAAGTGACATATTCAGCACACCCGCTCTCAGAAGCACAGCTCCCCCCTCTGGAACGGTGGATGCACTGCTCCTCATTATCAAAACATTGTTTTAACATTGTTTAAAAATAGCTTCTTCACGACTCCCCGCCGCAGTCCCTTTGACGACCTTTGACCCGGAGTCAGACCCAGAGTCAGAAGACACTGTCGCTCGTGAAACACCTCCACAACGGACGTTATTCTTCTTCTGCGGTTCAATGTACGCAACCAGATGTGCCCGGACTAGTGCCCGGAGCAGGAGGATCTGCTGTTCGGGAGAACCACTGTTTACGTAACCGGACCGGGTTTTTTCAGAGATCTCGCTGAGCCCGAGATTACAATAAAACACAGCGTTCTCAGCAGTGGCTGAACTGTTTAGAACCTTCAGGGCTTCGTAAACAAGGTAATGATGCAGATACACACTAAACAACAGCGTTAATTGGAACTTCCGGTCTAGGTCCACTTTAAAGGGGAAATCAAGGACGTATAAATCCGGGCCAGTTGTTAAAAATCCAGCCACATCATGGCAGCAATAACGATGATATAATCCTAAAAGGCAACTGACATTTCGCTCAATTCTCATGAGATTTGAGGGCCTCAGAAATAAGTTTGGCCTCATTGGGAGCGAGGATCAATCTCCGTGAGGATTTCTGCTCCTAAAAAAGACTTTAGGACGATCCTGAAGAGCTAACACGTCCTTGTTATTTGTATTCATTTAAATGTGACTGCAGTATATTTAATTATCCTTCCACTTTTGAAATGTAGCAGTATTGTTGTACAATCCCATCATGCAACACTCCTCTTCAAATCCATACACGTATACAAGGCAACATAACACGCCAGGCAATATGTCAGGCAACTCTTCATAAACAGTGAAGATGGTTGTTGTGCCTCGGGATAATAAAACAGCCGGGGGACAAAAATGAGGAGAGGATTTAACAGCAGAGGTGGGAACCGATTCCACTTCTTCCGCAAAACAAAACGCTTCGTTCCTTTAATTCTGTAGAAATTTGTCATCACAGTTTCCAAACTGTTCTGTAGAATCGCAGTAATGCAGTCAAGCTGCACGCGCACATCTGCATGCGGACCTTAATGTGACAGCTCATTTGATTTTGTCCCTCAGCACATTAGAGCGCTGATATCTGACATGACTGGGTATGACTCCTTCAGGGCTTTGGAGCAGTTGTTGAGCTGTAAAACTGAGCCTGAAGCAGCTGCAGACACTGGTTCAGCTGTTGGTCCAGTGTTGCTAAAAGTCTCTGCCATGATGTTAATAAAATCTATGTCACTACAGTTGTGTAAACAAGGACCGACATAACAAGGTCGAGTCACTCACCAGCTCTTACTGTGTGGGTTAAACCGCTCACTTCTTTATTTGCAGTGATTGCTCTGATTTGTACGGTGGCCCTGAGGTGCAAAACACAAACGCAAATCAAAAAACACTAATTCATTAACTCACAACGCAAACACAAATGCAGAAAGCACAAACACATCAACTCACAGCGCAAACACAAATCACACAACGCAAACACAAAAGCATTTAACACAACATTAACGGAAACGCATCGTGTCGTCGCTCATTGCACAGTCCGTTTTTTTAACATATCCGTAGTGTGCACTTCTACATGGAACGGCAGCTCTACTAAAGTGAGTTAATGTGAGTTAATGTTTTTGTGTTTGCGTTGTGTGATTTGTGTTTGCGTTGTGAGTTAATATTTAGTGTTTTCTGCTTTTGTGTTTGCGTTGTGTGATTTGTGTTTGCGTTGTGAATTAATGTTTTTGTGTTTTCTGCATTTGTGTTTGCGTTGTGTGATTTGTGTTTGCGTTGTGAGTTAATGTTTTTGTGTTTTCGGCTTGTGTGTTTGCGTTGTGAGTTAATGTTTTTGTGTCTTCTGTTTTTGTGTTTGCGTTGTGAGTTAATGTTTTTGTGTTTTCTGCTTTTGTGTTTGCGTTGTGTGATTTGTGTTTGCGTTGTGAGTTAATGTTTTTGTGTTTTCTGCTTTTGTGTTTGCGTTGTGAGTTAATATTTTTGTGTTTTCTGTTTTTGTGTTTGCGTTTTGTGATTTGTGTTTGCTTTGTGTGTTAATGTTTTTGTGTTTTCTGCATTTGTGTTCGCGTTGTGTGATTTTTGTTTGCGTTATGAGTTAATGTTTTTGTGTTGTTCGGCTTTTGTGTTTGTGCTGTGAGTTAATGTTTTTTTTTTTCGGCTTTTGTTTGCGTTGTGAGTTAATGTTTTTGTGTTTTCGGCTTTTGTGTTTGCGTTGTGAGTTAATGTTTTTGTGTTTTCTGCTATTGTGTTTGCGTTGTGAGTTAATATTTTTGTGTTTTCTGCTTTTGTGTTTGCGTTTTGTGATTTGTGTTTGCTTTGTGAGTTAATGTTTTTGTTTTCTGCATTTGTGTTCGTGTTGTGTGATTTGTGTTTGCGTTGTGAGTTAATGTGTTTGTGTTTTAGGCTTTTGTGTTTGCGCTGTGAGTTAATGTGTTTGTGTTTTAGGCTTTTGTGTTTGCGCTGTGAGTAAATGTTTTTTGTGTTTTCTGCTTTTGTGTTTGCGTTGTGAGTTAATGCTTTCGTGTTTTCTGCTTTTGTGTTTGTGTTGTGTGATGTGTTTCCGTTTTGAGTTAATGTTTTTGTGTTTTTGATTTGCCTTTGTGCTTTTTGATTTGCGTTTGTGTTTTTTGACTTGCGTTGTGTTTTGTGATTTGCGTTTGTGTTTTGCACCACAGGGCCACCGTAGATTTGTCCCTGAAAGTTGGAGAAAGTTCATACGCAAACATGCAAGGGAGGTTTAAAAAATAATGACAACAACCTGATTTCATAGAGTAGAAAACTGCAAGCGTGCATAACGAGTAAAGTCAGGAAGCTTTTGAATTGTCATTGTGTGGATTAATAAAGAATGAGCTTCTTTAATGTTTCGCCTGAGTTAACTCATAAAAGCTGACACGTACAGGAAGCGAGAGACGGAATACAAATAATCCCGGCAAACCCAATAAATGTCACATCTTTTTCCCTTTTTGTGTTTGCGAGGCGTGCAGGAAATGGGAGACTCGGTGCGTCCGCGACGGGAAGACGACGGGAAACAAGAGGCAGGAGGAAACGCAGCTTTTTCATCAGCTTTGGCAACAGACGTCGCAAAGCGCTTTCAATTTGTCACACAATCATCTGCAGGCTTTCACAGAGACGTGTTTTCATGTCTTTGTGTGATCGCACCTCGTCACTGAAGAGAGACTCTGATTGCTGAGCTCCTTCGATGTTTCCACTCATATTCTATTTCATTTTCCTAAACGTTTTTGCTGATTTGCTTCAGTCCTGTGGTCAGTCCACGCCGAGCGTGTTTCCCATGCTGACTCAGAGTCTAATTGAGAGTCTAATTACCTCTTGTTTTCAAGAACATTTTTAACTGAAAACATTTGGCTGTTTCCCAAAAGGTTGGTTCAGTCCGGCGAATGCAACTTTGCCAGCATGTGACCCGTGTTCTGTGGAGCACTGAGGTGAACGGTCATCACTTTAACTTCGGTGACGGTTAAACCTTACTCATGCTGCACTCATTAGCCCCCTACACACACACACACACACACACAGTTCTGCAAAGCTAAGAATGCACCGTGAGCAGGACTTCATGGATCCTGACCTTTGAAAGCGGCACCGTCATCACATTCATTTGGCACTTCTGGGTTCGCTTGAGTGTTTTTGGAGAAGGTTAATTTATCTTTCACCACTTCACGAGGAAGAGATGGGGGGAAAATGGAGCCGGTGGACCCTGTACGTCCACCAGTCCATCACTGGTCCAAAATACAGCGACATACTCTCCAATTAAGTCTCCAATTAACACAATCCTAGTCATGTCCCTGTGTCTTTGGACAGTGGGAGCTAACAGGAGCAGCATGGAGGAGGAAGCCACCTGCACATAACTCCACACAGAAAGGCCCTCAGTGGAAGCCAGTGACCTTCTTGTTGTACAAGAACATTAAGAACAGAGCAGACGCTTTTATCCAAAGCGACTTAATGAGCTACATGGAAGCAAGCGTCACAGATTTGGTCCAGATTCAAATATCCAGCAAGAAAGAGATTCCAGGTTTCCAGAGCGAGAAGTCGATAAACGTCGGTGATCTTTGGTGACTTTACATTTCCACTCTTGACGTGTCATCATTAACAGGTCAAGGTTTCCACTTATCCGAGGGTCAGTGCTGTTTGCATCGATAGATAACGGTCCAATGGGTTGCCTTAAAGGCTTCAAACTTGTCAGATTAAACTGAGGTCACCAGGACATCACACACACACACACACAGCACAGCACTAGGTGACCGGAACCGGCCGATTTTCACGTGATCGGCCCCAATCGGCGACCGGCCGGTCAGTCAGTCAGTCAGAAATATTCTGATATATTCCGATTTTAAATGCACCCGCATGGCGCAGCATCAGCAACACACGTGCGCGCGGCTACACGCACATGTAGTGTGTAGGGCTGGGCGGTATACCGGTTCACACCGAATACCGTTTTTTTCCCCCGTTATGATATGAATTTTTAATTTGCCATAACGCGCCCCAGATGCGCGATGCAAATACTATGAGAATATATACGGTAAATAAATACGGTCAAATGTCGTCCTCGTCGTCTTTCTCCGTGTCAGCAGATGAGGTTCGTGAGGCGAGGGAGAGGGCGGAGCTACCGCGGCCGTAGCAGACGAAGCGGAGAGAGTGGAGGCGGGACTTCCAATACAAGTAAAGAGATGCTTGATTTGTTCTCTGGCGTTTGTCCTTACAGGCTCCGGTAGAAACATGGCGTCTCTCTGCTAACAGTGGCTATGCAACCGCGGCCCGCGACCATGTTATTTTACATGAATTTTTGAAACACTACGAAAATGAAACAAAAACTATTATACAGCGACTAGGCAATGCAGGAGCACATAATATGTATAAAAAAGTGGAGTTTGGGTTATATAAACCCATAAATACTACACAGCGTCCCTTTAAGAGGGAATATTCGAATATCATTTTTGAGCAATTTTTAAAAAATTTAAATCGGAATCGGCTAAAACCGGTATCTGCAGGTCAAACTTCTTGAAAGATCGGAAATCGGAATCGGCCCCAAAAATGGCAATCGGTGCATCCCTACACAGCACCAAAGAATATTCCATTCATTTGAATAAGAATGCGAAGAAATAAAACATTATAAAAACAAACCTTGAGCAAGTTCTGCAGCCCTTATATTGTGATATTCTTAATTCCCAGGTGATGAACCATCAATAAGCCTCACCATACCTTTATTTTTAAGTCACCAGCGTTCACACTCACAAACTGTGCTCAGCTCATTAAGTCAAAGCGAAACAGAATATTGAAGATCACTAAAAGAAGATAATAGCTCTGTTGTTAACACATGTACAGGTGAGTCTATATGCTCCTCCGTCTCTCAACTCTGTTTCCCAGAGACACAAACTATCAAAGAGACAGAAAGACACAGGCAAACGCCTTTGAGCTGCGATGGCCTCGGGCCAAAAAGCAACTTAAATCAATTGCATTTGATGAGGTGCCACGGCGTACACTGCATCATTATAATTCCATTAACGCGGGGATGGATTTTCAATGAATGTAACTGCAGGCAAACGGTTGGGCATAATTGTGTGAAATGAAATACAGCACACGACGAATGTGGGTGTGAACTTCTTTTCTGCCTTTTTTCCTCTTCCTCCTCCCCATTTGCAGATAAGGGTTACACACACACACACACACGCACAGCATTTTAAAATAATTTAGCCTAAATTATTTCGCACATTATTATATCAGTTTCAGATTCAGTACACTGGGGTAAGACCACTTTGCAACTGTATGACTCATCCCTAACTACTGAAAAATGCATGTTATATAATTATATGTCATTAGTTATTTGTTACTTCTCTACTCTACTTTTTTTCTTCTTCTTTCCTTTTAGTTGATTTTTTTCCTGCAGACTAAAAACACACTATTTGAGTATTGAGATCGTGTGATTACACATGTCAGCGACGGGAGGCAGGAGATTGGTACTGAGAGAGCATGATCGGGGCCATAGTGTGATTTTAAAGATCTCCCCAGAATATAAGATATCTTTTAAGGAGCTCGTAAAGACGAGGCAGATTTACCGCACGACTGCAGCGATCGCACGCCTCACTAATCAACCTTTACTGTACGTTTAGCCGGTTAAGTTAGGGTCAGGGAGACGGGGATTTACATTTCCCTGGTGCAGGCAGTCAAACATTCGCCTGTGGGGCCTGTGTTTGTTTCATGATCCAATTTGTCTTTTCACAAGCATTTTATGGTCTGGTGTATATCTGTACAGTGTGGGTGGGTTCAGTGGGCTCGGACGGGGCAGGGCAGGGCACCAGAGAATCATATGGTGTTTGATTGAATGCAACTTAGGGCGCTTTCACACCACTAGTTCGATTATTTGATCCGCACCAGGCAATACAATTGTTATTATGTAACATATGACTCCAGTGTGGTCCGCTTTCACACCAGCAAACGAACCAAAATTGGCCCTATTGACGTTTCATCAATGTGTTTATATCTTCCGGTAGAAAAGCGCCAATTTTGACTCACTATGGAGCAACATGTTTGCACATTGCTACTCGCTCTGATCTTCGTTTATTACATTCTCTGTATTGGCCATTTTTGGCAAAATATCCAATTTGAGAATGAGTCGCGGCTGCGTCTGGAGAACAATATGCTGATGCACTGAAGTCGGCCAAGACGTTTCAGGCAGAGGAGACGCGCTATTTTCATGAATGCGGTCGTGCTAACTATGAGACGAAGATTGCTCCAAAGACCTACAAGGTAGACTATGTTCATGGCATTTACTGCAGAATATGGTTTGGACCCGAGTTGGCGTTCTCACCAGAGGGACCGCACCAGAGTCTGACATTTGGTGCGGAGTCAAGCGGACCGAGACCACCTCTTTTTGGCGGTCTCGGTCTGCTTGATTTGGTGCGGACCCGAGTGTGATTGATGCTTTCACACCAACCAAAACGAAACGAACTAGAGTTTTTGGTTCGAATGGTGGACTGCAGGAGACGAATCATCAAAGATCTGTTTAAGGGCAGAGTGACCTCTAAAACCCCAGCTTAAATAATGAATAAACATTATTAGGTTGTATTCAGGTGTGTAGAGTCACTCTAAAATAACCCGGTATGACTGACAGCATTAGTGTTAATCGAGTCACAGGATCTTTTACTTCAGTCCCAGTTGATCTGACTGATGAAATAAACGTCACAGAGCACTGTCCCCATTTAAAATAGAGTAATATTTACGCTAATGGCTTGATATAAATGTACATCAAAGCATTGCACAGGAAACTGCATGATTGAAGTGGATGAAGAAGGGAACTTACATCAGTTTTTCTCAACCCTTCACTGCCCTGCATGTTTTAGATGCTCCGACACACCTGATTCAAACAGTCAGCTCGTCACCGAGCTCTGCACAAGCCTGATAACGACCCATTTATTTGAATCAGGTGAGTTGGAGCGAGGAACCTTCTGATGCAGGGTTGAGAAAAATGGGTTTTTACACTGAAGCCGATAAAAACCCACATTCTCACTGGTTAAAAAAAAATTTTTTTGGCTATAGGTAACATTACAAGCAACATATAGTGTTGATTTTGATGTCATTTAATAACTTCTGTCTTAGAAATAAAAGTCCTAAGTAGAACCATATTTTTTTTTATTTTACCTTTATTTTACCAGGAAAGTCCCATTGAGATTAAAAACTTATTTTTCGAGGGAGTCCTGGCCAAGAGGCGGCAAAAGTTACAACGTTACAATATACAAACAACAAATAAAATTATGGAAATCAGTTCCAGGTAAAAGGAGCAGAGTATACAAAAGCCTTTTTTCCCAGTTCTGTGCGGGCAAATGGAGCAGACAATAACAGCTGATCATTTGAACGTAAACCATAAGAATTAACACTTCTCAGTGTGATTAAATCACAGATGTAGGATGACAGTAGCTCAAGCATGGCCTTAGAAATAAAAGTGCACCAGTGACCCAGAACAAAGAAGGCCGTCCCACTCCAGAATACAACTCACAATGACGGGTCAGGGCTTTACAGTTAGTTCCAAACCTCAGAGAAGCATGATAAACAGCATCAATCTCACTCAGCATTCATATACATCAGGTCTCCATAATCTAAAATGGATAAAAAAGTTGCAGTGACGAGCCGCTCTTTCACCTCAAAAGAAAAACCCAATTTAAGTTTGAGTTTCTTCACAAGATTGTCAATATGGGGTTGGGGTAAGGTTCTTTTGCTTGTCCTCATAGGAGAACCCTTTTTGGCTCCAGGTGGAACCTTTAGAACCCTTTTGGAGGGTTCCACAAAGAACCCTTTTAAAACCCTTTATTCAGGAAAGGGGTTTTAAAGGATTCTCTGGATCAAAATGGTTCTTAGTCGAACCATTAGTGTCACCAAGAATCCTTGAAAAACCCTTTCTTCAGTAAAGGGTTTTTCAGAAATGGTTCCAGGTAGAACCTCAGCCCTTCTAGAAGAACCCTTTTGGGACCCTTATTTCTAAGAGTGTAGTACTTGTGATGAGAGCACACTCGAGCTTCTCTGGCCGTTGACTTGTGTACGACTCGTGAACTGTGATGGCCGATCACAGCCCAGTCAGAGTGAATCGCTCCTTAAGCTGCTGCACAGTTTGTGCTGCATCTTTAATGCAGTGCTTGATGCAGAGACTCATCAAATATTTGTGTCTTTCCCAGTCAAGCAGCACCACAGTGCTTACTCTGGCTGAATGACACCGAGCCCACAAACCCCACCACACACACTCACACACACACACCCTCTCAGAAAAGCAGCAGTTGTGTTCTGAATGGATGATGCCGCGGACATCTGCAGTGACAGAATGTCACCGATGAAGGTCAACGATCCATCAGACCGAGGGGACGGTGAAAAGCACGAGGGCCACAGAGTGAACATTTCACATTATGAATGTCGGGAGCAGATGGACATAAATCCCCAAATAAATGCTGACAAAATGTTTTCTTTGTGACATCAATACTGTCGCGGAAGACAGATGGAAGTAGAACAGGAGGGAATAAGCTCGCACACTCCAGAGTGAACCCGGGATTAAACTTAAACGAACGGCGCCGTGAGGAGGTCTCTCAATCACAACAATAACAAAGGACAAAGTTTGAAACAGCGTGGGATCATGGGAATTGTCTCGTATGGTTCTCGTGTGTGTGTTGAACTTTATGGGGAAAGTAGCCAAATATGTTCCTTAAAGCGGACCTAGACAGGAAGTTCAGAAGAACGCTGTTTTTTTAGTGTGTATCTGCGTCATTATCTTGTTTATGAAGCCCTGAAGGTTCTAAACAAACAGTTCAGCCACTGCTGAGAACGCTGTGTTTTATTGTAATCTCGGGCTCAGAATGATCTCTGAAAAAACCCGGTCCGGTTACGTAAACAGCGGTTCTCCTGAACAGCAGATCCTCCCGCTCCGGGCACTAGTCCGGGCACATCCGTTTGCGTACATTGAACCGCAGAAGAAGAATAACGTCCGTTGTGGAGGTGTTTCACGAGCGACAGTGTCTTCTGACTCTGGGTCTGACTCCGGGTCAAAGGTCGTCAAAGGGACTGTGGCGGGGAGTCGTGAAGAAGCTATTTTTAAACACTGTTAAAACAATGTTTTGATAATGAGGAGCAGTGCATCCACCGTTCTGAGACCGGGTGTGCTGAATATACTGACCAATCACAAGACTCTGTCTTCTGGGTGAGAGAGTTGAGTCTGAAATATCGCGGCTGGGAAACAGCGTCAGAAAAGAGGATTTCTATCGGCTCGTTTACAGCAACTAGGAGGTTTTTGAGCATAAAAACAAGTTAATGTATGTAAGTAGACCTCCATTACTAACATATATGTGCAACAGGACCACTCTATGTGACCTTTAATATTAAAATGTGACCAAAATGAAAGAAATACAAAGTTTATTCGTATCACATAAAGCATCTGTAAGCAGCTTCATTAGTCTATAGCTGAGGATAAATCAGGAAAAGCGCTTCATAGATTTAACTCTCGAACAGAAACATATTTGTCAGGAATGATTAATGTGGACCGCTGACCTCCCAGTCCCACGTTACAAGACGCTGAGAATCAACTGGTGGCGTGAATATCTATACTATTCTATCATTACATCATTACAATTACAGATGAGCAACTGCGCCGCGGTTCGATGTCTCGCTGTGAGCCAACAGTGCCGTTTTCCTCTGAGGGAACGGAGCAACAACTGTGCACGGTTTGTGTCGAGCGAGGGGGGAAATCAGGGAGAGATTTATGGGCATAATAATGAATGCGATGTCTGCTTTAATTACAACAATCCTGGATGCTTTGAAGTATCGTGTTGCAGCTGGAAATCATTTGCCTGGTGTCTTAGTCCTTTACGCTGAACACATAAACAAGGATCAAGTAGTAAATTTGCATGTTGTTTTTTTAAATTCATATTTGTCAGTGTTGCTGCAAACAAACTGCAGCAAAATGAGCTTAATTAAGAGTTTAAGTTACAGAGAGAGAGAGAGAGGGGAAAAAACAAGATTCACTTTTACTTACATCACCAAGTCCACTTTTTTAGAATTATAAAATTCTATGTATTAAATGAATTATTCTTTGACAAAATATATCATGAACAGCCTAAGAATTTTTAAGAAAAGTATGTGCAATTTCAACAACACTATCACTCAACATTTATTTCAGTTAAACCTGAGCACAGTGTATAACAATAAACAAAACTTTTATATTTGTCCCTGAAACATATCATCTTTTAGCCTACAAAAGTGCATCAAGGTCCATTTTTCCTGAAAAATCCGACACTCTGTGTCCACTTTTCCTTTTTTTTGACAAAGACATTTCGCTAATGAGGGTGTCAGGGCCGACGTAAAAACATTTTATGCAAATGCTCGGTAGTTCCGAGCCCCCGGGACGGACTAGAGCCACTGGCGGGCCGGATCTGGCCCGCGGGCCGTATGTTTGACACCCCTGCATTACACCATTAGCGGCCCGTGAGTCTCGATGGCAGACAAAGCCAGCGCAGGAGTGAATTTGGAATGTCAAGCGAGCATCATTAAAGAGGCGAGGAGGAGCCGCTCACAGATGTCTCTGATGCACCGTGTGTCAACTGCTCCCAACGCTGCAAACTGAGCCAAACCAGGCAAACGCATCAAAATCACAGGGAGCCAAAGCAGGTGTGTGACAGTTCCACCTGTGATTCACCTGGCACTATCTTCTCCTTCTCGTGCCCAGATAAAGAGTCTGATCTCTGGCAAAAAGAAAGAGGATCCGTCAGTTCCTGGCAGGCTGGGATATTCCCCACCTGTTTTCCCCAGGTGATGGGGAGGCTCGGGGGTTTGAGGCATAAGAAGTCTGTAAACAACACTTACTTTAAGTTTATTGTTTTGTAAAAATGCTTCTGTTTTAATGTCATGCAGGTTTTTTGCACTTTTGCATGAAGTAACGTGATCTTTTAGGAAACGCATCACATGTGGGATGTATAAATGTGCACTACAGAGTTATTAATTCAAGAACTGGAACTGCAATATGCATGAAAGCATAAAAGATTGTGCTTTTCCACAGCAGAGAAGGGCTACAGATATTCAAATTGGAGTAAAAGCAGCGTAACCTCGCCTGAACCTCTGAATAAGGCCTGGGCGCACTGTTCCTTTTAATTCATCACATCAAACAGTTTAATTCATATTATGAATGTGGAAAACACACTCCACACACACACACACACACACACACACACACACACACACTGTAAAACCACTGCAGGATATACTTGCATTATGTTTAATTCATGAGTTTGAGATACATGTGGAGCAGAAAGGTATAGACGTGCAATGTAGCTACAGTATGAGCACAAACGTGATGGTTTAGCAGAGATTTACACAACAGTCCTCAAAAGAAATGCCTGTTATTTCTGTTTAAAATACGGCACAAAATGTGCAAAATGATCGCACGGAAAGACAAATGGTGTCCGGTGTGAACACAGAATATATTCTAAATACTTTTGGAACATAAAGAACGGGAAGAAAACCAGCAAAGAGAATAAATGCACAAGTGAGGCAGGAATAATTCACCACAGGTGAGATAAATCAGGGCGAGGCAGATGATCATAGAGGGAAAACATGAGAAACAGAAAATTCAAGGTCCAACTAAATTCATTAAGTAAAAAGGTCATTTAAATCACCTTTTACAGATATCACTATCACAGATACTATATCCATAAACTATATAATATAACATATATTATAATATATGCACATACATTATTCTGCAAACACAATTTCTTATCACTGCCCGACATATGGGAAAGTTTATGCTTCGTCGTGGCATCATGTGACAGGAACTCTATACACTCTTGTGCTGTGGGTCAGCAGCACACACACACACACACACACACACACACACACACACACACACACACACACACACACACACACACACACACACACACACACACACACACACACACACACACACACACACACACACACACACACACACACACACACATTCTTGTACTTGCTGCATACTGAGGACCAGCATTTCCACTTTATAAATCAACAAAATTATTAATATCTACTTAATGAATGACATCTACAAAAAACTACTGGGTGCAGTACCATAAATTGTCTGTAGGTGGAACCGGGATTTGAACCAAATTGAGGACTTCTGTTAAAAAAACAGAATATACCATTTTTATGACCTAAGGAAGTGATTTCAATGGAAACAAAGTGAGGACTGGCCAAAATGTCCTCACTTCGTAAAAATGACCTCACTTTGTTGGTTAAAGACCCTCACTGGTCCTCAGAATGCCACAAGTACAAGAACACACACACACACAGTGATTATCCCTGTCCTTTAACGCCATAAGTCTATATGTAATGTATCGTCAGTTATCATAAATATTTGAAATAATTAAAATGCACTGAGGGTCAGGGTTAAAGTTGTTAATTTTCCACTACATAAGCATATTTTCTACATTAAACTTCAAAGTTTTTATACGATTCCATGGCTACAATGTACTCCTGTCACAGTGTAAAGCTTTGTGGTTAATGGCTCTGCAAACTGTAGGTGTTACAACAATTAGTCGTATATACAACACATCACGTTCCTCTGTGTAAACAGATATAATGTAGAGTATTGTTGAAGACTGCAGTCCAGAGTGGACAGAGTGTTTTTCATTCTCCCTCCCAACAGTGTGTGTGTGTGTGTGTGTGTGTGTGTGTGTGTGTGTGTGTGTGTGTGTGTGTGTGTGTGTGTGTGTGTGTGCGTGTGTGTGTGTGTGTGTGCGTCGTATTAAATTATTTCTATTTTTATGTGAAAGACTTTGTTGTTGTGGAACAAGGTCAGTGCCCACGATGCTGCAGTGGAAACATGTTAAAGGAGCTCGGAGGAGGCCGAGTGTGTTTGATGAATGTTTGACAGTTTTAGAGTGAGGCGTTTTAAACCCTCACACACACACACACAGTACAGGTGAAGGGTCACAGTGTGATGCACGGTATTGATCAGGAATGCTCACGTGTAATAAGTGCAACAGCAGGTGATGACTCGTTTTTTCTTTATTTCTTAGTACTCAAACTGCCTCCTCAAGCATGTAAAATGGCTTGTTCAGTCCAAACCATTGTGTCACGCTCGTCTCCTCCTTCTTTCTCCTCTGCATGTAATCAGTTCACCTGCAGCAGCAGCAGCAGCCGAAGCAGCTCACCTGCTCCCACTCTAATCATCAACCACCTCTACTTATGTCCTGGTTCTCCAGCCTCTGGTGGTCAGATTGTTTCAGACCTCTGTGAGGTAAATGTCACAGCTCTCTCTCGCTCTTTCTTGAAGATATCTCAGTTCTCTAGTGTTTAATCATTTACTTGTTCTCTGCTCCGGTGCTCAGAACTTCCTCTTCTCCACTATCTGGATCACATCTCCGTCTGCTTTGCATCCATCTCATCTGTTAAATTGTTCTTCAATAAACAGTTAAACTGTCTTCTCCTGCCTGCTCTTGGGTCCCTAACACAAAGGGCCAATTCCAATTCCTATCTTAAGCTCAACCCTTAATCTTAACTGGCCTCAAAACCAAGTGTTGAGGGTTATTTTGTCACTTAGAAATGGGACACCCCTTAAATGCAGATACGTCTTCAGACTGTAGGGGGCAGAATAACGCCAAAGCTGCGTCCAGTCTGTCAACTCCAAAAGAGAAGAAGAAGAAGAACACATTTACGTCAGGATTATTTATTCTGATCCGTTTGTCAGTCAAGTTATTAGGTTGTCAGTTAGTTATAAGATGATACTCATACAAATATTCAGCTGACAGTTACCACACACCACGACTTATTGAAAAGTAAACCACACCGGCCGACTATTGACAAAAGATCGTAAAATAAAAATAAATGTTACGCAACAATGACGTCAGTAATCCATAATATGGGCCTAAACTAAGATCATTTTTATATCTCTATTAACAAAGAAAATACTTTCTGCGCCATCTTTGTTACGGCAAAACACGCAAAGCATTCTGGGTAGCCATTGCTCCCAAGGGTGGTCTCGGAAAATCTCAATATTGAGGGCGATACAGCCCTTAAACTTGGCCTCAACTTAATATTTCTGAGAATTGGGACAGCACTTGCACTAGAGGGAGAGCATTTTTGAGATTGAGGGTTAAGCAAGGAATTGGAATTTACCCATACTCTCTCTCTCTCTCTCCGGTCTAAATACCCGATGAGAGACTGAGACGATAAACATTTAGAAGACATTTGGTTGATTTTCAAATATCAAGAACAGATTGAACACATCAGCTGATGAACTATTTGCTTAAATAACTTAACTACAGTAGTGTCTGTTACTATTGCAGCGACTTGTTTTACTTCCACCACAGAGGCATTTCAGATTCCCTAACATCAGGCTTTCCTAACTCACAGTTGCAGTGCTGGAAACCTGTCTTTTGAAATCCTATGGCGTGCGTGCGTGCGTGCGTGCGTGCGTGCGTGCGTGCGTGCGTGCGTGTGTGTGTGTGTGGCAACAAGAGGCCAAAACAAACACATACTAGAGCAAGAAGATGCTGGGTTTAGGGTCTGGACAGTTCACCAGTCCATC
Source organism: Microchirus variegatus (assembly GCF_963457635.1). Classification (NCBI taxonomy): domain Eukaryota; kingdom Metazoa; phylum Chordata; class Actinopteri; order Pleuronectiformes; family Soleidae; genus Microchirus; species Microchirus variegatus. Next base: position 1,832,354 of record NC_139818.1, on the reverse strand, counting down.
ACAGGGACTGTGGGAGGAAACCATAGAAACCAGAGAAAACCCACACACACACACAGGGAGAACATGCATGTTCTGACCGGGTCATGAACCCAGTTTCTTCTCATTATATTACTGATATAATAACCTTAAACTCTGCTGAAATAAAGGCAGCAACTGAGCTTCATCCAGCAGTCAGAGGAAAACATAATAACTTGACTCCATTATTAATGATGACAAATATTTCTGTCCCTCTCTGTGTGTGTGTGTGTGTGTGTGTTCTTGCGAACACGGCGTCGCTGGCACACGACCGCTCTCTTTGTTAACGTCACTCACGACAGCCAAAGTGAAGGTGCTATTGTTCATGCCAGAGGGCAAACGGGAGTAAATTGGACAGCTTGACAGCTCTCATTAGCGTATTAGACACAAACAGCGGCACAGATGCTCCCGGTCAGTCCTTGGTCAGCCCGGAGCTTCTCTTTCGCGGCCCCGCTGACAGGTGGCTTTGTGGAGCTCTGTCTCGCGGTTGACAGCGTGTTGAAGCAGGAGCTCGTCTTCAATAGACTGCTGGGATTAACCAAGGACATAGATATGTCACAGACATGAATACGGTGGAGATACGGTTCAAATGGGGATGATTTATTGTTGTTTGCATGTTGTGTCAGGCATAATAATCACATGTATTATAAATATGTTTTGATAAATAACATATACATTATAGATACTATTACTATTTATTTATTCCTGATCTATATTGTTCCTTGTGGCTTGTATTTAGAGAGTTTTTTTTATTATGAATTATTGCCAATGAGTGATGTCACAAGGGCCAAACTGTTGGTGTAGTGCAGGGGTTCTCAAAGTTTTGATACCTGAGGCCAATTTAGGAACCCAACATTGGACTGAGGGCCACCAAAGGGAAAAAAAAAACATAAAGTAATCCCATTTGTAATAATTTTAAAGACCAGTTTACACTTATTGGTCTGTATCTAGTAGGGCTGAGGGAAAAAATCGCACAAAACACCAGTTTTTGTTATTTGTGTACAGTTTATTGTTGTCACTTCTGGGAGAAAAAGGCAGCTAGCCTAAGCTTGTTACGTTTCCCCTTTAAAGGGAAAACCTAGATCTTAGGGAGTTGGACCCGAATGCAGAGCAGGACACAGGTGAGTATATATATAATAATAATATTTATTAAAAACGAAAAACATAAATATATATATATATATATATAAACACAAATACACGCGCTAGAGAGGGTGTAGAATGTGACAGTATAAGAGAGGGTGAAACAGCAGCAGACCAGATCCTCAGTGACTCCTTCGTGGCAAACACAGTTCGTTCTTTCACGTTCCCACGGAACGGACTCACTCGAGATGTACAGCGAGGAGGGTGTGATGATCCACGAAGGTTGAGGAGAGGTGAAGCCGCGTCGTCGTGGTGGAAGAGACGAATGCGGTAGAGAAGAACAGGAGTAGGCGATTCCAGGAGTGGTAGGAAATCCGCGGAGACTCGGTGTTCTTCTCTCGGCAGGAGACGTGGAGACCTGAATACGGAGATTGAGGTGAGTACTGGAAACGTCAGGAATTCTAATAGCGTAGTAGGAAAGCATTTACCAGCTAAGCGAAAACGTGGAACTGACACCAGAGAGACGCGAAGTCCCGCCTTATATGCCCGGATGATTGCTGATCAGGCGCAGCTGGGCAGGAACTGCGCAGGTGGACGTCATCTCTGGCGTCATGTGGGAACTGGGTCAACCACGCCCCCTGCAGGGTGAACACAGAGAGAAGAACAGAGAGCAGCAGGCAACAACAACAATAAAAATAGACGCCATGAAATGTGGATCGTGACAGTACCTCCCCCTCAACGGGCGCCACCTGGCGCCAAGGCAGGAACATCTGGGTGGTCACGGTGGAAGTCCTGGATCAGCGTCTGGTCCAGGATGAAGTGGCGTGGAACCCATGACCTCTCCTCCGGACCGTATCCCTCCCAATCGACCAAGTACTGGTGTCCCCGGCCGCGTCTGCGAATATTCAAAATTCGGTTAACTGTAAAGGCCTCACCGCCTTCGATCATCCTGGGTGGTGGAGGGGGGTCAGAGGGAGGGACCAGGTCCGACTCGATCACAGGTTTCAGGAGTGACACATGGAACGTCGGGTGAATCTTCAGGGATTGGGGTAACTTGAGGCGAACGGAGGTGGCGTTGATGACCTTGTCGACTGGGAAGGGGCCGATGAACTTCGGAGCCAGTTTTCGGGATTCTACCTGTAGAGGGAGGTCCTTTGAGGAGAGCCAAACCCTTTGGCCAGGTAAGTATTCAGGGGCGGGGATGCGATGGCGATTAGCTTGCTTCTGGGATTGGAGTGACGCTTCTTCGAGGGATGCTCTGACCTCTACCCACACAGCCTGGCAGCGTTCCATGTTGGCCTGGACTGACGGAACCGCTACCTCCCTCTCCTGGAAGTCGAAGAGTGGAGGCTGGTAGCCCAGGGAAGCCATAAATGGGGAGACGCCAGTAGAAGCCGAGGTGAGAGAATTGTGTGCGTATTCTATCCATGGGAGGAAACTGCTCCAGTCTTCAGGGTGGCGAGTGGCGACACAACGTAGCGCCACTTCCATGCTCTGGTTTGCTCTTTCTGTTTGGCCGTTGGACTGTGGATGGTAACCGGATGAAAGACTGACGGACGCCCCCAGTGACGCACAAAAGGCCTTCCAAACCTGGGAGGAGAATTGAGGCCCACGGTCTGAAACGATGTCCATAGGGAAACCATGGATCCGGAATATGTGTTGGACCAACGTCTCGGCTGTTTCCATGGCAGAGGGGAGGGCGGGGAGGGGGATATAATGAACCGACTTGGAGAAACGGTCTACGACAGTGAGGACGGTCGTGTTGTTATTGGAGGGGGGAAGTCCAGTGACGAAATCAACGGCGATATGAGACCAGGGGCGATGGGGAATGGGCAGGGGATGCAGGAGTCCAGCAGGCGGGCGGTTCGACGACTTGCCTCTAGAACAGATGGGGCATGCAGAGACGAAGGTGGCGACATCCAGGGACATGGTGGGCCACCAGAAGCGTTGTTTCAGGAATTGGAGTGTGCGTGCAGAACCAGGATGACAAACCAGTCTAGAGGAGTGACCCCATTGGAGAACTTCCGAGCGGGTAGCCTCTGGGACGAAGAGGCGGTCAGGAGGTCCTCCTCCGGGATCAGGTTCGGTCAGCTGGGCCTCGCGGACTCTTGTCTCCACAGGCCATGTAGCAGCGCCCAGAATGCAAGACGGCGGCAGGATGGTCCCAGGTTCCAGCTCCGGAGGATCTGGTGAGTAGAGTCGGGAAAGTGCATCAGGCTTCACATTCCGGGAACCAGGGCGGAAAGTCAAAGAAAACTTGAAGCGGCCCAGGAACAGAGCCCAACGAGCTTGGCGAGAGTTCAGGCGACGGGCGTTCTGGAGGTAGGCCAAGTTCTTGTGGTCGGTCCATACTATGAAAGGTTGGGCGGTCCCCTCCAGCCAGTGTCGCCATTCTTGTAGTGCCAAGACCACGGCCAGGAGTTCCTTATTTCCAACATCGTAATTCCTCTCCGCAGGGGATAACCGGCGACTGAAGAAGGCGCAGGGGTGGAGTTTCTGGTCGTTGTGGTCTCGCTGGGAGAGAACCGCCCCTACCCCGGTGTCAGAAGCGTCGACCTCGACCACGAACTGGAGCTCAGGATCCGGATGGGAGAGGATAGGGGCTGAGGTAAACATCTCCTTGAGGCGGAGGAAAGCAGACTCGGCATCATTGGACCACAGGAACGCCTGTTTGGGAGAGGTAAGTCTGGTAAGAGGTTCAGCAATACGACTGTAATTCTTTATGAATCTTCTGTAGAAATTAGAAAAACCCAAGAAGCGTTGTAGCTGCTTCCGGGTGGTGGGTGTCGGCCAGTCCTTGACTGCAGAGATCTTAGTAGGATCTGGTGCAAGACTGCCTTGCTCAACAATAAATCCAAGAAATGGTACCGATGTTGTGTGAAACATGCACTTCTCGGCCTTCACAAACAGTTTGTTTTCTAAGAGTCTCTGTAAAACTAGTCGGACATGCTGGACGTGTTCCTCTTCAGTCTCAGAAAATATCAGGATGTCGTCCAGATATACGAAGAGGAATTTGTCCAGCATGTCGCGCAAAATGTCATTAGCCAGGTGTTGGAATACTGCAGGAGCGTTAGTGAGGCCAAAGGGCATGACTAGATATTCGAAATGTCCCATGGGAGTGTTGAACGCCGTCTTCCACTCGTCCCCCTCTCTGATGCGAACCAGGTGATAAGCATTTCGCAAGTCGAGCTTGGAGAATATTCTGGCCTTACTGAGGGGGTTGAAAGCAGCGTCTAGAAGAGGAAGGGCGTAACGATTCTTCACCGTTATATCATTTAGCCCACGATAGTCAATGCATGGACGAAGGGATCCGTCCTTCTTCTCGACAAAGAAAAATCCTGCCCCTACAGGAGAAGATGAGGGGCGAATGAGACCGGTAGACAATGACTGGTTGATGTAGTCATTCATGCTTTGATGTTCGGAGCGTGAGAGGTTGTAGAGTCTTCTGGAAGGAAGAGTGGCGCCAGGAAGGAGATCAATGGCGCAGTCGTATGGACGATGAGGGGGTAACGAGAGGGCCCGATCCTTGGAGAATGCCTCCGCCAGGTCGTGATAACTCTCTGGGACGCCGGAGAGGTCGGGAGGCACTGGTGGGACGTCGGCCGTTCTCTGTGGCGAAGGTTGAGCAGATCTGAGGCAGCGGGAATGGCACGGGATACTCCAGCTGGACAACCGACCCGAGGACCAGTCGAAGGAGGGGTTGTGAAGGGACAACCACGGAAGACCCAGGATCACTGACGCGGAGGAAGCCGGAATGAGGAACAACTGGATCTCCTCGACGTGGTTACCAGACAAGACCAAGGTGAGGGAAATGGTGCGAAGAGTCACTTCAGCCAGCCGATTTCCGTTGAGGTCCGAGATGATCTTGGGTTGTGGCAGGGAGATCGTAGGGATGCCAGCCTGTTCTGCCAGATGCGTGTCGATGAAGCTTTCGTCGGCTCCAGAATCCACCAGGCATGTGGTGGAAAAACAGTCCTGGTTCCAGCGAAGTTGAGCCTTCAGGGAGACCCGGGTCGGTGCAGGACAGGAGATGGTCCTGCTCACCAGCACTCCTGCGTGCGCTGGTGAGCTCAGGCTTTTTGGGCGATGTGGACAGTACGACATGACGTGACCAGCCTGTCCGCAGTATAGGCAAACTCCAGACTGTAACCGTCGTCTTCTCTCCGTGGGCGATAAACGTGTTCGCCCCAGCTGCATGGGTTCCGGAAGGCTAACCACGTTAGCAGAAGGGAAAGGCAGAGAAGAAGAGACGGAAGAATGTGGGGTATCTGGGGTACGAACAGTAGAGTGACGTCGTCTATCCATTCGTCTTTCACGGAGCCTACAGTCAATGCGAATAGCTAGTTCGATTAACACTTCAAGATGGGATGCTATATCGCGAGTAGCTAATTCGTCCCGTAGTTCGTCTGTAAGCCCACGTAAGAAAATGGCCCTTAAAGCCGCGTCATTCCACCCACTCTCAGATGCCAATATGCGAAAACTGACGGCAAAATCAGCGGCAGATGAGTTACCCTGTTTCAATGAAAGTAGTTGGTTTGAAATGTCACTATTATGAAACGCTTGGTCGAAAACCCGGTTTAACTCCGTAGAAAACGTAGTATATGAGATGGAGCGGTGGTGATCATCTCTAAGGAAGGCCGTGGCCCACTGAGCGGCTCTACCAGTTAGCAGGTTTACCACAAACGCGATTCTAGCATGACTTGTAGGGTAAGTGCTAGGTTGTAGGTCAAAAACAAGTGAGCATTGAAACAGGAAACTCGCACATTTATTAAGTTCCCCCGAAAATCGTTCGGGGGTAGGAACAAATGGTTCGCGGGAAGCTAGCGCGGGGGCTAACGTAGGGGTAGCTGGTGGAGAAGGAGCAGGTAGTGGAACAGGTAACCCGGAAGTTAGCAGCGGCTGAAGGCTAGCGGTTAGCTCATGAACGGCGTTGGCTGCGTCTCTTAGCAGGCCCTCGTGTCTGCATATGGCCTCGCCGTGAGAAGCTAACGCCTGGTGTATCAAGTCTCTGTCTGCCGGGTCCATAGTTGGTCAGTTCCAACTGTTACGTTTCCCCTTTAAAGGGAAAACCTAGATCTTAGGGAGTTGGACCCGAATGCAGAGCAGGACACAGGTGAGTATATATATAATAATAATATTTATTAAAAACGAAAAACATAAATATATATATATATATATATAAACACAAATACACGCGCTAGAGAGGGTGTAGAATGTGACAGTATAAGAGAGGGTGAAACAGCAGCAGACCAGATCCTCAGTGACTCCTTCGTGGCAAACACAGTTCGTTCTTTCACGTTCCCACGGAACGGACTCACTCGAGATGTACAGCGAGGAGGGTGTGATGATCCACGAAGGTTGAGGAGAGGTGAAGCCGCGTCGTCGTGGTGGAAGAGACGAATGCGGTAGAGAAGAACAGGAGTAGGCGATTCCAGGAGTGGTAGGAAATCCGCGGAGACTCGGTGTTCTTCTCTCGGCAGGAGACGTGGAGACCTGAATACGGAGATTGAGGTGAGTACTGGAAACGTCAGGAATTCTAATAGCGTAGTAGGAAAGCATTTACCAGCTAAGCGAAAACGTGGAACTGACACCAGAGAGACGCGAAGTCCCGCCTTATATGCCCGGATGATTGCTGATCAGGCGCAGCTGGGCAGGAACTGCGCAGGTGGACGTCATCTCTGGCGTCATGTGGGAACTGGGTCAACCACGCCCCCTGCAGGGTGAACACAGAGAGAAGAACAGAGAGCAGCAGGCAACAACAACAATAAAAATAGACGCCATGAAATGTGGATCGTGACAAAGCTTTTATTTAAGTTATTTTTTTGTACAGTAAATGCGTTTTTATTTGTTTTGAATGAATAAATGTTAACTTTTGTCTTAAATTTGCCTTTGTTTGATCACGTTATCACATTATCGTATACAAACTGTATTGTTTTGATGCCATCATTTGCCTTAACACACTACGCATTGTATCAATTTTTGAATCGAGAATCGTATGAATCGAATCGGTTGAATTGAGAATCGGAATCGAAACGAATCGTGAGCCACCCAAAGATTCACATCCCTAGTATCCAGTAATGTCCAATAAACATTTAACAAGATAGTCGCTCCTGGATTAAAACTATCAACTGTAAATCATTGCGGGCCAACAGAAATGTTTCTGCGGGCCGTCATTGGCCCACGGGCCGCACTTTGAGAACCAATGTGGTTAGCATGCTTGAGTTTCCAGCCCCAGTTGGAACAAGGGTCTTTCTGCATGGAGTTTGCATGTTCTCCACATGTTCTATGGGTTCTCCGGTTTCCTCCCACAGTCCAAAAACATGCAGATTAAGGGATTATGTCAATTAGACACTCTAAATTGACCGTAGATTGTGAGATTGAATGGTTGTTAGTCTGTGTCCCTGTGATGGACTGGTGATCTGTCCAGGGTGTGACCCCACTTTCCTTCGCCCTATGTCAGCTGAGATTGGCACAACGCCCTCATGTGGAGAATAAAGCAGGAGGAGATGAATGGATGAATTAATGTCACAGATTCAGGCGAAGAAGGAGGAAAGAAAGAGGTAAAGGAATGAGAAGGCAGTGCCATTTTTTTTCCATTCACACTGTCTTCCACACACAAAGAAAGTCTGATTTTTGCTTTGAACTGTCGCTGTTGTCATTTGTTGTGGCACAAAGCTCAGGTTCAGCTCTCACTTATATATATATATATGTGCGTATATACCTCAATGCCAGAGGCAGGAAGTTCTGTTGCAACTGAATGAAAGTTGAATTTTTTCCCTCAACAAACCGACCCTCTGAAGTTCTCTCAATGGCTCGAGGGACTTTACGAGTAACACAGTCAACGACGATCCTGAGCAGGAGAGTAGTTTAAGAAAAAAGTGGAAGTGGATCCAAATGAAAAGAAGTCTGAATACATTCAGCAGTAAGAAAGAGCTTGACCTTGTAAAGGAACTTGAGCTGGTGAAGTTTCTACAGAGCAGAATCACACTGTGTGATTTATTCCAAAGGACTCACCGTCGTCTCAGCAGAAAACGGTCAAAGAAACCTTTGGGTTTGTAATGTATCTCGTTTGCTATGTTCCTGAACATAAGGGGATATAAGAGCAAAAAAAAGCACCTTTTTTTGTTAAAAAATATAAGAACAAATATAATTTTAAGGCTCGTACAATGGAGAAACAGTGTGTTTTCATGCTCAATACAGTGAAAGGTAACTGTACAGACAGACAGATGTTACACACCTCACATAATCCTGAGTAATGGACCTCGTGAAAAATCCTGATGCATTGTGGGAGCAGCCGAGCGATGACTCAAATGTGTCGTGTTTACCTCTGTGTTTAATTCTCTTTCCAGGCCAGCTGCTTTAATACAGGAATCCAATCAGCACCTGTTTTTATTTCAGGTGAAGAGAGAGAAAGTGCAGTGAAAACCCATATTCATGGAATCAGAGTGTATTAAAATAGTCGTGTGCTTAAGAGGAGCAGAGATTGTGCATGAAGACAAATCTTAGAATGGATGCTTGTCATTTAAGAGCTCGCTCAGCCTCGACCATACAAAAGCAAAAAGGTTAGACTCCCCATGAGAGCTGTGTCAGCTGTAAGTCCTGGCAATTTCCCTTTAATCCACTTTAAAGATTAATGTCAAATCATGCAGCTGTGTGTTCATGCCATGAACTCCCACAGTGACTATAGAGACAGGCAGGTTTATGCTGTATGGCCTTTAAATGGATGTTTGCATGTGTGTGTGAGCGTGAAATCCCAGGACACAGAGTGACAGAAGCTCAGCTTTAGAGAAATAAACAGTGTTGCACAGAAGCGATGTTTTTGCAGACCATATACAGGAAAACTGAGAACCAGAAGAGACTGAACTGAGAGGGAAAAGGGATTGAAGCGTCGTCTTAAAACACCAAAATGAACCTCGCTCACATTTGGAATGTGGAAATCAGCTCTCGTCAGCGGCGACCACGCTAGATGCCTTTAAAGGTCACATAGACCAGAAGTTCCTATTAACGCAGTTTTTTTGGTGTGTATCAGCGTCATTACCTTGTTAATGAAGCCCTGAAGGTTCTAAACAAACAGTTCAGCCACTGCTGAGAACGCTGTGTTTTATTGTAATCTCAGGCTCAGCGAAATCTCGGAAAAAACCCGGTCTGGTTACGTAAACAGCGGTTCTCCTGAACAGCAGATCCTCCTGCTCCGGGCACTAGTCCGGGCACATCCGGTTGCATACATTGAACCGCAGAAGAAGAATAACGTCCGTTGTGGAGGTGTTTCACGAGCGACAGTGTCTTCTGACTCTGGGTCTGACTCCGGGTCAAAGGTCGTCAAAGGGACTGAGGCGGGGAGTCGTGAAGAAGCTATTTTTAAACACTGTTAAAACAATGTTTTGATAATGAGGAGCAGTGCATCCACCGTTCCAGAGGGGGGAGCTGTGCTTCTGAGAGCGGGTGTGCTGAATATGTCACTTCCGGGTACTGGCCAATCACAAGACTCTGTCTTCTGGGTGAGAGAGTTGAGTCTGAAATATCGCGGCTGGGCAACAGCGTCAGAAAAGAGGATTTCTATCGGCTCGTTTACAGCAACTAGGAGGTTTTTGAGCATAATAACAAGTAAATGTATGTAAGTAGACCTCCATAACTAACATATATGTGCAACAGGACCACTTTATGTGAGCTTTAAAACACCTAAATGAGCCTCGCTCACATTTCTCAGAAAACGCAGCATTGTTGAAATCAGCTCTCGTCAGCGGCAAAGATGCAAGATGCCTTTTAAAGAAAGTGAACCGTCCTCATTGATTAACATTATCCATTTACCTCCTCACTCCTCTGTAGAACATTACTGCAGACGCCGACAGACAGAGAGAGAGAAGCTGTTTACTGCCGCAGTCAAACCTGTTCATCATCAGCTGAATGTTTCATATCTGCAAATTGCATTTTAATTATAAAATTAAAAGGGAAAATGACTCGGATACTTATTACATACGGCCACAGTTTTATTCGCGATGAATGTCGACGGAGCTTCGACTGCAGTTACGCACGTGTGTTATTGTTATTATTACGCAGAGTCTGATTAAATGTTTGTTTAGAGATATGACTCTGAGTCTGGGTTTCACCCGATTCTAATTGGCCGACTTAAATGAGAGAATGTGGGTTATTATTTAAAACGGCAGCTGTGCGTTTGCGTGTTTGTGCTCCCTCTTTCTAATGTGAACGATGTCACGCGGTTATTTGCAGAGCAATCGAAAGCCGTCCGAGTCATTTGGCAGAGGAGGGAAATAGCAAATAGAATATTTAGAATAAACAAAACACGCAATTCTGCAGGGCAGAACGTGGATTTAGGATTTAATGTTCCATCTATGAAGTATAACATGAATACTTAGCCCTCTATTCATTTTGAACAGATTGTGAGGTAATGAGAGCATGTGGCAGCAGAACCAGGCGACGACCTGTCGCTGATGGATGTGGCAGCTACGACGTATCAATGTCAAATCCTCCTCGCCATCAGCAGCACTTTTACAAGCTTTTACAGCACTCTGTTAGCACCGAGTGTATAATCAGAACATACAAATCCACTCATTAAATGGCAGGAGTGGCAGCAGGTGTGGTTTTGCTGCAGCTGGAGTCCATTCGCGTAAAGGTTGCACGTGTCGTTTGTTCGTAAGCGGTTCTACCTCGCTTGTAATGAGCGGTTATTTTCATGCGAGTCGCCGTTGCTCTATAATACGTGTCAGCTATAAGCCATCAGGGCCAGAGCCGGGGTTGAACCCCCAACCTTTGCTGATCACTGACCCAAAACCACAGAATCCCCCATCGACAGTATGTTTAAAAGGCAAAGAAATTTTATTCACCCCCCAGAGAGTGAAGTCTGCGCCAAAGAGCGACTTCAGTCTCTACCCAGAAATCCTTGAAAATAACCAATTTAAGAAGAACTCCCAAGGTGAACTTCTGCAACAATAGGAACAGACTCCGTGGATTTAGTCTCATAAAAAAACACTCTGAGCTTTAATGAACTGTTCATTTTTCAGCTGCTTCACGACAGACAGCTTTGAACTGCTTGTAGAGACCGGGGAGAATAAAACGGTCAAACATTAAATCTAAGCATTTAATGGATGTGACTCATTAGAAGAGAAGAGGAAAACCTTTTTCACTACATCACAAGTTATTATTATCATATATTTTCTTTTAAAATTATCGTTTTCTTTAAGGCCAAATGATACCAAGGTGAGGAGAATCTGCTTTTATCAGCTTTTTACCAGCGTTTATATTATCTGAGTTTTTATCATCATCTTATATTTGATTTGAAGTTCAATTAAATATATATAATCTACCTTTTTATACCATACGATATAAAATCAATACACTTTTACAGAACTTTAACTTACCTCTCTCTGTATGAGCTGTAGACTATATGACTAACACAGTATTATACAGGAGTGCATCACACTACTGTAGCCACACACACACACACACACACACACACACACACACCCACACACACTCGGGAAGAACTGTGAAAATGCAAATGTCTGCAAGCGATGTCAGCCCACCCCACGCTCAACTGCACGCAAATTTCCGGGGGGGGGGAATGTGTCAGACTGAGCCCTGACGTATTCACAGAGTGAGCCTCCTGCCTCCTGCCTCCTCCCTCCTGCCTCCTGCCTCCTGCCTCCTGCCTCCTGCCTCCTGCCTCCTGCCTCCTGCCTCCTCCCTCCTGCCTCCTGCCTCCTGCCTCCTGCCTCCTGCCTCCTGCCTCCTGCCTCCTCACCCCAGTGTTCCAGACACCGACGTTCTCTGGCTGCTGCATCCTTCATATGTGAAGGAGGCAAACTGTCGAGCTGTTTTCACACATGTGCACTCTGGAAAATGTTTCGGAGACAGTTTTTCTAGAGTTGCCTTGTGTGAAAACAGCAACAAAAAAAACAACAACAACATCTGTGCATGCTAGACCAAAGCTGTGAGATGAAGAACAATCACACACAGGTGTCACAATCGATATCCTCCTCTGAATCTTAAGCCTTTACATAACAACGTGTACAAATCCAAATTCCACCTGCGAAATCCATCTTGCAGGAATTTCACAAACATGCTTTTGTACGTTGTTCAAAATGTGTCGCATTACGTCAAGCGACATCTGTGCGGGTTTGACGGAACACAAATGTCAAAGTGATGTTCGTGCTCACGATTTGATGAGCGGAAGAGCTCAAAACAAGCAACGGGGGAACTCTATAAAACTCTTCTCTGACCCAGAAGAAAATACAAGACACGTGTACTTCCAGAGAGGACATCTTTCACAAACATGACCTGTCGCATAAATCAATCCACACATGCATGCACTCATAACTTTAGACTCACTTAATAAACTTTTTAAATGAACCTGGAACCTGGATTGTCTACTTTTTTCTTGTATGTTTTATTTCATTTTATTTTATTTTCCTGTTTTATTTATATCTGTATATTTAGCTCTTGTTTCCTCCTGCTGTATTTCTTGCCCACTTTGCACAGAGCATCTGGAACAAAAACAATTTCCCCCCCGGGGATTAATAAAGTATTCTGATTCTGATTCTGCATGTTAAGTCTGTTCACACCTGTCTCCTGTAACAACATAAGATCAGATTTTGGTGTCTCTGGCCTTTTATTCTAATACACACTGATGTCAACAAGTCTCGTCGACAGCATGTTTCTGTGTAAATTACAAGCTGCTGTAACATAAGATTTGTTTTAGCAAATTGAAAAAAATGAACTAACCCAAGACAGAAAACCAGGTCAAACATCAAGAGCGGCGTGGACAGAGCACAAAGGTGAAGACGAGAGTGCAGACGGAGGAGGATAATGTATGACAGCAGGACAGCAGCAAAAGTGAAAGGGAAGGTCAACAGTTAGACACGCTGTGATGTACGGCTGTGGAGACGGTGACGCTGTCTCAAAGACAGGAGGCGGAGCTGAAGATGCTGATTGTTCTCACTGGGAGTGGTCAGAGATGGAATTAGACGCGACGAGCATATTCAGGGGTTTACACTCGCACAGGTATTTCCCCTGCGTTTGTGCCTTTCGTTTTCACACAAATGGCGATTTCGCCTCTGAAAAACCATTCTTTCTTAAAACTCCGGCAAAAGTGGAGAAAGTGAAGAAAAACAGAGTTTTAGGCGATCTACGCTCCAAAAATGCGTCCTTTTTACATTTGGTTATGATCATTTTTACATGTTTGCATTTGCAAATACAGCTCCTATAATACGTAGAGGAGCAGAGACGTGTTAGGGCTCAGAGGTCAGAGGTCAGACCGCATCACTTTCAGCATCGCCGGCTTTGGGTCCAACCTGGGCGGACTGCTGTCAGGTGGGAGAACTTTGAGAATGAGGTTATTTTAGGATGTTGTGATCATCGCTGCTGTCGCTCTGTCACTTGTATAGTTACGTCCGTACATCGAGGGTCAGACGTCAGTCGTTGTTGTTGGTGTCGTTGAGGATTCTGATTGGCTCGTACGGCTTTCTCCTTCTTCCTACACTGCCGCCCACAGGCTTGGCATAGTTATGACGGCTCTGGACAGCTTATTTATGCGGGTTAATATAAACGGAACCTTTTTTGAAAACGATGATGTGTGTAACAAAGTTATTTTGGAAAACAGAGGGAAGAAAATATCAGTTTATAAAAATATCCAGCTAGCCTAAATGGTTTGGAAGTAAAGTAAAAAGAGTACAGAGTCAGGGTTGACGTGGTTCAGTAGCATGCACGAGGAGGAACAAAGGATGTGAACGACCACAGAGAAGTGACAAATAAAGCGTGTTATTAAAGGGACACTGTGTAGTATTTATGGGTTTATATAACCCTAAATCCACTTTTTTATACATATTATGTGCTTCTGCATTGTCTAGTCGCTGTATAATATTCTTTGTTTCATTTTCGTAGTGTTTCAAAAAGTCATGTAAAATAACATGGTCGCGGGCCGCGGTTGCATAGCCACTGTTAGCAGCGAGACGCCATGTTTCTACGGGAGCCTGTAAGGACAAACGCGAGAGAACAAATCAAGCGTCTCTTTACTTGTAGCTGAAGTCCCGCCTCCACTCTCTCCGCTTCGTCTGCTACGGCCGCGGTAGCTCCGCCCTCTCCCTCGCCTCACGAACCTCATCTGCTGACACGGAGAAAGACGACGAGGACGACATTTGACCCTCTGAGGACACCGTAGCGCTCAGGGAAGGGAGGGGGTGAGCAGAGGAGCAGTTCTTTGTTGTAAATTTCAGCCTCTCCTCTAGATGGTACTATAAACTACTTACGTCACCTTTAAGCGTTGTATTCTGTACCTGATATGAAGTGATCACCACACAGGTGGTAGACTCCGTTGCCTGCAGGCTGCCATCACTCAGTATTCTGTGTTCTCTTGCGTTCACCTTGAGCTCATTTGATGGCAGTTATCCAACTCCGTCGTCTCCCGGGACACCTGTCAGTCGCTGTTTTGGTTTCCCGGGGCACAACAGCTCTCTTCAACCGTCTTCACCTTTTATGGATACGGCAAGAGACGAGTGGAAAGAGACGAGTTACGATACATATCCCCTGGTTTCCTGGTATATATATATATATATATATTATACTATAAACTACTTACGTAGTATATATATATATATATATATACTACGTAAGTAGTTTATAGTGCCATGACGTGTATATATATATATATATATATATATACGTCATGACCTGTTGTATGACGGCATTGCATAACATCTGCCACCTGAGCTCTGTGAATAAAGTTGTTTAAAAAGTGTAAAAAGCAAGAGGAGGAGAGCTGTAATACTGAGGACATCGTGCCTAAATCAGCTCTAAGAGGAAAACAAACAAACATCATCATAATAATCCACGCTGTGAGTGACAGGTATGAGGATAGCGAGGCAATCTGTTCAGTCCAAATTAAATAATTGGTCATTGCTTACAGTATTGTGAGGGCTAAAGAGACACAATCATTTATTTCTGGAGTTTTTAAATTGATGGCTATTAAGACATGAAGAGGATTTTAAAAAGTGCTTCAGAAACCAATTAGGCCTAACAAAGAAACACAGCTTTAACTGACATGGATTTTGAATAAACACATCTCTGCAACATAAATAAATAATTAAAAAATATATCGTTGGTAACAGGCAAAAGCACACATTATAATTTATCAGTTAAATGTCAGGCAAGGAAGGAACCATGAGGGGGCATATGAGGCTTTAGCCCACTTGATTCTGTTTTCTGCACTTTTCTGTTTAAGATTTATAGAAACAGTCCTACAGATGGAGAGAGGAGGAATGATTTTGCATATAATCTAAATACATCAGTAGTTGCTGATGACACACCACGTTCAAAGTTACTTTAATCACCTTTCTTCCCATTTCTAATGCTTTGTTTGAACAGAAAACTACACCAATCAGTTTAATTTTCCAGCCCCAGAAGATCAATAAATGTGTATTTTACCATGAAACTGCGCTGTAATGCTAATTAACCTAATTAAAGCTCTGAATTACTTGTTTTTTACTTACTTCAAAGGATAAACAATGATAGTCAACGTCTGCAGCCGCCTGAGCCGTTTGAACTACAATCCCCACACGCTGTAGCCTCTTTTCCGTTTCCCACAATCCTTTGCAGCAGCCCAGCCGTTGGTTACAGGAAGAAGATAAGGTCGCACGGAGCAGCATTTAGCCGAGTCTGAGGAGAAAGCAGTCGTTTGACCATGCTCGGACAAGCCGTGAGACGATTCACAACGTCCGCTATCCGTTCTTCACACTATGGAGAAGGACCAGGGAAGGTGAGGTGTCGCCCTTAGAGCGGAATTGTTATTTAAAGTGTGTTATTGTCTGCGAAGCGGCCTTGTCTGTTTCCACAAGCTAACGTGAGCTAGCGCTGTTTGGAGGTCACGTCCCGTCATTTACCGTGAACGTTCTCGCAATGTTCGCACAGTCAAATACACAGATATGTCTCATATGTGTTTATATATTAATACTATACACGTAAACCAAAAAGAACGTGAAGGAAAGACCGAGGACTGCGCCGTAACGGACGTATTGATTGAAAACACTGTTAGCATTAGCATCGTGTCATAGAAGTAAGTGGTGCCTTCTGAGTAAACTTTAAGAGTAAGCGATTTTACTTCAATGTATATGACATTTAGGTTAGTATATATATGTCTAAGATACTTCAGACACGGTGGTAAACACTTTTCTGACAAGTTCAACCCGAAAAGTAATCGTTATGGTTTCACAGTGCTAACTGCAGCTGACAGTGACGTGCTGTGTTATTGGCGGTGACCTCTTTTAGTTTTAAGTAATGTAAACTTTTATGCTCAGGACAATTTAAATGTTAACTTTCTGCAGTGTTTCTTCAATAGTTTTGCTCTAATTTTAATGCAGTGTTAGTTTAACCAGGTCATCCAATGTCCCGATATCCCAGAGTGCACATTTTAAGCTTCAGCCACACGTTTATATTTAATGAAACAGCTTTTTATAAATGCAATAAACCCTATCTTGGAAAGATCATAAACACAGGCTATATACCTCTGTTTTCAGGTGAATACACACATTTTAGACATGTCAACATTCTATGTGTAAATGAGGGCTTCAGTGCAGTGTCGGAACAGTAATCTGAATCCATGCTTATTCATCCACCTTCTACCACTTTCACCTCCACATGAGGGTCACAGTGGCTGCTGGTGCCAATCCCAGCTGACATAGTGCAAAAGGCAGGGTCACATTCACGCCCATGGTCAGTTTATAGTGTGAAGAAAATTAAAGTTAAATGTCTAATTGCAGATGTTCTCAAATGTTTTGTCCACAAACCAGAACTAGTAAGTTTTAATGATTTCGATTATCTGATTGTTGCAGCCCTAAAGCGGTCACTTGCAGAGACAATTTAATTGCTACTTACATGGATTTATGCATGCCCATTGTACGTGAATGTGATTGTTTAAAGTGTGCAAAATATTTTTATTTAAAGTGCTATAAAGCTCCCTGTTTTTAATGTGAGAATCGCGTGTTTTCCTGGTTCAGTAAACAACAGTTCAAAAGTTGCTCACTGGTGTTTTAATTCAAAATGGATTGCATTAAATGTCATCATAACCCCTTCTGTTTTTCTCCTTCTTTTGCCAGAACATGCCCTTCTCTGTGGAGAATAAGTGGCGTCTGCTGGGCGTGATGGTCCTGTTCTTTGGCAGTGGCTTCGCAGCTCCCTTCGTTGTTGTCAGACATCAGCTCCTAAAGAAGTAAAATGGCCCAGTGCTGCTCTGCTGCTGCCTCCACGGTAATTATGAGTGCTATGTTTATCTGCCGTATCTTTCTTTCATTAATGTGTCAGAATGATTTGGCGTTTACTTCAGCCTTGATTTTAAAAGCCTCACACACTGACGCTTCCATCACTTAGTCTCTATAGCTTTTGGCACAGTGGCATACCTTAAAACAAATTACCTGAATGTCACAGAGTGATGGTAACAAACGTCATATGGCTTCATAATGCTGCTGCTGCTGCTGTGGTGGTTAGATAAGCGTGTTCAGCACAGACACTGATATGTAGCAGGTGTGAGCAGGTCATTCTGACACATTTATCTTCTCTGGTGTTCACTCACAAATTGCTTTCCTGTCATCAGATGTGTGTCAGACATGTAATCACCACCTTTTGTTCTGTTTCCTTGTTCTTCTCCGTAGGTCATCGGTCGGAGCTTTTATCCATCCCGGTTCTGTCTCTGCAGACGAATGGAAATCTCTTATTTGTCTTTGTAAATAAAGTTTCCCCCAAATATAAACACATCTCTTCTCGTTCCTTGCACAATGCAGGTATGTTTATGCGCGTGATGTGACATTTACTGGTCACTTCATTAGGTACAGAGCAGAGGACACGGATTAGAGTTCTGCTGCTCGAGTTCATCTTTCATTACTCCAGAAGATGGCAGTAATGCAGCTTCATGGACGGAAGCTGTCGTTAAATCCCAAAGAAGAAGAACTTCAGCAGGAGGATGATATGTGAGTTGCTGCTATGTTATTATTAGACATTTAGGTATACCTAATAAAGAGACTACCGACTAATTATCTTCTTAAATGGCAAAATAAATCTCTTACAGATTCTGTTACAGTTGCGTTTTAACGTCGATCTCGGTTATAGTTTATGGGTGAATGCTCACCATAACGGCTAATTTTAAAGACGCTTGGGACGAACAAATTTGTTCCCGTCTGGAAAACCTGTTGCTGTTTTTAAAATAAGATTTTATCATATTCACTAAATAAAACACAATTCAAACCATTTCTTGTGTGGAAATTTAAAGTGGTAGTGACGTGTACCAAAGGAAGCAAGTCCTCTTGCTCTTCTGTCAGACACGGTTCACCCACTCACTTCAGCTTCTGCTTTGCAGCTTAAACTCTCCCAAATAACCTTTTTCAGTTCAATTAACCCTCTGCTTCTGGGTATAATTATCCAAGGACAAAGTATTCAAACGGGGAGGTGCGGTTTGTCAGAGCAGCCTAATGTAAAAAAAGTTCAGAGCTATTCAGGTCTGCCTTACGCCTGAAGTCGTTTTTACACGTCAGATGAGGTTGGTTTTCCGTGTTCCCCGTGCTGTACTCTACTGAGGTAAAAACAGAAGATGTAAACATACGCGGATCAAAGAGGTGTTTGAAACAACCTCGTGTAAATCCTGTTCTAACCCCTCGCTCTTTATTTTTATACACACACACACGTCTGTAAATCTGTCTGGTGCTTTTGTGTTCTCTTGTGCGTCGGACTTCCCGGATGCAGCAGATCTCGGCTCGGTGGTGATGAAGTTATGAGATGTTTAATGAGGTCGACGAGCAGGAGATGATGAATTACGACCGTGTTGCGTATCAGTGCTCGGAATGGATTGACCTTTGTTAGTAGCTGAAGGGGAGAGCGACAGAGAGAGAGAGAGAGGTTTATCTGAATAAAATTACAATCATCTTTTATAAAGACAAGAGTATGAGTCATGGCAGCTGACGTCTATATAAGCCACTGTGTTTCTTCTGTGGGAAAATTCTATTTCTCTTTAATGTTCTCAATCAGTAACTTTAGGTCTTACAAGGTCCATCCATCTTCTGCCATTTTACCTTCCACATCAGGGTTGCTGGTGCCAATCCCACCTGTCATAGGGCGTCTGTTGCGATTGACATCATTGGTGACATCACAACTTTTTGCCTATATGGGAATATTATGCAGAAAAATGGTGTGTGAAGGCCACCGTAGTTCCATAGCCGTCAGCTTCCACTTCAGAATGCACACGGCTAGCTCTGGTCACTGTGATCAACACCGGATAATTGTTGTTCAATTGGCAAATATCAACTATATTTGTGTAAGTAATGTCAGCAAATTTGCATATTTTAATTCTCAGGAACAATAAATGCTGTTTTCTTGTATTTAGGGTTTGATTTACGGCACGTTTATAGTTTTTAATTTCAAGTAAATGAGTGCACTCCAGAGTCTGTGACCATTAGTTTGGTAAGGTTCAGTGCATTTCTTTTTTTAAATTTGCAATCTTGTTGTGTAACGGATGTTAGGAAAATGAAACCTGGCTGAATATAGCAGAAAAATAACTTCTACACACACACACACACACACACACAGACTGTTATAGAAGCTCCTCAGCACCTATAGATTAACGTTAACCTGCAGCGTGAGGTGAAAAATCAGCAGGAGACACAAACTCAAAGTGCTGCATCATTTCCATAAGTTTGTTGTTGCAGAACACAGTCGATGTCGATGTGTGTTTGTTTACAGAGAAAAATGCACAAACACACGACTTCCTCTCTCCCAGAATAAGAATTTTGTTCTTATCAGTGCATATACAGTATACTGGAGCAGGGCCGTTTCTAGCTGTTTGGGGGCCCGATGCGAGATACTTTTTCGGGGGCCCCTATATTTTTTTTCTCTCCAGACGCATACGTCCGTTTTGATGACATTGTAATAGCGTCCTGTTATTCTCATCACTTCAGTGGAAGGTGGTGGCGGCGGCTGTCAATCATCCTGTCAGACTTACCACATGACAGCCCAGCCCAAAGGGGATTTTTAGGGGACACATGCTTTGCAGATATATGCATAATGAATGCATGCAATACATGTACAAAAATATAATAAAATATGAGTCTGAACTTGCAGTTTGGGGCCCCCTGGTGGCTGCAAACCCTATGCAGCTGCATAGTCCACTTATAGAGAAAGAAACGGCTCTGACCATCCGTACTTCATCATGACTTATAGAGACAGTTGTGATCAGCAGTTTACTTTGTTTACACCTTTTCCTCATGAAAGCACAAATTCATAAAAGTAAAAAGTACTTTTTTTTTCCCCCTTCCTCCCTTTTTCTTTTTTAACTATAAATATCAGATCTGTTCTGTGCTATTATCCACTCTAACTGGAGCTTTTAAGAATCCAAATCTGCTCTTGACAGTGAGGGCCAATTAGACACGATGGTATTTTTCCGGTCAAGGACCGAGCTGCAGAGCATTAACGTATGAAAAGTGCATGTCACACACGGGGGGGGAAAGGTGTTATTAGTATAAGTCGTATATTTTTAGAGCGCCTTGCTTGTACAGTGTCTCCACTGCGAGGCACTTTGAGCAGCTGCAGCAGAGAAGAAAGAGAGTGAATATATTACAGGTGGATTATGCACAAGACACTTACAGGAGTCTGTCATTCATGGAGGCCGTGTGTGTGTGTGTGTTCTTGTACTTGCGGCATACTGAGGACCAGTAAGGGTTTTTAACTAACAAAGTGAGGTCATTTTTACTGAGTGAGGACATTTTGGCCGGTCCTCACTTTGTTTTCATTGAAATCACTTCCTTAGGTTGCTATAACATGCTATTGTCAATTTGTCAAAAAAAAAATAATAATAATTTTGGACAACATAGTATAGCATGAGGTTTTTGTCAAATTTCAGACGAAAGATTTTGGGTCAAATTTGTTTTTGTCAAATTTTGGACCAAAATTTTTTTGTCAAAGATTTTTTCAAATTTTGGACGACAAAGTATACTGTTTTTTTTTTGTCAAATGTTGGACCAAAAATTAGGTTAAATTTTTTTTTCAAATTTTGGACGACTTAGTATGACGTTTTTGTAAAATTTTGGACCAAAGATTTTGTCAAAGATTATTTCAAATTTTGAACGACAAAGTATAGTAAGATTTTTTGTCAAGATTTGGACCAAAAATTTGGGTCAATTTATTTTTCAAATTTTGGACGACGCAGTATAATATGACGTTTTTGTTAAATTTTGGACAAAAAATTTTGGGTCAATTTTCTTTTCAAATTTTGGACAACATAGTATAGTATGACGTTTTTGTCAAATTTTGGACGAAAAGTTTTGGGTCAAATCTTTTTTATTTTCAAATTTTGGACGACATAGTATCGTATGACGTTTTTGTTAATTTTTTGATCCCAAAATTTGGGTCAAATTTTTTTTCTAATTTTGGTCAACATAGTATTGTATGACATTTTGTCAAATTTTGGGCCACACATTTTTGTCAAAGATTTTTTCAAATTTTGGACGACATAGTATAATATGACGTTTTTGTCAAATTTTGGACGAAAAAAATTTGGGTCAATTTTTTTTTTTTATTCTGGACGACATAGTATAGCATGACGTTTTTCTCAAATCTTGGACGAAAAAATTTTTGGTCAAATTTTGTTTTTTTTAATTTTGGATGACATAGTATAGTATGATGTTTTTGTCAAATTTTGGACGAAAAATTTTGGGTCAAATTTTTCTTATTTTTAAATTTTGGACAACAGTATAGTATGACATTTTTGTCAAATTTTGGACCAAAAAAAAGCCCTTTTCGCTCTGGGGCTCCACCTGCAGACATTTTATGGTACTGCAACCAGTAGTTCTTTGTAGATGTCATTTCATGAAGTAGATATTTGTAATTGTGTTGATTTTTAAAGTGGAAATGCTGGTCCTCACTTTGTCAGCAACCCAGTCCTCAGTATGCGGCAAGTACAAGAATGTGTGTGTGTGTGTGTGTGTGGTCTTTAAAGGGGCTTTCCCCTCACTTTATGCCTCCATTACAGCCAATATCTGGGCAAGTTCATTACCGGTGATCGTCTTCCCGAATGCTTTACGTTCCCCGGGTGCACGGACGCTAATTAAAACAAAGTGCACTCATTAAAGATCAATTCCATACTGGCTTATCACCACGCAGTGATTGTTTAACTGCACGCGGACGCAAAAACCAGAAGCTTTCCCTGCTGCAATTACTGCACTTTTCACTGTAATAACATTTCATGTAAATGACCTTATTTGCAGTATTTGTGGCCGTTCCTCTCTAGACCGTTCAATAATAGACTTTTTCTGCACCGCTCACGCGTGGAATTCTAATTATAGACTGATTTGCACTTCACAGGAGCTGAGCCTGGTGTAAAAGCATCCACAGACGTCTAATAATAAAGAAATAAAACACTACTTTAGTTAATCCTTGTGCCACACAATCAATGTGATGCATTGTGTTTGTAATACTTAATACTTAAGTACAAAATTCACATATCTGTACTTTCTTATTTATATTTCTGGCTTTTACTTCACTACATTTCCTCTAACTGTCTTTGCTACTCGTTAACAGAGCCGTTTCTTGCTATATGCGGACTATGCAGCTGCATAGGGCCCCACAGTCACCAGGAGACCCCAAACTGCAAGTTTGTACCTGTTTTTATTTGCATGTATTGGATGTATTCATTATGCATATATTTGCAAAGCATGTAAGTGTTTGTGGGGTAATCAGAAAAAGTTAGGAATCTCTACCTCGAGTTTGAAAAAAAATAGGGTCCCCCAAATAGTATCTCGCATTGGGCCCCTAAACAGCTAGAAACGGCCCTGCTCGTTAATACCAAATAAAATCATAAGTAGAGTTGGTAATGGTCTGTATTTTCTTGTATAAAGTATTTAAAGAGGAAAAGTACAAGTATCTTTATCAGAAAATGACTTTGGTAGAAGTTGAAGTCACTTTCTTTAATAATATTACTTCAGTAAAGGTACTTAAAGTATATGACATTTACTGCACTTAAGTATCAAAAGTCATTTTCTGACATAAAATGTACTTCATTTTTTTAGAAAGTAAAGGTATTTACAAAGTAACGAACATGGCTCAGTGATAGGGCAAGTTGTCTTTTAACTGGAAGGTTGCGGGTTCAATTCCTTGCTCTGCCAGTTTGTGCCCTTGAGCAAAGAGACTTAATCCCCAACTGTGGTGTAAAGCAGCTCATTTAAGACTATCAAAGCTCTTTATAAATACAGACCATAATACCAACTCTTCTTCTGACTTAAACGAGTTAGTTCGAGAAAATGTGGTGGAGTAAAAGTAATGTTCGTGAAGTATTTGTCACATACAGATGAGCAGGGCCAGGAATTCAACCCACAACCTTCCAGTTGAAAGGCAACTCGCCCTAACACTGAGCCACCGTGTCTCAATCCTTAACTCCTCACCTTTTTAAAAATACTTTTACTTCTAAAACTTATCAGGAAGTTAAGTAAGTACAGTAAATGTCGCTTTATACACAGATTCTGGATCCATTCAATAACACGTCGGCCAGCGCAGCATCACAGCAGCCTGACGACAGGAAGAGGTGAAAGCAGCAGCAGCAGCAGCGTCGGCTTCCAGCTGCTGAACAACAGCTTAAAAAAGCCCTAACACTGCACACTGTCAGTCGATGAAGTTTCAAGGACTCGCTGAACTCCCCTAAGTTTCCTCGGCGAAGCTTCTCCTCTTCCTCTTCCTCTTCCTCTTCCTCTTCCTCTTCCTCTGCACCTTCTCCTCCACGCACACTCACACCTCAAAGATGCTGACTGGTGGAGAAGTGGGAGGAACTGTCAACGTGGGAAGATGAAGTGAACGCGCACCTCCCACTTCCTCAGACTCTATATTATATACAGTATATATATGTGTGTGTGTGTGTGTGGCTGTGCTGAGCTACTGTGAACTCCACACAAATTAGTGGAGAAGCTCCAGGGATTGGCTGTTCATGGGAGATGAATGCTCACAGGATACAGACTCGACTCTGTCTGTGTGTTTGTACTGTGGGAGTGCTTTTCTGGCTCTTTTTTGGGAGGGGAAACACAAATGTCCCAGACACAGAGCCGTTTCTTGCTATATGCGGACTATGCAGCTGCATAGGGCCGCGCAGCCACCAGGGGGCCCCCAAGCTGCAAGTTCAGACCCATATTTTATTATATTTTTGAGAATTAAAAGTACCTGTCTTTATTTACATGTATTGGATGCATTCATTATGCATATATTTGCAAAGCATGTACGTGTTTGTGTTGGGTAATCAGGTAAAAATGCCATTATAATCCGATATATTTATTTAGAAGTAAGTTTAGTTATTTATTTTTTACTGTTTTTGAATCGTGGGTTTAAACAGTTTTATGTTATGCCACCTTGTCATGCTACCTTATTATGCTACCTTGTTATGCCACCTTGTTATGCTACCTTGTTATGCTACCTTGTTATGCCACCTTGTTATGCTACCTTGTTATGCTACCTTGTTATGCCACCTTGTTATGCCACCTTGTTATGCTATACCTTAAAGTTTATATTAAACATTTTTTCAAGAACATACTGTATCTGTTGCATTTGTGAATCAACTCTAGCCTGCTTTCCTCTTAAAGTGTAACAAACTGCTGCATCATCACAGAACATATGAAAAGCTTAGGAATCTCTACCTCGAGTTTGAAAAAAAATAGGGGCCCCCAAACAGCTAGAAACGGCCCTGCCCAGACATGACATATGAACAAAGACAGAGAGAGAATGAAAGAAATTAGGGCTGTCAAACAAACGGCCCGCGGGCTAGAATCGGCCTTCTAGAGCACATGTGTCAAACTCAAGGCCCGGGGGCCAGATGTGGCCCGCCACGTCATTTTATGTGGCCCGCGAGTGATTAATTGGTCTTAAAAATCTGTGTTAAAACAGGTCTGTGCTGCTTTACGACGTGCGTTGCCCACAAACTACATTTCCCACAATGCGTGGCGATTGCGTTACCCGTAAAATGACCGCACCGCCACTAGATCGCAGTGTAGCATTGCATATGCATCATGTGACGAGTGAAATTGAATAAGTAATAAATACAGAAAGTTATTTAGCAATATGTTACAGAGTAGTTACCTTTATTTTACATTATATTTGGTTACGTTTAGTTACATTTATTCTTTATGACATTGTGAGGGTGACCATTATGCTGATGTTGCCCTCAGTGAAAATGAGTTCAACTGCAGCCTGTCATAAATACGGTATTTTTCAGTTCCAGATACTTGTGGCTCAATGTTTTTTGTGCCTTTGTAGATCCACTGTGATCTCTACATAGTAATGCACATGTTTACATAGTAAACTTAGGCAAAATATTGTTGAAATGACTTTTGTATTTATCACCAAACTTCAGATTGTTCATAATATGTTTTGTAAAAAAAAAAAGATACTTCATTAAATGTAAATGTTATGGCACGATTTATCCCGTCTTCCAAGTCTTTATCCACATGGAAACAGAACTTCCGACGACGTCTTTGTATCAGAAACACTTTATATCGACTGTAACCGCTGTAGTACACATGCCAGGCCAGTGTGTGGTGCTCTAATGCTGCTGCAGAAATGGAGAAGAAGCCGTAAAGCGTGTGTGTGTGCTGCGTTTTAAATGAAGCTTTACAAGTATATTATGTATGCAATCATAGAAACTCATTGCCTGAAGTCACAGGAAGTTTTTACAGATGTGTTATTAATTATAATTTATTTTTATTTAGCTTCAACGCCCAATAACGGCGGGGGGTTTTGTCGTGGAATTAAAAATCTGACGCCTTTAAACCGAGTATGTGAAAATCAGAATTCCAATTTTCTGTATTTTAAAGGTGAAGTAAGTAGTTTATAGTGCCATCTAGAGGAGAGAAATTTACAACAAAGAACTGCTCCTCTGCTCACTCCCTCCCTTCCCTGAGCGCTACGGTATCCGCAGCTGGTCAAATGTGCATGTGCATGTGCATGTGCATGTGCATGTGCATGTGCATGTGCATGTGCATGCCCTCAGACACTTTTCAAAGCCGTGTCATCTGCCTTTTTCTTCCCCAGTTGTTTAAACTTTGTGAAGCCAAAGAAGTGGAAAAACAGCCGTGTGTCACTAAAGGGCTTTTGCACATTGTCTTTGATATAAAAAGAACAGGTGCAGAGAACTGGCTTTGTGTCTTTGTGGTCTCTGCCGCAGACCCCAGAACAGTCCTCAGTTCAATAATGTAACAGTGTTCACGAAACGCAGAGTTAAAAGCAGCAAGTTTCAGGCTAAAAAAAAAGTGATTAATTTTAAATAATCATGCATTCTTCACTCTACACCTTCCGCACATTAAGGCACACGGTATGTTAATGTCTCTACCGTCATACAATATACATTGCATTTTGAATTTGCTCTATTTCTTCTCATTTAAATGCGCAGGTTTTCTTCAGTTTTATATTCTTTCTTCTCTCTCCAGGTCCTTGTCACAAAAGGCTCGTTAATGTTATAACAGCACGCCTTATATATATATACATATATATCTATATATATGTTTATATATATAGATAACAGGAAGTAGAAGTGGCTAACGTATATGTTAAGTGATCTGTTTAATCTTCCAAAATGACATCTCTTCTGTCTGTGATTCATCAGAACGAAGCGTCACTTTGACAAGAATGAGGAGTAACCTTGACAGAGATGCTACAAAAGAGAATGACACTGGGCCTTTTTCACTCTAATAAACCTCTCAGTTTGTGTCGCTCGGCTTCCATGTGATCTGCATCGAGATAGAAAATGAACAGGGAAAGATATCTTCTTCTTTTCTTTCCCGTGCAGTAATGAAGCATCTCTACAGATGCTTTTATCTGCGCTGGTGCAGCACAGATGGATGTGAGGGTAAACTCTGACAATGTGAGAAGATGAGAGAGAGAGGGAGGAATGACAGAGGGAGGGAGATGCAGCTGATCATTTGTTGTTGTTTTCTCTGCCATGAGTTTTCTTTTTTTTTCTCCACTTCCACAGACACAGAGAAAATATTTGAACCTATTTCTTTTTGTTGCTCTCCAGTCTCTCTCTGTTTCTCCCTTGTTGCTTTCACTGTAGAGATTCAACTCATGACATAACACTCACACTTGAAATTTACCATCATAATAGTCGGCATTGCCCTGAACAAGGATCCGTTGAAAATATTTGCATATCTCTTAAGGAATAATTTTAATGAATTTTTGAAATTCTTGAAATGATCCATTTGCCCTGATACACTTTGACAGTGAGCTGACTTTCTTCTCAAAAACAAAAAGTATCTCGGAATGACTTGAAATTTACCATCATAATAGTCGGCATCGCCCTGAACAATGATCTGTTGAAAATATTTGTAAATCTCTTAAGGAATAATTTTAACGAATTTTTGAAAATCAGGAAATGATCCATTTGCCCTGATGCACTTTGACAGTGAGCTGACTTTTTTCTCAAAAACAAAAAGTATCTCGGAATGACTTGAATTTTACCATCATAATAGTCGGCATCGCCCTGAACAAGGATTCGTTGAAAATATTTGCATATCTCTTAAGGAATAATTTTGGTGAATTTATGAAAATCAGGAAATGATCCATTTGCCCTGATGCACTTTGACAGTGAGCTGACTTTTTTCTCAAAAACAAAAAGTATCTCGGAATGATTTGAAATTTACCATCATAAAAGTCGGCATCGCCCTGAACAAGGATCTGTTGAAAATATTTGCATATCTCTTAAGGAATAATTTTAACGAATTTTTGAAATTCAGGAAATTTAGTTTTTGTCTAAAATCTTGATGTTTTCTCTGTTTTTCTGACAGCTGGTTTAAACAGTGTACAGTCTATGGACCTGACTGAGGGAGCATTTATGTGTATGCAGCAGCAGGGCAGGGGCGGGCGGGGCTAACAAATATGACATTTAAAAATTGGGTTAAATAGAAATCCTGGTTGATGGATCTGATGTAAAGTTGCAGACAATAAGACAGCAGCAGATTGAATTGTGCAGATCCTGCCTCATGGAGGCTTTGTCTGCAGACTCTTCTCTCTTCTCGTCTCTGCTTCACACACAAACCCACACTCAGTGCAGACAGCTGAAGACAAACAGCGGTGAGATATCAATGTGTGTGTACAATACAGACGAGGAACCTTATCGCTGCGATTGCTCTCCACTGGGAACAAACTGTCCTGGACTCTCAGAGTCAGCACTTTCATAGTTCTTGCAGCTCTGTTTACCATAAGTTCTGATGTAGATCTGCAACGTTTTCTCTCCCAGGACTGAGATTCAGCTGTGCAGTGGTGCACTGCTGTGCTGCTGCTGCTCCACTGTAGCCTCATAGCGCCCCCATCTGGACAAAGACTAATCATCCAACTGTAACACGTAATGAATTGGAGCAGACTTGAAATAGTGATCAGGTCCAAGGCTGCAGCAGCTGCTGCGTAATGACACACGTTTGCTCTGCTGGAGTCCACATTTTCTCTTATTTTGAAAGCACTTTGCGTTGTTTTGCTTGGTCGTACACATGCGTGTGTGCTTCCATTGTCATATATTCACATCAACAGTTGCTAAGTTACTCAGGGCAGGTCAAACTTTGACACAGTAAGAATCCATGCATAAAAACACTTTGATCTCAATTAGTTTTTTGTCAGCGTTGTCAGGAGGCGACAGCGTTTGTCGAGCTCCAGCAGAGACAATGCAAAGTCACAAAGGCCCAGCTGAGCGTGTGAGGAATGAAAGGCTTGTGTTCTCACAGAGACTGGGACTGACGCCTCCAAACGTCTCTGTGGACCGAGCTCTTCCATGGACGTTTCTTTGGATATCACAGATGTTTGGATGAAAGGAACGGGCCCGGTTCAGGTTCTGGCCTGAGTTCAGTTGAACGCTGCCTCTCAAAAGAACTCTTGGCCAAAACCACACGATGGCCGTGAACCCACGACAGCAACAAAGCTTCTCTTCTTGACTAAACTCCATATTTCAAACCTGTGAAAAGGATCACATGCTTTGCTCTGATATCCAGTCATTTGTTGTACAAATGAGATATTTTTGATAAGACCACGGTAAAATGAGTGTCTTTCATCATCATCACAGCACTCAGACCTGCTGTTCATGATAAGACATTTAAAGGTTCGGTTGATGATGGAGAAAAATACAGAAATCATTCAATTATTATTTTCAACAGGATATAGAACCTTTACATTGTTAGTTCTTCCTCTCATTAGACTTACTCAAATTCTCATAAAGCAGATGTTGGAGGTTACATTAGGAAAAGCAATTGAAAACACTGGTTTGGTTTTTGCGACATTTGAGTAAAACGTCGATGACAAACGATTAGGCTCTTAAATCCATTCCATTCCATTTTGACCTTCAAATGTGCAAATTTATGACATAATATACCTTTACATACATAAACACATGTATATAATATACGTTTACCCAGTGTTTCCCAACCCTGGTCCTAAGGGAACCCTAACCCTCCATGTTTTAGATGTGGCCTTGCTTCAAAAGCACCTGATACAGATGAAGCATTACACTTTTTTTTAACAAAAGTTGACATTTTAAATTATTTTTAAAAAAAAGTTTGTTATCAGGCTTCTGCGAGCTGACAATTTATTTGAATCAGGTGTTTTTGGAGCAGGGCAACATCTAAAACATGGCAGGGCAGTGTTCCCCTGAGGACCAGGATTGGCAAACACTGCCTTAACCTATACTTTATGACAGTTTTAACAGACAATACCCTTTACCAACTGTAGGGGGACTCAGAGAGCAAATCCTCAATTGAACAGCAGTCTTTTTCTGAGCTTTCTAAACTAAACAGACTGTCAGAATGCAGCCTCCTGTATACAAACACAGACCAATGGGATTGAAAACCAGGCTCAGACAGACAAAAAGTCAGGCTTCTTTTCAAACTTTGAGAAAAGTGACTCTGAATAGAACATGTCGCCCTTCGGCTCCTGAGAGACTTTCATGGCTGGAAAAAAATCATATTCAAAAACAAAGATGGTGGAGAGATGGTAATGATGATGTTAGAAAGTACAGTCTGTGAAAGGTGATTCACGTGTTTTATACTCAACACTATTATCGTGATACAGTGGCATCATCTCAGCGTGAGTCAGTGTGTTCTCCATCTCTATCCTTGAGAATCTCCCCCTGTGGCTTTATATCATAATATTTCATTACACCTCGGTGTCATTTTCACCAGAGTAAAACGGAACAAAGTATCTCGGCTTAATTCGACGCAGCCGTGGTTGCTTTAGAGTTTGAAATTGAATTTTCACTTTCCTTCAAAGTCTGCTGATGTAATTAAGCTTAGTTCTTTGACGTTTTCTTCTTTCTGCTCTGAAGTCTTTGTTCTGAATGTCTATTGGAAGTTAATTGCATTTTCTGCTGGTGTTGTTCAATAATGGTGTATTTTCTTCTTCTTCTTCATCTTCTTCTTCTTTGTTCCGTGATATTGTATTGGCCTCAGGCCTGATCGTACCCCATCTTTCACCC
Source organism: Microchirus variegatus (assembly GCF_963457635.1). NCBI lineage: Eukaryota > Metazoa > Chordata > Actinopteri > Pleuronectiformes > Soleidae > Microchirus > Microchirus variegatus. Next base: position 1,801,786 of record NC_139818.1, on the reverse strand, counting down.
CCTCCATGACCCTGATGTGGCCCTGAAAGTGAACAATAATTTATAAAAGGTTAATGCAAATTCATTGTGGTGACGAGTCTTTGTCACCTTACTCTGTGTGTTTTATATCTTAATTAACCAGTGTTTCAATTACTAACCCTAACCCTAATCCTGGGCTTTAAGTGCCTCTTGTTAGCAGCTTCCTGTCTACAGTTTATGAGCTATGGATCTGGATTTTTCATGATTGGAAGGTGATCACACAACCATGTTCTCTATTATGAGAGGTTAAAATAGTTCATGTGTTTAAGTATATATACAGTCTAGGGGGACGTTTACTCAGCTCCTCACTCACATTTTGTCACAATGCAGAATTTATAGTGTTTCTGTCTTCGACGGTCGCTCCCGCTCCACTGACTTCTGCCAGAGTTGCAGCGGACGATCACAACGTCGATTGCAATTCAATTTCGATGGCAAGAACCAGAAAATTCCAACGCTCCTTCTGGTGAGTTCACGCAGAGAGTTTGGTGCCATTATCCATCTTCAGGAAGACAGATCGGTTGCATTACCAGCTGCCCTAATGTTTGTTTATTATTTGTAATAACAAAGCGGCGTGTGTATTTGTACTATCCTGGAATTGATTGTGTTGTACGGCACGGAGGATATCGCTTTCCCACCACCTCGTAAGTCATTTGAGTCTTTGTGGCAGTTATTAATGTGTCTGTGTGTGATGAGGTGCCACTGAATCAACTCAGTGGAACATGCAGTAAGACATGATCCCATAATAGCACGCTGCCTTCTGCCCACTCAGCTGTTGCCCATTAGGTCCCAAACTCAGTGCACGGCTGATACAGGGAGTCCCCACGTACCAGAAAAGGATGAGCACGGCAGGGCTGACGATTAGAGATGATGCATTAGGAGCAAACAGGTGAGGAGCCGACACTGCAGAGGCCTCTGGTAGAAGTGGACGAACTCTTTAAAAACAGACTGCAACCATTCATCATGCGTCTCTGAGCCAAGACTGTTGAGTGAAAGTGCGACAAAAAGGGAATGAAGATAAAATAAGGAAACAAGAGGGCATGATGCCAACGCTGGGGATAGAATAAACGTGGAAAAAGTTTTAAATTTAATACATTTAATATAATTATATATTAAAAACCACTGCATGGTTTTGTTTAATTCATCTTGTCTTGATTTATCACATTATTATTACCTGTGTCTGTCTTTTTTGATTTTTGATTTCTTTGCAAACAGCTGAATAAAACCTAATTATCCACTATTTATTTTGATGAAACGACAGTGTTTTAACATAAGCACAGGATTACTCTTTTGGTAGTGCAGTTTTAACAGCTTGTATTGTACATTTGTCTTCTATAAAAACAAAAATCACAGAGACAAAGGACAAGCATCTCAAATAAGAATACAGACAACTGCAAATTAGCGCTTTTCTAGTCTTGAAAACCACTCAAAGCTGCTTTACACTAGAGTTTTGCCATTCACTCACACATTCATACAGCACATATATGTGCATTTTCAACATTTTTATCACTCACTTTTCTACAGTTTCGTCTTTCACACCCATTTTCACTCACTCATCTTTCACACCATTCACACACTCATGTCAGGAGCAACGTGGGGTTAACGTTGTCTTGCCCAAGGACACGTCGGCACCGGAGGAGCATATCAAACCCACAACCTTCGAGTTGAAAGACGACTCACTCACTCTTACCGCTCGTTCTCCCAACACTCTCTTTAACACTGACAGAAAGTTCTGGTGACTGAGTTAGAAATTACAGGTGAAAGTGAATTAAAGCAGCGAGGATGAAGATCTAAATCATTCCTGCAGTAATGTTGGAGATGAATAATTCACCAGCAGAAATGGGAGACTGCTGCTGCTGCTAATGCTGCTGCTGCTGCTGCTGCTGCTGCTGCTGCTGCTAATACTGCTGCTGCTGCTGCTGCTGCTGCTGCTCACGCCGATACATCTCCAGTTTTCTCTGCAGCAGACCATAGTCGAGCAGACTGTAATTGTTCAGGGCATGAAGTGGTGCTTTAAAGTCCAGAACGATGTAGATCAGAGTTGCAGTGTGTTACCAGTCCATCATGCTCGCCTCTTTACTGGAGCAGATGAAAAAGTCCAGGGCCCATAATGCCGCAGTGCTGCTTGTACATCACTGTAGGCTACTGTATATCCCACATGCACAGACTGTGTGGTACAAAGTGCAAAGAGTCTGAATCAAAGGAGCAGAGTTACAGCACTAGTTAGACTTTAATGAAGGCTCATAAAGTGGAAAACCTCAGTGTGGGAGACTTCACTTAACGACTGGCTGGGAGGAAAAAAATTCACCCCCAAAGCAGTGGAAGCAAGGTTTTGATCCAGCTGGAACATCTCTAAACACATCTGAGCGATCACCGCGCAACGCTGGTGCTTTGAAACTTCTGAATTCTCGCACGATCGTCATCAGAGCTGCATAACAACGACGAGACACGTACTCCAGGCCTCCCCGACCTCTCGCTCTTATCTTCCACACAGCAGTTATTGGCTGTGTGGAAGTGCTTCTCTGCAGCAAAAGTGAAACCAACAATATTATGGCCACCGCTCCCAGTGGATTGTTCCTGTATATAGCTTTTCACTCAAAAGGTCAAGAAAAGCCATTTGTCTCTCAGTTTGAATCCCTGTGGTGTCTGGATGGAGATGACAGAGCAGTCTGCTCCCTCCCTCCCTCCCATGACCCTCCATCTTCCTCCTCCTCCCTGCTCTTCATATTTAGAAGAGGAACAAGTTGTTACTAATAATATTTAGTATATTTAGTCATATTGTATAACACATTCCACCTTAAATCCACAGAAAAACCAATTCATTATTTCCTCACATTATCAAAAGCAGGAATCTTCCTCCTCTTCTTCTTCTTCTTGCTCTTTTATCTATTATTTTGCTGCCACATCTTACTTTCCTCTGCTCTGGCAGCTGATGATGCAGATTTTGAGTCAGGATTTCCTCAAACACGGGCGTTGCTTATTCTCTTTGCTTCACCCACAGGGACGACCACTGAGGAGGAGGAGGAGGAGGAGGAGGAGGAGGAGGATCCATAGAATCTGGGCTCGCCGGATAATCGGCTACACTGCGTTTTACCCTTTCCCTGAACTTGAGAGTCGTTCAACCTCTGGCGTTCATCTTGGATGTGCGGGAGCTTTTATCCATATAGGTTTTATGATTGTGCTTTTATGATCTGTAGAGGACAACGTGTTCTGTTGCACTGCGTCTAATTATGGCTTGTGTAAGACATATTTAAACTGTCACTTTTGCAGACTGCAATTACCATAATGTGATAACCTGAGGTCAAGACTGAGGTACTTGTATGGTTTCATGTGACCACCACCCACACTCCCACTCCATCCCCCTTTACATCTATGTGTTATGGCTAAGATGAATGTAAATGAAATCTGAGCCATGTGAGAGATTGATAAACACAATAAACAACTAAAAATGCATTTTAAACAGTTACTTTGATCACATGTGAGGACAGTGCAGGGGCATAGACTGACAGATTTAGTCAGTGTTGCTTAAAATCCTCTTCACAACCCGATTTTAACCAATTAATTAATTAAATTAACAACAATTAATTAATTAAAAATGAACAATGTTAGTCACCTGAGGAACGGACAGGTCTGTAAAAACACCGCCCGATCATAGTGAGCATCTATAAAACTGTCCTCTGGGGTTAGGGTTATGGAGATGGTAAATGATAGAAGGTTTAAACTTGGTCTATTGGTACAGTGTCTGATTCTATAAATCTGCTTATTCAAATCTAATGAGTTTTGACAGAGATATGATATTTTGAGTTTTGCCCATTATACAAGATAGGGATTTCCTGAAAATGTGATTATTATTTTTTATGTCATAAAAGTTTAGATTCTTGCCAAAATGTAATGAGAACTTTGTTTTGTGATTACTTACTTATCACAGAAAATTCAGATGGATACCTCATCAAGTGTAGACAGGAAGCTGCTAACAGTGTCCAGGGTTAGGGTTAAGAAGACGGTAGAGAATAGAAGAATGCAACTGGGTGTGTTGTACCGTGTCTGATTCTATAAACCTACACCAATTTTCATTCAAATCTGACGAGTTTTGACAGAGATATGAAGATTTTACTGTTTTGCCCATTATACAAAATAGGGATTTCCTGAAAACTGTCGACAGGAAGCTGCTAACAGTGGGTCAAACGTACAGGATTATAGGGTTAGGGCTAAGGGAGTGTCCGATATGATACGAAATCACCAAATTTGGTTCAAATCTGTTCTTAATATATTTGCTTGTTCTTTAAAAGTGGCCTTTTGTTCTCCATTCCCTGCCTGTAGTCATTAAATATCCTCCCATCAGGACACAGGTAGTCATGGACACTGGGTTGAGCTGCGTGTGGTGTGGAATACCTGAGAGTCATTCCAAGGAACACACACACACACACACACACACACACACACACATACACTTACTCATCTCTAATGAAACACATGAGTTATTGCTGTAACTGACCAGCGTTTCACATAAGGTGACATTAGCAAGAGCCACAATAAAGCTGTACCTCAAATCCCCAGAGACAAGGGTGTGTGTGTGTGTGTGTGTGTGTGTGTGTGTGTGTGTGTGTGTGTGTGTGTGTGTGTGTGTGTGTGTGTGTGTGTGCAGACCTCTAAAGTGGGCTTCCTTCCTCCCACGATTCAGTGGCTCGGTGTAAAGCCCAGACGCTGTAAACAGGATTTATGTCATTTAATTACGCTTTGGTACAATTACCTTTATTTACAGCTGCATGAAGCAGGCAGTGGGGGGAACTCACAGCGGCAGCAGGAGCTAAACACAGAGGCCGTAATTTCTGTCCTTTACTTCTCATTGTTCCCGTGATATGAGAACAATGCTCAGAGTGTGTCGGCTACATGTTTCTGTTCTGGAGCATCAATTTGTTTTTTTTACAGCAAATCAATTTGTCTCGTGTAGGAATGTTAATTATTGTCAGTTTGTAACCCAGACTCAGATTATGTCATAGCTTTGATATATACATATATATATACATATATAATATATATCCATGTGTAACAACATCCCTGTGTGTTCCCTCATATAAGTCTGTCATGTAACTCCACTGATGATGGACTGGATTCTGTGTTTTCCTGCTTCTTTATTTTTGCTTCAGCTTTGATGTTACAGTGCCATCTGCTGGCCTGTCTATTATTTTAAAACCTGGCCAAACACAGCAGCAGCAGCACAGTTTTTTTTTTACAGTGCACACAGTTACAAACACACTAAATAAAAGGCTTAAGATGTCGTTACAGTTATGAAATATGAATGAAACAAAATATACAATAAGCTTTTCAGCATTCAGCCATTCAGAGAGTGTGACCTTCAGATAAATACAATATAAATCCTCAAAGAATATAGACTATATTTTCCACCACTTTTAAAGGGACACTGTGTAGTATTTATGGGTTTATATAACCCAAAATCCACCTTTTTATACATATTATGTGCTCCTGCATTGTCTAGTCGCTGTATAATAGTTTTTGTTTCATTTTCGTAGTGTTTCAAAATGTCATGTAAAATAACATGGTCACGGGCCGCTGTTGCATTGCCACTGTTAGCAGCGAGATGCCATGTTTCTACGGGAGCCTGTAAGGACAAACCCGAGAGACAAATCGAGCGCTGAGACGAGGCTGAGAGCGGATCTTTTTACGCGTTTAGAACGGAGGAGCACACGTGTTTTATAGCAGATAAAGGAACACCAGTACCTGACCGTACGCCCGCACCACGGAGAAAGACGACAAGGACGACATTTGACCTGCTGAGGACACCGTAGCGCTCAGGGGAGGGAGGGGGTGAGCAGAGGAACAGTTCGTTGTTGTAAATTTCAGCCTCTCCTCTAGATGGCACTATAAACGCTTACTTCACCTTTAAGAATAGTGTTAGAAAAGCTTTTTATTTTCCCTCAGTCTCATTCACTTGAAACACCTCTTGTTTTATAATTGCAGTATGTGACCACCAGAGGGAGCCTTACCCACACTTTTCCACTCTCTCTCTCTGTGTGTCAGATTCCCATAATGGAATCATTTATGATCCACATGTCATTGGAAAGTTGTCATGTGCCTCCCCCCAAAAAAAGCTGATTTTTATTGTAATATCAATTTCAATCACTTACCTTCACATATACGGTAACTAAGGTTATTATTGTTGATGAAAAAGTTTGTGTTCACGTGATAGGCTGAGTGCAGCAGGCCTCCACAGAATAGGCTTCTGTTTGCATTATTTGTTTGTGCATAACGGCCTGAACTGAAAACGTTGTTCAGAAAATGCAACAGAGCCTCAAGGCCCCGAGGCATCAGGACTGGAGACGCTCCTGCAGGAAGGAAGGAAAGGAAAGGAAAGGAAGGAAGAAACTGAGCTAATGTCACAGATGAACATCTCTATCATTCAGACTCATTTAATCTGAAACACTGGCTTAAAAGTTCTTTAATCTTCAAACAAACCCATAACTTTAATGTCAGACATGTGTTTGTCTGTTGTTTGTTGTATTGGACGAATAATAATACTGTAGAATTGAACTGAAACAGCAGCACGACGAGTCTGAAAAAGAAGAGTAACCATCACAGTTGACAGTTTATGAATTACCATGGGGCCCAGGGTTGGTGTAGTGGTTAGCACTCTCGCCTTTGCAGCAAGAAGGTCCGAGTTCCTGGGTTCAAACCCCGGTTGGAACAACTTCGAGCCCCAGTTGGAACAAGGGCCTTTCAGCAAGGAGTTTGCATGTTCTCCCCATGTGTGCGTGGGTTTTCTCCAGGGTCTCCGGCTTCCTCCCTATCTACACCTATATAGTGGTGGTCGGAGGGGCCGTTTGGCAGCCACGCTTCCGTCAGTCTGCTCCAGAGCAGCTGTGGCTACATGTAGCTTTGAGTATCAAAAGCGCTCTAGGAAAATATAATGAATAATAATAAAGTGCCATTGTTGTGTAAAGTGTGAGCGAATAAACGGTAAAAACCCACCTTCTGTCATGACGCGCTCGCCTTTAGCGTGTTTATAGAAGACGTGAAAATAGTTCCTGTCCAGTAATGATAAAACCATACCTGACCTTTCAGATGAAACTTTCATCTTCATCTCACGACACAGAGCCAAGAGCAACATGGAGAACGTGTTCAGTGATGCACAAACCACAGGAAGCAGACCATTGAGCTGTCGTTGACCTTCTGTTTGATATGTGAACTCAATCAGACAAACAGAAGATGTTAAGACTTAAACCAAGAGACTGCAGAGACACATCCTTTATTTCTGAGACATGTGTTTATGTGCATGTCTCTGTGTAAAGAGAACATTAGGAGATATAAAATGCTCTTTAATCAACTGCAGAGTGAGTTTCACCCTCCAGCTCAAAAAGCACACTTCTGTTTGTGAGAGAAAAAATGCCACTGGTTAAAAACAATAAAAAACAGGCTCCTTCCTGCAGAGCTTTCTCCAGTCCAAGTGAAACTTGTCTAAACAGCAGCATCAGGATCATGATCGAGCGCCAGAGAACAGGGAAGACGTGGAGAACGTGGAGAACATGGAGAACAGCAGTGGAAGCTGCTGCTGCTTCAAATTTGTCAAAAAGTGGTTGAAAAGGACGATTCATCTAAACTTAAAGGTGAATTATGTAATAAATTTAAATCAACTGGCCATAAAATCCTCCTAATATGTCACAGAGACTCAGGAATAATGTTCATATAACAAACTGAACTCACCAACAACAACAGTACAGACAAAATATTTTGCAGACTGCAAATCATGTTTATGTTTTGAAATCATGTTTTGGTGTCATGTGGCGCCACCTATCGCCGTCTGCCAATCATTGCAGTCAGTAGAGTCTCAGCTGCCGAGTTGCCAGTTGCCAGTTATGTCAGAAAACGAAACCTAAAAGACGTCAGTATTTTGAATTTGAATGTAGTAACTGTTTTTGGCCACATTCTTACATATGGCACCTTTAAGTTGTGATAATGTGATAAGTAACCTTACTTTATCTCCTTTACGTCAACTTCCAGATTGATTTGTGTTGCAATTTCCAGTCAAGTTATTTTAAATCATTGTTTTTAAACAGATTCTTCAAGATAAGATGTATTTCATAAATGTACATAATTGCCTTTCACAGCACAGATGACCTCATACCCCTCAGTAGAGATAAGATAAGATCAGATATATGGTCCTGTATTAGTCCCCCAGTGGTCATTTTGCAGTATTACAGCAGCAAAGACAGTCAAAAATAAAGGTAATAAATTATAAGCATTAATGAAATAGCACTGGTGTGAATGATGAAGTCAGTCAGTCGCTCACAGTGAGTTTAACTTCTGAAAGTTCACAAACTTGTGTTTAAAGTCCAAACTTGTCATAATAAGTGGTTTTAAAGGAATGATCTTAACTTGGTTAATGCTGATATCTCATTTAACAGTTTGTGTTCAAACAAACAGGTTCAGTGGTGAAGATGAACACCCCTCTTCTAATGGTTTTGTCCCATATTTCCAAACCTGCTCTGACCTTATTTTAATGATGTCTAATAACCGCTGCTCCTCCACTTAACACAAAATAAAGCTTCCTCACTACAGTGATTTTTCGGGAGTTTTGCACTGTTGAGGCCAAACTTAATCTCACTGTGAGTCAAACACTAGGTTTCCAGGAGAGATCGTGTCAAAAAGATTACAGGCACTCTCCTCCTCCTCCTCCTCTTCCTCCTCCTCCTCCTCCTCCTCCTCCTCTTCTTCCTCCTCCTCCTGCTGCCTCTGAGCACTCTGCTGATTTATAATGCAATCAATTTAAATTTGTGTTGCATTATTCATGTGTGGATGAATGTACACTGTAGTTTTGCAGGGATCATTTGTTTGTTATCAGTGCACTAAATGATAAGGAGCTTCACAAAGAAACACAGAGTACATTTACGTCGCTGTGAAAAAGTGAATGGGACGAGACGCAGTTTTACTAAATATTGTATTTATTGCTTTATAGGAAGCACTAAATGATGTGGTTATGATGAGCTATGTGTCTTCACACGTCACAGACACATCACAGACATGTTCAAAAATAAAACCCTCACATCTGTATGTATGTGTGTGTGGTTTGATTTCCTATCAACCTAAAGATAACTGGACGTGGAAAAACCAAGGAGCCGGATGTGACTCTGAAGTCTGTCTAAGACTCAGAGGATCAAAGAAACTGTTGGTGCCAGTGTTCAGAGTTATAAACAACCACGTTTATAATGTCTCAAGCAGCTGTTTAATGCCCTTCATCTCACTATACTCTTCTATTTCCTCTGAAATAAATGAATGAACAATATGATCCTGGTCCTCAATAATCTGAACAGAACATTAGTTTCAGCGTTGATGTTATATTTCTGTTCTGTTTGTAACAAAACTCACTCTCTCTCTCACTTACACATTCACTCATTGACTTCATGTGTTTTCACCTGCTTCTCCCTGATTAGTTTCAGCTGTGTTAACTCACCTCAGTATTTAAACACTGTTGGCAGCGCCTTCCCTGTCTTTTGGACCTTATCTTCTCCTGTATCAACCATTTTTTATGACTATTATTATTATCTCTACTCTACTGAGTTTTCCTTTTCTTTCCGTGAAAAGTCCTGTTTCCACCAAGTGGACCAACACTTTGGTTCAGTTAAACCAATGCCATTGCAGTCACCCTAAGTCACCGATGCCATTTCTCCACTACATGGTCCCAGCTCAACTCGCCTCGCCACGGCTCGACTCTAAACGCTTTGGTTGGTTTTCCATTACAATACGATACCACCTCTGCTGAGGCAAGGTGAGTGAAATGTTCTTTAATCTCTTAAATGCTCTTTAATGATAAACAAGAGGCACCGTACACCTTTTAAAGATGTTATATAATGGCCTAAGTTGACCAAAATCACAAATACACTCCAAACTTTGTCATAAATTGTAGCAACCTACATGTCATCGTACGGAGCCCCCAAAGTGACATCAAATGACAAAAAAATTTTTTTTTTGAAATCTCGCGTTTCAAAGTCAAGATCTCGAGTTTCCCCAAAAAAAATTTTTTTTTTTGTTTTTTTTTTTATTTTTGAAACTCGAGATCTCGACTTTGAAACTCGAGATCTCGAGTTTCCAAAAAATAATGAAAAAAAATAATAATAATTTTTTTGGTGATGTCACTCGAGATTTTGAGTTTCCAAAAAACATTTTTTTTAATTGAAAATGTATTTTTTAAATATTTATGTTTTTTCATATTTTTTTACAAAAAAAAATCCAAAAAATGTTGACTTTTTTTTCACATTTGTTTTTTTTTTCTTTTTTGGGGGGGAAACTCGAGATCTCGACTTTGAAACTGGAGATTTCATATGTTTTGTTTTTTTCGTCATTTTTTTTTTTTTTTTCCTATGTCACTTTGGGGGCTCCGTATCATTGTGTAATGCTGTACAAAAAATTATAATTACACTTCGGGTTTAAAAGGGAAGTGTTTGCTCGAATACGTTTTCAGTGAGGAACATGAAATGAAAAGAGAATTTTAAATAGAGCTGTTGTGTCACACTCACACACACTCACACACCAATCAGGATGCAGCAGCCACAGGGCACCAGATCAAGCAGAATTAAAGAACACCACACGCCTCCGTGTTGAACAGTGAGAGGTCACACAGGTGACTGTAAAACACGCTTCCGTCTAAAGTGGCGGATTTGTCCGACAGAGCACGGATCAATGAGGACGCGGCGTGCGCTCGTGTCTGTTTCGCCCTCCGGAGATTTCATGTCCTGATCTGATCAAAGTGCTGTGACATTTACATCTGTGTCGCAGGGTTAGTCTCACTCTCTGTGTGTGTGTGTGTGTAGAGTAACACACACAGGCCTACGTATATATGCATCAGTACGTATGCATACAAATGTGACATTAAAGTCTGATGTGTCTCGCCTTGTTTAGATGCCTCCGTTGATAAACATGCATACATATGTCTTTAAATCTGTTTTATAGAAACACTACACTCTCTCTGCACATGGCTGTAAAAACTATTTGGATCCAGACTCAGTTACTGTTACTGTTGTTAAGATGAATGTCTTGTTTCTGAGTAATAAAAATGGCTGTTGGCCAGAAAATTGAAAATGCAGGAATAGAAAAGACGAAGAATTACACAGAAAGTGGCTCCTGCGGCTTTGACTCTGCTGCAGCACTGATCCATTCTTTATCGATTAACACAGAACTCATATCTTAAGTAGATATTTGAGCACTCCACGGTGGGATCTGTTCAGGAAAATGTTATAACGCAGCAGATCCTCGTAAAGACTCGCCTCTAAATCTACCCTGAGAGAATTAAACAGGGGCCTTAATTCCTCACATTTGTCATATTTGTTTCTCGCAGCAGCATCGATCCTGTTATCAGTGTGTGCAGGAGAGACGTCGCTGAGGCTGTAAATAATGTCAATAAAACACCCGGAGATGATCAATAGTAACAAGCCTAAGGTGTGTGTGTGTGTGTTTGTGTGTGATAAATGGAGCTTGTTTTACGAGGAATGATGCAGTGTAAATATGGAAAAAGGCTTTCCAATTACCACTGTGTGATATATGCATATATATATATATATATATATATATATATATGGTAACGCTTTCTTTTACAGTCCCCTAATTACCATGTATTTACCTGGTAAATTCATGGTAACACAAAAGTGTTACTAGGTAATTACCAATGGTAATAAGAAAGTAAATACAGTGAAACTGTTGCCAAAATACTGGGCATTTACCTGGTAACTATTTAGTCAATTATAGTGTGTTATTGTGTAACTACTGCTGTTAATAATGTATGTACAGCGAGACTATGGCCTAAATGCTGGGTATTCACCTGGTATCTATATGGTGAATTTTAGTGTATTATTGGGTTGTAAACGGGTAATAAGCAGGTAGCTACAGTCCCCTAATTACTAGCTATTTACCCAAGGGGTAACCTAACCCTAACCCAATCTATGTGTGTAAGAACATGGTAATTACATGGAAACAAGCTTGGCTTTCTTTTACAGTAAAGTTTTACTTTACTTACCGAGTACATTACCTAGTATTTTGGCAACAGTTTCACTGTATTTACTTTCTTATTACCATTGGTAATTACCTAGTAACACTTTTGTGCATGAATTTACCAGGTAAATACCTGGTAATTAGGGGACTGTAAAAGAAGGCGTTACCATATATATATATATATTTATATGCACCTGTATGATTCATTTTTGTAGATAAGGGAAATGTCTGATGTGTGAAATGTAACACGTCAACACGGCGTCTGGCTACGACTGCGTCTGCACCGTATGTGCAAGAATAATGTTGTGTTCCTGACATATGTGTTTGAAAGCAGCGAATCGTCTCTGCTCTGCATGGGCGAACACGGCGCTGCTGCTGCTGCTGCTGCGACAGCAAAGCAACACGTCTGTGGGGACGCTCCATTATTTACACTGTGCCTTCACGTGGCCCCCGATGAGACATGACAGGAGCCACAGGAAGCTCATGAATTAATCAGAGGAGCCTAAAAGCACAGGGGGGAGGCCACGGGGTGATGGTGATGGAGGGAGAGGCCTGGGTTAGACAGCAGAGAGCAGGAGGAGGCTGGAGAGGAAGATATGACGGAGATGAGAAGGTTATATTGAAAAAGTAGAACAAAAAAAGTCATCAGAGAAAAGAAAACAGCTGACACAATCTTAACTGAAGTCTCTCGGGGGATTTATAATGAGCCCAATAGAGAGAAAGGAAAGAGCTAAAAAAGAGCAGCCACTGTTCTTAATTTAGCCGGAGAGACACGAGGCCCTTACTAATGCATGTAAAACACAGGAGTGAGCATGATGTCATGCATTCAGTGGACAGTTGGAGGGTGTGTGTGTGTGTGTGTGTGTGTGTGTGTGTGTGTGTGTGTGTGTGTGTGTGTGTGTGTGTGTGTGTGTGCGTGTGTGTGCGTGTGTGTTCATGTACTTGCGGCATACTGAGGACCAGTGAGGGTTTTTAACAAACAACAAACTCACTTTGTTTTCATTGAAATTACTTCCTTAGGTTGCTATATGCTATACTCATTTTGTCCAAAAAAAAAAATAGTTAGTCAAATTTTGGACCAAAAATGTTGGATCAATTTTTTTTTTTCAAATTTTGGACAACATAATATGACGTTTTTGTCAAATTTTTGGTCAAAAATTGTTGGTCAAAATGTTTTGGTAAAAATGTTTTGGTCAACATTTTTGGTAAAAAATGTTTTTTAATTTTGGACGACATAGTATAGTATGACGTTTTTGTAAAATTTTGGACCAAAATAAAAAAAAAAAAAAAGTTTTCCAGCCAGACATTTTATGGTACTGCAACCAGTAATTCTTTGTAGATGTCATTCATGAAGTAGATATTTGTAATTGTGTTGATTTATAAAGTGGAAATGCTGGTCCTCACTTTGCCAGCAACCCAGTCCTCAGTATGCAGCAAGTACAAGAATGTGTGTGTGTGTGTGTGTGTGTGTGTGTGTGTGTGTGTGTGTGTGTGTGTGTGTGTGTGTGTGTGTGTGTGTGTGTGTGTGTGTGTGTGTGTGTGTGTGTGTGTGTGTGTGTGTGTGTGTGTGTGTGTGTGTGTGTGTGTGATGTCCCAGCTGTTGCTGGGCAGTGATGAGGAGCCTCTGGTGTCAGCACGCCGGCGTGACCGGATGGATGGGATAATCTCATCTGAGCTGTGACTCATCATCACCTGATGCAGCAGCAGCAGCAGCAGACGCCGTGTGCAACGAGACTAAAAAAAAAAGAGCTATTAAATACGTGATGAATGGGTATCGAGGTCACGTTAATGAACGTTGGATTGAGATGGACGATGAACTGCCCACGTAGGTGAATGTAGGTTCATGTGTAGAGAGGTAACCTTGGATCTGAATGAAAATGAGCTTCTTCAGTTCTGTGGATATTTCACATGCTCTCTCTGAGTGTGTGTGTGTGTTTTTACGAGTGTGATATTTGTAAGTAACTTTTTACAGGAAGTGCTCCTAACGACAGCCTCTTTCATTGGCCCCCGCAGAACCGCCGTCCATCTCTCATGACAGGCCCAGACGGGAAAAGGAACCGCCCGGCCTGTCGGTGCCAGGGTGATATCATCCGATCGTCAACCTCAAACATGGGCTCCGAGCCACGCAGTGCATTTTCATATCGTGGAAGCAAGGTCTTCATCCGTCACTTTCCTCTTTTTATATTTCTTTCTGCAAATATCGATGGGCTGCACAACAAGTGAAACGAGCTCGTCGTGTAAGAAGAGGAAGTCGTGGGCGTTATACATAAATATAAATATAAACCTATTGTGTGATGAGTAAATTATGCGTGTTAACTTTGAATAAGTCAATTCTTTTTTCTTTTTTCTAACGCCGAGCTGAATGTATCTACTCTTATTGACAGAGTCCATTAGTGGTAATAGTATAGTCTGTCTGTGAAGTATCAGTTGTCCTTCAGCCTGTGCTTTGAGTGCTCTTAATTCCCTCCAGAGCTCATCTGGATAAACATCTTTGCAGACAAAAAGAAAAGATGAGATTTAGAGGAAAGTATCGCAAATAAATGGTTTCAGTTAGTCTTGTGTAAATATCCTTTGTTTCCCCAATGCTGGGTCAATTCATCTGAAAACGGGCAAAACTATCAGACCTGACTGAGGCTGTGTTTGTGTGTATACAGCAGCCGTGCAGAATCCTTTTAGTGGCTGTTTTACATTATACTTGGACCAGTTTGTTTGTTTGTTTGTTTATTGTTTGCACGTTAATAGAACATTACAACAAGGAGCATATCACATAAAAGAAAAAAAATATACATAACAATCGATAATATATGATAAAAAATACAGTGATCCTGGAAGAGCTTATGGAGAACCTCACCATTAAATAAATAAGTCATTATTTTGATAAAACTTGTCTTCTTTGCAGTTTGCAGCCGCCTTGCTTTACTAGCACCACGTAGTCTTTGCCTCCAACTGTCATCACTTCCTGTGTGAGCTGATAGGCTTAATCAGCATCGTGTGAAATCATCATCTGACGGCGGTTTGAATGTGACACAGATGCGTGTTTATATTTAAAAATTACACGTGACAGCGTTGAGTGAAAGCCACTTGAGATCTTTTTGGGGGGGGGGA
Organism: Microchirus variegatus; assembly: GCF_963457635.1. Classification (NCBI taxonomy): domain Eukaryota; kingdom Metazoa; phylum Chordata; class Actinopteri; order Pleuronectiformes; family Soleidae; genus Microchirus; species Microchirus variegatus. Next base: position 1,786,669 of record NC_139818.1, on the reverse strand, counting down.
GTGATAACACTTTATATTTTTAGTCTCTCCAACACAGAAGGAATCTGAGTACAGTTCTGCTCTCTCTCACAATGGGCAATGATCATTTCCTGTTTGTGTATGGTTTCAAGCAATATTTAAAGGTGCATTATGTAATAAATCTAAATCAACTGGCCATAAAATCCTCCTAATATGTCACAGAGACTCAGGAATAATGTTCATATAACAAACTGAACTCACCAACAACAACAGTACAGACAAAGTATTTGCATTAAAAAAATATTTTGCAGACTGCAAATCGTGTTTATGTTTTGAAATCACGTTTTGGCGTCATGTGGCGCCACCTACCGCCGTCTACCAGTCATTGCAGTCAGTAGAGTCTCAGGTGCCAAGCAACCACGGGTTGCCAGTTACGTCAGAAATATTTTGTGGTGCGACAACAACTTGTTGCATGTTGTGTTGTCAAAGGTTAAGAAATGTTAGCGTTACATTTGCGTAGAATTTGCTGCTGATTCTGCTCTATGTGAAATAAAGACGTGCCCTTTTTCATCACTGTGTGTGGAATCTGAAATATGGTGATTTTGAGACACGGGGAAAGTCAATTCAGACAAAAGTTGTGCACACAGAGAGCTTCTTCTTCTGTGACTGAGAGGACCATGTGTGCTCTCCGTACCCCCCCCCCCCCACCACCACCTCACCACCTCACCACCACTCTGCCCATATGTGCATTAGAGTGGCAGCTGCAAACTCCCCCGCTTGCCACAGTGAAAGTAGGAGAGGGTTTTTTTGGCCACAGCTGTGAGCGACAGAGTAACAACAAGAAGGAGATGAAACAAAAGAGAATAAAGAGAAAGAGAATTATATTTTATTTTTTTGTGGAACAGACTGTTTTGTAAATTAAGTCACTGTATCAATCATGTGAACAAACCGAAGCGTTCAGAACCTGCAATTAGCCACAAATAAAGCTCTACAGTGTCCGTCCCATCTGCCTTCTCCAATTCCCTGGAGCGACAGCCTGTTCAACACATTAGTAACTCACTGACATGGAGAAGCCGGGCGGGCACACGTCGCACAGAGCCGGCCGACGCCAGCACAAGACGCATCCACCACCGATTAGAATATTACAAGACGATCAGGCCGACAGAGACACCTCATATTTCTCATGTAACCTTAGACTCACACACGGATACCAAGGGTGAATTCCAATTCCTATCTTAATCCTCAATCTCAAAAATGTTCTCCCTCTAGTCCAAGTGCTGTCCTGATTCTCAGAAAAATTAAGTTGAGGGTCAAGTTTAAGGGCTGTATCTCCCTCAATATTGAGATTTTCCGAGACCACCCTTGGGAGCAAGGGCTACCCAGAATGCATTGCGTGTTTTCACATAAGAAAGATGGCGTTGAAAGCAGCGAAACGAGTACGCTACAAATGAAGTATTTTCTTTGTTAATAGAGATATAAAAATGATCTTAGTTTAGGCCCATATTATGGCTTACTGACGTCATTGTTGCGTAACATTTATTTTTATTTTACGATCTTTTGTCAATAGTCGGCCGGTGTGGTTTACTTTTCAATAAGTCGTGGTGTGTGGTAACTGTCAGCTGAATATTTGTATGAGTATCATCTTATAACTAACTGACAACCTAATAACTTGACTGACAAACGGATCAGAATAAATAATCCTGACGTAAATGTGTTCTTCTTCTTCTTCTTTTTTGGAGTTGACAGACTGGACGCAGCTTTGGCGTTATTCTGCCCCCTACAGTCTGAAGACGTATCTACATTTAAGGGGTGTCCCATTTCTAAGTGACAAAATAACCCTCAACACTTGGTTTTGAGGCCAGTTAAGATTAAGGGTTGAGCTTGAGGGTTAAGATAGGAATTGGAATTGGCCCCAATCTGTCCAGCAACAGAAGGACCTACAGATTACAGCAGCAGAATATCTCATGCAAAGCATCTCATATTTAGAGTTCATGTCAAATCTTTGTCAAAAATGGAGATATCCGAGTTCCTGCACCGATAACACGAAACCTAAATGGAGCAAATCAGCCGTGTGTGTGTGTGCACTGAGTTGAGACTATGTATGAAACTTTAATGGACAAAATGTCCTTTAATTTGAGTTAATGTCTGTGAATGAACAGTGGCACGATCTGAGACGCAGACTCGGAAACACGGACTTATCTTTTCACTTAAATCTGGAAATGTAACATTAGTAAATTCACACGTGACATTAAAACGAATGAAGCATCTGCTCAACAACACTGGACATGGAATGGGAACTTTTCATAAATCCTACAAAACCAGGCTCATACTCCTGAGGACCTTTGCTCACGCGATCATCCGTGTGTCGCTCACTCCCTCTTTTAAACTTTCATGTTAATCCTTTGAATTATTCACACAGAGAATCCTCTGTATGTGTTAATGTGTAGACTATACTTTTAGATTATTGCCTCTTTAGAGCTTAAATAAGAACTTGAGAGGGTTTGTCAGTTTTGGTGAAGAACGTGTGTGTGTGTGTCGCGTGCGTGGGTGAACGTGTGGTCTTGATGGTTCTCAGAAAGCGACTGAGAGAGAGGAAGTCCATGCACATTTATATCCTGTTACACTCCTGATGTGTTACAGTTTATATCTAATGCATGACTTTACCAACAAGCCTTTAACGCAGCTTTAGGCCTGAAGGTGACAGAGTGTGTGTGTGAGATGACGCGTCCTTTAGAATCTTTCACATGTACCACGTGTGGTTTAGTGTGATTGGAACTCACTGTATTTTTATACATTACGTTAGAGATACTGCCTCACACCAGGAAAGTGTTGGTCTGTGCACAACAAAATTTTTTTCAGAAGCACAGGCGGGTGGAGATGTTCCCCGTGTGCTCTCTCAGAGGGCAACGAAGTGTTGTGATAATAACACAGCGATGAATATGGATGAGAGGCTTCAGTCGACAACGGCGCAGACGCTCAGATCTGACAACTCAGTTATGGTGAAACAGAGCAGAACAGCCAGGCTGGTCTATCTATCTATCTATCTATCTATCTATCTATCTATCTATCTATCTATCTATCTATCTATCTATCTATCTATCTATCTATCTATCTATCTATCTATCTATCTATCTATCTATCTATCTATCTATCTATCTATCTATCTATCTATCTTAACTAAAAGGGCAGACATTGGAAAGGGAACATCCAGACATCCTTGCTCAGAGATGTGCTCTGGTGTGGAGGTGGAATGGAGATGGCAGCTTCCCCCGAGGGCATGACTTGACTGGAGATGTTCGATGCTGTCAGGATCTGCTCGACGTAAGCGACGCTAGGTCAAGGTTAGCCTTACTGTGGCCGAGTTACCAGAGCTCACAAAACGATCTTCTCCAGCCTCCGTCCGAGTGGCAGCTGAGTGTTTAACAGGATCTTAAAAGCTGAGCCATCACAATCTCCAAAATGCAACATTCACTCACATCTCTGTGGAGAGACGCCACGGCCGTCTGATTTATGTGGGCTGAGCTTGCTTAAAGATTCCCTTTCACTTGTCACGTTTGCATCCCTCTCTTTTCCGTTTTACAGTGCATAAAAACAGCAGGTGTTCAAGTTTGAAAGGGAATGGTTAAACGTGACGATATATGGACAGAATAGAGGTCAAATCACACGAGAAGCCCAGCTGTCAAAAACCTATGATTAATATTTCTTATAATTGTCCCCTTGCATATTTATGTCCATCGGCTCGTGCTGATCCAGTGAAAATAGATGTCAAACATTGCCTTTCAAGTTTTTAGAGGGGAAAATATGTAGAAACTATACGGAGTCAGTAAACTATTCAGTAACATCGCTGGTGTTGCTCTGCTAGGTTCATGCAACAATAATCTCTTATTTTTGGATAATATTTACATTTCTGTATGGCTGTATTGCGTGGGCCAGTCATGCCAACAATACTTCTGCTTCACTTTCAGAAAAAACGAATGCAAACATAACGCTGCACAACGCTGAAGGTCAAAATGACCGACTCTCCAAGAACAATCACCGTGACAGCGAGACGCCGCCCAGTATCTGTGCCGGTCTGTGTCACAGGACGTCGTGGCCACATGAGTTAAATTACACAAATTGCAATGCTCAGCATAGTTTCAATGAACAGAGACGTGTTCTGACACAAAGCCAGAGCTGTGTGTGTTTGTGCTGCCTTCAGCACGCCGTCACAGTGCTAATTAAACACTCCCACTGGAGCACAATAATGCATGTTTCATTCAGACGTAAAACAGTCAAAAACAAAGGATGAATATTACACAAAGTGCCAGAGCACCAAGCGCCATGTCACTGACACAGTTTATGTACACGGAATTCTTGAATTGTTGCAGAATCAGGTACAAAAATGAGAAAAAATGAGTAATGATTTACAGCATTTGTGGAAAAAACAGACACATGCATTGCAAATGGTTCCTCCCGACCTCCCCCAGGTTGTGTTTTCTTTTCATTGTCGAATCATTACTCATCAGACAAAGAGAGAGAGAGAGTAGCGTCAGTAGAGAAGTCTGGTTGAGAAGAATTAAGTTAGTCTGTCTCTCTGTGAGAACCACAACTCAAAATATAAGACAATTCTCTGGGATGTCGGTTATTGCCCAAGAAGGAAATGATTATATTTTGATGGTGATGCAGACATTGATCCAGAATCAGATTAGTTTTGTTTTTTGATGATTGTGCTCCTCTGGTTTTAAATGTGGTATCATATTGATCTTCTCTTCTGTAAAAAACTACTCCTCTACTTGCTGTACTCAAAATTCTCAGTCATTGCTCCTGTTTTTCTATACTTTGACAATTCAAATTTACTTATATATATATACATATTAATATAGGTTTTTGTTTGACCCTCATTCATACTTTTAACTTTTAATTTTCTTCATGTCACTTTGTTGACATGGGTTAGGGTTATCTGTATCTGTGTGATCTGTACTGCTTATTTACTGAGTTAAGATCAGGGGTTTCAAACTCGCGGCCCTACACTTATTTAAAATGATTAAATTCAACATTTTATTATGTATACGCCTATCTGGTGTGTTTTAATTACAATTGTATACATGTATACATGTATATTTGTATTTTTGTATACATGTTTTATTTCTGTCTGTATCTATCAAAACACACACTTTTACTTTGAAATGGTGTGTGATGTCGTCCTAAATATTTGTAATTGCAACATCATGATGGATTATCAAGATATAATTTTAATTTTGAATCAATGAAGTGTTCATTTTTTACGGAGCTCCCGAAGTGACATGAGAAAAAAAAAGACGAACAAAAAACAAAAATTAATTTTAAGTTTCCAAAAAATATGAAAAAAAAATAAAAATGTAATTTGTTTTTCTTTTTTTTTTTGAAACTCGAGATCTCAACTTTCCAAAAATTTCACATTTTTCTTTTTTCACATTCTTTGTGAAATTTTTTTTTGATTTTTTTTTTTTTTCGAATTTCTTTTTTTCATATTTTTTGGGAAACTCGAGATCTCGACTTTGAAACTCGAGATTTCACTTTTTTTTTCTCATGTCACTTCAGGGGCTCCGTAATTTTTCCCTAATCGTTGGGCTTTCCACTTCAACTGACCAGACTAGAAGTTCACTGGACCCCAGGCCATTTTGAGTTTGAGGTGTTGTGCAGTTGTAGCCCATCGATCATCTCAGGCTTGTTGAAAAATGAGGAAAGTAAAAGTTGGTATTGAAGTGTATACTGTCTGTCTGTGTCTTGGTGGAGATTGAAGATGTCATGGATTGAATTGACGCTGAGTTGCTCTGTGTTCACTTGGCTGCGTCTGCTCTGTATGAGCGGAGAGAGCAGTGGGAGAGGGAGGGGAGACCGAGCAGCGCAGCAGCGGGCAAACCAACCACCACCACCAGGCTCACAAACCCAGGAAAATACGCGAACTTAGCTGCTATACGCATTTTTTTTTAACTTAGCTTTAAGACATGCTTTTTTATAGACAAATATAACGCTGCGAGGGTCCGGGCAACGAAGCTGTGTTGTTTTGGGAGCCCACGCGAGACGACTGGAAACTCAGGAGGAAAGAAAACAACAACAGTGGGAAAAGGACGAGGATTACACACACACACACACACACAACCGTGACAATAAAACAACACTCCCCGACAAGTGGTCTCTGTGGTGCGGAGGCTGAGATCCGGAGGACACAAGGAAAACTATTTGTATGTTTGTTGATTCGTATTTTTGTTCCGGACGTTTTTATTGTTCGTTTCCAAAGTGCGTTTCTGTGTGAACTTTAAACTCAGGAAACAATGAAGACATAGCGAGCAAGAACTCATCAAGTGTTTCGACGCTGCTAGCCATCCCGCTAGCATTAGCATTAGCGTGGCTATCTCGCAAGCGAGCGAATGCGAGGCAAAGCTAACGCCCGCTAGTGCAGCTAAGTAAGCTAAGTTAGCTTCTCGGCTAACGTTAGCTGGGCTAGCTAAACGCGTTTTTGTGGAAAAAAACTTTTAGTGTTGTTTTCCTGGAGCCCAAACACTGAAGGAGTGTTGTAAGGACAGAGGGGAAGGGCAGGACCCCTTCTGGACTTTTTCCCCTCTACGCATTTCCCCAATATGATGGCAGCGGAGGTCAGCAGTGAGGATACGGGCTCGGTCACGACAGGGACAGGGGTGGCAGGCGTAGGAGGCCCGGAGACGGCCCCTTTCCCCTACTATCCCAAGTCGAGCATAGTGCGTGTCACTGATTTGGGGCAAGGACCTGCAGCGAACCTCCGCCAACCTCAGAACACATCACCGGACTCACTACCGGATATGAGCATGGTCTATCCCGTGGCCGGTGGGGATGTGACCGGGCCAGTGTTGACCACACCAGGGAGTGGCGGACCAGGAGGTGGACATTCGGGTTTCCAGGGAACAAGCTCAGGCACCGTGGGCGGCAATTGCTGCTCTCCCATTTCGGAGGCTCCAGCTAGCCGGATTTCACCCACATCAACCGGCCAGGATGGGCCCACTGTCTTCCCACCTCTGCCACCTCCTCCTCCCCCTCCTCCAGGCAGCGGCGGCGGCGGCACTCTGGATGAAAGCGACATGCAGGATGGACCGGAATACGAGGAAGAAGAGGTGGTGTTTCCCCTCTCTGCACCTCCCACCAACCAGTAAGTATTCTACCAGTAATAACTGCGTCCTCTCCATTTGGCATTTAGAAATCACACTTTTTCCCAAGCATCCTGTGTTTTCTGCAGGGTTTCCTTTCTTCCTGCTGCCATGATGCATGTGATACCTGACTTGTGTCGATTGGTGCAGATCTCATTTGTAACGTGAGCTGGCACGCGCTGATATCTTCAGTCATGATCTACATTTATAGCCTACAATCACTGCTCCATGTCCTGGGGACTTTTATAACCTCATAACTAAACAGTGCATTGCATATCTATTTGACATGTATAAACTTATTACACTTAACAAAGTGCCTTTTAGTCATACAGTGAGTTTCTAATGAACCTATTACTTCAAAAATATTACGAATTATAGCATTAGAAAGTATATGAATAGATTAACTGATCAACTAAAACAGAAGGAATATGTATAACAACTCCATTGGTTTGTCTGAAAGGAGTGGGAAGTATTAATACTTTACATGTCAATGATTATGTTGTAAATCCCATCAACATTTAGGTGGCATTGTTTTTGTTTACTTAGTGTATTATATTGTGTGTCATTTTCATAATACCGTTGCTACTGTGATGCTTCATCACACAAAAATACAAGTTTCCTCAAATGCACTTGAAGGCAAGCTTTCAGTTCTTATTTTCAATGTTTCTTCAGCCATTTCTTTGCATCAGAGCAAATGTTTAAATTCCAAACTGATAGATGGTACTGACACGAGATAAATATAATTTAATGCAAGACTTTTGCACAAGACGTCTTCAGATATGCTCAAAAGCTCTGCCTTCAAAAACTGCCTGCACACACTAATTGCAAATAAAAAAAACAAATGCATAATTTATGAGAGCATAAAACCTAAACATCTCACATCAGACGGACACAGGAGAATTAAATAATAATGTTTAGTGCTGGGTGGTATACCAGTTCATACAGTAAACTGCTATTTACTTATTTTTTAATTATATGAATATCATTTTTTTTGCACGAGCCCTACCCCTCAGCTCCTTGGTTGCTCGGAGCATTTATCCCACCAATCTGCTCCAGGTTTTTTAAGTTGAAGAATCCACTTCTGAAACTTTTTGTAGGTGCTTCTTGGTTCTTGTTTTCAGTCATACTCTAAACTGTTGCAGCCACTTGTAATCGAAATACTACAGATAATACTGATTTTTATAGATCCTTCAGCAAAGACACCTTTGCATTTTGTAATCTACAGTGTGATTTATCAGTTCTTTTACAGTGGGCTCTTTACAGCCCACTGAATAACCTGTTCTTATGTCGGTGCAATAGACGTGTCACTATTTGAAGTGAAAGATTGTGCTCTTTCATGCAACATGAGGAACAGATAGAGGCATAAATAAAACGCTCTTATGAGCGTTTGTTGTTTGTTTGTTTAAATAAACCTGAATGAGAATATTAGTAAATTAATAGAAGCTAGGTTAATGCATCCTAACCAATGCATTTTCATAACCGATTCTGTAATTATAGATATGCATGTGAATTTATGAGGTATTCACACATGCACATGTCAAATCCTGTGCGAGCGCGCTTGTGTTGTAATAACCCAAATACAGGCCTCCCATTTGTTACAGTCTCATTAGAGAACTGCTGAGCTTTGTCATTTCTGGCCCTCATACTGTGAAATATGGAAGTGACTGGGCTTGGAGTGTGGATTCAGCTCTTATTTTAGGAGCCACCCTACATCTCCCTGTCAGATAACACAGGAAGTGGAAGGCCGGCGTTTCACCAGTTTTGCCTGTACTGGCAAAGAGCAGCCGAAGACCAGGCGACAGGATAAAAGAACATTTTATAATGATATAGTTTGATATGAAGATCTCAAATGTCTTGTTTTGTCCACAAACCAAAATGATTCAGTTTGAATAATTTCTTTGTTATATGGAACAAAGAACATTTTCTACTACTCAAGTTGCTTTTGGATGTTGTTAATATTGTGGCAGTGGTGACAAATAGAGTAAAGATTGGGCCCTGTTTAAGGTAAAAAATAGTGTTTCCTAAGGACACCACCACCTCCACACCTACCATATTCCCTTGTTAGCAGACATTTAATAAGAGAAAGGTTTAGAAGTGAAAAAACCTGGTCGATCATCAGCTTGATGAGATAAACACTTCTTGCTCCCACTGTCCCTGTGCTGCTGTTTATGCACAAATATATCCTTACTCAGGTCTGACGGAGCTGGTTTTGAGATCAAGGAAGCAGTGTACAAATCATGTTACTTATTTTCTGTTCACAAAGGCCAAATAGAAGCAGAATAGAATAAAAACAAAACACCAGAAGTACTGTAGGCTTGCAAAGTGTTTGTCATTATATTGTTGTGTTTTTGATTATTCTATATTTTATACAAACTTTAAGCAGTGCAGAGCATAAATGTTTTAAACAATTCATATGTAAGTTTTAATCCTTGCATTAGATTATAGTATTTGATATTTGGCATGGTATCTCATGCGTTAATGCTCCATCTTGTTTAAAATCTATAAAATATTGAACCCAAACACGACAAATAAAATTGAATGGGACGAAAAATCACGAGTATATACCGTACATCATCCTGCCCTACTGAAACGATAATCATTTATTCTTTATCTGAGAAATGTCCCTGGCAAACATCTGGCTAAAAATAGCCAAATGCTCCATATTGTATGTGTGTGTTTATTGTAAGAACACCTGCTACATTAGCTGTATGAGCAAGGCCAGACACAAGTTCTCTACTCGGGACTCAGCTGAGCCTTTATTCATCTTCTTGTCTGGAGGACAGCGATGACTCTTGAACAGGAACGTAATAAGTTACTGCCTTTTCTGATGACCCAGTTTAAACAACTGTACGTCACTCTAGATTCACTGTGACACACTCTGATTTTATGTCAAAAATAATGACGCTGTCTGTCGCACAGGTATTGCGGAATCTGATATATTGTGTTTAATGCAAAATAAATTGACGTAGCTAAACAATTTGGCCTGCAGGCAATAAAGTAGTAAACCTCATGGCCTGCAGTGTTTGGCACAAAACTGACTCCTCTTGTGTCACAATATTTATCCCGACATCCAGCTGCATACACTGTGTGTAATACAAGACATTAATTAAAAAATTTTTTTTGCCTGCATTTGCCACTGGCTGTTTTGTCTTGACAACAATAAGTATTAAATTCACAGCTGAAGGCCACATTATAATTCTCCGACTGCGTAACCACGGAGACCACTCGAGCCTTCATACTTCTGCGTCGTGGACGGATACGCACTGCAATTTCCCGCCCGATCAGTAGGGGTCGCTGCGCAAGGTTGTTGTGCTTTTGGCTACAGTGAGCAATGGTGTCCGAGAGAGTAAGAGAGAGAAAGACTGTTGTCGTTGAAGCAGTGGCTGTTTCTCACTTTTCTGTGTCATGGAACGCAGTTTTAAGATAATTTGAGGCAATTGGCCATTTAGAGTCTAAACGTGTGGTTTGTGTATTAAGATATGACGTATTTATAGTTTGGCAGCGACGTTGTCAGCGGTGATAAGCTCCACCTCTGTGGACGCTCGGTGCACACTGTGTAACCTACGCAGAGCACTTTACGCAGGAGTATAAATTGGGCTTGAATCTCACCCTGCCCTCTCAGTTGTGAAGCTGTGTGCTTTCTGTAATCGGGCTCCACAATCTTATATTCTTTTTAAGTTATGTCAGCAGCCTGCAAAGTGTAAATTGGACGAGTGGTGGTGGAAAACTTCCGTACTATTGAAAGTGGTCTCTGCGAGTGTTGCACACTGATGGTAAAAGCTGAACTCTGCATGTCAGCAGAGTGCAGCAGAGCGAAAATGTCTCGGAGAGCGAGGGATAAACAGCATTTGCATTCGTTCGCACCTCTGCACACGAGGGTGCCGTTCACAAACAATGCAGACGCGTGATAAGAAATGTTCACTTGTGGTAGCTCCGTGAAGAGAAGAGGGCAAAGATTGCTTATAGTGTTCCTGTAGAAGACTCTGGCCCAGTGTTGGAGATTAAACAAACAGCATGTTGGGAAATGAGAAGTTGATTTCGAGTTTCCACGAAGATTAGCGAGGATTTCAGGTCGTAAAGCGTTTCCCTGCAGAGGTGGCGTCAGGAGGAATGGGAAAGGGGCTGAAGAAAACTTGGATTTAAAAAAAAAAAAAAAAAGTCAGCGGCTATGTAAATGAGTTTACCAGATTTAGCAGTCGCCTGTGGAAACATCTCTGTAAGTGTCAACTCGACACCCACGCTAACGCTAACATATCGTGTACAGTAATTGAGACAATGAAGTTCTTAAATGGCATGGGGATGATTTTCACATAGTTTATCTCGGTTATTCTCTGGTCTCGGCCAAAATGTTACAACACTTTTATGAGACAGGAACATTTAATTAGTTGTAAATGAATGAATTAATCCTCTTTTGAGAATACCAAAGGATTCCATGGTGGAAGTAGACGCTTTATTATTATACGTTGGCTATGTTTATTCACCTGTTACTAGGTGAATAAAAATGCCATTGTTAAGTTAAGGGAGCCAACAAAAACAGATCTATTGTTTCCTAGTAACTGAAGTTTTTATATTTATTTTGTATCACTGTTATGTTTTCAAATTAATTTAATCTATTTAAGGAATCGGTTGATGTAATTTCTTTGCCAAGCCTTTTAAAATGCACGTCTTTATATTATAGAAATGTACTAACTTGCAAACAGAACTATGATTTTTGAGTACAAATACTCACACCTTATTTTTTCTACCTGTGAAGGTAGAATGTCTTTATTCTTTCACTGGTTATTTATTATACAGATTACATTTACTCAGGTATATGAACATGGTATTTACATTGACTTGTTTTATTGCTGCCCAACCCCATCAACGTCAGTTTACTACACACACTGAATGAAACACCAATCCCACTTTGATTGGTGTAATAACTGTGCTGTGCATTGATAAGGGAAAGTCTATGGTTTCCATGCATTTTCAATGCGTTATGCAATGTCCTGTCATGCCCTTCCAATACCCACACTGCCCTTTTCTCTCCTACATCCTGTTTTCAAGACTTCTGAGCCACTCACTAACAGGATCCTCAGAAGCATTTCAGTTGTGTTTGACAATACCCAGGATTTTTTTTTGACGTGAATGACTTGTCACAGGTCAGAGACTTTGCATTGAACAGTGTCAGGTTAGGCTTAGGTATTACTGCACTAAGGAAATTACTTCCTGTACTGAAAGTATAACAAAAGGTGTTTTAACGGTGATGTTACTGCATTGACATTTATAAAAACCGTAACTGGCCGCTCCCGCGTGCAGCAATCAGAAACTCAGGAGGGATATTTTATGAGTACGTGACAGTGAAGCCTATCATCGCTGATGTAATGATGTTATTTCAGGGAAGCTGATTCACAGCAGGAAGGTCGATGTCGACTTTGGTCCCCGTGTGCCTGGTTGGGCATTGAAATGATGATGGTTGGTTAGTATTCGGGCTGAATCTCAAAGCTGAAGATGCATGGATGCACCTTCCCCCCCGTCTCTCCATCTATTTGGGTTAGGTTTGCCCCGGCATGCGTGCTGTCGCTCTGAGGGTAACAAGCTGTGGCAGTGTGTAAAGAAAAACAAAACCCATCCATGGCTGCTGTGTCCTCTACAACTCTACAAAACAATCTTCTTTCTGTTGGGGAAAATGTGATCGTTCAGGGGTCATAATTTGCATCGTATTTGTTTGGTCAGTTTGTTATTGTATAAAGGCCACATTATACTTCTCTGACTGTGTAATGCGTTATCCGACTGCGTAACCACGGAGACCCATCAAGTTTTCATACTTCTGCGTCGCAGTGACGGATACGCGCTGCAATTTCCTGATCAGTAGGGGTTTCTGCGCAAGGTTGTTGTGCTTTTGGCTACAGTGATCAATGGCGTCTGAGAGAGAGAAAGACTGTTGTTATTGAAACCGTGGCAGTTTCTCACTTTTCTGTGTCACGGAACGCAGTTTTAGGATAATTTGAGGCAAGAAATTGGCCATTTAGAGTCTAAACGTGTGCTGTGTGTGTTAAGATATGACGTATTTATAGTTTGGCAGCGACGTTGTCGGCGGTGATCAGCTCCGCCTCTGTGGACGCTCGGTGCGCACTGTGAGCCGGCACAGAGCAGCGTTAGCTCGGCCTGTCCTGAGGACCAATCGCAGCCCTTGCCATCTCCGTTGTCCCTTGACGGAGTGATGGACACTTAAAAAAATATTTTGTGCAGTCGGAGACGACGCAGAGCACTTTACGCAGGAGTATAAATTGGGCTTTAGCCACAGTTTACATTGAAGTCTGAGGTGTTGAAACCAGTTGGAAACTTTCAGGGTGAAGCCAGGTGTATATGAGCTCTTTAAGGTCACAGGGGTTTGTGGCTTGTTTGCACTAATGTATGTCTGTATGCGAGTGTGCAGGGAGTTATGCCCATGTGTGTGCACAGATGCCACTCCCCTTCCTACCCTTGCTGGCCCACTGCTTCAAACACCAATAGGCAGAATGCTCACGATGCGTAGCTTCATGAGAGGGAGAGAGAGAGAGCACAGAGTAAGAGAAGAATTAAGTCAGAAGACGATGAAGTGGGATAAAGACTGCAGGGCTACAGTCTGTCTGTGTCTCTGAAAATGGACAGGATAACAGAATGGGACGCCGTCATCCAGTTTTCCTCAAATTAGTTGGCACAACTTGATGTATGTGGGGGTAGCGTCTTACCTAGCGGATGTTCCTCATTAATCCCAGTGAGGGGAGATGACTTTATCGGGGCGGCTGCGGGGTCACATCACCACCACCACCATCATCATCATCATGCCTTGTATGGATTCAGAGCTGCTGCTGCTTCTGCTGTGCTTTCCACATCGGAGCTCACAGATTTTCTCTGGCCAGCAGCTGTGTCAGTGGAGTGGGTGTACCTTGTGAGACCACGGGACACAGCGCGGGGAGATGCAGCACAGAGCGAACTCGGCGTAAGTGGGTCATGAAATCACCCTGCAACTTTTGTGTTGTTTTCTCTTTTTAATGGGCTAGCAAAAAAAAATCTGGCTATTCGTTTTTAGTTTGGAGTCAGATGTCAAAAATATTGTTTCCCTTAATAATAATTAATTGAAAAATTTAGCATACACGTGGGAATTAGCGAAGGTCATCATCCAGTTGCAGTTGCATGGTTACATGTGATGACAAAAAACCTATTTATTGTACTTTAAATTGAAGCGTGTACTCGGTAACCCCCTGGAGAAAGTTGGCAGCTCGACTACAGCAATGCAATATTTCATTTCTCTTTTATACTGATGAGAGCTGACGGTACAGTTGTAGAGATGTACGAGTTCAGCAACATCCATCAACAAAGAGAGACATGCTGGAGAAAGAGAACTCACAACTGACAACTAATACAAATAATACATTTTCTGCTTACCTCATTTTTTTTATTGAAGATGTTAATTGTATTACTGGCTTCTTATAATTTATATAGATTATGTGCAGTGGTCCGTTAACCGAGGCTTAATAAATGGTTACATCCTGCCAAACCCAGTCTGGGTTTCATTACTTAAAAAAAAAAGTTATATTTAAATGATTCAGGTCAATGGGGTTTATGGTGTCCTCATTTTGGTAACTGTAGCTTATTTACTGTGTGTATATGTTATATATATATATGTGTGTATATATATATATATATGCGTGTATATAAATATGCATTTGTGCTGTGCCCCGTTTTGAGAGGCTCTATTAATTAAATTTTCTTACAGCTGTAGCTCAGTAAGAGCCCTGAGTAAGCAAAACGACCAGAACACTCAATTTTACAGTTGACGTGATTGTATGTAATGTATTATTTTGCAGGGACAGCTCAATTAAGTAGTTTAGAAAATTATATTAGAAAAATAAGATCTCTTTTACAAGTGATGTCCCAGTGTCCTATTCAATTTAGATAATCAACCTCAAGCCCTGACGCCCTTGATTAATATATACTGTATGTAATGTATGTGTCATACATTAATTTAAACAATTTGACTGAACTGATAAAGCTCTCAGGGACGTTGGGACAGTGAAACTGTGAGTGACTCATCGCACACTTTGATGTGGTGCTGTCACAAAGCCTGGACGCACAGTGTGAGGCACATCTACGTGCAGTGGTTGTACGTCATGCTTTTTTCGTTTCTGCACACAGGTTAGCTGCTCTCTTAGGAAACGGAAGTCTCTCTCACCTTCATTTCTATGTCTGTCACATACGTCACAAACACAACAAGTCCCACGCCGTGTTTCCTGAATTATTTTAGGACCGATGACCGGCACAGAGGAGTATTTAGAGTTTTTAAACATATGTTGTTTATGATTTTGAAACGCGAGCATGCAAAACAGCATAAACTCCACAGCACACGCAGGCTTCCTTTGTGAATAATATGCAGAAGATCATAGACGCAGCCATCGTGCACTGTGTGGTCCTGATCTTAGAGGTAGTTGTGACCTGGTTCGTCTTGATTGTGAGAGAGAAATGCTTTATCCTGAGTTCAGTGTCAGTGGAGCAGAGAGAACCACGACGTCACTGTTCATGTACTGACATGATGAGACATTCCTCCAGCTAATAGTAGAACTGTGTCCCGTCACTGAGCTCATGGTTTAAGCTTTTCTGGGTGGTTTTATCCAATCAAACCCCATATTATTATTGGCAACAAAATACAAATACAAATATTTTAAACTTTTGATTTAGATCTAAAATAGAAACCTTTACATGGACTTTAAACGCTGTTTCATTAGTACTTAGCTTTGTTCTCTCCCTGTATGTTTGACGGTTGTTTTTGTATTCTGTATTTATGTACATATTAAGTATTATTATTTAACCAAATTGAGTCACTGTGGAACAAATACTCGTGGCAATTAACAGCTACCTTAACCTGAAAAAACAATAAAGTAGCCTTTTCAGCTTGTAATCCGGTTGAAAAGATTTCAGTGCCCTGTAGAAACAATACTTTTTTTTGCAGCATATGCACCTGCTTGACTCAATTAATGGCAAAACACGGTCTTCATTTTACCTGGTGTGTAATTGAGGCACAGAGGAAGAGCAGTGGTTATTTAGTGTTGCACTTTGTTAGCTTAATGTCTCCAAACAGTAAAATATCACCACACTACCCTTTAACAAGTTTTAAATAATTGGAGGAGCCACATAATTCACAATAATAAATGAATTTGAATTTGAGGCTTCACATCCTTCCAGAATAAGACAGAAGTGCTGGTAAGATGAACTTGTCAACTTCCAGGGGAATTAACGGTTTGGTGATATTACACAAGTTCCTATTGGTGCACCCTAAACAACACATGGTAGGTGTTTTATGTGATGTATAAGCTTTTATTTGTTCCTCAATTTGCAAGCTCATTGTGTGCAACAGGTTGTGTGGTTAGTTCACTCTTATTTTCTGTATTATGTCTGGTGATGGAATTAGCCTCAAAAACTCATCAGGACAGCAGGCTTTGTTGGTTGAGTGAGTGCAACTTTAGCACCTATAAGAAGTGGCTGAGGGTGGGATATGATACAAAAATCATCAATAATCCAATCCTTCCAATGTTAAAAGTATTGCTTTTAACATAACCATTGCTCTCTGTATGGCTAATACTATTTTAATTATATTTCAAAGATTCATAGATGGTTCAGAATTAGCTAAAATTTGTATCCCATCAAACGTGGTTTGCAGAGAATTGCACTCTCTGAAACTCCTCTCTCAACAGTCCTCTCTTGTCCTTTATGTTTCTATGATTCCCCTTCATTTTTACTTCCTCTGTCTCTTAAGTACTGCTTGGCTCCACTCGTCCGTTGCTCCTTTTCAATTCTCCTATCACCCAAATCCCCTGCACGGACACTTGAGAGCTCCCTCTCAGCGTTTGCCAATGTTGTCTGTGATTAGAGTCCTGATCGTGTTTTCTTTACAAATACAAACCTGTACTCTCTTAAACCAGATGGTAGCCCTTAAGGTCTCCTGTGTAAAAAAAAAAAAAGGCTCCTGCGGGGCCTCATTCATCTGCTGGATGTTTTTTCCAGTCGCTGCCCTCTCTTCCGAGAGGCACCACTGGCCTAAATTTGGAAAAGCGTGTTAATTTTTTACCCCAGCTCGCACGGCGATGTCAAATTCAGTCTCACCTGCTGAAATTTTAACCAGTGTTTCTCCTTAAGGCTTGTGTTTAAATCAGAGAGAAGTGAGACTTTAATAGGTCACTGAGAAGTAAAAAATAAAAGCTTTTGGATTAGACTTTTATGTGCCTTCCTGTGGCTGTTTATTTTAGAACATGTGACCTGCTCCTTCTGTCTGGGTTGTACTCTGCATGACGTTAGGCAGTAGAATTCAATGAAGGTATTAAAGGTTTAATTTGTTTTTAATCAATCAAGGTATTAATAATCATCATATATTTCATTAGATGCATGTACTTGCAAGTCATTTACTTAACCGAGTCAAAGACCTGGCATCTGGGGAGTGGATGCACGGTTTAATTGAAGTCTTTTGTGTATTATTATTATTATTATTGTGACTGTGGCTTAAACACAAAACCCAACCTCCTTCCTCTCCATCCATCTCAGGTGGTACCATGGCAAGCTAGACCGAACCATTGCTGAGGAGCGGCTGCGTCAGGCCCGGACCCCTGGCAGCTACCTCATCAGGGAGAGCGACCGCCGGCCCGGTTCCTTTGTCCTGTCTTTCCTCAGCATGACCAACGTGGTCAACCACTTCAGGTGAGACGCAGAACGTGCATCATGCATCCTAAAAAAATAGTTTCTTGATCCTCACAATGCTGAAACATGTGTTTTCATCCATTCGTGTTTTGCTAACCTAGCTCTCTGTGAATGAATAGTCAGAGTAGTTTGTGGCACGACTCTTTCATGTTTGTATTTTATAAACTCACGTGAGGCACTGAAATTGAATGTAACGCATCGTTTCACAATGAGGAGACGGCATGCTCCTGCCATCCTCAATTACAAGATAAAAATAGGGGGAATACAGAAGTTATTCATTACCTGACAACCAACAGGACACACACACACACGACATGAGCACATTCTGAATGATTTGTCATGCTATTGCAGACAATTTTGTCCAATGCGTGTCACTGTTTTTATAGTGCATTAAACTCTTAGACCCTTGACTCTGCATTTGTGTGCAAGGTTGCACGGTCCTTAGCGTTTATACCATGTGTGGAGGTGAACTTGAAGTATAACAAAGATGGCAGTACACTTGTCTAGCAGCAATACTATAGAGCAGGGGTTCTCAAAGTTTTGATACCTGAGGGCCAATTTAGGAACCCAACATTGGACTGAGGGCCGCCAAAGGAAAAAAAACAGAAAGAAATCCCATTTGTAATAATTTTAATGACCAGATTGCAGTTCTACAGTTTAGCGTTAAGTAATACGTGTTAATATAATGTAATTTAAGCGTTAATATAATAACGCTTTAGAATGTACTGGGTAATTACCCAGTATTTTGGCCATTGTTCTTACCTTATAATTCCAGGTTAATACCAAGTAACACATTTCTGTTACAATATATTTACTGGGTAAATAGCTAGTAATTGGGGGCTGTAGCTACCTGCTTATTACCAGCTTATAACCCATTAATACACTAAAATTCACCATATAGAACCCAGGTAAATACCCAGTATTTTTGTTTACACTTATTGGTCTGTATCCAGTAATGTCCAATAAACATTTAATAAGCTTAGTAGCTCCTGGATTAAAACTATCAACTGTAATTCATTGCGGGCCGTCAGAAATGTTTCTGCGGGCCACCATTGGCCCGCGGGCCGCACTTTGAGAACCAATGATATAGAGTAATTTATATATTTGCACTCATATTACAAGACAAATAAAGCATACAAGTCATCTCCAAGTCGTCCCATCCTCCATAGATGCTGTGCCTTTTGTTGCATTTATTGCACACCGTTAGATTTGTTGTTTTTATCAATGCTATAATAACCATACAGTATAAGTATTTCTCAAAACTTTAACTGGAACATATCCAGAAATGTGGGAATGTGTATGCAGTTTTATAATAACACAACTCACTAAAAAACAGCTAGTATAGGTTCAAGTGTCAACTATTTGTGTGATCCGCCCTTATATACTCGAACAATCGCGCAACCCTGGCTCTCACAACGAGGCCGGGGTTATTCCAGACATGCTCGGCCATTACACACACACGTCAAACTCACTGACAGTTTGGCAATATGTAAGACCAGCTTTCACTCACATCATTCCGCTCCAAATGCCAATGATCACAGAATTTGACAGACATAAAAACAAGAAATCTGCTGCTGCGGCTGCAAGTGATCGACCTGCTGCGAGTCCTGATTATACAGGTTTGTGTTCAGGGAAAAACGCTGACGTTTTCTCCAGGAATTAATTTTTCCTCTTTAAGTAACAATGACATCATCTGGCTCAGTCACAGCGGATTAATGCATGTCCACGAGGACACTGATGCTGGAAGGGGGTGGGGGTCGTGAGTGAATTATGCACATAGGGTTAATTGCACAACATATGCACTACAAAACGCTGATGTCCTTAGATCATATTTACAGCAAACGAGTGACAGTACAGTACACTGTGTATGTTGTAAGCTCTCAGTCAGAGCTTTGGATTAGTAGCTTGACAATGGGACAGTGCTTTCACATGTGATTATTGACTGTTGTAGTTAATCTGGTTCACACATTAAAAGCATCATCCGTGGTGTAGATATTTCTGTGAGCTCTGTTTCATCTGCAGTGTTGAGACATTGATGAAAAAAGAACGTTGACGCAGTGTCGTGCTGACAAAGGAACAAGTGTCGAACAGTGTGCTGTTGTTGTTTAACCTGTATGTTAAAAATAACCGCGATGTTTTCTTTCTTAACAGGATCATCGCCATGTGTGGGGACTATTACATCGGAGGCCGGCGGTTCTCTTCTCTATCAGACCTAATTGGTTACTACAGTTATGTGTCTTGCCTGCTAAAAGGAGAGAAATTGCTATCCCCTGTGGCGCCCCCAGAGGTGAGACTTGACTTAATGGGAATGTACATTACATGGAATCATTTAAATTTGAAAAAGTTTTCCCCTACTTCTTCCTCTCCTTGGGGCTTTTCCCTCAGGGGTCAGCACTGCAGATCATCTGCCTCCACCTGGTTCTCTCCCTTGTGTTGCATGTCCTCCTTCACAGCATTCATGAAGTTTTCCCCTACAATTTCAGATTACTGTAAACTCTAACTATTTCTGGATTGACATGAACTACCTTTCGCCCCCTTATTATGTGCTTCATTGTTTTTGATTGTTGATCAGCCATGAGGTGATCATAATTAAACCTAATATTCTCAAGTATTGTTCAGTAAAAGTAAAATCTATAGTGTGTTTTTAACATTAAGGAATTCCTACATCGCTTAAAATATCCCTTTAACATCATTGCAGTGTCAGAAACACGGATTAATGATGAAAAAGGCACAGTTTTTTGCCTGGGGGGGTACAAGCTTGTCTGTGTTAACAGGAGAAGCAAAGGTGGTGGAGGAGTGGCCCTGTTCATCGACAACAACATCGAATTTGACATTGTGCAAAATTTATCCGAAGCCGTTGAACACTTATTGGAATGTGTGACAATTTAAATTTGTGTGCCAAAAGGTAAAAATGTTGTGGTAAGCTGTGTTTACTGAGCACCAGACTCAAAAATAGAAGATTTCAGTGAATATATGGGAAAAAAGTTCTCAGAACTTAGCCAGAAGAGGGTGTTTATCTGTGGTGATGTAAATATTGACCTACTCAACCCAAAACAGAATATGATGATTGATGACTTCACTAATACCTTGTATGTGATGGGGTTTTAACCTCTCATTACGAGGCCGAGCAGGATTACGACACACAGTGCTACCTTAATCGATAATATTTTCACTAATATCATAGAGAATAACATAACAAAGGGAATTCTGGTCAATGGTTAAGGCTATATTTACATTGATTTTTGTTTTCCACAGCCTGTTGAAGACAGGAGGAGAGTCAGGGCCATACTTCCATACACCAAAGTGCCAGATACTGATGAGATCAGGTGAGTTTCTGTGTTTCTTGTACACCGTTTTCTTATCTGACCATAAATCTCATTTGACTCTGGCTTGGTCGCAGGCCTGCTCTTCTCCTCACATTAGCCTTTAAAGAACCTCATCTGATTTGTCAATAAAAACTGGTCTTGCCTCTGTTCTTAAGCACACGCACTGATGATCCCAGCTCTCCCTGACTTCCTGAATCTGATAAACATCTGTCTTAAGTCTGGCAGGCCTCAGTCTTCATTCATTCGACAGAGAGCCGTGCAATGTGTACCTCGCATGTTATGAGTCAAAGAGGACACCTGCTGGCGGAGTTATAGTATTACAATAAATGCACCAGTTGGAAATTGTGTTCAGATCAATTGTGATTGCTTTTGAAACCTTAAATGCCCACTTTCAACTCCTTGTATCTGCAGCTTCCTAAAAGGGGACATGTTTATTGTTCACAATGAACTGGACGACGGCTGGATGTGGGTGACCAACGTTCGCACCGAGGAGCAGGGTCTCATCGTGGAGGATCTGGTGGAGGAGGTGGTAAGAGGAGAGGGAAAAGATTTTGTAAATCTGTAGTTGAAACGGACGAATGGAAGGGAGGAGTCAACAAAGTATCTAGACTTTTGATGTAATAAAATGAACAATAATGCATTTCTCCTATTTGTTTTAGGGGCGAGAGGAGGATCCACATGAGGGAAAAATGTAAGTGCACTGAATTTACTTTTTAAATGTCCAGTTTTTTACTAAATGCCCATGACCCTATGTAAGAAGTTTTAAATTGAGATAAATTGCTTGCTTTTTATTTTTAATAAATAAATAGTATATCATGAAAGAGTAGATAGATGCTGTTGTTGTCAGCACAACTTAAACATCTGCATCTTTGCTTTCCTCTCCGTTGCTCTTGTTCTGATCTCCTACAGCTGGTATCATGGAAAGATCACCAAGCAGGAGGCCTACAACCTGCTGATGACAGGTACCATTGCAGCGTTATCACCGCGGCGTCATCATCTTCCATGCGAGCGTGCATTTAAACCCTTCTTATTCTCCCTTTCAAAGTTGGTCAGGTGGGCAGTTTTCTGGTCCGGCCGTCAGACAACACACCCGGCGACTACTCTCTCTTTTTTCGCACCAATGAAAACATCCAAAGGTTTAAGATCTCCCCCACGCCCAACAACCAGTACATGATGGGAGGGAGGTACTACAACAGGTACATGTGGCAAAGTTGGCTGGATCTTACATGCATTTTTTTTTTGTGCGTGTATTTTGACTCTCAGTTGCTGACGTGCTGCATCTTGTTTGCCTTTATCTCTCTCTGTGGTAGTGTTGATGACATCATCGAACATTACAAGAAAGAACAGATTGTCGAGGGCTACACCTTGAAAGAACCAGTTTCAGTGCAGGTAGGTACAGCTGTGGTGGTGTTACTGAGACTGTGAGTCTTTGGGTGAATTCCAATTCCTTGCTTGACCCTCAATCTCAAAAATGCTCTCCCTCTAGTCCAAGTGCTGTCCCGATTCTCAGACAAATTAAGTTGAGGCCAAGTTAAAGGGCTGCATCGCCCTCAATATTGAGATTTTCCGACACCACCCTTGGGTGCAAGGGCTACCCAGAATGCATTGCGTGTTTTCACATAACAAAGATGGCGTCGAAAGCAGCGAAGCGAGTGCGATACAAATGAAGTATTTTCTTTGTTAATAGAGATATAAAAATGATGAAAACCATTGTATTATCTTAGTTTAGGCCCATATTATGGATTACTGACGTCATTGTTGCGTAACATTTATTTTTATTTTACGATCTTTTGTCAATAGTCGGCCGGTGTGGTTTACTTTTCAATAAGTCGTGGTGTGTGGTAACTGTCAGCTGAATATTTGTATGAGTATCATCTTATAACTAACTGACAACCTAATAACTTGACTGAAATAAAATAATAAATAAATAATAGTAACGTAAAGGTCTTCTTCTTCTTCTTTTTTGGAGTTGACAGACTGGACGCAGCTTTGGCGTTATTCTGCCCCCCACAGTCTGAAGACTTATCTGCATTTAACGGGTGTCCCATTTCTAAGTGACAAGATAACCCTCAACACTTGGTTTTGAGGGCCAGTTAAGATTGAGGGTTAAGATAGGAATTGGAATTGGCCCTATATCTTTGCTAAAGTGGATGAATGTTCCCCTGCCTTTTTATTATCTATAATTGAGACTCCCTAAATCTCTCTGCTCTAATACACATTTGTTAAAATGCCTTTGTGGAATGATAATATACTTGATTGTCTTTGTTATTATTCACTGTAGCACCAGGAACAAGTATTGCCTGATACAGTGGACGGGAGAGAGATTTATAACACTATAAGACGGAAAACAAAAGACGCTTTCTACAAAAACATTGTAAAGAAAGGCTACCTCCTGTTCAATAAAGGTGTGTGGAATTGTGTTTTTCATTAAACCAAATTCAGTTAATTGTTTTTTTGTTGTCAGGTCAGTCGAAGTCTTTAAACTTTAACTCTGGTTCTTTTAGGTAAAGGCAAACGGTGGAAAAACCTTTACTTTATCCTGGAAGGCAACGACGCCCAGCTCATCTATTTTGAGAGCGAGAAGAGAGCCACCAAACCAAAAGGGCTGATCGACCTGAGCGTGTGCTCCGTGTACGGTGTTCACGACAGTCTCTTTGGCAGGTGAGATGGCAAAACCTTTGAGCTTGGACTAATTGTGTATAGTTGAGATTCCATGCAGAAAAATGAACGAGTAATGTGAAACAAACTACGTGATGCCTGGGAAATGTGAACTCCCAAATCTCTGGCTCACAAAAGAAAACCACAAAGACTGACGTGAACCAAGATCCCAAAGAAAATCACTTTTCCAGAAGCAGAACGTGCTGCAAATCAATAAAAAGACGCCTCTTGCATCTTAAGCTGTGTCAGCACATTCAGTCCTTGAATTTGAGGAAATTGGCCCTGGAAGGTCCTTGAAAAGTCTTTGAATTTGATGTCAACAAACGTGTGGGAACCCTGAATAATATACTGTATGAAATCATTCCAATAATTTTCAAATATCTACTTGTTTTTACTTTGTTTTAGGCCAAACTGTTTCCAGGTTGTTGTCCAGCACTTTAGCGAGGAGCAGTACATCTTCTACTTTGCAGGAGAGGTTCCAGAGCAGGCACAGGTAAGAAGAGGAAGAACAAACTTAACTGACATTTCCTATAAGTTAAATTAGTTGTTTCTTCCATGAAATAAATAAGTATGGTGGAATGTTTTAAGTGTTTTATTAACTGGGTCATTTTTTTAAACAGGATTGGATGAAATGCCTTCAAAACTTCTGCAGTAACCTAAGGAAAACCACTCAGCCCACAACCAACAAGAGGCTCAGACAGGTACGTACACACACCAGCAGTCACTGTATGAATTCAGACCATTATTTTCTCTAACTGTATAAATCAACATGTGTAGTTGAGCACTGATTAAACTGAGCGTAACTGATAAACGGTGATTTAGTTGAACTGTGGTTTCTTAATGAACCTCAAAGTTTTACACTCATCTCATTATAACAGAACATCTCATGCGCGGTTGTTTTGCATCATGACTTAATTGGCGAAAGGTCGTTATCTCACTCGCACACAAACACACCAGACAACGCTGTTGGACTGGCTGCAGAAATACCTCAGCATCAGTGGGCTAACAGACCATTAAAATAAATCCATTCACTTTTACTGTCCTCAGTAACTCAGCGTGAACACTGCGCAGATGTCAGGGTGCACATAAAGAGCACACCGTGACTCTCATTTTTGTTTTGAAGTATTTGTACCATTGTGTCACGTATATTTAGTTTTATCTTTTATGTCTTGACATTTTCTAAATGATTTGTAGATTGTTCCCTAACCTTATCTGTCGTTTTCCCTCAGGTGAGCAGCCTCGTTTTGTACGTGGAGGAGGCCCACAAGCTGCCAGTCAAGTATTTCAACAGTCCGTACTGTAACATCTACCTGAACAGCGTCCAAGTGGCTAAGACGCATCCCAGAGAGGGCCAGAACCCCGTCTTCACAGAGGAGTTCATCTTTGAGTGAGTCTTTATCCGCATTCATGTGTTTGACTCTTCGTATTCAGAGATCTGAGGAGTAACCGAATGTTTTCATGTTGTTGTTGTTGTGGTTTCAGCGACCTGTCGAGTGAAATCAACCGATTTGAAATCAGCCTGAGCAACAAAACAAAAAAGAGCAAAGAAAGTGACATCTGTAAGTACTCGTCAAACTTATTCTATTCACATTTCCAGTGTTTTGAGAGCCATTAACGTGAGATTAAACGATCCCAGAGTGAAACAATCCCAAAACTCCACCCTGTTTGTGTAGAGATAGCAGCAGGATGATCATCTTCTTCTTATATTTGAATCAGCTAGAGCTGAAACGATTAATCGATGAATTGATTATTAATCAATTACTGAATAAATCACCAACTTTTTCGATAATCGATTAACCGGTTTGAAGCTTTTTTCATGATTAAAACAAGATTTCAGATTGTTTTAACTTCTTAAATAACACATAACAAAGAAATCATTAAAACTGAATCATTGTGGTTTGTGAACAAAACAAGACGTTCGAGAACATTGTCATTTCCAGCTTTGACAAACACTGACAACGTTTTTTTAAAATTTTCTGACATTTTATGGACCAAACGATTCATCGATTAATCAGGAAAAAAATCGACAGATTAATCGATTATGAAAATAATCGTTAGTTGCAGCTCTTGAATCAGCACGTCGTCTTATACACTACAGTGTTTAGAATGAAAACATTTCCTAAAAAGTTCAGGGACACCTTTTTAAGAATGAGAAAGAGAAAAGACTGTAGAGGGAAAGTTAAAGCAGGCCTTAAATCAAAGCAGCAGCTTGGCTCAGAGGGCACATTATTACCCATTGTTATGTAAATGCATCAATGGCTGAGGCTCCTGTGAATTGTTGCTGCCACCCACACACACACACACACACAGCACAAATCCAAGTTTGGTAGCAGAGAAAACTCATAACTCACCTTTGTCTCCCACCTTTTCCTCTCTCAGTGTTTATGCGCTGCCAGCTGAGCCGTCTGCAGAAGGGCCAGATGATTGATGAGTGGTTCCCTCTCAGCTCCCACGTTCCCCTGAAGGGCATCGAGCCGGGCTCCTTACGCGTTCGTGCTCGCTACTCCATGGAGAAGATCATGCCTGAGGAGGAGTACAGCGAATTCAAAGAGGTCACAGAGTGCTTTTGATTGCAAATAAAAAATCCCTTCCTCTGCTTCTCAGTATGGTTCACTTAAATATAACAATGATGTTGTTCTTTGCAGATGATCGTGCAGAAAGAGTTCTACGTCATTTACGCACTGGCCCACGTGTGCGGTCAGGACCGCACCTTACTGGCAAGTCTCCTGCTGCGGATCTTCAGACACGAGAAGGCAGAAGCTCCGTTACTCAGGACACTGAATGACCGAGAGATCAGCGTGGAGGGTGAGCAAAACACACGAACGCACGCACATCTATGAAACGCCGGCGTCTTTCATAGATCGTCGTCATGTCACAGTTCTCTGCTGCTCGTGCTCTGTTACCAGACGAGGCCACGACCTTGTTCAGGGCGACCACACTGGCCAGCACTCTGATGGAGCAGTACATGAAGGCCACGGCCACGCCGTTCGTCCACCACGCGCTCAAAGACACCATCCTCAAGATCATGGAGAGCAAACAGTCGTGTGAGGTGAGACACTCGCTCACCTACAGCTGAAACTACTCATTAAGGAGCTTTATTTTCATGATTAAAACAAGATTTCTGATTGTTTTAGCTTCTTAAAGGGACACTGTGTAGTATTTATGGGTTTATATGAACCCAAAATCCACTTTTTTATACATATTATGTGCTCCTGCATTGTCTAGTCGCTGTATAATAGTTTTTGTTTCATTTTCGTAGTGTTTCAAAAAGTCATGTAAAATAACATGGTCACGGGCCGCTGTTGCATAGCCACTGTTAGCAGAGAGACACCATGTTTCTACCGGAGCCTGTAAGGACAAACGCGAGAGAACAAATCAAGCGTCGCTTTACTTGTAGCAGAAGTCCCGCCTCCACTGACGGAGCAGATACAATATACAAAAGACACACTTATACATCTGAATAAATACTAGAACCTCATCTGCTGACACAGAGAAAGACGACGAGGACGACATTTTACCGGCTGAGGACACCGTAGCGCTCAGGGAAGGGAGGGGGTGAGCAGAGGAGCAGTTCGTTGTTGTAAATTTCAGCCCCTCCTCTAGATGTCACTATAAACCACTTACTAAGTGTGAATCTTTTCTTCGTTTCTTTGCTCCACACAAACAAAGAAATCATTCAAACTGAATCATTTTGGTTTGTGGACAAGTTCAATTTGAGAACATTGGAATTTCCCGTTTCGGTTTCGTTTGAAAAAGTTTTCTCAGAGTTTATACATTCGCTGAGATGAATGTCTCATGATGATGATGATGATGTGCGTTTATCTCACTACGGTCGCTCTTTCGTGTCCTCTCTCAAAGCTGAACCCTTCCAAACTGGAAAAGAACGAGGACGTGAACTTGAACCTGGCTCATCTCCTCAACATCCTGTCCGAGCTGGTGGAGAAGATCTTCATGGCCGCTGAGATTTTACCGCCGTGAGAACACAGTTTATACACTGGCCGAGCTCTGTTGTTCTCGTCTTGTTCATCATTTGATTCACTGATTTTTAAACCAGAAATCTCAGTTAACCCATGGACGTGTCTCTTTAATGAACCATTCAGGACGCTGAGGTTCATCTACGGCTGTCTGCAGAAGTCTGTGCAGCAGAAATGGCCCACGAACACCACCATGAGGACGAGAGTCGTGAGGTAAAGACACACATTTATTTTCTCATTAGTCTGTGTTCACCTTTTAATCCTTTATTATTTTCTCTCCCCAGTGGCTTTGTCTTTCTAAGACTGATCTGTCCTGCCATCCTCAACCCCAGAATGTTCAATATCATTGCTGGTGAGCATTCACACACATTCACAGGGTATCCGCGGGGTCTTAAAAAGTCTTAAATCCAATAATTTGAATTTAAGGCCTTAAAACGCCTAAATTCTCCTAAAATCTCATGAAAGGTCTTAAATACAAATTTTAAAGGTCTTAAAAATCTATTAACGTGACTTTTATTTAAAACATGCATAAACTTCAGTCTCACTTTGAAATGTTTCTGTTTTTGAGGATGCGATAACAACAATAACTACAACACGGAACTAAAGTAGGTCACCTGTGCTGCCCTGTGAGAATTTATCGAGCACCGCTAGCTAGCGTGCTGTGTGCGCTCCGTGGTGTGTTATAGCTTAGCTTAGCATAGCAGCGGAAAACTTAATGAAAGCCCACATCTAAGCCGAATTGCAAGTTCAACGATTTGTGGCTCCAATTTTCCTTCATGTCTTTTGTACTTTTTAAATAATAATAATAATAATATTAAAGGCATTATATTTGAAGGCGCCTTTCAAGACACTCAAGGTCGCCTTTTGCCAGTACGGATTTGAAATGGGTCTTAAACTGTATTCATTATGGTCTTAAAAAAGTCTAAAAAAGTCTTAAATTTGACTTGTTGAGCCTGCATTCAGGCAAACCTTGTTGTTTTCCCTGTGTGAAAGTGAGTGTTTCACGCTGTGATCTCTCCTCTTAGACCCTCCGTCTTCAACAGCTGGCAGGACCCTCACACTGGTGGCCAAGTCTGTGCAAAACCTCGCCAACTTGGTTGAATTTGGTGCTAAGGTATGAAACGCCCGTCAAGAGAAGTGAGTGTTAAAAGTGTTCTTAAGGTTTCATTTCACTGACTTTTCGTTGGTGTGAATAGGAACCGTACATGGAGGGCGTGAACCCTTTCATCAAAAACAACAAACATAGGATGATAATGTTTCTGGATGAGTTAGGGGTGAGTTATATTTGCTGCTTTTTGTTTGAATTTGAATGAATATCGTGGTTTTAGATGGTTGGAAGTAAAGAAGCATGTGATTTGTTTGTTTTTATGGGCCTCTGGGAAATGATATATAATTATTTGACTATTTAAACTCCAATTACGATCCTGACGACAACAAATTTTTTTTCCTCGGTTTTACTAGAATGTTCCTGACCTCCCTGAAACCACAGAGCACTTTAGGACAGATTTGTCCAGGGACCTGGCGGCGCTGCACGAGGTCTGTGGCACGCACTCAGACGAGCTGCGGACGCTGAGCAACGACAGAGGAGTGCAGCAGGTCAGAGGCTCACACACACACACACACACTTCTTGTAGTTGCTGCATACTGAGGACCAGGTATAAGTGCTGACAAAGTGAGGACCAGAATTTCCACTTTATAAATCAACCCAATTACAAAAATCTACTTCATGAATGACATCTATAAAAAACTACTGGGTGCAGTACCATAACATGTCTGCAGGTGGAGCCCCAGAGCAAAAAGTGTGTGAAACACCAGGGCTGGAAAGCAGGGTTTTTGTACCAAATTGAGGAGCTCTGTTAAAAACAAGAGTATAGCATGTTTACAACCTAAGGAAGTGATTTCAATGAAAACAAAGTACAAAGACCGACCAAAATGTCCTCACTTTGTAAAAATGACCCCACTTAAAAACCCTCACTGGTCCTCTGTATGCCGCAAGTACAAGAACACACACACACACACACACACACTCAGCAGGATTTACACTACCGTTCAAAAGTTTGGTCTCGCCAATACAATTTTTGTTGTGTTTTCCATTAAAAGTCAGACCTTTATTCATCAAAAGAGTTGTAAAATGAACAGTAAATATAGTCAAGACATTGAAAAGAATAGAAATAATGATTTTTATTCAAAATAATAATTTTGCCCTTTCGTCAAAGAACCAGCCAAACTGTTTTCAGCTGTGCTAACATCATTGCACAAGGGTTTTCAAGGGTTTTCTGATCATCCAATAGCCTTCTAACGCCATTAGCAAACACAATGTACCATTAGAACAATGGAGAAATGGGCCTCTATACACCTATGTAATATATTCCTTTAAAAACCAGATGTTTTT
Organism: Microchirus variegatus; assembly: GCF_963457635.1. NCBI lineage: Eukaryota > Metazoa > Chordata > Actinopteri > Pleuronectiformes > Soleidae > Microchirus > Microchirus variegatus. The sequence goes on along the minus strand of NC_139818.1, from coordinate 1,756,512 downwards.
ACCACATTAACAATGTATAGCGTGTATTTATGATTCATTTAATGTTATATTCATTGAAAAAAAAGTGCTTTTCCTCAAAAAATAAGGAAGTGTAGTGGAGTTCTGGGTCTGTGGAGAGCAACTTCACTTTTCCACACGTGTACGCTCATACCTGCAGTTCCCGTTTGATTTCTCACTAAATTGCCCTCATTGGTGTCTTTGCATTTTTTAAAATTGCCAAACGAAGAGCAACCAGCTACTCTATATATAGGCGTTCTCACGTTCTTCTGCAGACGCTAGCAGGACGTAGAATGTAATGACCCTGGGTCTCAGTCGCTCTCTCCTCTCTCTCCACAGCATGTGTTGAAAAAGCTGCTGGCCATCACCGAGCTCCTCCAGCAGAAGCAGACTCAGTATGCCATGTCCAACAGCAACAGGTAGTACTGCACCCCCCCTCCCCACCACCACCACCATCACCACCACTCTCATCCTCCCATCCCTCCGTCGAGTCGAGTCTCCTCCACCGGAGTGCAGCACAGAGGAGTTGCCGAGCATGTTCTAGCCCTCATCACCATGGCAACCCCTCCACCACCACCACCCTCCCATCATGTCCTCGTGTGATCGCCCTGCTCCATCCCCACCACCACCATCTTTGTCCTGTTCACCACAGAGAGCTATGCAACAACAGCGGCCGAGTCCAACTGATGCAGTATTTAAAAAAAGAAAACAAACTCGCACCAGTGACTGAGAGCTGTTTGCACAAGAACATGCATTTTTTTTCCCCTTCATCAGAGACTGTGTTCATGAAACTGAAACTTGGGTACATTTCATTCCCTTCATCACGAGGGCCAAATATAATGATTTCAGAAGAGCTTTCTTTGTACCCACTTTGTGTTTGGATAGCACAGGTTGCCAAAGTGCCCCCCCCCCTCCCTTCTCCCCCCTCCCTTCTCCCCCCTCCCTTCTCCACTCCCCTGTTCTGGCTTAGTATGAGGAAACTGACATGAAGAAGCTGTTCTTTGACGTCCCCTTCTCTTTCTCTGGTAACTGGATTGTGAGCAATGATGCTTTTTATACTGTAATTAGTGACTGATTTATTTTAAGGTGATGCGCAAAGTGCTGAAACTTAGCATTTCTGTCTTTATTTGTTATTGTTGTTTTCCCTCTTTGTCTTTCTTTGGTTTCTAGATCGGAACTAAGTCTAAGTGAGAAAAGTATGGTTATTTTATATTAAGAATAAATTCTCTTGCTGGAATCATGAGTATATAAAGAGAGAGGAGCTGAACGTTTGTTTTTTTTGTTTTTGTTTGTTTCTCCCTCAGCTATCTTTTGATTATTTTGTTGTCCTTTTTATTTTGGAAAACTTCTGAATGCCAGACGACATGCATAATCAGAGAAACCAAGTAAAATGAAAGTGTTTACAAGAGTAATTTGTTTTTGGAATAGTACAGACTGTATGAGACATGCATGCACTTATTAAACAGTTTTTGTAAAGTAGACGGAGTCCTTCATTGTAGAAAAATATCTTTATTCTTACGGCACAACAAAGGGAAACTCAGGATTGACGTCGGCGTCATGTCGAAAAGTAAATGCTCAAGACTGGAATTAAGTAGGAAGTAGATTCACACCAGGTCTTCATCCGTCCATTCCTGGAGAAAAGCACAGGTTTAAGTTTGTGTTAAAATAAGTCGTAAACACTGGACCAAAGCTTTGCTGTAGCTCCTCTCACCTCTTCTACCAAACGTGGTTCTTTTGCAACATGGCTGTCGTCCTCGTATCCTCTCTTACGTTTGCTGAAAGACACGCGTTTTAAATTGAGTGCACGACGAGGTTTGTATTTGAAAGCCGTGACTGAACTCTGTTTTTAATGTAATCAAGTTCATTATCAACATTCTAGTGTCTGCTACACCTTCATGATCACCATCAGTAGTCTCTTAGTTTGTCTCTAACATAGTTCACTGCTTTGTTCGCCTGTGGCCTTTTTTTTTTTTTACAACTATGTGACTTTATCTTCCAGGACAGAGTGCACCATCATGTCTCTGGCTGCTGCCATCCAGGTCATGTGACTTTGACGGATTTCCATTAAAAGTGGTCGTCGGAGCGCACCGAGTCAGCCAAAGTGAGGGAAGCCTCGTCCCGTTTGGGTGCACGACCGAAGACTCAAGTCTGATTGTATTTATAAGCATGTGGCCGAGATTCCTGGCACTTCTGCGACGGCTGTTCTCCGCGGGGGAAACCTTCACGTGCTGCATATCTGAACACTGTCCTTCCGAAGCCCTTCCCGAGATGCTCCACCGACAGCGGTTTTGAACCGATGAAAGCCGAGGACCTGAGATAACAGTGCAGCTGCAGAGACGTTTTAAACTTACTTCTTTCCTCGGACAGGACTTGTGGGGGACATTTTCGACCGGGGGAAGCGATCCAAAGCATTAAAGTAGCGTTTTTCTGCCGTCATCAGGGAAATCTAAACGTAGCACCTCTCTCCAAGACAACACGAGCCTTAACTTCTTCTCTTCACGCCATCCCATCCCAGGTGTAAGAAACCCCGCCCCCTTCCTCCCTCCCTCCCCCCTTCCTCCCTCCCTCCCCCCTTCCTTCCTCCCTCCCCATCTTTGTATCCACCTGCTCCATTTTTACATACTGCGTTGTTTCGATATGTACTTTTAGGCTTGCGTAGACATAAAAGCGTGTTTTTGTACGATCTAGCTGAACAGACGCGAGGGATAGCCTTAAGCATTTGTAGGAGATGAGTGTCGAACTTTCCAGTGCATGTGTTTAAACCTTGAATGGATCCTTTTTTTTCTATTATAACGCCTGGGCCTACATACTGTATATGCTGCTCTTAACAAGCATCGCTCCATAGCTTTCGCGCAGTCGCGGCGTCTCTGGACTGTCGTCGACGTAGATTCATCATCTGAGAGGTCGTGCCACGCACAGATCGATCCACCTCGGCCTCGTGTGCCTCCTGATGAGCCGAGCGGCTGCAAAAAGTCTAAAATCTGTGCCTGTCGTCGCTCCAGTGTTTAACTGCGGCTGATACCACGGACCTCAGCGAGCAGCGAGCCTGAGAATCTCCTCATCAGCAATACCAATATCAGCTGTGCTTCAAGGTATGGATGGTGTATTTAGGAATGTGGTGTGCTGTTGTTGTTGTTGTTGTTCTTCCTCTCTCTGATGATGACGACGACGATGATGATGTGTTCCTTTTTATTTTTCTACCTGATACTGAACCTTGAACCTTTTGCATCTTAGATACGACAACGTGGCTTCAATAAAACTGTTCCTACTTATGACTGTGGAAAACCTGGACTGGATCACTTTATAGAGACTGAGTGCGCAGGTAAACTGGGATTAATTATAACACTCGATCCTTAAATGGACCATGCATTTTAAAATCAGGGCTAGATAAAAGCTGTGAAAAATGTCTTCCCAGAGATGTTTAGATTGATTGTTAGCAGTTCATGTAGTCGTCAGTTACTCGGTGATCGTCCGTTTGTCTTAAGATTCATGTTGAAGTCACATCATCTGAATATTTAGTGTAAGAATAGATTTATAAATCTCTTAAATTTTCCTCCTCTTACTTGTTTGTCGAGCCAAACTCGGCGTGAATCCTCTCCAGCTTCGGTTTGTAAGAGTTCACCTCGTCGGCTTTGGGAAGTTCATACTTTTTCAGCAAGGTTTTCATCCCTGGAGGAACAGAGAGAGAGTAAAAAACTCACACTGTAGCTTAATATCGCCACCCTGTGGTCACAAATGAAAGGTGCAATTTATTTGCTTATTATTTTTTTTGTTTTACTCACGTCTCATGGAGTCATACATCTTTGAGATGTCCTCCTTCAGCCCTAAGCACTCCGTCAGGTAGCTAGAAATGTTTTTTTTTTTAAAAACACACTAAACTATAACGCACTCAAATTTAAGCACCTTATTGTCGTTAAATGGTCTAAAGTTAAGCACCCACCTCTCCAAGTGAAGCCCTGCTCGTGAAGCGCTGTTCAGAATAGCCGTCAGAGCGATCTGAGACGGTGGAAACAGCAGCCCGGCGTCCGTCATGGACGCCTGTGTCAGGAAGTCGTCTGCGCTCCTCCTCAGAGACTCCGGGTTCTCCAGCATGGGGTATCTGGTCTGAAGGGAGGACATGACTCATTATGAGGGGGGACAATAACTCACCGGGGGGTTGGGGACATAATCCATCATCATCATCCATTGAGGTTCCTCCAGCCACCTTGAGGTCGATGAGCAGCCCCTCCATGGGTCTGTAGGGGTTGTGGACCACCAGGTGGAAATTGAGCTGCTGGATGAGCAGCAGCTCAAACTCCAGGATCTGCTCCAGGACCCTCTCCTGTCCCGCCGGCGTCTCCTGCACCAGGTTTCCCACAAACTGAGTGCAGGAGACGTTGAACTCGTCCACCTTACAGGACAGGTACGCACACGTGAGCCTGCAGTGACACAGTGACTGTAAATGAGGCTGAGCAGGAGTTTCATGTTTACTAGACTTAAAAAAAAAACATAATTCTTGATGAACGTACACACCTAAAGGAGTCTGAAGGGACAGTAACCAATCAGGATTGATGGGGAGATAATATCAACTGACTTAAAGGCGCCATATGTAAGAATGTGGCCAAAAACAGTTACTACATTCAAATTCAAAATACAGAGGTCTTTTAGGTTTCGTTTTCTGACGTAACTGGCAACCCGTGGTTGCTCGGCAGCCGAGACTCTACTGACTGCAATGATTGGTAGACGGCGGTAGGTGGCGCCACATGACGCCAAAACATGATTTCAAAACAAACATGATTTGCAGTCTGCAAAATATTTTTTTTTATGCAAATATTTGGGCTGTACTGTTGTTGTTGGTGAGTTCAGTATCAACAACAGCAGTACAGCCAAAATATTTGCATTAAAAAAATATATTTTGCAGACTGCAAATCATGTTTTGGCTTCATGTGGCGCCACCTACCGCCGTCTACCAATCAATGCAGTAGGAGTCTCCGCTGCTGAGCAACCACGGGTTGCCAGTTACGTCTGAGCTACAATGGCGGAGAAAACGAAACCTAAAAGACCTGTGTTTTGAATTTGAGTGTAGTAACTGTTTTTGGCCACATTCTTACATATGGCGCCTTTAAACCGTGTCAGATTCAGATTTGCACTGAAAGAACATGTGGAAAATACATGTGAACACAGTGACTCACATGATGATGCGAGGATGGTACTCCATGATGGAGTTGGTCAGGTAGAATCTTCTGAAGTACATCATGGCTGTGCCCTACACACACACACACACACACACACACAAAAAATGTTTTTTTAAAAAGCTATTTACAGTATTTTATTGTTCTTTACATTTATATTTTCACATACTTTTTTAATGACAAGGTTTTGCCATGTTATTTCATTCACTTCTAATTTTTTTTTATATATTTTGAAGTCATACATTTTTTTTATTGGTGTCAGATTATTTATAACATAATGGTGATGAACACTGTTTGGAAGGAAGGGCCCCCTGGGAATGTTTGCTTAGGGCCCCTGCAGACTCTAGAATCGCCTCTGCACACACATACATATATATATATACTAAGTACATATAATGATGAACTGATGAAGATGATGATGACGTCATGCATGTGTACGCACCACCACAGACTTGGGCATCACGGGTTTAAAAGCGTTGCAGAAGTCCAGCAGCCTCCGCTCGTAGTGTTTAAATAAGACGTCTTCTTCATGACGCTCCAGGAACATGGACTCACTCACTGCACTCTGAGGAGGAGGAGGAGGAGGAAGAGGAGGTGAAGAAGGAGAAGAAGAAGGTGAGGTATCACTCTCTCCTCTGAACACTCACCTTCCCGCTGTCCAGTATCCTGTTGCGGAATTTCTGGTTCGCGTTTCGTCGCATGTCGTCGAGCTCGTCGTCGCTGCTGAAGATCCAGTATTTCCTCTGAGAACTGTTGTGAAACATGTGTGAAGTGAGCGGAGAACAACGTTCACTTTGTGTCTCTGTGTTTGGTTTGTGTTTCAACGCGAATTCACCGTCAAACACGAGCTTTGACAACAGTGTTGATGATGATGATGATGGCGGAGCAGCAGCAGGTCGCCGTCGCTCCTTTATGACGTCAGCGCAGCGTCGCCATTTTTTCCTGACGACGACCGTAATGTAGGGACACACCGCGCACAGAGAAACACTCACTCTTTCTTACACAGCTGTGTTTTCAAGTAGAAACACTGACTTTTAATCATTTAGCTAAACTAAATAAAGCGTTAACTTTTACTATAACCACATAATCCTGAATTATAAGCCACTATTTAAGATTTAGACCTGAATTTAACCAGTTTAGACACTGAAACGTGCTTCTGTCTCATTAGGACAAGGTCAATGTTAAAGTCAGTCAATAATGTACAAGTATATTGTTTTTGTTTGTTTGTTTTATTAATGTATTAATTTTTTATAAATTCTGTCTTTATATTTAATATAAAACACTTCACCCACGTTGTTTTTAATAATTGAACTATTCAGTGGACTGTACAGTGAAATTAAATACAATCTTTAGTCCTGAAAAACAAGATAACACCAATTTCATGTAGATAGATAGATAGATAGATAGATAGATAGATAGATAGATAGATAGATAGATAGATAGATAGATAGATAGATAGATAGATAGATAGATAGATTTACTATGTCAGACATAGAAAATAAGAATATAGAGCACAATATATGCACAATTACAAACGTGACTGTGTATGAACGCTGAATATAAATATATGAAATTATAAAGTGAATGTATATAGAGCCTGTGATGTAAACATGGTGAAAGTTATTGCCTAGTGTGATGACTTCAGACAGGAGAGATTCCCTGTAACAGTGAGTGCAACTTAAAGAAATAATAGTGAATCCAGGCTCATTAGAAAAGAAGAGAGAATAAAAATAGAAACAATTAGTAAAACTTCTAAACATCTATGATTTCTATCACTCTGTAAATTAGACATTTTCACTGTGCATTTTTTAGAGAAATTTCAAATTAAATGTCCAATATTTGCATTCTTTAAGCCAAGAAATTATACATTTTGAGATGTAATAAGAGTGAAATGGCCATACTGAAGAAAGGAGAGCAGCCAAATATAATAATAATAATAATAATAACAATAATAATAATAATAAAAATGCAAACTGTTCTATATAAACAGTGAACATATGAAGTATTGAGTGTAATATTCACGTGTATTTACTGCATTTGTGTATTCTCTGTGACTCCATGTGTTATTTCACTGATTGGAGATCAGATCATCTGTCTGTGATTGTTCTTCTCCATGTTTTCATGTCTTTATTATGTTCTCATGTCAGTGCAGAGCTGCTTCATCAACACTCTGGTTAAATGCTTTAGGTTTTTGAGCAGAAAATAAAAGAGAAAATAAAATAAAAGAGGAAATGAGTGAGTGTGTTCAGATGGAGCCACTCAACCCCCCACCGCTCCTCTCCTGCATATAGCCCGCCCTCATTTGCATAAACATGAGTAATTTATGAATAATGAATGGTTTGCATTGCATAGCGGGAGCCGTCTGATTTGCATATCGCCTCAGCTGTTGTTTTATTTCCGTACAGTCACGCGCACACGGCTCTGATGATGATGGAGCAGAGAAGAGGAGGAGAGACAGATGTGAGGAGCTTTAACAGGTAAGACTTTATTCTTATTATTATTATTCTTATTATTTAAACTAAACTAAAGTGTGCGCGCGAGCTCGGGTCAGTCAGAGGATCACACGACGAGGCTCGTGCAGCCGCCGCAGCAGTAGCAGAGCGCGCGCGCGCCGCACTTTAACCACACCGACACTGCGTCTGTCCTCGAGAACTGCATAAACATGACGTGTGCATGCATTATTGATGAGACCATTCCGGATAGATTTGCGCGCGCTGACAGGGCGCGTGATGCCTGCGCGCGTGACTGTTGTCAACCTAATCAAACACACTTCCTGCTGTTTTGGACAACATCTATCTATCTATCTATCTATCTATCTATCTATCTATCTATCTATCTATCTATCTATCTATCTATCTATCTATCTATCTATGCACAACTGTAAGGGTGCAGGTTCGATTCCCATGCATGCCCCACTTAACCCCACGTTGCTCTACGTGTGAAACATGAGTGACAGAGCACGTGCTGTGTATGAATGAATGAATGAATGAATGAATGGCAAAAACAACTTTAAGCTTAAAACTATTAAAGTTCTCTCTATATAAATATACAGATTAATCATTTAAAGGGCATTGAAATCATCACATTACAGTGGGAAATATATGTATATGTATAATATACATATTTATAACAATAACCATAGACCCTCGTCCAGGTTTGCTGTTAAACAGTCAGACTCAACAGGTTTCTACAGACAAAAAAGTGACTGCTGTGTCACAGAAATGCAATTTCTGGTTCTTTTTGCACATTTTCTTGTTGACGTTTGTTGCCGTGAGCCACGTTAAACAAATTAAATAAATAATAATAAACAATTAGAATAAGAAATACAGAAAAAAAAGACCTGTCCAGACAGTTATAGGGCAGCTGTTTGTTTGACCAACTCCTTAAACACACTGTTAAATATCCCTTTAATTTCTCTGCATATTCTGCTGTGTGTGTGTGTGTGTGTGTGTGTGTGTGTGTGTGTGTGTGTGTGTGTGTGTGTGTGTGTGTGTGTGTGTGTGTGTGTGTGTGTCTGCGTGCGTGTGTATTGTCATTGCTGTGGTCCATGGTTAAGTGTGGCTGAATGAATGTGTGAGGGTCTATGAACACATGAATGTGTGTGTGTGTGTGTGTGTGTGTGTGTGTGTGAAAGGTAAAATCTTTTCATGGGAAATCAGAGATGAATGAAGGGAATTATTTTCCTTAAACTCTCCCTGAGTGAATCTGCACATATTTAAAGTCTTATTTAAACGTTCCGTGTGAAGCATCATCTCGTCTGTACACAGCTTTACTGTGATGATGATGATGATGATGATGATGGAGGAGAACAGGGATCCTCCTCCTCCTCCCTCAGCCTACACCTCCTCCCATCGTCTCCTCTGAAGTTACCTTCTTGTCTTAAAGGAGAAGAATGAATGATTTCTCTGACCACTTAGCTCCCTCCTTCCTTCCTTCCTTCCTTCCTTCCTTCCTTCCTTCTCTTCTTTCATATTCCCTCCATGTTTTGTCTGCGGCGTTCACTCCATCCATGTCATCTTCACACGCCAGCAAACACAATTAAATCCTCGTCCACACTCCTCACACGTGTGTGTGTGTGTGTGTGTGTGTGTGTGTGTGTGTGTGTGTGTGTGTGTGTGTGCATATTAATTATCCCGCCTTTCACCTTGTGCTGCGGTTGCTGTGGTAACCGGGGATGGCAAACGTCTCCTCCAAGGACACACACACACACACACACACACACATGCATGCAGGGGCTGGGTCAGGTGATGCTGCTGCTGCTGCTGCTGCTGCCACTGCCGCTGGGCACCGACTCAGGCACAAAATGGCCGCCGCCGCCCTCTTCTCTGCTTTGTTCCGCATGAGAGAGCGACAGCGACAGTGAGCTCTCGGAGCTGTAAACAAAAGCGGAAGTGCACCTGCGTGCTGCTGAGCAGGGCACCTTTCTCGTCGTGACGGTGTTGGGACGTTGTCACGGCGACCAGAACTCACACCACAGAGTCTCTGAGCCTCTCACTGTTCAGCTGCCTGTCAGAAGAAATTAGGAATAAGTGTTTTAAAAGTGCATTCACGTCTTTGTGTTTGAATGTGTCCGTACACTGGTTTCCCTCAGGTTGGCATTAACCCTCCTCCTCCCCCCCCCAGACACTCACCACTCCCCCACTGTCTCCCTCCCTCTCTCTCTCTGTCTCTAATTGAGCTTTGTGTCTACCTCCTTCTCCATTCAAATCCAGACTTCATTTGCATAGTGCAGCCGCCGCACACACATCGCACACACCGCACAGCTGTACAGTACAGGAGTAAACCAGGAACACAGACCCACTTTACGTGCTGTGAATAGTAAGCAGCGAGCAGCAGAGTCATTTTCACCCCCACGCTTTAACACCTGAGAGACGAGAGGAAGTGAAATCAGTGAATTCAGGCTGAGCGAGGCGTCGGCAGCATGAAACAAAGAGGCAGAGTTTGTTATTGGGAATAAAATAAGACTTAATTTGAGAATGAAATCACTGCAGATTTGAAGTTTGAACAGAGTTTAAGATTTAAATTCACAATCTGCTGTTTCTTGGGCCCAGCTCCACGTGATCACTGCTTGTGTCCGGGGTTTAACCCCCCGGCTGCAGTCCAGGTCCTGATGATCCCGAAATCCCGATCCAGGAATTTTAGGGACACATTTTGCTTGAGTGCACGGTCGAAGAAGTAATTACGGTTTATTTTTTGATGCACTCCAAGCACACTTAACACGACGTGTTAACACGACGCCCTTAATGGGAACCTTTATGCCCCAAGGCCAATTCTCATCTCTGGCACATTGGTGAGGATTTGTGACATTTCAACTCATTTTAGGATTCAATCAAAGAGCATCGCTGTAGGGGGGGGGAGCAGAAATGGCACGCTCTTCACGGCAAATCCAAGTGTCCTTGGTCTGGAATCACATTTAATAAACCATTTTTTACCCTGCGTGAAATATAAAACGCTCCCTCTTTTCCCTCCTTTGTGCATTTAAATGGACGTGTTTTTATTAAGAAGAACAAAGTAATTTCAAAAGCACGTGTGGTGTTAAAATACAGCCTTTCTTCACAGTCAGTGCAACTCCAACAAGTGCAATCTCTGCACCTTTAACAACAGCCAGTGTGTGCTGTAATACTCTGAGGCTCAATTATACATATTTATATGCATATTTATCTTTATTTTGTCTGTATCACATTTTAATTTGACCTTCTATCATTTACGACTGAAGGACAGGGTTGTGTTTGAAGGTGGAATTCTGATATTTGAGGGTTCAAATGTAAAAGGAGTGCACATAACGTGGATTAAATGTAACATTTGAAATTAGATGGAAACATTTTTATTTATTTTATTTAGGAATAAATTGTGTACGTCATTAAAACACAACATAAATGCAATATAGTGTGTGTGTGTGTGTGTGTGTGTGTGTGTGTGCATATTATTCTAATTAAGAGCGAGATGCCCGACTATAGATGAAGAAATATGAGCTACAAATTGGGGGGAGGGGAATCTTTGTTGCCCAGCAACACAAACCACTTATTTCTCAGGGAAGGAAAAAAAAAAAATCACCCCCCAAAAATAAAGCCCAGCTAAAGATTTAATAATAATCTGAGCTGCATTAAAATGCAGAGGGAGTTTTATCAGACAGTAGAAATTAAACAGGGTCATTTCAGAACCAACACTCACAGAAACACAATTATAAACATAATTATAGATTATATATAATCACGTGTGGCTGCTGTGTAATTTTTCTTATGTGGAATTTTGTTAATTTAGCATTAAAAATAGATGCAGACGTTAAAATCCAACTCATTTTTTAGGCCGTCAGCTTCACGTCAGATCAAATATAATCACAGTTAAATCCAAAATGTCAAAAAATACATTTACACAAAAATCATACGCAAAAAGCCACAATGAAAGAACATATATTTTTTTAATTTAACCACCAGAAATGATTTTTCCTGACGTTCGTCATGGCTTTTTTGTGTGTTTTTTGTGTGTTTTTTGTTGTTTGACAGAGTGTACAGATGCACCCTGGCTGTTCCTCTCATAATCACGCTCAGCCCTCCCCTCTTTTGTTTTCCTAATTGCCGCCGTGGCTTTTGTTGAGCGAGTGTTCTGCAGAAGAAGAAGAAGAAGAAGAAGTCTGTGTCAGTCTCTGCAGGAGCGAGCGCTGACGGCTTCCTGTGGACTTCCTGCAGACTTGGACAAAAAGGCCTGTCAGGTGGAGCAGCCATTAGTCAGCGGCTCCACATTGTCTCTGACAGAGCTGACGTTTAAAGCACACACGCTTCATTCCAAAGCACTTTTCTGTGCAACAACAAATTGCCCACATTTATTTATTTTTTTATTTTTTTAAATCCCAGAAGTGTGATAAACGTTGGAGCAGAACTTGTTCCTCCTTTTTTTTCCTTGGAGAGAAAATGCGTTGATAGGAAAATGTTGATTTGTGGAAATTTTGACAGTTGAGCGCGACTGGAGATGGATAAAGTGTGTAATTGTTATTATAATATAAAATTAGCACCAAAGATGGTTAAAAAGGTGTTTTTATTGATTTGAACTGAACACATTTTTAGCTTCATTTGTTTCCACCTTGATTCTGATGAGATAATAATGCCCTCTTGTGGTCTCTGTGTAAGAATATTAAACCGTGCAAATACATCATTGATATCATCAGCCTTGCACATACACTTTTACTCTATTTGTTCCTTTTGCTAACTCTTTAAATATTCATTTATTTATGACACGTTTTAAAGGTGCATTATGTAATAAATCATAAAATCCTCCTAATATATCACAGACTCAGGAATAATGTTCATATAACAAACTGAACTCACCAACAACAACAGTACAGACAAAATTTGCAGACTGCAAATCATGTTTATGTTTTGAAGTCATGTTTTGGCGTCATGTGGCGCCACCTACCGCCGTCTACCAGTCATTGCAGTCAGTAGAGTCTCAGCTGCAGAACAACCACGGGTTGCCAGTTACGTCAGAAAATGAAACCTAACAGACCTCGGTGTTTTGAATTTGAATGTAGTAACTGTTTTTGGCCACATTCTTACATATGGCACGTTTTAAATTGTGTTTATAATTTAATGTTCTCTTGTGTATTTTTTATTTATTGATTTTGTTTGTCTTTTAATGTTCTTTGATCAAGAGTAACCTTAAACACACACACACACACACTGGTGTGGATGCTGTGAGTTACTCTCTCTTGTCACTAGATGGGGTCAGAGCATCATTTACTCGCTGCAGTCGTAACCTCGCTGGTCTTGATTTATTCATATTTTAGATGTTGCAGACATCCTGGGTCTGAGTGAGGTCAAACGTGTGTTTGAACACGCGTGACGGAGGAGGCTGACGTGTTTGTTTATGTGCAAAAATGAGGCAATAATTACGCACCAAAGTGTCTAAATATGGAGGGAAAAATCTGAATAAAGAAGTGTGTGTGTGTGTGTGTGCACGTGTGTGCATATCTTTGTGAGGACCATTGTGAAGCATAAACCAGAGGAAGTGAGGACAAAATGATGGTTGTGTTTGGGTTCAGACCTGGTTTTTGGTGTTAAATAGTTCGCCGTATACGTAGTTGTGATCGCCAACAAGCTCGGGAATGCAATATGTCCACGAGTGTGTGTGTGTGTGTGTGTGTGTGATGGATTGCACCAGTGTGTGCATGAACAGGCCCAGTGTGTGTGTAACTGGTGTTTGGGTTAAACAGAATAGCTTTCCTTCTCTTTTTGTGTGTGAGGGAAAAACACATTTTTGCTGCAGTACAATATTTAGAATCTGTTTTAAATTTCATTTCATTCTGTTTCTCGTATTATTCCGGCTCAAAATTTCCAGTTTCCCTGCGATTCATAAAGTCCTTCCTCCCTCTCTCTCTCAGCCCCTCCACCACCATCACCACCTCCACACCAAACACTGGTTCATACATTCATTTCAAAGTCGCATATCATTAGCTCATGGTTGTGTTACGGCGCGCTGTTGTTGGTCTGGGCCTGGCTCCTCAGCACGTCTGAATTGGTGCAGGAGAAAGAAGCGTATAGAGATTAAGCAGCAGAACTGTGAGACACTGTGGAGATGACAAGTAGCTCCTTGATTAACCCGTAGGCCGCTGCAGCAGACCCACACTTCTCCTGTGTGCTTTATTCATTCCCCTTGTCCTTTTCTTTCAGAAAGAGACCCAATAGAGCTCAGCAGGTGAATGTAAAGAAACGCGAGAGGACTCCCCTCCGATCGGCCTTTCACGCTCACACAAAGGGCCGGCCCACCTCTTGTACAGCTGCATTAAAACCCTGATTAAAGCTCTTCCTGTTAGCAATTGATTGAGGATGCAAAAAACCAACAGAAGCCCACGCTGCTGAGGCCCCGATAATGACGGAGCCCCACCTACAAAGCACAGGCTTCAAATGATTAGTGGGGTTTTGTTTTCTTAGCAGGGGTGTGTGTGTGCGCCCGTGTGCGTGTGTGTGTGTGTGTGCGTGTGCGTGTGCGTGTGCGTGTGCGTGTGTGTGTGTGTGTGTGTGTGTAGTTAAAGCTTCTACAAATAGATCCAATTAATCTACGGGGAAAAAACCTTTCCTTTTCCATCGCTTCTGAAAAAGTAAAAAGAAAAATAATAATCTGTCGTCCTTTAAAAAAACGTCCACATGTTCGTGTCATAATCTTGTTTTTTAAAAATATGGATTATTCCTCTCTTGTCGTTGCTATTGTAAACATGTTAATCGTTTTACGAGAGAAAACACTGTATGTGTGTCCGTGTGTGTGTGATTCTTCAAGAATGCATAAATATTGCATTTCACTGTCTCTGACGGATGTTTGACACATTTCCACGTTTCCCTCAACAAACTCCTCTGTCATATTCTCCCCCCTTTCTTCCCTCCTTCCTTCCTTCCTTCCTTCCTTCCTTCCTTCCTTCCTTCCTTCCTTCTGTCAGTCATCCTCCAAACAGCAGACCCTGACACAATTATTATCCCGGAGAAACTCTTGATCAAAAAAAGAAAAGAAAAAAGCAGAAACGTCTTTATTCCATCATCTCCATCATCACATACGGGCTCCTGCGTCACTCACTTCCGTTCCCTTCGCTCAGTCTCTCTCTCTCTTCTGTCGTACATCACACCAATCACCAGTTCAGACACACACACAATCACACACACACACACACTGATTCTGTGGCATCTTCATTTTCACACATCTGTTGCAGCTCATGTATTTACACTGATGTTTGTTCCACTGTAGCCGTGAAGCTAATTCACAGAGTTATTCAACGTAATGTGGGTCACTTTTAGTCATGGAAGTAGAAAAAAAACAAGGATAATCGTGGTCTTGGAAGAGTCTTATTCAGTGTGCGAAATACCCATTAATAATCGGGGGGGTCCCCATCTCCCATTTATTGTGCAGTACTGTTTCACCAGCCCAGGTGCCACCCTGCAGTATTGGCTATCTTCCCTGTTTTGGCCTTTTCCACAGCGCCATTTGGAAAGCAATTATTAAAACATTAAAAATACACAATTAGAAATAAAATAATTGACATTTTGTCTGGTTCAAAAAGGATAAGAAAGCATGCAAAGTGTATTATGTATGTAGATCATATATGTAAAACTGATCTAAAAGATCTTTAGGAAAAAAAACATGCTTTCCAATTCCACTGTAACATGTTTAGACCCCCCTCAAATTTTGCATTTGAGGCTTTCAGGAGGTCTTGAGTGTTAATCAGGGGGGGTCTAACCCCCCCAGACCCCCCTGTATTTCACACAGTGGTCTTATTAAAACTTTATTGTCAACAGTCGTGTAAAAAGGACGTAAAATGGTGATTTTAGTTTGAACAGAAGGAGACGGAGAAGCAGGTGGTGATGACGGAGGACGTCCTCAGGCTGCACAGAGGCTTCACCTGACTCCACTCACATCCCACTGCTTTATCAGTAACAGGGTCATGGGTCCACACTGTACCCACTCACACACACACACACACACTCAGACCCAGACATCCGCCCACACACACACACACACACACACACACACTCACTGTGAGCCTCGTCGTCTTCTTTAATATCGTCTCTGTGCATCTCTTCCTCCCACTCGTCTGTTATTAGCCTCCGACAATCAACACCTGACTCCACCTGCTGCCATCATGACGTTCATGAGTCACAACCACCGACTTATACTCAGTTATAAGTTATATACATATGTTTTATTTTTTTTCGTCCGGAAAAACAAAGTACGACGACGACGACGACGACGACCGCAGAATCAGAGGAATGAAAATGAGTGAAATCTGCTGCATAAGCAAAGTTATTCTGCAGCAAAGATTCAGATTTATTTTGTTATTTTAGACACAGGGAGTCTAACAGGCAACATTCTGACAGCTTTGTTAATTCTGTTGTAAATCATGAGAGGGGTTTTCTTAAAGGTGCATTATGTACTAAATCTAAATCAACTGACCATAAAATCCTCCTAATAAGTCACAGAGACTCAGGAATAATGTTCATATAACAAACTGAACTCACCAACAACAACAGTACAGACAAAATATTTGCTTTAAAACAAATATTTTGCAGACTGCAAATCATGTTTATGTTTTGAAATCATGTTTTGGCGTCATGTGGCGCCACCTACAGCCGACCACCGATCATGGCAGTCAGTAGAGTCTCAGCTGCCGAGCAACCACGGGTTGCCAGTTACGTCAGAAAACGAAAACCTAAAAGACCTCGGTATTTTGAATTTGAATGTAGTAACTGTTTTTGGCCACATTCTTACAAATGGCACCTTCAATATAAGTTAAAAAAAAAAATCAGATTTTGTGTTAAAAGGGTAGTAGAATAACAAAAGAGTAGACTATTTAGAGGCTTTATTTAATTCCACATGAGCAAATTGTGGCCTCACGTGAAAAAGTGTAAATTGAACTCCTGTCTTTCGCTCTTATAACCTTTTATGTACCTTATATATAGACGTGGACAGGAAGTCAGCGGGCAGAATAAGAGCAGGCGTCCGTTTGTAGAAACACTCTAAGTGTAAAAAAAAAGGCCGTGTTTTTGAGCGTCGTCGCTGCTGATTTATCACAGATAATGTTCCACTGTTGCTCTCCGCCAACGTCCGTGAGCGCGTCAGGAATTAATGACCACGAGGAGCTGTCACTTTTGATTGTCCAAAAATATGCTTTCTATTTCTGTGAAGAAGAAGAAGAAAAAAAGAAGAAAATGAAGAAATCTGCTGCTTTATCGTCCTGTTTATTTAAAAATATATATATAAAGATGTGGCCTTAAATGACTGCTTTGTTCAGGCTATCGGGAAAACACTCGTGGGTGGATATTTTCGCGCCACAGAGACTGGCGGTCGTGGCCTCAACCCTCTGTCCTTCAAGCGTCCGTCCGTCCCTCGTCTTCGTCTTCGCCCACGCTCACAAAAACCCACCAACAAACAAACAAACAAACAAACAAACAAACACACACTCGACCCCGCGGTGACAGCACGAGGTCACGGAGGCAGACGACGGCGACGCGTACGCCGTCAAACACACACGTCAGTGTGATTGTCAGTGGAATAATATCTCACACACACACACACACAGTGTCCTGATCCGTCTGACCCCGGTGGACGTGGAACGAATGAAGTGCCGCTTTGAATTAAAAGTGCGTTTGACGCTAAAAGAGGGGCTAACGTGATTTGACTGGCTAATGAGATTTGATTGGGCTCAGCCACAGATAAAGTGCTGCGGCGTACGGCGGCGGAGACAGAGAAATGGATCCGTGCCAAGCCAGATCTGCTCTTTTCACTCCATAATGGAAGCAAATACGGCCCGAATGAACCCTGAGGTTGAGCGAGGAGCTAATCTGAAGCGTTAACAGTCGCCTTAGCGTTGATGTCGCTCGGGGGTTTTTATCGCCGTGGTTATCAAAATCGCCTCCGCTAAGTGAGCATTACAGGCGTTTAGTGAGCGTTGATCGCCTGCTTTTTATTACGGAGGAGATGAATCAAACGTAATCCGTTGGCTGTAATTGTTTGAGTGTTTTCTGTTTAACGCTTTGTTAAACTTTGCTCTCGTCTTTACGGCCGTGTTTGTTTAGCGCTGGAAACTTAAAACTCTCCTCACTTTTCTTTTGGCTCACGCTGCCGTTCGTTTTTTGCCGTGAGAAAAAAGCTTTTGATGAATAACGCTGGGCTTCAGAGGTGTTTTCAGAGGTGTGTGTGTGTGTGTGTGTGTGTGTCAGAAAGTTAAAGTGTTGTTATAGGGTGAACGTGGGTTTCTCCCGGAATCAGGAAGGAAAAAACATTTGACTCCATAAATGGCCATTTATATCTATTTCAAGTACGTGAAGTAGTGTTTTTGAGTGTGTGTGTGTTCCTGTTTTCTTTGCGGCATCTTCTTTGTTTGTGTTTCCTATGTAAAGACGCTGAGGTACGACACACACACACACACTCACACACTCTCCTTCTTCAACCTCCTCCGTCCTCAAAGAGCTCTCAACGTTGATCACAAAGAGACAAAGAATGACAAAGATCATCCTGTAGAGCGGACGAGGGGGAGAGAATTTCCCATCTGATTTGAGATCAGAACAAGGGAATAAGAGTGTGTACATGGGTTTTCTCCAGGTTCTCCAGGTTCTTCCCACTGTCCAAAAACATGTAGATCTTAATTGGACGACCTTCGCTGTGAGGGTTAGGGTTAGGGTAAGGGCACTGGAGCCAGGATTGGCACCAGCGCTCATGTGGAGGATAAACCGATTGAAAGTAAACACCTGGAACAATACAACAAGACTATGTCAGCATTATTACAAATTGTCGATTCTGTAGTTTTTGGGCAAAACAATCATTGCCATCGTTTGCCCTTAGATGAGTTTGATGTTTATAAATACTCATTTATAATCTGCCACATCTTCATTTCACACTGATCCTGAAAGGAATTTAAGTAAAAAACCAAACTGGCTGCTGATGAGGAACAATCTGTTGTGACACAATAAAATTACAATATTGTAATAATCTAAGATTATCTCTAGAGTGATCTCTAGAAATAAGGGTTCCAAAAGGGTTCTTCTACAAGGGCTGAGGTTCTACCTGGAACCATTTGCGTCTAAAAGACCCAGAAGAAAGGGTCTTTCAAGGGTTTGGTAACACTAATGGTTCCAAGGTTCCAAGTTATTGATCCAAAGAACCCTTTAAAACCCCTTTCCTGAATAAAGGGTTTTAAAAGGGTTCTTGGTGGAACCCTCCAAAAGGGTTCTTGGCGGAACCTTTATAAAAAGGGTTCTCCTATGAGGACAAGCCGAAGAACCTTATATGGTTCTACTTAGCACTCTTATTTCTAAGAGTGTATGGATGTGACCTTGAGTGAACAAAGAGGTTCTAGACCCGTTGTTCTAATGATGCCAGGTCTCCTTGTGGTTCTCGTCAGTATTCCTTGTGAGATCATCGGTCACAGGTGATCTCAGGAGGGACTCGGTTTGTCTTCTGCTCGTCTCAGATACACCTTCATCGTTTCCAAATTTGAGGCGTCTTTCCCCTCCCCTCCCCTGAAGATCCACCCCCCGCTGAGCCACTAATCCCGTCTAAAAGAAGCAGGAAGATGGCTCCTCTGCTGCATCCCTGACCTTTGGGTCCTCCAGCACCTCCCAGTATGTGTGAGGAGGGGATTAGCAGAGCAGGTTCTGGAGCATCCCTGCTCTCTCAGTGTGGAGCTGACCCTGCAGCCCTGTGGCCAGGTGGAGATCCATGGGTGGAAACCTGAGACTGAATTAGCTTCTCCTCTCCCCTTTTTTAAATGAGGTGTCCTGAAGGGTGTCAGGTAAGACGGGGTTGCGAGGGCTCGGCGAACCCCTGCGGTCTGACACAAAAAGAGGCAGAGGATCACCTGCCGCTCGCCAGATCAAATGAGAGCTTAAATAGGGGGCTCCTCTCCTGTCAAACCTCTCTCCATGAATAGTCAGGAAGGCCAGAGTCGACTGTATGGCCTCCCTCAGTCTCGGCCTCTTGTAGACCTGAGACCCTGTTGACTGCTAACACCCCTGTGCTCCAGTCCAGGTCTCCTCGCAGTAGCCATCAAGCTCTTAATTCCTACTCTCAGCCCATCACGAAGCATTATGTGCATAATGGACCTATAATCAACCCCCGGCCAATGGAGACTTTTCTCTCAGCGTGTCTGCACTCATGTCGAGCTCGCATGTCGAGTTGCAATGAGATGCTAATTAGACTTCATATCTGCGGGGCTGATCTGTGTGTTCACATTCAGGTGCTTTTAATCCACTCCGTCGCAGGGCAGCTCGCCAATTTGCAGGTAGAATTACGGTCAGAGGGTGGTGGAGGGGGGAGGGGGGTTGAAAGGTAAAATTATCTTATAAAATATTATGATGTGGACATGTTTGAAGGGAGCTGTTCTGCTAAAACATGAATAAATAATTTTAAGTGTACGTACAGAGTGTTCCGTGGCTGAAAGGTTAATGGTCAGATGCGGTTTTTTTCTCTCTCTCTCGCTGCCAAATAACCTCATCAAACTGCACCACATGACAGGGTAAGTGAGGGGTGTGGCCATCGAGGTGAACAACACAATGCCCCTTGTCAGTCAGCCTCATTCCTGGGAGTGAAGAGGGGCCGGGGAGGGTGTGATGGAGGCAGCCACAGGCCCTTGGGTCCCTGCGATTGGCCTTAATCCGCCGGCTAATAAGTTCAGAGAGGGGCCATATGCTGCAGTGCAATGTGTGGGGAGGGGAGTGTTGCCTCATGTTACTTACACCAGGCCGGCGCTTTCTCAGGTACCGCCCTCCCACGGTCTGCTCCTTTGTACGAGGGGATCAGCCCTCTCCACGCTGTGAATGGTCCCGAATTGATTAAACCCCACCGTATAATTGTCAGCAAATCCCAGCGAATCATTTCCCATCCATTTGAAAAGTACAATGTGCGTTTCTCTTTTTCTCCTCGCCTTCTTTCTTCCTCCCCATCCCCAAACCCTCCGTGTGCCCCTCCCTTCTTTTTAAGACTCAGGTTTGTCCCTGTACGCCACTCTTGGCCTCTCTCTCTCTGTGGCAGCAGGAGGAGGAGGACGAGGATAAGAGGAAGCAGGGGTGAGGAAGCGTGGGGTACGCTCGGCTGGACAGTTGTTGGCCGTACATGAAAGTAGACGATGGGGGAACTTCGTTTTTTAATTTGTGGTCCAAGCCGGTGCTGATCTGAGCTGGTACAGTACCTGTCTGTTGCACAGCCGGCACCGAGTCTGTGGAGTCACGCTGTCTGATCCACAACAGGTTTGAAGGACGCAGGAGTCAAACACTCACCGCTGTTTTAAAAAAGTCAAGTTAGGAGATGATGGAGAGGTCACATGGTGGCGCTCCTGAGGCTGTGGTTCCTCTGCTCCAACCAGGGTTTTACCTCTTTCTGTCTTTTATCCTATCAAATAAGTGAGGATGCAAAAAAAATAAAGAGAGATCTGGTCATTTTCACGTGATCGGGCGAGAGGGAGAGCGAGTGCGAGAGAGTGAGGTCTGCGCTCTTGGTCATTAATTAATTGACTTATTTTTGTTTAGGTAATATGTTGTGATATATGTTTAAACTTAAATAAACTACATCTACAAGTAGTTATGTCTCGTTGTATTAGTTTGTCCTGTTATTGTCATCGCCTGACAGTCCACATGCAAGATTTATACGGATGCAAGGCACCCCAGATGCATGATGCAAATACAAGGAGGGTTTTAAAAGGGTTCTTGGTGGAACCCTTTTAAATGTGAACTAGTGTGGAGTTATTCTACAGTATTCATGACAGTAAAATAGACCATCCTAAGGTAATCTACTGCAGTAATTTTGTTCTCAACCAGTAGAAAATACCGCCATATACGTTCGAATTTTGAAAAATACCGTGATATATATTTTTGGTCATACTTCCCAGCCCTATCCCAATGTATCATGGCAATTGATTTTGTATTTTTATATCATTATTTATATACTTCTATTTTATAGTTATTTGTTTTTGTATCTTTAGTTGGATGTTGGATGTGAACTGATTGTATTTCTATGTTTAAATGTTCTATTAAAGAAAAGATGCAAAAATATATATCTTTCTGTATGCTGTAAAGTGGTTTCAAAAATGTTTAATCGGAATCGGCTAAAATCGGTATCGGCAGGTCAAACTTCTTGAAAAATCAGATATCGGAATCGGCCCCAAAAATGGCAATCGGTGCATCCCTAATACAGACAAATACAATTGCCAAGAAACTCATTGAAATTCCACCAAAAGTGATCAATTGTGAAAATTTAAGCTTCTTTATTATAATTCTGGTGTAGCGACATTTGCAGAGCGTCATTTAGAAAACAGTCAAACAGGGAGGACATAGACAGACAGGACCGAACCATTAATTGTTTCCAAATCAAAAGTCTGATTTGGAAACAAACGCTATTATCAAAGTGCAAAGGCTGAAAATGAAGTGTTGTGTCATTTGTGCCATTTAAAACGTGTTGGAAACAATTCCTGCGTCTGTTTGTGTTGTTGTGTCCTGATCTTATCTTCGCTCCTGCTTTAATGTTCTGTCACAGTTTCAATTTATTGCAAAGTGAATATTAAACTGAAGGTTGACCATAACATTTTATAACCGCAGATCCAATTGAAATGACAATGTCTGTCAGAAAGAACATCACAATTAGATATTTCCTTACAATAACACTGTGTTTTCTCTACTAGACAATATGTTTTATTATAATTCTATCTCTTTAAATATCTCGAAACTTGAACCAGGGCTAAAGGGCTAAGCACGACATTGTCAACATAAGTGGATTTATTAGGATTTAGAAAGACAGATGATGTCATAAGGTCCAAAAGTCAACAACTAATTATGATATTTAGTTGGATTTTATTGGTGTAATTCATATTTTTAAAAAGGGGGAAAGCACAAGTCGCACCAATCAACACCTTTGCCACTTCCTCTCGCTCTGATCAATCAACCCTCTTATGAGCGGACGTCCACTCATTGATCTGAGAAGTCTCTCGTCAGAGGTTTAACGCTCTCTGACCTCGCTCACTTAACCCCTGACCTCAGGCTCCCATTCTGGGGATTCACTTTATTTCATTTGGCCTCTGGCTTCACGACGACTTATCGAGTTTCACCCTGAATTATGATCGTTTTTTAAAGTGTCCAAGAACATTTGAACTTGATATCGATTGACGAC
Source organism: Microchirus variegatus (assembly GCF_963457635.1). NCBI lineage: Eukaryota > Metazoa > Chordata > Actinopteri > Pleuronectiformes > Soleidae > Microchirus > Microchirus variegatus. The sequence continues at coordinate 1,733,713 of NC_139818.1, read as the reverse complement.
ACATTTTTTTTTGAATATTAGATGATACAGAGGAAGTATCCTCACATACATATATATATATATATATATATATATATCCTGCTGATACCAATCAACTATTGTAGTTTCATGACCAGCTCCAAGATACCACAGAAGTATTGAAGCCCTAACTTTTACCCTGTAACACCTCAAAATGTCCGTCTGATTATTTTAACCATCAAAAAGTGTTTTTACCTATTTTTTTCCAGAATTACTTTCAAAATCTGGCAGTTATTTAGAGTTTACGGCATGTTAAAATATTGTATTAATAATTTAAAATAAAGAAAAACAACACTGTACACTCTTAGAAATAAGGGTTCCAAAAGGGTTCTTCTACAAGGGCTGAGGTTCTACCTGGAACCATTTGCTTCTGAAAAACCCTTTCCCGAAGAAAAAGAAGAAAGGGTTTTAAAAGGGTTCTTGGTAACACTAAGGGCTCCAGGTAGAACCTTTTTATAAAGGTTCTACCTGGAGCCAAAAAGGGTTCTCCTATTAGGACAAGCCGAAGAACCTTATATGGCTCTACTTAGCACTTTTATTTCTAAGAGTGTAGTTGTACACAAACACCAGATTTTGTGTGTTAAATTTGAACAGTTTTTTATCTCAATGTCCAAAAACAGGCTAAAAAACCATGGAAACTCATGAACAGGTGTTTTTCCAACTCTCTCCTCTTCAGCTTCCTGCATCACAACGAGTGAAATAACGATAATCACCTCACGTTGGCTTTGACGCGCAACTTCTCAGCTTTCAGAAACCGCTGGGATTTTCCCGATAGCACAAACCGTCGCATAATAACGTGTCACCTGCGATACGCCCGGCGTTAAAGGGTTAGTATTTCTTAATTTCCTTTTTTCTGGCTGTTGTTTAAACCTGGAATTTAGTTCAGGAAGTTGTTGCTGAATCTAATAGAAATTGATTTTTCACATGACCTGATCCCCTATATACTGTATTTGGGGTCATCCACACACACACACACACACACACATGGGCAGGCTGTGTCACCAATCTCATAACCCGACAGCGATCTCCATCTCTGACGCTGGGCTTTCATTAGAGGCTGAAGGGCGTTGTTTGTGGGTGTGATCTTCATGCAAAGTGCTCATAAAGGATCACAGGCCGTGCACAGGTTTTACGATGGTGGAGGTTACAAGGAGATGTCCTGGTTCTGCTCATAAAGAGGACGGTGGTGGAGGTTTTTGAGCTCTGTATGTGGACCTGTGATGATGATGATGATGAAGATGTGAAGCTGTACTGCAAGAGTTTGCATTTACGCACGTGTAATTACAGTCAACCTAGCCGATGCTAATTCATATATGAAAACGGCCGTCCCGGTCCTTATAGGTGGATACAAGACACATATTAACATGCTAATCCTGGGTGTAGCTCATGGTCAGGAAGCAGTGTTAAACCCCCCCACCCCCCACACACACACACACACATACACACACACACACACCCGGCCCCTGATTTCTATGCAGAGCAGTTAACCTTGAGCTCAACGCTGGCGAATGCAATCGTTAAAGACTGTCCCTCCAAAAAGAGCCCATCGAGAGAGTTAATTATCTTTTCCCCACTCACGGCTCTGCAACGTTAATGACATGCAGTGCATATCCCGCCCCCCCCCCCCTCCCTCTTTTTTAACTGTCTATCATGTTGCTTTATGTCGTCACCGGGTGCGGTTTTTTCCCTCTTCTGTGTTTAAAGTCGCTGTGACATCACGAGGTAAGAAGTTCCCATCGAGGCTGGACGTGTGCAGATGGTGTTAGCGCACGTTAGCGCCGCGTTGCGCCATTGTGGCTCTAAACTCCCACTCACTTTTCCTCGTAACTGCAACTGCAAGGTTAGCAGCCTGTCACGTCCAGGGTCGTCTCATTTCAGCCTCGTCCCTTAATGATGTCCACTAATTAGCACGGGGGGAGTCCATCAGCAAGAGTCTCCTGGGAATGAGGTCGTGGTGTTTGGACGGTGACCTCTGACCCCTCCCCCTGACATGCACATGTGTGCTCTTGGGGACCTCGTCGAGGGCCTTGAGCAAACAGGTTTAGCCCCATTGTTTGTGAATGGGATGAGCAGCTGCCTCGCTGGCCGTCGCTATAATTATGGGATGCACAAGATCCAGTTTAGGCTCAAATGGTATTGACACCCAATGAAAGGATAACTTACACATTTATTTTCTCTAGAAAACCTGCTTTATGTTTTTATTTCAACATTTTTATGAAAGCAGTATTCTACAAATCATGCAATCTGTGTAATCTGTGGTTCAGATTGAAACAACATATATATATATATATTATTGATTGGTGTTATTAATAATCATATTCAAACGATCGTGGGTTGAGCCTCATTTACACAGAGGAATAAAAACAACAACATAGACAAACAAAGGCTTTCAAATAAATTAAATTAAAACTGTTGTTTTAAATGTATAGAATTGAAAACAGTGGTATAAAGCAGTCATTTTAGGATTTCAAAATCCTATTTCCAGTATATAATAATAATAATGATGATAATACAATTAACCCAAAACACTATTTTCAAACCAATCAAATGCTCGAATCCTAATAAAACCAGTTTTTAAGCGTCGTTACGTGCTAATCATTCCCTTGTTAACCTCTTGCTCTACAACAAACCCCCCCCCCCATTGCTGAGTAAACACTTTAGCTGTGTCCAGTCCCCCCCCCCGACCCCTCAGAAGGGGCGTGGTGTGTCGCTGACCATATCCTCGTTTGACCCGCATCTCCCATATGGAGAGAGACAGTGGACAGATTGAGAGGAGACACGGCGGCGAGGTCAAAGGTTAAATGACCAGGACTGTTTACAAGGCAGTGGGGAATTCAGGCAAACATGGGACGATTGTCCAGGTCTTTGTCCTCCGGCCTATGAACGAGTCCATTAAAGACGGACGTGTGGTTTAACTGTTAGGGCTTAACAATGTTAATATTACAAACTTTTATTTTTATTCATTGATATTTTATCCACTCAGAAACAACTATTTTTCCTCTTTAATTGATAGAATATAAAATAGTTATAGTCATGTAAGAGCATTTGCAGTATGAGCTTATATTTTAATTTGCAGTCACAAAGCTTTTTTAACTTCTTATTACATTAAAATAAAAGTTTTTTTTACTGTATAATCAACTGCAGCAGTCGTCCACACCTCACCGTCTCCTCACAGGTTATGAATCTGATGAACGCGGCCTCCGCTTTTGTCTGAACGCCCCGTGTTTACATAAAGACGCCCAGTGGGACCGGCCCTGCAGGTCACGGGGTCGCACCTCGCTTGTCAGAGAGCCCTGTGACATTTCTTTTCCCACGTTTCCCCCCGGCCCCCATTGTCCGCGGGCGAGGAGCCCCTGTTAACGTTTGGCCCTGGGAGGTAGTGTGGCGTGAGAGAGGGAGGCCTCGGGGCATTGGACCCTCAGCAGGTCCCTGGGAAACGGGCGTAACCGGGGGCGGGGCCCAGGCGAGCGGGGGGGGGGGGGACAGCATGGGGTCATTTTCCGGCTTGCTGCTCCTCTAAAGGGCTTTGGAGAACACTATTGGCCCCTGGAGGAGAGCTGGTGTGGAGGCCGGTACAAAGGCCTTTGTGTGTGTGTGTGTGTGTGTGTGTGTGTGTGTGTGTGTGTGTGTGTGTGTGTGTGTGTGTGTGTGTGTGTGTGTGTGTGTGAGACTCAGAAACAGAGATGTGTGACTGACGACGACACACCTCACCACGTTTGTCTCGGTGTCCAATCGATTATTCTATAAGTCGGCTGCTGATTTTATTGATCGATGATTGTGTTTGTGGGACACAAGAGATCACACTGATGATGATGATGATGGTGATTTTTAAATCAGGAAGAGTTTTTAATATTCTTACACTGTAATAACATCCTCTGCGATAACTGATTTCATGATTTCTTCACCAAATAAATCACTCTACTGTCACATGATCAGCCCTGATTGTAATTTTATTTCCCCCACGTTTATTTCTGAGCTCCATGTTTATTTATAGCGCAGCGTGATCCGGCAGATTTGACGCACACACACACACACACACACACACACACACACACACACACACACACACACACACACACACACACACACACACACATTCTTGTACTTGCTGCATACTTAGGACTGGGTTGCTGACAAAGTGAGGACTAGCATTTCCACTTTATAAATCAACACAATTACAAATATCTGCTTCATGAACGACATCTACAAAGAACTACTGGTTGCAGTACCTTTTTTTTTTAAATTTTTGGTCCAAAATTTGACAAAAACGTCATATTATACTATGTCGTCCAAAATCAGAAAACATCTTTGACAAAAAAAATTTGACCAAACATTTTTAGTACAAAATTTTTAGTCCAAAATTTGACAAAAACCTCATACTATACTATGTCATCCAAAATTAGAATTTTTTTTTTTTTTTTACAAATTGAGTATAGCATGTTATAGCAACCTAAGGAAATTATTTCAATCAAAACAAAGTGAGGACTGGCTAAAATGTCCTCACTCCGTAAAAATGACCTCACTTTGATGATTAAAAACCCTCACTGGTCCTCAGTATGCCGCAAGTACAAGAACACACACACACACACACACACACACACACACACACACACACACACACACATTCCTCCTCTCACCTTTTCCCTCACTAAGCAGATGTGCATTTACATTTCGCCTCTTGTAGTCCGACAATGTCATTTGAAGCCGACACGCTGAGCTATTGAATAATAAATAGACATCAGCGCAAATGAATAAATAAAACATATCATTCTGCCATTATCGCTGCCTCTTTTCTTCCCTACGTCTACACGGCAAAAAGAAAACCACAGCCCACATTTCCGCTCAGAAAAAGGTCATTTTTCTTTCTTTTGTTTTAATCGCTGAGAGATTTTTCTTTCTTTTTTTTCTGTTTTCACAGTAGAATCCAAGTGAAACGAAACATAAGTACAGCTTTGTTGATCTGTACACACACACACACACACACACACACACAGCAGGATCTTGGATCTTGACGCAGAAAAAGTCTCTGGTGAACAGTGAGGAGGATTTCTGCCATTTCACTCTTTGGTGCAGCCTTTGCGTGCTCACTGATGATGACTGGCAGCCATTTTGTTTTTATGCATTAAAGATCCCTCTGCGTCTGCTTCACATCAACACTCCAACACATTGAACCTTTATTCGTCTTTCTTCTAAAATCTAATTTATTAACCATTAATGATCACCTAACGACCATCATGATATTCAGGCCTCCTTTATTTCGATTTTATGGCTGTAGAATTGTCAATAAATGTTAATTTTTCCAAGATAACTTTCACTTCAGATATCTGGCAGTTATTCAACCGTTTAGGAATTACGGTTCTGAGAAGAATCTGATGTGAATCGTTGTCTGTGATTGGACGGCCGTTTTTGCAGAAGTCCTGAGGTTCTACCGTAATGACAAGTATATGAGCGCAAAGCTCTATTTCTCTGCTTTCCAGTATCCATCCGTTCATCTTCTACAGCTTTATCCTCCACACGAGGGTCGCGAAACGTGGGGTCACATCCTGGACAGATCGCCAGTCCATAGTTTTTCACTTTCATTTTCCAGATATCGCAAACGGTAGAAGCTTTTTTATAAAGGTTCCATTTGGAACCCTTTTGGAGGGTTACACCAAGAACCCCTTTAAAGCCATTTATTCAGGAAAGGGGTTTTCAAGGGTTCTCTGGATCAAAATGGTTCTTACTGGAACCATTAGTGTTACCAAGAACCCTTGAAAAACCCTTTCTTCAGGTAAAGGAAAGGGTTTTTCAGAAGCAAATGGTTCCAGGTAGAACCTCAGCCCTTGTAGAAGAACCCTTTTGGAACCCTTATTTCTAAGAGTGTAGAAGTTACGAGATATGCCAAATCCTGTCAGTGACAGAAGGGTTCACCACGTTTCATTTAATGTCCATGACACTAAAGCCTCTTTTCCACCTATGGTCCCAGCCCGACTCGCCTCGATAAGACCTCCTCAAAGTGGGCGGAGTCATCACCGCACGGCTGCATGAAACTGCCGTGACTTCTTTTTTACAAACGAGTGACTGGTGACTTGTAGAGCAGTTGTTTTCAGTGTAACTGAGTCATTAGAATCATTCATCTATGTTCTACCGCTTTATCCTCCACAAAGGGTCTTTTGTAAGTTAATTTAAGCCACAAAAAAGTGTTTTTTGAGTCATGTGACCTGGTGTAGATGCACATAATTGGTCTTTGCTGCTTTTTACATCTAAAGAAGGACTTGGGGCCAATTCTTAACCCTCGAGCTCAACCCTTAATCTTAACTGGCCCTCAAACCCAAGTGTTGAGGGTTTTTTGTCACTTAGAAATGGGACACCCCTTAAATGCAGATACGTCTTCAGACTGTAGGGGGCAGAATAACGCCAAAGCTGCGTCCTGTCTGTCAACTCCAAAAAAGAAGAAGAAGAAGAACACATTTACGTCAGGATTATTTATTCTGATCCGTTTGTCAGTCAAGTTATTAGGTTGTCAGTTAGTTATAAGATGATACTCATACAAATATTCAGCTGACAGTTACCACACACCACGACTTATTGAAAAGTAAACCACACCGGCCGACTATTGACAAAAGATGGTCAAATAAAAATAAATGTTACGCAACAATGACGTCAGTAATCCATAATATGGGCCTAAACTAAGATAATACAATGGTTTTCATCATTTTTATATCTCTATTGACAAAGAAAATACTTCATTTGTATCGCACTCGTTTCACTGCTTTCGACGCCATCTTTGTTATATGAAAACACGCAATGCATTCTGGGTAGCCCTTGCTCCCAAGGGTGGTCTTGGAAAATCTCAATATTGAGGGCGATACAGCCCTTAAACTCGGCCTCAACTTAATTTTTCTGAGAATCAGGACAGAACTTGGACTAGAGGGAGAACATTTTTGAGATTGAGGGTTAAGATAGGAATTGGAATTCACCCTTGGACTTCAAAAAGTCGTCCACTCAGTCATAAACTATGTCGTCAGTCTTATGCCCAGCACACAGTGTTGTTCGTTATCGTTCTCTATCCGTGTCTGTTCACATCAGCTGCACAAAATAACAATAAAGCTCGAGAGGAAAAAAGAAATGAGGATTTTTTACTCATGTACAAACAGAGTCAGGCATGGTTTGTTTGTCTCTAACAGAGCGCACAGACTCCTGAGTGCTGCATATGAAAGTTTCAGCCAAACGTCTCTTCATCCCATTGTGAGTTTACCTGGGCTGAACGCAGCAGAATATCAGCCACGAGAACTATCGCCTGATAGAATCTCTCCACTTTACCAAATCGCAGACAAAAACATTGCAATCTAGCGGCTGATTGTAACTGTTTGGCTGCTTCTGTCTCGGGCGCAATTGTTTCTTGGCGCTCGCGGATTGAGTTTATCAAGGTGTTGAACAACGGTATCGTGGTGGTTTATCAGGTGTTCAACAGCAGAATAGAATATTGTGGGAAAGGTCACCAGTTCTTCTTTGTTTTTGTTTTACTCGCAGAAAACTCAATATGCAAAAAAACATTGTTTTTTCTGCAGCATTTGCACACTTTTTATTTTCAAATGTATTTATTCATAGATCTGACATTTTACACAACCTCAGAATGTTTTAAAAAAGAGAGAAAGAAAGCTAATTTCCCCTATATCATGTTCCATACACTCTTAGATATAAAAGTGCTAAGTAGAACCATATATGTTTCTTCGGCTTGTCCTCATAGGAGAACGCTTTTTGGAACCCTTTTGGAGCATTCCACCAATAACCCTTTTTAAACCCTTCATTCTGGAAAGGTGTTTTCAGAAGCAAATGGTTCCAGGTAATACCTCAGCCCTTGTAGAAGGACCCTTTTGGAACCCTTATTTCTAAGAGTGTAGAACCTCAGCCGTTGTAGAAGGACACCTTTGGAACCCTTATTTCTAAGAGTGTAGAACCTCAGACCTTGTAGAAGGATACTTTTGGAACCCTTATTTCTAAGAGTGTAGAACCTCAGCCCTTGTAGAAGGACACCTTTGGAACCCTTATTTCTAAAAGGTGTAGAACCTCAGCCCTTGTTTCTAAGAGTGTAGAACCTCAGCCCTTGTAGAAGAACCCTTTTGGAACCCTTATTTCTAAGAGTGTAGAACCTCAGCCCTTGTAGAAGAACCCTTTTGGAACCCTTATTTCTAAGAGTGTAGAACCTCAGCCCATTTAGAAGGACACCTTTTGGAACCCTTAATTCCAAGAGTGTAGAACCTCAGCCCATTTAGAAGGACACCTTTTGGAACCCTTATTTCTAAGAGTGTAGAACCTCAGCCCTTGTAGAAGGACACCTTTGGAACCCTTATTTCTAAGAGTGTAGAACCTCAGCCCTTGTTTCTAAGAGTGTAGAACCTCAGCCCTTGTAGAAGAACCCTTTTGGAACCCTTATTTCTAAGAGTGTAGAACCTCAGCCCTTGTAGAAGAACCCTTTTGGAACCCTTATTTCTAAGAGTGTAGAACCTCAGCCCATTTAGAAGGACACCTTTTGGAACCCTTAATTCCAAGAGTGTAGAACCTCACATACACTCCCAAAGACCTGACCCTCTGAGTGCAGGTGCAGATTTATATCTGTGATGACGGTAAATATTCACACAGACAGCCAAGGTGCCCCCGTCATTACCCATAATGCTGTGTGTTTGCCCACCAGTTAAATTCTTTAGGGGGGAATTGTTTGGTGAGATGAATGGGACCAAAGTGCTGAAGGACATATCGAAGTTCAGCAAACAAAAATGTCCGCTCAACGGCAGCTCGGTCAAGTTTAGCAGTGAGGGATGAAGAAGAAGAAGAAGAAGAAGAAGAAGAAGAAGAAGAGTTGTTGTAAGGATTTGTCGTCTAAATCAGCCGTGAGCGTCTCAGAGGTGGAATGCGTCCTGTTGTCCTCTGGTCCTGTTGGATCTGTGCAGATCGCTGAGTTGTCGTTCGCCTCAAATGGGGAAGAAAAAAGAAGAGAAACCCTGTCAATATTCATCTCTTTAATAACGGTGAATGTCTTTTGAAGACGGTGGGGTCTGCGTTTCCCTTTGATGTCGCTTCATTGTCAGACTCTCTATCTAAAATCTTCCAAGATGACATTTTCTCTTTTTTCATTCATTCAATCCAACCTCAAAGGTTTGCTGCAGTATTTCTCTGGTCCGCCACGCTTTGTTGTACGGGAGATGAGGGGAAGTAAGGGGAGGGCACTTGAGTTGGCTGTAGTTCTCCACCAGGGTTTGTATTACCGGGTAATGGATAGAGGGAGATTTAGGCGAGGATGTGACTGACAAAATATATACATGTTGTTTTATATGTGACTCGCCTCCCGAAGCACAGGAGTAGATTGCTGCAATTTTCAGAAACACAGAGATGCACTGAAGCAGATTCTGCAGACACGGACACATGCTGTCTCTACACACACACACACACGCAGGTTTGCAGGACTATTGTCCTGAGGACACTGCATTGACTTCCATTGATTCAACAAAGCACTATCCCTAACCTTAACAATTATAACCAGTTAATAACCAACCTTAACCACACAATTCAAATCTTAGCCCTGATCTTAGGGGGGGGGCGGTAAATATCTTGAAAATAATCATCATTTTAAACAGTTGAAAATATTCGCAAATCTCTTAAGGAATAATTTTAATGAATTTTTGAAAATCAGGAAATGATCCATTGGCCTTAATACACTTTGACAGTGAGCTGACTTTTTTTCAAAAAAACTAAAAGTATCTCGGAATGACTTGAAATTTACCATCATAATAGTTGGTATCGCCCTGAACAAGGATCAGTTGAAAATATTTGCAAATCTCTTAAGGAGTAATTTTAATGAATTTTTTAAAATCAGGAAATGATCCATTTGCCCTGATGCACTTTGACAGTGAGCTGAGTTTCTTCTCAAAAACAAAAAGTATCTCGGAATGACTTGAAATTGACCATCATAATAGTTGGTATCGCCCTGAACAAGGATCAGTTGAAAATATTCGCATATCTCTTAAGGAATAATTTTAATGAATTTTAAAAATCAGGAAATTATCCATTGGCCTTATAGTCAGCTGCATATATGACTTGACCCCAAAAAAATTCTAACAAAAGGTTTCTCAGTGGTTAACAGTAGTATCAGATGTACTTAAAAACATACTAAAAGTTTACCAAAGTTTGACTCCGGGAAAGGCCCAATTTTCAAAATGGCCGCCGCCAGGTCCTAAAAATGACCATTACTCCTTTGTTTACCACCTAGACCAGGAATACTGGTGCCTGATAGATGTTTTGGCCATGTAATATTCTAAATAGCATATTTGCATGATAGATAAGTGAGTACAAGTACAAATATATGTTAAAGTAATTGTTTACAAGCATATATATGCGAAAAATACGTCAAATTTCCCTTTGTAATTGTATATTTCTCCTTTTTCATGTTGTTTTGCACTGTGTTGGTGGTTTCTGTGGTTCATAACCATTCTTTTGATTCCAATAAGGACTAAATTCATTAGAACTGTGTGGTACTGTAAAATTAGTCAAAACAGGGCTGCCACGTGAAGGCTCAGTACGGCTAACCCCTTTTAATTTTTTGTGTTTTATTTTTTTTTATATTTTTTTAAAATATTTTTTATAATGCTTTTATTTTTTTTTTTTGCCTTTTGTTTTTATATATATATATATTTAAACACTATTCTTATTTATACACTTTAGAGTGTGACCTTAGTTAACCATTAGTCATCACACTCTTCCTCCCATAGAGGTTGATTATAGTGATTCTCACAATTCCCAACTTGACATGGTCCACAAGCAGGCATGCATGGTAGTCCATATGCCCTGCAACTGCACCGTTGTGTTTGGTAAGCAGTTGTGCAATTACAGTGGATCATCTGCAGGAGGCTTTCTGGGGCAGCAGTCTTACTGTTCATAACTGGCAGGAACCGGTTGTCCACCAGTTTCCACCAGTTGCCAAGCGGTGAACCAGGGAACCACCATCAAGGACATAATGCTCAGTTGGTGGTATGGAATCCAGGACAGTTTTGTTAGATTTCTTGCTTGAGAACTCAATGACTGCCTGTGCTAGTTGGGGCTTGTTGGCTTTGCGGAAGATTTCCTTGCCTTCAAACAGGGCTGCAGGAAATGAGCAGAGCTCATAGCTCATTACATCTTCCAGTGAAAACTGCCCAGTTCTCGACATTATCAGGAACCGTTGGAACAGCAAAGCAGGATCAATGGTTCGGTCTTGGGCAACTTTGATGGTAGAGTCATCTGCAAGGGTTTTTGCCCGGTCTTTCCGTTTGAAGGATATTCCAAAAATAGGTTTTCCAATCATCTTTTCAATGATCTTATTGCCAACAGTCTCAAACTCATGCACATTCACCTCCTCTTTGGCAACAACACCAGTTACAATGTTTCTCAGAGATGGGTCTGGAGAGAATGGTGTGCAAGTGCTAAACTTTTCCTTGATCTTTACTAGATCAGAATGATCTCTTTTTATCCTTGCTTCTGAGGATTCTCGGTGCTGCTCGCTGGTCGTGTAGGTGAGGTCATTGAATTCCTGCATGGCATTGTTGTATTCAGATGTGATGGGTGTAGACATGGTCCACAATGCTCGCATTTCTTCAGTCATTCCACTTCCATGGGTCAAGCCTCCACTGCTTTTCAAGGATCGCATCAAAGTCTGCTCAATGAAAAGGTCAGAGCTAAGGCCTGCCCAGAACTGGTTGCTGCGGCGGATCACATGGAAACCCCTGGAAAACTTGTCATGTACATCAGGATGTCTGGTGTCGAGTTGGCTCATTTCTTGGAGGTAGAAATATGCTGATTTCAGGTAGTTGTAATGCCCAGCGGCGGCAAATATTGTTTCGAACCATGAGTCAAACATTGTGATACAAACCAAATAGTGAGTTTGGTGTATCGTTACAGCCCTATTTATCTCATAAAATCATATTCCATAAGTATACAATTATGCCAGTGCAATTTAGACAAGCCCAATGAATTAATAGACCCAAAAAACATGGTGTTAGACACCAAAATTACTTGGCTAGGTCAAAAAATGAAGGAGTTAGGACATTTTAAGGAATTCCCGCCCATCTTGGACGCCATCTTGAAAATTATACCTTTCCCGTGGTCAAACTTTGGTAAACTTTTAGTATGTTACTAAGGACACCCAATACTACAAGAAATAGCTGAGAAACCTTTTGTTAGAATTTTTTTAGGGTTAGGTGTTTTTTTCCCATATATGCAGCCGCCTATACACTTTGACAGTGAGCTGAGTTTAGTCTCAAAAACAAAAAGTATCTCGGAATGATTTGAAATTTACCATCATAATAGTCGGTATCATCCTGAACAAGGATCAGTTGAAAATATTTGCATATCTCTTAAGGAATAATTTTAATGAATTTTTTAATTTGGAAATTATCCATTTTTCCCTAACACACTTTGACAGTGAGCTGAGTTTTTTCAAAAAAACAAAATGTATCTTGGAATGACTTGAAATTTACCATCAAATGGTTCAATTCCTGATTTTCTAAAATGTCATGAATTTTTTGATTTTACAGCCAATACTCTCACATTTATTTGAAGACTTTATTTGAATTAATGGCAAACTATAGCTTTTTTCACTAAATTATTGCTCTGCTGAAAACGTAACCACAAAGGCAAAGCAATTCAAACTTCTCTCTCCCACAGTGTGGATTCAAAGCCACTTAATCACTGCCACAGTATACTTTATTTGAACCATTTAGTGTAGGCATTAAATAAAATGTCACGCTAGATCAGGCAGATTTGTCCGACTTCAAATTTAAGCAGCCACTGAACTGAGGAATAAAAATACATTGAGTGAAACTCTTAGTTACTCTGTACCAGTGTGAGTGCAGTATAAGGGTTTAAACACCGTATTTTGGTATGTTTCTAATCCACATAATCTGCAGCATATATATGTTGTTGTTGTTTGGACAAGCAAAGAAGAGAACATTTTTCTGGATAAAACACGCTCAAAGTGAGTATATAAGACTCCCCGTGTGCAGTGATCACTTCTTATCAGGTACAGAATCTAATTTGCTTTGATATTTTCTTTATTTTACATGCATTTATTGCAATTTATCAACATTCTCTATGGTAGCACGAGGGGAAGTTTATCAGAAAGCTGAAGAAAAAGTCAAAATACTGCAGCTCTCAAATCTTTATTTGTAGATTAATCGGTGTGAAAATGCACCTTTAATGTCTAATAACATATATTTCCCCTTTGTATGACTATTTAAGGATTATATTATCTTATCTTAATGCATGTTTTTCAGACTGTGGAAGTGAGCATGGTCGTCAGTCACAGGTGAGCTCACAGACACAGGTGCTGCTGCTTAGTAATCACTGTCTTTATAAGCAGCAGCAGCTCACTGAGCTCAGGTTAGACTGCTGCACACAGGAAGAAGCACATGTTCTCTCCTCTCTCATGAACCTAGTATTTGCATGTTTAGACGCAGTTGTGTTACTAATATTCTGGGGTTGTAGTGGTTAATACCTGGGTTTGTGACCTGGTCAGAACAAGTTTTCCTGCATGTGTGGGTTTATTCTGGGTTCTCTGGTTTCCTTCCACCTGTCCAAAAACATGCAGATTCAGGGATGAACAAAATAAGACCGTCTAAATTGACCCATGAGCCTTTCGCCCTATGTCAGCGACCCTTATGTGGTGAATAAAGCTGTGAAAGATGAATGAATGAAAGTGTTGTTTTGCCTGAAATGTCAAACAGATCAATTTCAGACAGAATCTCCTTTCAACAAGTCACTAAAAATAAAACCAGCACATTTCAGGGATTGCTTTTCATTATTTTTTTTGATGGTTTTGAACATCCATGATGTCGAGTGTATGTTTTTAAAGTGGACCGCAGGACTTTGATCCTATAAGATATGAACTGGTGTACCTAATAAAGTGGCTATATTCAAGTAAGGACAACAAAGGCGCTCATTGAGTTAAAACCTTTCTTGATTTGCCTCAGTGAATCATAAGAGAATGTCTGCAGAAGACGTTTCTTCTTCTTCATCAGCAGTGAAAGGTCCAGTGTTCCTGCTGCTGTGGTACGACATATAGACAGAAACAAATAATCTGTATATGGATTATTTCTACACATTTATTTAGCCCTAAAGGCCACATTATACTTCTCCGACTGCATAATGCGTTATCCGACTTCTGCGTCGTGGTGACGGATACGCACTGCAATTTACCGCCCGATCAGTAGGGGTCGCTACACAAGGTTGTTGTGCTTTTGGCTACAGTGAGCAATGGCGTCCGAGAGAGAGAGAGAGAAAGACTGTTGTTGTTGAAACAGTGGCCGTTTTTTCACTTTTCTGTGTCACGGAACGCAGTTTTAAGATAATTTGAGGCGAGAAATTGGCCATTTAGAGTCTAAACATGTGCTGTGTGTGTTAAGATATGACGTATTTATAGTTTGGCAGCAACGTTGTCGGCGGTGATCAGCTCCGCCTCTGTGGACGCTCGGTGCGCACTGTTAGCCGGCGCAGAGCAGCGTTATCTCGGCCTGTCCTGAGGACCAATCGCAGCTCTTGCCGTCTCCGTTGTCCCTTGACGGAGTGACGGACACTTAAAAAATATTTTGTGCAGTCGGAGACGACGCAGAGGCTCTACGACAGGCGTCCACGCAGAGAGCTCTATGAAACCTACGTAGAGCACTTTACGCAGAAGTATAAATTGGGCTTAACAGTAGCTACTCCCTCCTGAACACACGTCCTTTCTACCAAAACATGCTGTGAAACCTGAAAAGGGGAAAAAAGCCGATCCCTGACCCGAGTCAGTGATGATACAGCGTCAGTGATGATACAGAGTCAAACCAAGTGTCCCTGTGAAATGAATAACGTGGACTTTCCCTCTCTGTAAAAGTGTCTTTCAAAGTCTGTCTGGAGGAGGACGCCACTATAGAAAACCTCACTCCCGCGCTCGCTCTAACAACTTCCTCCATTTTTTTCCCCTCTTCTTCGGCTAATTTGAGATCTTGGCGTGTCTTTGTGTGGCTGCGTCCTCCTCCACGTACGTCTTCACCCACGTTCCCTCCTCTCTGTGCGCTCTCACAGTGAAGGACCTATATACGCCGGCAGATGAGAGGAAACGGAATCTCGTCGGCACAGTTTTTGAAGCGTCGCTTTGAAGCCCGATGTGAAATTGAAGCCTGGCTCGTTCTGCGGCCGGTAAAATAAGGGCCCTCTCGTTATAAAAGCACTTTACCTGTGCTCCCTCCACGGATCATCGCTCTCATTAAACACTTTTGGGGTTACATTCAAATTACAATTACTCCCAGCACTAACTGTTAATGGGCGCAAGGGTTAGGAGGAAAAAGTAAGAGAAATGTTTCTGACATTTTTTTTTTTTACGCCCGTTTGAGCATAAATTAACCCCCGAACCTGAATATGGAAGATGTTGGAATGTATACGTGCTAAAAGTTTCTTATTATGCGAGAGTTGCTCTGTGCAGGGAGCAGTTATTCGTACAATAATTATTATTTAGAAATGAACTTTTCACTGGAACACATTTGTGACCTTTGACTATTCTCAATGAGTGAGTTTCCCTGTAGGTGAATATGCAACATACACATTATTCTATGGAGTGTTACTGTATATATATGGGGGAATTCCAATTCCTATCTTAATCCTCAATTTCAAAAATGCTCTCCCTCTAGTCCAAGTGCTGTCCCGATTCTCAGAAAAATTTAGTTCTGGCCAAGTTTAAGGGCTGTATCGCCCTCAATATTGAGATTTTCCGAGACCACCCTTGGGAGCAAGGGCTACCCAGAATGCATTGCGTGTTTTCACATAACAAAGATGGCGCCGAAAGCAGCGAATCGAGTACGATACAAATGAAGTATTTTCTTTGTGATTAGAGATATAAAAATGATCTTAGTTTAGGCCCATATTATGGATTACTGACGTCATTGTTGCCTAACATTTATTTTTATTTTACGATCTTTTGTCAATAGTCGGCCGGTGTGGTTTACTTTTCAATAAGTCGTGGTGTGTGGTAACTGTCAGCTGAATATTTGTATGAGTATCATCTTATAACTAACTGACAACCTAATAACTTGACTGACAAACGGATCAGAATAAATAATCCTGACGTAAATGTGTTCTTCTTCTTCTTCTTCTCTTTTGGAGTTGACAGACTGGACGCAGCTTTGGCGTTATTCTGCCCCCTACAGTCTGAAGACGTATCTGCATTTAAGGGGTGTCCCATTTCTAAGTGACAAAATAACCCTCAACACTTGGTTTTGAGGCCAGTTAAGATTAAGGGTTGAGCTTGAGGGTTAAGATAGGAATTGGAATTGGCCCTATATATATATATATATATATACACACAGTATAAGTACTAGACTGGGTCTGACTACATGCCAAGCAGAGAGTGTGTACGGAGAGACAAATGTCACCTTGGACCCAGAGAAAGGATTCACTGTTTCTCTGTCTTTTTTCTAAATACAGTAACTCTTCCTTATTTCGACGCTCTCTCACAACACATTACATTTACATTCCCTCATTTATCAGACGCTTTTATCCAAAGCAGCAGCAGCAGCAGCAGCAGCAGCATCAGCAGCAGCAGCAGCAGTGTGACTGAGGGGGGAGGGAAAACACCAACAGCTCCAGCACAGTCGGAGACCTTGAAGGAAACGCGGCGGCTAAATGTGTTTGATAAGACAAAAGTGTAAAAGTGAAGAACCCCGAATGTGCACAGTGAGTGCTAGTTAGGCCAGATTTAAATGTCTGTTTGCACTTTGTGTTATTTTCCGTTCCTCAGATAAAGACAAACTGCGTCTTTATTGTTTGTGTTTTCCGTCGGTTCAGTCGCCTGCTGACTGTCACCACTCACTGCTGCTGTCAAAAAGTTTCTTAAAAAACCACCTCAGTTTTTAATGTTTCTGAAATACAAAAACACAGCGTGTCATTTCTGCTCCTATGGTCACTTGATTAAAAACGAAAATAACGAGTTTGATGTCACGGCGCCACGTGGGATCATGGGTTTTTGTCGTCTTGACTTCAGCAGAGCAGAGTCGTTGTTGATCCATGAGGAACAAACACCATCGACACCAGTCAGCGACCACTGATCAATATTTCCTCCTCGCTCTGTTGTGTTTTTCCTTGGATGATGTACAGCATGTAATATGTGATTAAACTGATTGTTTTAAGGCAATAGATTGAATTGCAGTATGAAGATGTCAGGTGGGATTGACACAGCTCCCCCCGACCCTCATGTGGAGGATAAAGTGGTAGAGGATGGATGTCTAGGTTCAGCTGTGCTCGTGGTAGCTGCTCCTGAGGTCCTAACAGGCTCTTTTTGGCTTTTTCCAGCACACTTCATCCACTAAAACACTAACCCATGCTGAGTTCCCTTCTCATCAATTGCTGGCAATCACTTTGAATTTGTCATAAAACTTAACTCGCCTCCTTTTTTTAAAAAGTGGACCTAGACCGGAAGTTCCAATTAAGGCTGTTTTTTAGTGTGTATCTGCGTCATTACCTTGTTTAAGAAGCCCTGAAGGTTCTAAACAAACAGTTCAGCCACTGCTGAGAATGCTGTGTTTTATTGTAATCTCGGGCTCAGTGAGATCTCTGAAAAAACCCGGTCCGGTTACGTAAACAGCGGTTCTCCTGAACAGCAGATCCTCCTGCTCCGGGCACTAGTCCGGGCACATCCGGTTGCGTACATTGAACCTCAGAAGAAGAATAACGTCCGTTGTGGAGGTGTTTCACGAGCGACAGTGTCTTCTGACTCTGGGTCTGACTCTGGGTCAAAGGTCGTCAAAGGGACTGCGGCGGGGAGTCGTGAAGAAGCTATTTTTAAACACTGTTAAAACAATGTTTTGATAATGAGTAGCAGTACATCCACCGTTCCAGAGGGGGGAGCTGTGCTTCTGAGAGCTGGTGTGCTGATTATGTCACTTCCGGGTACTGGCCAATCACAACACAGTCTGTCTTCTGGGTGAGAGAGTTGAGTCTCAAATCTCGCGGCTGGGAAACAGCGTCAGAAAAGAGGATTTCTATCGGCTTGTTTACAGCAACTAGGAGGTTTTTGAGCATAAAAACAAGTTAATGTATGTAAGTAGACCTCCATAACTAACATAGATGTGCAACAGGACCACTTTATGGGAGCTTCAATAGTTTTGGCTAGCCGAGGCCTGAACAATCATAAACCACAGGTCAAATAAATGTGGAAATGTGCGGTGTTAGAAAATTGTAATATTTTCTCGAGTAAACATCCAGTTCAGCTTGTTGTCTGCGCGTTTGTGAGCTCACACATGGAAGCGTCTCACTCACACACGCCACTGTGTCGCATGTGCTTGTGTATGCACTTTTACTGTATGTGTGTGTGTGTGTGTGTGTGAGGGCCTCTCCCGGTGACTGCCTGGGGCAATAGAACAGGACGTAATCCCCATGTATGCCTGCAGTCTCTTAGCTGCCTGCATAGATGTGGAGGAACGTTTTAGCCCCTGCAGTGTGCCGTAGGGCACGAGCGCTCACCCTTCTGCTCTGCTAACAGACAGCAGCAGCAGCAGCAGCAGCAGCAGCAGCAGCAGCAGCAGCGCTCTCTCCTTCACCAGCGCTCACTATATTTGTGAACGACTCAAACGCTGCCGTCCTACAGTTCAATTTGCGTCAGTAAGAGACGGATTAAGGAGGTAGAAATTGACTTTTGACAGCCATTATATTAAAGTATGTTCACTTTCACAAACGTGTATCAGTGTCTGGAGGAGAGCAGCACTCTCTCTCTCTCTCTCTCTCTCTCTCTCTCTCTCTCTCTCTCTCTCGCCTGGAAATCACATCATCTACTTACTGTATAGTTTCATCTTGATTGGCACTTGGTTTTGCAAAAGCTAAAACATCCTTCTAATGAAGCCAAATGTCATGCATTGATGAAAAAAGTTGGAGCAGACGTCCCTAATGTTTAATTCAGGCTCCGACGATCAGATTTCATCTGACAAATGAATTGTCTCTGACATGAATAGCCCAGGTGCAAAGGAATAATTTGACTTAAAATAAACATCAGGGGAAATTATCCGAGCTTCCCGTGTCCTTTACAACAGTTAAAGCACATTTTCTTTTGAAAAAGAAAAACTATAGCTACACCTTTTTATGTGAAAATATGCCATTTAATTCATCCTAAATCACAAAGTGCAGCTTTATCAGTGGAATAATGTCATCTTGCCTATAAGTGAGACCCCGGAGGTTTCCTTTTAAATGCATTTCCGCTGCCGGCTTCTCGTAATTCCCACCTTTTAAAAGTAATAAATAGATACGAAAAGCCCTGCCACTATAAATGTTAGTATATGAGCCAACCATTCATGGGGAAAAAAAGTTATAGTACAGTTTATCATTCCTGAATTATTCAGAGTTTGGGCTGCTTAGTGTGACCTTTGCAGGGAGATGTGTTGTCATCAATATCCAGGAACGTGTCACTATTCACGCTTTTAGTTTTTGAGCTTGAGTTTAAAGCTGCAGAGTGTGAATGTTGGTCATTTTTGTTATTATTCTGCCTCTCTTTGGTCTGCAGTTAAAGGTGCATTATGTAATAAATCATAAAATCCTCCTAATATGTCACAGAGACTCAGGAATAATGTTCATATAACAAACTGAACTCACCAACAACAACAGTACAGACACAATATTTGCATTAAAAAATATATTTTGCAGACTGCAAATCATGTTTGTTTGAAATCATGTTTTGGCGTCATGTGGCGCCATCTACCAATCATTGCGGTCAGTAGAGTCTCAGGTGCCGAGCAACCACGGGTTGCCAGTTACGTCAAAAAACGAAACCTAGAAGACCTCGGTATTTTGAATTCGAATTTTTGGCCACCTTTAATAATGATAATTTGCTCACTTTACTCGCACAATGTTCCTGTTGCCTCCAACTGTACAGTGAGGTTATGGTGGTTTGAATTTAACGCGTTTGTATTTAAAAATGACAAACTACAGTTATAATTTGGATCTATTTCTTGTGATTTATACCCAGAAACGTTAACATATACACACTTTGTTTTTACTTTATGAGCTTAAATGATCAATATTGCATCATGATGGAGTTCTGTTGGATCAGGTGTAGTCGGACACTGATGTTGCCACTGGTGCTTTTTGCCGTTTGATGTGAAACCTCAACCTCTCATCGATTATTTCTTCACTTCTTTTGTTTCCGTCTTCCTCGCTCTGTGATCACCGAGGCTCAGACCTCCTGTGGTGTTTATCGAGAGTTATGATCACATTTGTCCAGCGTGGCTGGAGGGGTGACGGTTGGACTCATAGCGGTAACTACGCCTCCCTCTCACCACGGTGCACGGAGTCCGACCGCTGATCTCGTCTCTGCAGCAGAAAGGCGGATCAATAGGTGGTTGTGATCGATAGGTCACGATGAGGGATCCCTGAAAGGTCAGCGCCGATCGATTCCCTCGCGATTGCACTGCAGCCTCTCAGCTGTTGCACGTTGGCCATTAAGCATTAGACGCCGCAGGACACCGGGACCCCCCGCCTGCCCCGGGTAACATCAGCTAATCCTAATTATTAGTTCCGCTCTGGCTGGAGGGCGAGACCGCGACCGTTTTCTTCATCTTTTGTGTGATGTGTTATGTTTCGATATCTGGCCGGCCCTCAAACCCCTGACTCGTCTCTCCGTGAGACGGTTCCTCGTTAGCAGAAAGTCAGCTCGCCCCCTGCTGCCTATAGCTGCTGCCGTACCATCATTAAAGTGTGACAGTGCCGTATGTGGCTGGAAACACCGGCCGCAAGCTTCTCGGACTTCTCGGCGTTCTCGAGCTCCGGGAGACGATCCCCGGAGCCGCGTCGGGGGTCCGGATCACAAATGCTGCACCGCTCGGCTCAGAGCGACGCTGGTCCTCGGTCCTCGGTCGTCGGTGGAGTTTAGTGAGACGAGCACCTGAGCTCTCAGCTCTGCAGGAGAAGAAGTCTGACAGAGATCTGATTTTCACCTCTGTGTGGACGGGTGTGAAGTTATGATGGAGTTTTGACTGGTTTGAGAAGCACACTTTCGTGGGGGGTCAGGGGTCAGGACTCGGCGTGAGGCAGTAGAGCTCATGAAATGCTGCAATGCGGAAAACGTATAGAATAAAAGTTTATACAGAAGAAACTCGTCCTTTATTTACTGCGAATCAGAGCTGCGTCATATTAACCATGTTCCATGTGTGCATACGTGACTATGGTTCCATTCATACTATAACAAGAGTCAAATATTCCATTCATGCATATTCAGACTCACATTCTATCTCAGTATCAGTGATTTTTGATCCGGAGTTTGTACGTCCTTGTGTTCTTTGAGCTCAGAGTTGTACACGTGTAGATACCAGAAGGCTTCTTCAAGCTCAACCACGTCTCCATGGTTACCACCAACTGGATCAGGAAGTGTTGTGCCACAGTCGGCTCGGACCACGCAGACTCAAACTGGAGGTGTTGTCTGTGTACGATCGACGTGGACACAGAGAGTCTCAGGCTGGCTTTACACCACAACGCTCCAGGGTGAAACCGACAAAATATTTTATCAGATTTGCTTTTTGTTTAGATGGCGACGGCGTTTTTGGGGCTTGAAAACGCAAAAAAATGAAGCCACCCTCCAGAGTGGAAATCTTAAAAACGCTCCACCGTGGCGTTCCCGTCTAAAGGGTTGAAAACGATAAAGTGCGCTCTGAGCTGCTCACGCTGGCTATCCTCCTGTACGTGTTGACGTCAGATCCGTGTGCAGTACAGACAAACAACAACAAACATATGGGATTATAATCCATCAGTCGGACTTTCAAGTCGCCTTTAGCTGCTCTGATACTGATCCAGGAGTCATTTCAGCAATTACGGCAAGTTAATGTTTTGGTTTTCGACTGTGGGCGAATCGGCGCTACTAGAGAGAAGGACGTTTCAACGCTCCTGGTGTTGTTGTATGACAGTGCTTCACAGTGCCACCTAGCCACCTGGCATGCATACTACATCAAATGTGACACACTTTTGTGTCAACGTGTGCGTGCAGATTTCCACCCAAAGACGCTCGTCTAAACGCGGAATAAAAAGTTGGAACGCAGCGAAACTTTTGCGGTTTGTGTTCAGATCGTTGTCGTGTAAAGCTAGCCTAAGATAATTTGAGGCGAGAAATTTGCCATTTAGAGTCTAAACATGTGGTTTGTGTATTAAGATATAACGTATTTATAGTTTGGCAGCGATGTTGTTGGCGGTGATCAGCTCCGCCTCTGTGGCTGTCCTGAGGACCAATCACAGCCCTTGCCGGCTCCGTTGTCCCTTGACGGAGTGACGGACAATTAAAAAATATTTTGTGCAGGCGGAGACGACGCAGAGGCTCTGTTTAACCTACGCAGATCACTTTACTCAGGAGTATACATTGGGCTTAAGTCAAAACTAGAAAAGCACTCGGAGAGCGCAGACCTCCGCCAAGGCAGCTCAGTGCCTACAATATAGCGATAAAAATAGTGATAGCGTCTACGGATTGCGCCCAAAATTTGGTCTCGTCCTGAAAATTTCATCCAAAATCCGTCCGTGGCTTTTCGAGTTATGTTGCTAACAGACAAACAAACTCTGGTGAAAACATTGGCGGGGGTCAATAAACAGATTGAAGAGCAGGCACCGACGTTCATGTTCAAAGGGCCATGGCACAGCGACTACATGGCTTCCTTTACGCCACCGTAACCCATTTTTGTCCAGCACCTCAATCCTGAGCATGGCATTAGCATAAATCTCCAACCCGTAGAGGTAATGATGGCGTGAAATTATAAGTGCCTCTGCAGACCTTTACTCCCTCCCTCTAGGTCCAAGGCCTCATCCTTCGACTGAGTCCGTCTCCTGCCTCCTTTCTCTGCTTCCTCCCCATTCTCCTTTTGCCTCGCAGTCCCATTCAAAGGGAATGTGTTACTGAATTTGAAATTGAGTGCCCTTCTCTCAAGGACCACAGCTAATGAGACATTTTGCCTTGAAATCCAGGCTGGATGAGGAGGGGGGAAGGCGGCGGGGGGGTTGAGGGGGTGGTGGACCCTGATGGGCGAGGCCCGGAGATGATAGCCACCCCTGTACGTCAGGTGTGAGTCCGTCCAGATCTCTCAGCGCCGAGGAGGCGAAAGGTGATTTTTCTATGAGAGTGAGAAATAAGCATAAGCCTTTTATAGAATGAGGAGCCTTCTCTGGGTCACCTGGGGCTGCTATTGTCAATCCAAGAGCCTGACTTTAAAATAGCAGAGGCCTGTGTGATGAGCATGTATGTGCAAAGAGAAGGAGCACCAGACCCCCCCCTCCCCCCCTCCCCCTTTTGCATACATGTATTAGAAGGAAATAAGCTCAGGGGTCTAAGGAGAAGATGGGAGGTGACTATTAGACTGAGATGGAGGAAAGTAGACTGGAAGTGGAGTGGGTCAGAGTGAGTGGAGGAAGGATGGAGATGGAGATGGAGAGAGTCAAAGAGATGGAAAGAGGGTCAGGTCCATAGAAACAGGTACACTTGACAGTTTGTGGTCGAGGGATCATCTAAAAAGACGCCGCATGGGTGCGATGATGAAAGGAATGAGAGAGAGTCGCGTCCTAGGGGGTTCTCCCATTAATCAGAGGCCCCGAGGAGAGGACCTCGCTGCCGACGGGCCCCTGGCCGCTGCTAGCCACTGTCATGCTAATGAAAGAGGCTCAGGGTGTGAATAGAGAGGCTAGCTTGTTACCGGCGTGCTAATTAATGCATGCGGCAGGGGTGTGTGTGTGTGTGTGAGAGAGAGGGTTTTATGCATTTTAATGAGTTGTCTGTGTACGTGTGAAAGTGTGTGTGCGTGTCATTTCAAGCCTGCAGAGACGCTGATGTGCGACGACACGACGGACGCAGAGGAAAATGTGTTTAAAATGACTCCAACCGTGAGGTGTGTTTCTGCTTTAAAGTACAGAAAAAGGGAAAACAAAGGCGTGAATTCGCCGTAATTGAACACGGCGATCGATCGCTTTCATCGCACGTGTCGTATTTACTCAAAAAAACGACTTCCTCTGCTCTCAAAGCACTGACTGCGGCTTATCGGTCTCAGACGACATGAACATAAACGTTTATTCCTGGAGATCCGTGATCCCAGACTAACAGCTCCGTCTCTGTCTGGCCTCGCGTTTCCCACAGTTAGAGTTGACTCGTGGACGGCGGTCGGCGCGACAGCATGTGGCCCCGAGGCGGCAGCTTTGTCTGAGCGGTTTGACCACGATGAAGCATTGTTTGAACGTGTCACTCAGACACGACGCAGCGCTGCTCGTCACGGAGAAGACGAACACCGTCAAAGTCTGTGACCTCTTAATTTGTCTGCGGCCTCTCGCACAGGCCGCGCTCTGCTCTTTAAGACTCCATCAGTCTTATCGCTTCTGACAAGGGGACGATGTTTGCTGGATTCATTTGAAGCCAGGAATAAAAATTCATAAGCAGAGACAGAAAGAGAGACAGAGGTTCGTTATAAAATACTTTAATGAGCCAGAACAGCACATTTTCTCTCCAGCGCAGCAGCAAAGGTAAATGAGTTAAAACCATCTGACGTTAGGGTTTGTGACAGAATCACGGTTTTTGGCCTGGAATGTAAAATTCAAAAGGACGAAGAGTTTGCGTTATACTTCCTCCATTGGCACGGACACATTAGTGTGTGTGTGTGTGTGTTAAAGAGAAACATGTTGGACAAAAATCCAATTAATCTATAAATAATCTAGATTCTGTTTTTCTTAAAGCTGAATTTTGGCCTTTTTAGAACATAAAAAGAACAATAATTCTCAACACTTATATGTGAATATATATATATAAGAGCTTAGCAAAATAAATATAATCTAAAACAACAGAGGAACAAAGATTCTGTTTCCAAATGTACAGACGAGTCGAGTAAAGGCAAAAAAAACTTAAATTAAAGGTGGAAAAAAATGCTCCATTTATAAAGAATATATGTGTCACAGTCTTTGCAGGATTAAAATCATTTAATTTTAATTTTATATGAAAATCTCAGCAGATTTGACCCAGAGCAAACTGTGAATTATGTTCCCATAATCAGCTTTAACGGCCTCTTTAGATTTAATCACCTTCACTAAAGTTACCAAAGAGATCATTGTATATATTTAAATGTTCAAATGTTCTAATTGAATGGTGGAGTTAGAGCAGATTACAGGTAAATCCTTTTGTTGTGTGAAGATGGCGTGGTGTACTGGGGGTCACACACACACACACACACACACACACACACACACACACACACACACACACACACACACACACACACACACACACACACACACACACACACACACACACACACGTACACACACACACACACACACACACACACACACCCAACCTTGTCCACCATGTAAAGTGCTATTATAAAAATGTCAAGGGGTCTCTCTCTCTCTCTCTCTCTCCCTCTCTCTCTCTCTCTCTCTCTCTCTCTCTCGCTCGTCCTACCTGTCAAAATCATGTGCCATTATGCAAATCACAGTGTGAACACACACACACTTTCAAGGATTTACATATAGGCTGTAAGTGCTATAGGCTATGCTGAGTTCACATGATTGCAATCCTAATCCTGGGGAGGCATACAGTGTGTGTGTGTGTGTGTGTGTGTGTGTGTGTGTGTGTGTGTGTGTGTGTGTGTGTATGTACATGAAAATGACAGCATGTTCTGGTGATATCGTTTTTTAACCAGAAAACGTGGTTAATGTTTGTATCATCCTTTTAGTCTCATAAGGCTTTTGAACAAAAATAAATAAATATTTCATATCACATTAAAAGCAGGACTACATGGTATACAGGGTTTTTCTATGTTACTATATAGAGAGTATATATAGTATGAAGATGAAGCCATAACTTGCATTAAAACGGTTTTCTAAGCAGCGATTACACGGAAACACACACATGTGATTGTATTATCTTTGCAGCACCTGGAGTGGTTTTGTGCACAAAAGAAGGAAATTGTATGCACAAGAGAGAGGGGGGGGGGGGGTAAAATTCTACCATTAGAGGTAGAAGTATGTAATTTTTTGGTGGAAAGCGTAAACGGTACCTGCAGGAGCAAAGGTCAAGAATATAATGCAGCCATTTGGATGGAGGGTCATTAAAGCCATTAGCCGTGACTTTGACTGCTTCTTAAGTAACGACAGGGGTCGACGCACACGGAGACGAGCTGTTCGTCGTTCTTACAGAACAGGGAGAAAAATGGAGGCGGGACGCAGAGATACCTGAGCGTCCATTAGCTGCAGAGAGCTCAGGCCTCCTGTTTTGACAGGATTCTGCAGCGTTGTTTGTTTCTCGGAGCACAGAAGTCATGGACGCAGTTTGAGTGACAGCGAGTCGAATGTGCGCCGACACGCCGAGCTGCTCCACGTTTTCTCTAATTGCTCCGTATTGCCCGAGCTCGGCGCTCATGTAGAGCATGTTGAGAGGCGTCTGAACACACAGGGTTGCTGTGATTTGGCTTACAAAGGGAAAAAAAATGGGAGGCACGGGGAGGGCAGGAGAAGAGGAGGAGGAGGCATTCTTTTATTCCTGATAGACTAAGCTGAAGGATGGAGAGGTGACGGCCTTGTTTGTACAACTCTGTGACGATGATGATGATGATGCTGGTGCCAGTTAAAGAGCAGGCGCGGTGCCAACGCCACAGAGATGACATCAGGTAACGGCGGCTGTAGCAGGCCGTGAGGAACTTATCAAAGTAGAAACAAAGACTGTGAGGAGCTGTGAGGAGCTGTGGCGTCAGCCGTGATTCACGGTGTGCTGGAAAAAAAAAAGCTCCCAGATTGGAGGAAATCCTTGCAAGGAAGGGAGGGGAAGAAGAAGAAGAAGAAGAAGGAGGAAAAGCAGCCTCGATCCTTAGCTGATGCTATTTTAATTAAATAGTTGCTAGGATACATGGTGCAGAACGACAGGGGCGGGTGGTGTGGCACAGTGTGTGTGTGTGTGTGTGTGTGTGTGTGTGTGTGTGTGTGTCCCTGAGCAGTGAAAGCACTTCCCCTTTTTTTTTTTTTTCCAATCTATAATAAGCATTTCAAATGTGAGACGTATTGACATGAAATACAGTGCGGCGATTTTAAGCTTTCCCAAAACTCCCCCCCTCCTCCTCCTCTTATTGGTCTGTCTTTTTCATTTTTCTTCAGCAGATCAGAGTATGCAGTGGTGGTAGTAGGGGGGGGTGACGACCTCCTTTCATCTCTGTGACGGTGCCTTTTCACCTCCACTGGTGACTTATACCGAGGACTAGTGCTCCCATCATCGCACCCTTGGATGCCAGACGGTGGCGAATGCCAAGGGCCCCCGTTTGCCCTGGCAACCCAAGCCCCTCCCCTCCCGTCCCCAACACACACACACACACACACACTTCCTCTCTAACCTCCATTACCTCTCCCAACTCCCAGCCTTCGTCCGCGACTTTGACCACACAGAAGCCCAGACAGGTCACTGATGGATGGGGCTGCAGACAGCACAGAGCCCCTTGATGTTGGAAATAAATCTGACAGGCCCCACTGGATAAGGCCAAACATAATCTTTCTCATTGACTCCAGGCTGAAGGGTGTGTGTGTGTGTGTGTGTGTGTGTGTGTGTGTGTGTGTTCTCACACACCCTTTCCTTATTTCCCTCCCTCAGTGCCCCCCCCCCACACTCCTCTATCCTCTTCCTCCACTTCTTCCCCCTGTGCCAGCAGAGATAATGCCATAATTTACAGCTATGCATTGTAGAAGATAAATGATAGTTGCTTTTCTTGCTTAATACTCACACACACACACACCCTCACAAATAATAGTCTTTTTTTTCCCGTTGTATAAGAAGAAGAAAAGAAAAACCTTCAAAGGGGAATTCTCTCTCTCTCTCTCTCTCTCTGAGTGTAATGTGCTAAAAGTGATCTATAATTCTCTGTCTTTCATTAGAAACAACATGATAATGATGAAGGTGTTCTGGGTTTTGCCTTTTTTACATATTATAGTGTGAAATATTGCATATTGGTAATATTTTTTTCCCCCTCACCACTGTGTCTCCTCGGTGTATATAGAGCTGAGGGAGGAAATCACGTCCTGACTTAATAAATAAATACATTTCTTCCCGTCTTACGTCACATTCCAGTGTCCCACATTGCGATAGAAGACGCTCACAGATGTGTGAGCAGAGGGAGAAGCCGCAGGGCAAAATGTCCAGGGGCCAGTTCCCCTAAACCCCCCCCCCTCCCTCAGGGACCACAGGTCACTGTGAGAGGTCAGAGGTCGTTGGGATGCAACGGGGCGTCAATACGTGACCTCCTCGCAGACAAACGGGGATCAAACGGCAAATTAACTCCTCTGTGAACAAGATAACTCGCGTGTTTAACGCTGGTTTAAAAAAGAAAAAACCTGTGATTTGATGTTAATGAGCCTGAGGAGAGCAGCAGGTCCTGGTGTTGGTCTTTGCTTTTCTCTTTATTAACCTTTCAAGAAGGAGATGATGCATCGACTCTGAGGAAACTTTGTTTTTTTTTATGCATCTGCAAAAGCTAAGTTTGAGCATTTTCTTTCTTGCTATACCTTGAAATAATCAAGGTCAAATTAAATGCACTCGGATGGTTTTAAATCCCGTTTTGCACATTTTGATCCCGTGACGTACAAAAAAACGACAGAAACCACGCGTCGTATTTAAAAGTGCAAATAACTGAAAGCCTTAAAATGTCTTGTTTATTGTCGCCTCCATTTCCTGAAAACAGTGCAGCGTTAATTAGGAGCACGAGCTCGGCTTTATAGCAATGTGTGTGTGTGTGTGTGGGGGGGGGGAGAGACCTGGAGGATGAACTTTACTCTGAATGCAATGTGCATCATCAGCCTAATAGAATATAACAGTGGAAATGAGGTGAGGTGGACCTGAGGCACGCACAGGAGGAGGCCTGTGTGTGTGTGTGTGTGTGTGTGTGTGTGTGTGTGTGTGTGTGTGTGTTCCTGGTGAAGACAAACATGCTGCAGCTGCAGCTGCTTTTGTCAAAGTGCATCAAATATGTCAGCGATTCAAACGTGAAAAAATGGATGAACGCAGAACAACTGTGCATTTCTTCTTCTTCTTCTTCTTCTTCTTTCTTTTAATAAGTCAAAGTGAGGCATGAATGACACTAATATTATATGATGCAGCATTCCATATCTCTGTCTTTCGGCCCATCGAAGGCCCCGTCCTCCTCCTCCTCCTCCTCCTCCTCCTCCTCCTCCTCCTCTCATTATCATCATCATCATCCTCACTCGGACATGAAAGCGCAGAGAAACAAGTGCAGCACCGTTGCTGAGGAGGAAAACCTTGATCTCGGAGCATTTGCATTTGTCACTGAGCTCCACGCACACACACACACACACACACACACACACACACACACACACGGTGGATGGTGTGAATGCGTTGCCACGGCGCTCTCTGATTGGACGGCGCTGAAAAGCTGCCATTCTGCTAATGCTCAAAGCAAAGCAGCCTCTTCTTCTTCTTCCTCCTCCTCCTCTCTGCGCTGTCACACTCACACAGTGACACTAGGGGGCAGTCCTCTCTGTTGGTTGTTGTTATTGTCAGGAAGCGAAATGGGACACAGCCCCTGAGTAACAAACGTGTCCCACTCATTTATTCATCGGTGTGGATTAGAAGTGAGAAATCTATTAGGTTTTAATGTCGTGGCTCCTCACAGACATGAAGCTGTGTTTACACCAGCGCTGCTGATAATTCATTTGAAACGTCTCGTTCATCTCGGACACTTTTTCTTTCTTTTCTCACAGAAAAATACACCAGTGTTGGTTTGTTGCTGCAGATTAGAAGGAAACGTCAGCTGATCCTTGTGTTTACTGGTATTCTTTTTATTTATTTAACTGTCCATAAAACATAATATAGTGACCGACACATTACAGTACATTAAAGAGGCCGAGAAGAATCAGCATCAATGAAGGCAAATATATAATTCAGTGTTAATATTTTAAGGAGAATCATTTAAAGACTATATATGAGGAGGAGGAGTCACAGCACTGAGTCTCTGCTTCAGTGTCTTATCATGAAGCTGCTAATTAAAGGTCTACTACGCTGAAGCAGGGAAACCCCCAGTGGAACAATGTTCATCTGGAGATGAATTAATGTAAGAGCACTCAGCCATGTCACAGCACCAGGCAGCAGCTTTTTATTTTTTTATTCTCTTTCACATTTTGACCATGATGAGATTTAAATTATGAGGAGATTTAAATTATGAGGAGGAAAGAAAATCTGTGCTCGTGTTATTCTACCTAGTTACTGCACGTTTAACTCACGTGTGTCGACGTGTGAATGTGTTCCAGTAAAAAAACTTTTATTTAATACCAATTTTGCACGTTATGGTAAAGTTCTTCAGGTTTAGCCGTGAGATCTCGGTCAAACAAGCGTGAAAACGAGAGAAGAACTCTTTATTTAGAGGAATCTGACGCAGTCGAAACCACAAATGTGTTAAAGCATTGGTTCTCAAAGTGCGGCCCGGGGACATTTCTGGCGGCCCCGCAGTGAATTACAGTTGATAGTTTTAATCCAGGAGCTACTAAGCTTGTTAAATGTTTATTGGACATTACTGGATACAGACCAATAAGTGTAAACAAAAATACTGGGTATTTACCTGGTTTCTATATGGTGAATTTTAGTGTATTATTGTGTTATAAGCTGGTAATAAGCAGGTAGCTACAGCCCCCAATTACTAGCTATTTACCCAGTAAATATATGGTAACAGAAATGTGTTACTTGGTATTAACCTGTAATTAGAAGGTAAGAACAATGGCCAAAATACTGGGTAATTAACCAGTAAAAAAAACCAGTAAATTATAAAGTGTTATTATATTAATACTTAAATTACATTATATTAGAGCTTATATTACTTGGTTTTTTTTCCTTTTTTTTTCTTTGGCGACCCTCAGTCCAATGTTGGGTTCCTAAATTGGCCTCAGGTATCAGAAATTTGAGAACCCCTGTGTTAAAGCTTCAAACTCAGCCGTCCAATGATATCACAAGCATGATTTCAGCTGATACATATATATATATACATATATATATACATATATATATACATATATATATATATATATAGCGTCCACTGGTCGTTATTGTGAGGAAACGACGACGATAATCGTCACATTTGTTGATTGCGACGCTGATCGTGGTCATGAGCAGGAACAGTTTTTGATGTGATTGCACAGGAAGTGAAATGATGATAATAATAATAATAATAATGATGATAATGATGATAATGATACAGTAAAAACAGGTCAGAGGGTTTTAAGCTGAGTAAAAGTGTTCTCTTTTCTTTTCCAGGTCAGGTCAAACTACACCTGCTTCCATGGGTGAAATCATCACTCTGTCACAGAGAGAGAGAGAGATCACTATTGTGACATCAACTCTGCAGAAGATTCTCAGCTCTTGTGGTGGCGTCATGGACAGAGGGTGTGAGGTGTGAGGGGGTGAGGAGGAGGGTGAGGAGGAGGGTGAGGGCATCTCCACTTCCCCCCCCCAGTTCTGAAGTGGAGCTTCTCGTGGCTCTGTGGAGCAGGGACCTCGCTGAATGGAGCCCCACTCCAGACGGACAAAGGAAGCCCTCCACCGGTTTGTTTTGGAAGCTGTTTTATTGATCCGTCCACCTATGAATGAATGAATGCACTGGCCCAGTTTTCCAGCTCATGAGGACAATGTCACTCAAGGCCTGCATTAACTGGCCCCCCGTGTTATTCTCACAGAGCCGTGTGCGCGTCGAGAGGAGCTCTGGGACCATTTGTAATTTCATCCCCCAATCTCCTCCGCTAACCTTTCCCACAATAATAGAAAGAAAAGCAAATCGATGGCCATTGAGCGCCTAAATCAATCCCAGTTTTGCGCGAGGACACGTTGCAGTAGGTTGATGCCACACACGCAACAACACAATTACAGAATTATTTATCACCAACGCACAAAGAGACGACGCTATAGTCGGTTTGATAAAATCCTGGATCCTGTCAGAGACCTTGAAAAAGCCACAAAGGAGCGAGAAAAGGTGAGAAGAAACAGGAGCTTTGTGCTCATCGTCTCCATGAACAGATAAAGCAGTGAGGCCTTTAACAGAGACACATCTGTGCTGAACTATTTTAACCTCAGGGTTCAACACAGAGTGTGTGTTTAGAAGGTCATCAGGCCAAGGCCGCAGCATTAAAAAGCAGCAGCTCTGCACTGAAAGCCAAGAGGATCCATACGAACACGACACTTTCTTCAACTTTTCTCACACTCGACTTTTCCTTTTTAACTTGAACCATTTGCTCGGTTAAAGTTAAGGAGTTAACTTTATAACTGAGCTCAAATGCAGAGAATCAACGAGGAGCGACAGATTTAACACAAACTCCATTTCCAGAAGAACCTGGGACACTTTGTAAAAATGCAATAAAACGAAAGTCTGTAATTTGAACCTTTTTATTTAACGGAGGGAAAAGAAAAGGACAAAGGAAAGATTTTCACCGCTGATAAAACACAATTCGTTGTGTTTAACATAAACACATTTGATGCCCGCGACGCACTAAATAAGTCGGTCACATCAGCTTTTCTTTGAGTAAACTTTCCCCTCGACTCACGTGGAAACGTCCATCACGTTAACGCCGACTGTTTCTCTATAAAAACACCTGAGGGCTCGGTGTGTTCACGCAGATTCAAGATTCCTCTCCATTCTCTTAACCTTTTCACAGCATTATGAATATTAAACATTTGTTACCTGTTAACCTGATAATTATAGAACCTTTTCAAACGTTTTTGAGTCCGTTTTGCAGCTAAATACACTTTTGTCTCTTAAATAAAGATTCAAATCGTTTACTTTTTATTGCATTTTTGAGAAAACGTCCCAAACACGTCCTTTCTGAAGCTTCTGTCATTTATTATTTGGTTCAAATTCATTCATGATGATGATGATGATGGCGAGCTGTTCCTTTATAATCTGGTCTCATATTATGAGCTTGACCGTGGATTGAGGTCCTCAAGAGGCAGATTAACTGTCCCCTAATCCAGGTGGAGGACCCAGGGGGGGCCTGGAGCCTCTCTTTGGAACAACCTGCCTAAAAACTCAATTTTTACAAATGAGCTTTGGTAGTTTCACTAATAAATTGACCGTTTTATTTATTTATATCACTTGTCTTCATTTTGAACTTGGTGTAATTTTGTAAAGCACTTTGTAAACGTGTTTTAATAAAGAAATATTATTGTTTCAGTTAGTTTTTGCCTTGTTAATTTCCTTCTCTAATTAAATGACATCGCCTCAGGTCCCTGTGATAATAACTGTATAAATCCATTAAAAGTATTAGACGTGTCGTGAAGTGGTAAATATGGTTTAAGGGCAGAATAAAAAAGGTGATAGTAAAGAACATAATTTATTTAAGACAAAGTCTAAAGCAGAAATAAATACATGAAAGAACAACAACAACAACAACAACATGTGTGTGATGTACTTTGTGAACCCGATGACAAAACGACAAACACTTTCAGTGGTAACAAACAAACAGACGAAGAAGAAGAAGAAGCATTGTGGGGTCAGTAAAGATTCTGAAAGCTTCCCCCGGCGTCTTCTCACTGACCGAACATCACATCATTACCATTCAAAACAAAAGAAATTAATTAATAATCTGTAATTGATTTGTCAATAACAAAAACTGATTTAAGCCGTCGTACACTCCGACAATAACAAAATAAAAGAGTGTGTTGACAGAAATGTTTCCAGGCCTCAGCATGTGTAATAAATACAACAAAAACACAACAAAGAATCAGAACAAAAAAAAAGTCATTAGGACAAATTAGATTTTGTTCAACAGGTAGATTATTATTGGGTCACGAGGGGGAGGAGAGAGATCAGGAAGTGCAGGGTTAAATCAACTCACCGTACAAATCATCATTTTCATTAAAAACAACCTAGAAATGAGGCAAGAATGATACATTCATTATGTGTTATTATTCCCTAGGATTTAAAAAAACAGAGAAAACAGTGAAGACTTTCAGCAAACGTGTGTGTGTGATATGGTGTGAGATGTGTCCGGTACAAAACACACATGGATGACAGCTCTACAGTGGATGTGATGATGTAATGATGAAGTGAAAACAAGCAGATTGAGCGATTAATCTGGCAGTTTTGTACCCAACAATCACGTCAGCGCGGAGACTTCCTGTGTGAGCATTTACCCGCCAAAATAAAACCAGTCTCTCTACGTTTAAACACAAGCAGACACTGTGACAGGAACAGGAAATCAACGTACTTGGCACAATTTTAAAAACCAAAAAAAACAATTTAATTCATTAGAAACAGAATAATAATTTTTAAAAAAACACAATAAAAGCTTGTTATCAAAAAAGTTTAAAAGCAATGGATGGGAAGAGGTAAAAAAAACAACAAAAGTGACAGAACATAAAGGCGATAAGTCTTCTTCTCAACGATCCTTCACATGCAGACACATTAACACGTACTTGTACCATAACACCGTCCTCTCTTTGAATCAGAATAAAACAGCTTCAGATTCTGGTTATAGCGTCTGAAAATGGCTCAGTTAAATCAATACTCTGTGAGAACTCCTTTCACCTAAAGATCTTTAAAGTTCTTCCTCCGCGTACAAACGCACTCGCACAATTTTAAGACTGTCAGGAGATTTTGTGGTCTGTGGCAACGGAATTCAGACACCTGAAATGAACGCAAACATCTTCACTTTTTGTTCTGTTTGTTATCAAAAGACAAACACGGGGGAACTGAGTCACTGAGTTCCAAGTTTCCCTCCCAACAACAAACAATCTTAACCTGCACGGACCGCGACGCAGACGCACTTTTAACGCCTTTGCACTTGAGCAACAACGTGAATAAACCGGACTAAATAGTGAATTATGCAAAACCCACATAATTCACAATGAAGAGGATTAAACGCACACAAAAACCTTCTGTGTTTCTGAACGAAGTGATGCTGCCAGCGTTGAGTGCAAAGGCCCTAAATGTCAAGATGGAGCACTGACCATAAACAAGCCTTAACCAGACAGATGTAACTAACTTGTCCTGGATAATCTGTGGTTAATGACCTCGTAAAGTGTCTGACTCACGTGTGCTGATGGAAACGTATCCTAACGTGAAGAAACGTTAAAAAAACACTAACGGTGTTTGTCGGGTGAAGTGTGTTAAACGTCACGACTCAAAAACCATATTTTAGTTGTGTTGTATTGTAAAAACACGGCGCTGCAAAACAGCCCCCGCAGACTTGACCCCGGGCTCCTGATGTCAATATAAAAAAAGGCTCATCGTGAGGTCATGAAAACAGTTCATCATTATTTTTACCATCAATTTCTGCCAAATTAAAAAAACGATTTCACCGATATTTCACACACGGGACGAACACTTAAAAACAGACAGCGATTGGCGTCTGTGACCTTCAGATATCGCACAGAAAAGCTGATCGGTTTCTTATTACAACATCACTGTGGACAATTATCCTCTCTGCTCACTTCTTTAGTCCGTTATTAAATGTTATAAATCTTGCTTTTCAAATTAAAAGTCGTCTTTAAAAACAATGAGGAGTTCATCTGTGAAGGAAGCACTAGAGATTGAACCAGGAGCTTTGATGATATGGTCAGTCACTGAGAGGGAGGGGAGAGGAGGAGGGGGGGAGGGGGG
The DNA here is from genome assembly GCF_963457635.1 of Microchirus variegatus. Classification (NCBI taxonomy): domain Eukaryota; kingdom Metazoa; phylum Chordata; class Actinopteri; order Pleuronectiformes; family Soleidae; genus Microchirus; species Microchirus variegatus. The sequence continues at coordinate 1,698,086 of NC_139818.1, read as the reverse complement.
CTTAGTTGTGGAGCGGAGTCATCAGTCAATCGTCCTCTCTTGCTCCCAGTAATCAGTTGGTTGTGATCAGGGTGTGTGTGTGGGGGGGGGGGGGTGTCCGGCTGCCACTGCTACGCCGCCATGAGATACTGATGGTAGAAGAGACCGAAGAGCGAGGTGGAGAAGAGGCAGGCAGCGATCCACCAAGTGAAGAAGGAGAAGAGGCCCCTGAAAAGCAAAGGGCTGAACACAGTCCTGAGGCCGCCCAGGGCCACAGACAGCTGCACCACGGACGCCCTCACTCCTGTTTCCACCACGGAGGCTGGTGATGGAGCTGCTCCTCCTCCTCCTCCTCCTCCTCCTCCTCCTCCTCCTCCTCCTCCTGCCACCACCGCCATCACAGAGTCAGAGTTCATATCATGGGTGCAAGGCAGGTCTTCTTCAGGAGAGACCCACCATGAGTGTCCACCTGGAATAAAAAGAAGACAGATTTAAAGGTGCATTATGTAATAAATCTAAATCAACTGGCCATAAAATCCTCCTAATATGTCACAGAGACTCAGGAATAATGTTCATATAACAAACTGAACTCACCAACAACAACAGTACAGACAAAATATTTGCATTTAAAAAATATACATATTTTGCGGACTGCAAATCAGTCTACATTATAAGAAGCCTCCAGAGTGACATGAGGAAAAAAAAAAATTACGAAAAAAAAGAAAAATTTAAATCGAGAGTCGAGATCTCGAGTTTCCCAAAAAAATATGAAAACAAAATACAAATTTTAAAATGTTTTGTTTTTTCAAAATTTCTTGGAAACTCGAGTTTCAAAGTCAAGATCTTGAGTTTCCCCCCAAAAAATAATGGATTTTTTTATTCATCATTTTTTGGAAACTCGAGATTTCGACTTTCAAAAAAAAAAATGCATCATTTTTTGGAAACTCGTGATTTCAAATTACATTTTTTTTTCGTCCTTTTTTTTTCTTCCCTCATGTCACTTCGGGGGCTCCGTAAAATCATGTTTAGACTGTAGAGCATAAAATGTTAAGAAACGTTGATCAGTGTTTGTAAAAACCTTTATGTGGAGCAAAGAAACAAAGAAAATATTCACATTTAAGAAGCTAAAACAATCAGAAATCTTGTTTTAATCATGAAAAAAGCTTCAAACCCATTATCGATTATGAAAATAGTTGACGATTAATTTAATAATCGATTCACTGTTTCAGCTCTAATAGACTGTAAATACAGACTTCCGGTTTGAAAAGCCTAGGAATTATATTAGGAAGATGGTTGTAAAAAGAACTCCAGGTCTTATTAAATAAAACATAAGTGTCACTTTTGTCAAGCGGAAAATAGTTTTTTTTTAAACCTGAAAACCACGTCCATTTTTATAAACAGTGAACATGTCGTGCACGGTGACTCACCTAAGGTTTTTAGCAGCAAAGTCGTATGCAGCAGCATCACCAGCGGCGCCACATACTGTAGTGCGATTACACACAAGTAATAAAAAACACGTGCGACCTGAGGAGAACGATGGTTAAAAAAAAAATACAATTACGATGTGTTTTAACACGAAACTCTTCACCAACATTATCTCCTTTTCCCAAATAAACAATATCAGTTATAGAGAAGAACAGAGTTCATAAAAGCATCACAACACAGCAATAAAATCAAATCTGCTGGACTTTTTATGAGCGATACAAAACATTATTATTACAATAGAAGATTAAACATGATCAGTAAAAGTCACTTTGACTAACCCTACAAATGAAACGATACCTGTGTGGGTCCATTGTGTAAGAATTAGTGACATCTAGTGGTGAGACTGCAGATTTCCTCCACATACACTAATATCGGGGAACTCCTGTGGCCTTCACTGTCTTTATTAAAACATTTTTACAGTCTTAGAACGAGCCGTGTGTTTCAGGCATGGTCTCAGGCTTTACGGAGGCCGCCATCTTTCTACAGCAGCCCATAAGGGATTTAGTTTCAGGTTTGAAGTGGAAGATTACGATGCAAACAAACAACACATCAACCCAACGAATAAACCAACAGAAAGAGTTGTTTACAACCTTCCTCGTGTATTAAAGGCCACAGTAGTTTCCCGGTGCGCTTGGAAAATGGACGCGTAAGCAACCATTTGTGGATGTCACTAATTCTTATTCACTGGACATAAGTTCAATCCTATTTCTGCACCTTTTTACACACATACATACATACATAAATAAATACAGACATACATATACATATATATGTACACAGTATATGATTGCAGTACCACAGCGGGGAATGAATCATTCCACTCACCATCTTCTGCAGGTCAACGGTGCTTATTCTCCCCGCCTCCTTCTTCATCTGGTCCACGCCCTTCTGGGCCAGGTTGAGGTAGGCCTGCAGATGATTCCTCATCACAACGAGCCGCAGCATACACAAGAGTATGATGGCCCATAACCGCAGCGTGTCGTACGTCTGCTCGGTCATCCTGGTGTTCATAGAAAGACAAAGCGTCAAAAAGGAAGGTGGTGACAGAGACTCAACCACCTCACGCATCTGAGGTCTCCATCGCTGGGACGTTTCGACGGAGAGGAGAGAGATACTCAGAGCGACGACTCCAGAAGAAGAAGTATCATACGGTGAAAGTGAGAGATGAGCATGAGGACAGCGAATGTTATAAAAATCAAGATTTAGCCATGTTTGACCTTGAGAGTCTGGAATGTGTCAGAATACAAACGTATGCAACAAATGAAAGACGCCATCTAAGAATGAATAACACGCCGATAAATGACAACGACCAGATTTTCCTCAGGAACGACTCCATATGTGTTCGGTCTAATTTTAAACATTCCTTATCTAACGGAATCACCGTAACTTTCATTTCCACGACTGCCGTTGCGTCGTTTACGCCCATTTTACAGGAAAATAAAAAGAAGAAGAAGCCGCGGTTGCTTTTATTTTCCCAGCTTGTCGTCCTGTGTTTGAATGACAGGTCATTAGCTCGGGTCCCACTGACACGTCTACGCTCAACAAGAGGTACAAGGACATGCAGCTGTAGCTGGAGCAGCTCGTGGTTTAAACGAAATGCTTATGAAAACATGTTACTGCCGAGCACTTCGCCTCAGATTATGCTCAGAAACGTCAATAATTTCAGACAAAAAACTGTTTAATAAGGAGATTTTAGCTAGAATTTACACTCAAATCCCTGAATACATGTCATGAATGTCTGTTTTTTTACTTACGCTCACAAACAGAGAAAGACATAACCACCTTGGAAAACACCAGTTGACTGAATTTTACTTACATTTCTGAGTAAAAAAATGTTTTTTATTAAATAATAATATACAGTGAAAGCCTCCGCACTGGTGGCTCAGTGTGTTTCTAGGTCAAAGGAAACGTTATCGCTCGACTTGTACTCACAAAGGCACGCTCTCCTTTCCCAGAGTGGGGTTCATTAAATAGTCCTTGGTAATGGGCTTGACCCACAGCAACACCATGATAAGAGGCGACAGGAAGTTGATATGAAGCAGAATCCTGGAGAAGAGAAGAAGAAGAAGAAGAGGAGGTGACGGAGCGGTCAGGGAGTTTATCACGTCAGGTGATCAAATAAATCCAGCAACTATTTCATCACAGACGCTGATGAACCAACGCAGCGAGGAAACTGGGACTCGGCGCTGAAAGAAATCTTAAATTAAGTCGGGAACATATTTCAAAACAACTGTTCCTGAGCGCGGGGGTTAGAAGATAACGACGGCGGACGTTTTTAGCCGGAGATAATCTCTGCTGGTGACAGAGTCTGAGGATGTAAGATCATGACAGCGAGTAAAAGAAGATGATTAGGTCAGAGGAGGAGAGATTCTGCTCTGACAAAAGTGGATTAACTGGATGCAAAGTGCTCTGCACTCTCATCACGATCTGAAACACAAGATCCAAGGGTTTCCCCTTGAATATTCGTGTCCATGAGGATGCCAGGACTTTGTTGTTTACCCGAGTAATTTATGAATGATAATCATTGATATTAATGATCGTGTGACACTGTGGTGCAGTGGTGTTCAATAACCAAGCTGCAGCTGTGCACACACCGCTGATGAATGAATGAAGGGGGAAACTCTGCAGCCACAGGGTTCTGAGGAAGCCTTCATCTCACCAGGTGCAACTTTTGCACCTGAACCTCTACAAATAGTGGGAGACAAAGTACTTTAAAGTGTGTGTAAAGTGGCAAAAATACGTCTTCTGATTCAGTCACTCCACAGGAAAATGTGTTACTGACTATCCATTCAAATTTAATTGACTATATATATGTATGTATGTATGTGTAAAATTTGGTTTTAAATCCTAAAATTCAGAAACGTTCTCTGCTCTAAAACCCTCTCTGACCAAAGCAGCAGAATATCTACAGAATTTAAACATAAATGCATTTAACAAACACGTAGAGTTATTTTAATGACTGTACACAAACACAGCACTGGTTCAGTTGTAATTAAATATATTTAATGAAACTAAACAGGACTGGACTTACTGTGTAAATATGCCTGTGGTCAGATTAAGTGCATCCAGATGCATCTGCGCCAATCGTAGCCCGGGGAAGGTCAGAAATGCTCCGATGAGAGAGCAGAGGACGGCGAGAATCAGCTTGAAGGTGAGCTTAGATATGGGACCCCTGTAAAAGCAAAAATAAAACACAAGTTGTTCTCCTGTAGTTTCATGAAGAATTCATGAAGGCAGAGAAAACAAGAATCATTCCTGCGACTGCGAGAATACTGATATTGTACTTACTGGGACTCTAAACCCTGGTTCTCCAGAAAATGTAGAGCGCTGTCAGAGAAGTTTGCAAAACCTAGAAATGATTAAATGTTCAACAGCGATTCACTCACTGGGGGCAGTATAATACAATTTCGTTTTTCACTAACAGGGTCATTTGTAAGAAAAGGACGGCGAAGCACTCACCGGTCTCAAGACCAAACTCCAGGTAGTTTTCAGTGATGATAAGAATGGCCATGGCTTTGACAAAAAAGAAAAAAGCAAAGGTAATGCAGAGCGAGCGCTCGCCTCCTTCCTCCAGCTTGAAGTAGTGCGCCGTGAGAGAGAAGAGGGTCTTACTGTGGGGACGGAGTCAAGGGAAAACGTCTCCACGAGCACGAGTGCATTTAAAACGCATTCAAATGGCTTTTTTAATGCTTTGTACAAGTTCAAGGCAACACAGGAATAACTATTTGCAATCAAACAGCAGGAAAATAAACTGTAGAACATAGTAATGTAGCTACTGACCACACAAAATATGTTCATCTTCTCAGAAATATACGTTAATGTGCAGCACAGAAGTGTGCCATCCAGGTCGTAGCAGTGTTTTAATCTGCCCAACATGAAACTCTTAGTTCCTGCAACATTTCAGGTGACAGCACAGCACATGTTCAGCCCCTCTGAGTTCATCTAAAGAGTTCAATCACGTCTTCATTCTTCCTCTAACCCTTATTCACCGCTGTGAAGACAGCTGTATAAACAGAATCGTCAGAGCAGCGAGACCCAGCGTGAGGCACAGAGACGCAGCCACAAACGAGTCATCGTGTCGCTGCCTATAATTGGTAGAATAGAGGTGGTCTGTAAACACGGGACAAACTTTAAGGGTATAAAGTGTGATTTATAATATTTTACTGAACAAGAGCAGGAGAAAAAAGTGAGGTTTGATTTAATACAAACGCTCAAAGAGCAGACTGAGAGCGCAGTGAAGCTGAAGTCTGGAACATGTTATCAGAGCGGCAATAGAAATCAACTGTCCATTAACACATATATTGGAGAACATATTCGCTCATCTTCATCACCATACTTCCATGTCATCTGTTCCAAAGTCTGCCCCCTTTTCTCCACCGAGAACACATGAAAATTGGGCCTTCAATCTCCACCATGAGCAGGAAATAACACACCATCTGACCACAGTGAGCTGGAGCCCGAGCAGGGAGCACTGGGAAGATTGATCCCTGCGGTTGGTGGCAAGGATAATGCATATTATTTAACCATCATTCAGTGCGGCAAAGTAGCAGGTAGCTGTGCGGCATGAAGGTGTCGGCGGTGACGCCAGTCAGAGCTCTCGCCGTCATTTTAGAGCCTCTCAATTACACTGCTGCAGCTGCACAATCAAGCTGCACCGAGGTCCCTCGTATAGACAGGGACGTTTTCGCTTATGACATCACATTATACAAAAACAGATTTCACATATACCACATATGTTGCTAATTTAAAGGTCACATAGAGTGGTCCTGTTGCACATATATGTTAGTTATGGAGGTCTACTTACATACATTAACTTGTTTTTATGCTCAAAAACCTCCTAGTTGCTGTAAACGAGCCGATAGAAATCCTCTTTTCTGACGCTGTTCCTGAGTCGCGATATTTCAGAGTGAACTCTGACCCCCAGAAGACAGAGTCTTGTGATTGGCCAATACTATTCAGCACACCCGCTCTCAGAAGCACAGCTCCCCCCTCTGGAACGGTGGATGCACTGCTCCTCATTATCAAAACATTGTTTTAACAGTGTTTAAAAAAACTTATTCACGACTCCCCGCCGCAGTCCCTTGACCCAGAGTCAGAAGACACTGTCGGTCGTGAAACACCTCCACAACGGACGTTATTCTTCTTCTGCGGTTCAATGTACGCAACCGGATGTGCCCGGACTAGTGCCCGGAGCAGGAGGATCTGCTGTTCAGGAGAACCGCTGTTTACGTAACCGGACCGGGTTTTTTCAGAGATCTCGCTGAGCCCGAGATTACAATAAAACACAGCGTTCTCAGCAGTGGCTGAACTGTTTGTTTAGAACCTTCAGGGCTTCATAAACAAGGTAATGACGCAGATACACACTAAAAAACAGAGTTAATTGGAACTTCCGGTCTAGGTCTGCTTTAAAGACAACACAGATCAGATCTGATGAGAATAAAAACACTCATCAAGAGCGGTAACGAGGGTTAGTAATGTAAGGATACATGACAAAGGCGAGTACCAGGAGGCACCAGACCACGCTGATGTTCATCTCTCCAGAGGGTTGAGCCACGCTGTAGTAAAACTCCGTGATCAGATACACCACAGTCGCCGCCACTGTGAAATCCACCAGCCACTGGAACTCTGGGAAATAGTGCAAAGCTGGCAGAGGCAGAGAGAGCATAATTAAAAACATCAAAACACGCAGCACAGGGGTGCAAACAAAAGTTAAGCGTTTGTGCATGAATTTAAAATGTGAGGATTGAAAATTTGTACCTAATGTGTCGACTTCTGTGATGCATTTTGTCTCCAACTGCAAATCTATGTCCTTGGGAACTGTGAGTGGCTTATTGTCTATGTGACCGTTGTATTTCCTGGACAAAAAGAGGACAAATGCATCAAACTGGGGTCAGGAAAACAGAGCAAACAACCACTGACACTTTTCACTTTTGCAGAAAAACAGCATTATATTGAGTGACTGCAGATTTGGATATACTGCATTTTAGATTAAATGCAGTTAAAAACCTTTTTCAATAGTTTTCTTCTCATCCAAATTGTACAGATCAAAGATGATCCTATACTTCCTGTGTCGATCATCAAATGTGATACTGCATATTTTATTTAGTAATTCATTTTTGTTGTTAATGAACAGTTCTGGACTTCCATGACTGAGTGCTAAATGGCTAACAGCAGGTGAATGGAGAGCTGTTCTTCAGGTCTTCAGGTGGGCCTCCTCTGTTCTGGGCTTTGTTCTCAGCCTTGTGTGTGTCGCTGGATTCACAGGACAATACCACTGAAAGACTTTTGGGCCAAACACGCCCTGGACAGATTTCATCTCTGAGGCACCTGACAAGGAAAAAGAAGGGGGCTCAGCAGCTCAGGCACCCCTCACTGAGAGAGTCAGATGGTGGACAATGGGATAGGAGCGGCATGGCACGAGCTGGCAAAAGGACAGTGGTCCCATCTTTTCTTCAAGGGATTAGTGAACATGTGGTGCTGCAGAGCACTGACCTGCCTCATATCGGGTCAGAGAAAGGACTGTGCTGCACAACCATCTTAACTAAGAAGCTGGACACCATGTGGAACAGTAAGGATTAGCCGTCAGCTGCAACTTCCATCTGAATTCCCATTTAGAGGCAGAGTACAAAGGAAGCAGTGCTAACTTCATATTTTTAACATTTGGTTCAACTTCCACCTTGTTTTTTTAATTTAAAACAAATAAGTCTTTAAGGAAAACCTTGCGACCACTTTGCAGACACAACACCATTTGGGATTTTGTGGTAAATGCAATCCTTATAAACTAAGCCTCAAAAAGTAATGGCTCCAAAAAAAACACAGCCCTGACTTCCCTCACATCTACGAGACGGGGGCCACTTCTAAGCCAAGCTGCTGTGAGCCCAGATGAAGAGCGGTGGGAAAAACAACACAACAAAAATACACTTCTGTCTCCTTACTTCAAACATGCTGTAAATGAGCCACATAAACACATCAGCGTCATCTCTCCACCGACATGCCTGTGGTCTCTCCATCCCTCTCAGACGTCTGCGTCTCATCTTTTGCTTTCCTCTCTGATGAAAGGGCCACTTTTCCTTCCTACCTGTGCTGTGCCACTGCCTTTCCCCTCCCCTCAAAACAATAGCCCTTCTTCATTTCATTCACCACACCCCCCCGCCTCCCCTCCATCCCTCCACACACCCCCAACCTACCTGTCTTTCCTCTTCTGTCCTTTTTGTTTCCCAGCTAAGCTCCTCAACTCATCTTCCGTGGGGTGTTGATACCACCGCAGACTGTGGACAAAGAACACGGGAAAGGAATCAAGTTCTGACTTAGCCAGAGGGGAAAGAAGGAAAAAGTGGGTTTTAAAGTACAAAACGTCAAGTTTTACTCAAGATTTGTTGTTCTGCTGCACAATTAGAGACACATACTCGATAGAAAATGAGACTGATTTAATGTTCTCTCAGCTTAAAGAACTTATTATTTTAAATTTAAATTTCATGCATGCTATGAAGACTTGGAAGCTAAAACGGATTCACCTAATACTAACAAGCTGGGAGGAGGCGTGTCTCCACACACTCCAGTTCAGTCAATAAATGAATTCCCCTCTAGTGCATGCCATGCATACAGTCACAAGGATAGTATTCCAACTGAACTGTGTAGTCAAGTGTAGCTCGACTTGACTATGCAAGGAAAACACACCGACTGTTAAAAGCTTCTATTGCCTTTTCATTACGGTTTAAAGAAATATCAAAAAAATGTCTTTGTTCTTGAACACAGTGACATTGAGTCTTGATTCCACGAGCACGACTCAAAGCCTCGCATTTCTCAAAGGTTTACTTAACACCGCCAACTCTTGATACACATCTAAAAGCTTTGTGACAGCAAGGTTATCTGTCCTTAAGGACTGAGCCTGAAGTAGGAGGTAATCTCAGAGCATTCTTTTGAAAATGATTGTCCTCAACTTTCTTTAGAAAGCCTCTCATCAGAGCATCCTGAGGCATACTCTGTGTGATAGAGGAGGATAGTGTGAGCACTGTATTATGTATTTATTTTGGTACATTAATTACACAAAAATCTAAAGGGGACACCACTCTGGCTTCCTGTTTGTGGTGAAAGTTTTAAAGAAAGAATTAATTATTAAAATGTGTTCTAAGAAAACTGTTTACTAAAAAACATGAGACACACTAATTAGAGGAATCGAGGCGGGCACTTTGCTGCTGTGCACCATCCTCTCGGGTCCTCCCAATATTTCAGTGCACTTTGGTCTTTGCAGTGCTTCTTAATGATTCTTTTTCTTCTTGTATTCAAATCACGGGACATCTGAGTAAACAGTTTTGATCTGAATTGTTCTGCACTCGTTTTGAAATAAACTTCCCGGAATGCAAAGTAAGTGGAAGAAGTGAAACAAAGCACTTTGTAATTCTTATGGAAACAGCATGTTACGGGATCCCACGTTACCTGCCACTGCAGAGAAGCCATCTTGCAAAGGAATAATGAGGTATTATTTTTTGAATTACACTGGCCATTACCATGGTAACCACCAGCTGCACACCGATCACACCCTGTGGAAATGGGAAAGAGGGCTGGAATCAAATTTAAGTAGTAATTATACTTGACATAAAGCAGTAACACACATTTAGTCCGATTTATATACAGTAGACAAATACACACGTCTCGTCACAAGTGAGTTTTAAATACAATTTTAAATGCAACAGTCTTTTCTTTGCAGACCAAAACATGTTGTTTTTCCATAAATGCTGTTCCAACAAAGAACAATTACATTACTCACTAATAAAAACAATAAACTGCCTGTAATGGAAGCTATATTTACACATATCAGGTTTTTCTACTTGTAAGGGTTTTAATTAGAGATAAACCAACACATGTAATTGGAGTAATATTAGTTAAATGGAGTGGTCAATAAATTGTACTCAGCTCAGCAGTGCACTCAGTCACTACAAGTACAACGACAGGACAATGAACAGGCAGCACTTCTGTGCGAGTTACCTCAACACTTGGTAATACGAGGGGCTCAATCTCAAGCCAGCACACTCAGATCAATATTCACTTAGACTTATGAGGCCAAAATCATTCCTGTCATGCTGCGCTTTTATCCACTCACTGTAGGATAAGGCCTGTGGGTCGGCCTCTCTCTTTGGCAATCAGTTGGAATCAATGATATCTGTGCCTGCACACACTTGAGCGAAGAGAACCAATTAGCCGACTAATCTTTGTCTCTTTGCCAAGAACGGCCTAATGTATGGGGTAGCACCGCTGAATCTCACCATCACCTGAAAATAGAGCTCTTTTCAACACGTTTACACAACGACTATATCACTTAACAAACTTACCTGGACAACTCAACTCAAAGCCTAAGGTTTACCCTCAGGGTGTGTGTTCATATTATATACATGATTTTCTTTGCACCAGCATCTGTTTATATTGTTTCCAACAAGAAGAGTGTATGCAGGTCCATGCTGCCACCCTACAACGTGCCCCACTTGTATGTATTGTAAACTTGTTGATACATCAACAAAGCACCTTATCGAGCAGCAATAAGATCATCAATAATAACTTTGTGGACAAATCCCTCCAGTTGGTGCTCATGACATAAAAACTATGTCTGACAAGGACAAGTAAAAAAAAGAGAATGAATTATTATGCACTAGTTCAACAATAATGCCAGATAATGTGCAAACATTCTCATACAGAACAACTAGAACTCTCAGTTTGTACCAGGAGTAGCAGGAGGACATGGATGTTATAGTGACAGAGGTGAGGAGACTCATACACTAGACCTAGATTTATGATTAGACACGGGTTATGTTCAGTGTCACCCAGCAAGGGGTAAGCTCCAAAAGCTAAAAGTCAATACCTCTTCTTCAGTCACAGGGGGACAGTAGCTAGGTGCCATTATCAAGATGCGACACATGATCAAACACACCCCGTCTGACCCAAAATATTTCCCCATGTGAGTAATGGTCAAGTTATATAGGTCAAAATCACACAGCTGTAGCTTGGTGGATGCTGACCATTCTCTGTGGGAGAGCTGCTGGGATCTCAGGCCTGGGGGAAATTGAGCCAGCATGGACACTCTTATCTTGCCCCTTCTGCTTCAACTCCTCCACCCGACAACCAAATTAAATCAGTAGGATGCTGGGAGAGGGAGCAGCAGTCATTGCCACCATATCAATAACAACTCACAACTATTTCACCATGAAACTTCCTCTTAAGCAGTGAAAACCCTCGTTGACCGTCCGATGCTTTCCAAAAGTCCTTCATCTTGACAACACTTGGGTGTTCTTAAACCAACCGTCAACTGAAGTGAAGGACTTCTTTCCTACAGGCACGATGCAGCCATGGATAGAGATGGGTCATACTGTACACTGAAAACACCCAGTAATAACAATGGAGCGAATGCTGGGGATGAGCTGGTACAATATTTATTATCGATATTGCTGCAATATTAGTAAAGACAAAATCTATGGATTATGCTTAACAGGAAAAAAGAGCTAATTTTCAATACAACATACCGTCATATCAGCAGGGTGAGTGAGGGCTGCACATGTTTGCTCCAGTGACTGAACATTATGTTTTGTAAATGACTGCCTATGGTTAATCAGTAAATGATTTGGTGCAAATGTGTAATAAACACAGACTATGAGACTGATATTGGTATCAAAATAAATTCAAGGTTGTGATATCAGAATCACTGCCAGTCAGTGTTACAATGGTGTTGAACGCTCTTGATCTGGACATGTGAATAGAATAAAGAATAAAGAATAAAGACAAACTGACACGACTTTCCTTACTACTGTTTTACTACAGTTTCAACATCACACAGAGTTTGGAATGAGTAGAATTAACCAAAATCAATACTCATAACAAAAGTCACACATCCTTATCCCATCTTAAGGTTACTATTAACAAATTCCCCTTGGAATTCAAGACACTATTAGTAATTTTAGAGAAACTGTTAGTATAAATAAAGTATCAGTAGTACTATTAGATTTGAGAAACTATTAGTAATTTTAGAGAAACCTTATCACTACGACAAGTCTTGATGGTTGCATTCATAACACTCCATTACTAGTTTATAGACACAAATTAAGTCTATTAATACCCCATGGTATATTTAACTGCCAGTTTAATACATCATTATTGCGCGTTGCTACACTATAACAGCGTTAACGGTTTTCTTTGAGGGCATCCTGAGGTCAAACTGAGCAGGTGAGCAGCGTGAACACCACTTGTCTCCGGGCTCCCAAAGGTGCCCTGCTGCCAGGTGAATGCTATGCTAACGTGAATGGCTCATTCACATGCATGCCGTTTCGTCGTTTCATCTACCCAGTAAAAGCCCCTGTAAGTACTGCAAAAGAAAAACGCATAACAACGTATACGAGACACTTATTCCATCCAATGCAGTGAAATTGGAGCTAACGTTAGCTTGATAGCTACACTGGCTAGCCGGCTACTAGCACCTGCTCTGGCTAGCGACGTTACACTATCATCACAGTGACAGTCAAACGGAAAACAAACAAAGATAACAGCGTCGCAGTGAACATGCACATTAGAAAAACAGATGCAGTATCATTGAAATGCGACACATAAGATAAAGTGTTGAGTCCAGGTGGCTCACTGTCACACTCACCATGTTGATGCAGTGAAACGGACTCTACACCGACAGCACTCAGCACACAGCGAAGCGGCGAGGAGCACATAAGCCCTTCTTGCTATGGTTATGCACAAAATAAAGGGGCATGTGTCATCGTATCCTCGCAGAAAGGTGTTACATCGTCAAATAAGAAATAATCAATGAACTCAGCCTCCGCTCTGGAGTATTTTCAATTGCAATAGAGGTCAAGCTAGTACTCTGGGTAGGGAGGTGTCTACAGATCTGCCTGTACAGAAATAGTTCGTTATAGGGATTGGATTTTTAATTAATTGTTCTATTGTTGAATATGAAACTCACGTCATAATATATTAGTATAAGTAATGGCAGAAATGTTATACGTGACATGAAAGTTTTCAAGATTATTCGTATTTTTTCACAGGAATAGAGAAGACTACTATAAATGTACACTAGGACCCCAGCAAGCGGAAGAAGAGAGGAGAGTCGCCAACACACGACAGCCCAGTGAAGACGGTACCTGCATTCTTAATAGACTGCAACGAGTTCAGCTGAGCCTTTGCAGCAAGAACACCCGGGTTTGACACTCGGTCAGAGGAAGGGCCTTTGTGCATTTGTGTGTGTGGTTTTTGTGCTTTCTCTCCATAGTCTGAAACGGCAGATTTGGGGATTGGGCAAAGTGGACACGCAAAATTGACCGTCGGAGTGAGAGTGGATGGTTGTTTGATGATATGTGTCCCTGTGATGGACTGGTGACCTGTCCAGGGTGTACCCTGCCTTTTACTTTAGTATGTCAGCTGGGATTGGCACCAGCGACCCTCTGGAGGATAAAGTGATTGAGTGGTTGATTGGAGAGTTTTTTTTTTGTTGGTCAGATTCCTGGGAGGTATTGACATGGCCTGCACCAACCACAGTCTGTTTTGCACCCACGAGTTGATTTTCTGCAGTGCTTGCAGGATATGATATAGTTTGATTCAGCAAATCCATCCATCTAGACCTGAAACGATTAATCGATTACTAAATTAATCGATAATCGGTTTGCCTCTTTATCCTCCACATGGTGGTTGCTGGTGCCAATCCCAGCTGACATAGGGCGAAAGGCGGGGTACAGCCTGGACAGGTCACCAGTCCATCACAGGGCCACATATAGAGAGACAACCATCCACTCGCACGCTCACACCTACGGTCAATTTAGAGTGTCCAGTTTGCCTAATTCATAAATCTGCATGTTTTTAAACTGTGGCAGGAAACCTGAGAACCTGCAGAAAACCTGGAGAAAACCCACACACGAGGAGAAAAGGCAAGCTCCATGAGATTAAGGCCCTTCTTACTGCAAATGCAAGCATACTGGTTCAAGAAATCTTAAAAAAACATAATAAATTAGGTCATAGATTCTGTCTGTGGAACCTCATATGATTGCTAACCATGATTTATATTCATAAACCTAGTGTTTGTGATGATCAAATCCTCATTTTTTGCTTTCTGTAAAGAAGCAGTCAGTAAGTTATAGTTAAAGTCCCGACCTAATTAATTTATTTAAAAATGAGACAATGAGATATAAGAACACCTGTCTTAATTAAAGTGATCACTTCATGACTTCACATGAACATAATGTTACTTCAGTAGCATTGGAACAGGCTGCAAACAGCGTAAACTAACTTTAAGAGGGATTTAAATGCACCGTATTCTGCAATGACTCACTTGTAATATCAAGGACTTTGATTTAGCTTATAGTAACAAGATCCTTGACCTGGCCAAATTTGTTTCAATCAGTTTGTCTCGAGGTCAAATTTCGATTTTCTGCTGACATTCAAATGTTGAAATTTACAGCAAAAAGATAGAAGAGGAAAAACAGAAGAAGATTGTAAATCCCTGATTTTTCAATGAATACAGGGTGTGAAACCCGACCATAATGTTGTCATATTATACATGTATTAAAAACATCTATACAATTGATTTATACTCTGTTAAAAATTAATACAATAATAAGGAATAGTGTGAAATAAAACTTCTGATACGTGAATGCATTATCATAGCATATAGTTTTGTATATTGACCTATGTTTTTAATGCAGGACTAAGATTATATTTTAATAGGGTTTATTCTTTCATTATAAACACTAAGGACTTATTTATGTCGTTTAAATTAGTCTCATTTTGTTTCATATTGCTCCTAGATGGTAAATGAAGACACATAAACCAGAGAAATCTTATTGTGACCTTTGATTTTCCTGCTAAATTCAGTAAATAAATGACCCCTTTTCCTGTGAAAGTGAGGAACTGCACTTGTCAAAGTTTAATTATATCAATACACGGCATGCAAAAACAAGAAAATGTGCGTATGTTGTGTGTATACGTTGTATTTGTTTGTACTTGTACACATGGAGTGTCATCAACATGTGGTGTATATATAAACACTGTGGTGTATTTGAACATGCTCTTACAGTTGACTAAGCCCTCCTCTCTTATTGCAGGGACAGCTACTCCACCTCCACCCCCTCCATGCATGGTAGCAGTCACTCGTGGCTCATGGAGACGCTGCAGGGGTGAGCGTCGACACTGTCGCAATCAACACACACACACACACACACACGAATCATGATGTCGTCAGTGTATTTATTAACATTAGAGAAAGCAAGGGAAACGACACCAGGCCACATATGAAATATTAAGACTTTCAGAAAAGGACCTTGTTTTGCCAAAGCAGCTCCAGAGAGACGGACAGATTTATTGGAGTATCTGGGTTATTCCAGACACTTCACACTGATTTCCGTTTCATTTATAATTGAACGGCGTCTCCTACTGTACGTTCTCCTTGTTGTATTGTGTATCACACTCACACACTATCTGCGCCGCGTCGTTTGAACTCTATTCTCTCTGGAGCTTGTTTTTCCCTCTTCTTCCTTATTCAGCGTCGTCTGTTCTTTTTAGTCAAGCTTGATATTTTTAGATGAGATATAATAGGCAAACTCTCCAGTCTCACGCTCCTTCCTCGTGTTTAATCCATACGACATCTCCTTCGCTCCGAATGCTTCTTTTGAGTTTCAACGAGCGAGTCTTGCAATATAAATAAAGATGATGAGAATATTACAGTAAGGAAAAAGAAAAAAAAATCTCAGCCTCGTCAATCAAATAGACTCATTTCTGGATGTCACGATTCATTTTAAATGGCAGGGCTTTTTGTGCGTGAGTGCTGGTGAGCACTATACACTGTTCCCTTCTTTTATTAATCAAACAACAGTTTGAAACGTGTGTCACTGATCTCAGCAGTATACCTCGGAGCAGAGGAAGGAAACGGAACCAAATCAATGTCAACTTCTCTCCAATAAGATTTAAAACGCTTCAGAATGTAAATCTCTGCGGTGCAGCGCCTCCTTCGCCGTTCTCTGTAATCTACAAGAATGCAAATTACAATGCAAATGCAAATACTGCTGAATAATTTATGTGTTGCATAGAGTTCCTTTACACAAACCTCCAGCTTTTTTGCTTAAATAACGTCAGAGTGCTTTTACCTTTACAAGCACGGCGTAAAACACATTATGTAAAACTGACTTCAGTTTAGTAAAGATTTGATTAGCTTCTGTTTCTGAATAGATTATTACAATTACAGTAATAATTTTAGCCTTCACCGTACCATTGAAGGGAATATAAAATATACGCATCACTTAACGGACGTTTCTTTGTCTTTTCGCTTAAACACTAAATTTAGATTCCCATTAATTTGTTTGGACGTGTAATTTGGCTCGAGCTGCGTTAATAAAGTGGCAATAACAAAAACCACTTGCCGAATTTCCCTTTTCCCCGACGTTCATTTGTTCCCATGTTCGCTGCGGATGATATTTAAATACCTCCCACATACTGTATGTAAATGTCAATCCAAACCATTGTTGACGTTCGATGCCATTCTCAGATACTGCGCTGCTTTCTGCGGCTAACGCACTAACAAGGCCTTTCAAGGTCCCCGTTCAATATATCAAATCTCATTTCTGTAGATTAAATTGAGCGCCAAAGTCAAACGCCTTTTCTTTTGTGTTGGTATAGGGAGAAATCTCATCCGTTATAATTAATAGCTTTCATATGCACTTGAACACATGCACTTTGTCTTTTTCCAGTTACAAAAAAAATATCTGTTTCTGTCCGTCGAGCTTTTGTGTGTTTTTGTTTTTAAAGGATTGTAATTAAGAAACAGCAGCATTCATGAGTGAGCATGCTCATTTAGCCTGAGCCTGGGTGTGCACAGCTTTAGAGGGATGGAAGGACAAATCCTGCTATAGACAAAGTGAATATACCGCAGACAGAATAACGACTATTCCAAACTTTGTCCTTTTATTTACATTACGTATGTCGTCTGTAACATACTCAATGTAAGAAATAAAACATCCTTGCTCCTTTAAGTCTATTAAGTCATGGGGATTTTTTTATTTTTTTTTTAACTCATGGTGTATTTTACTCATTGTAAGAGTTTTATGACAGAATATATATATATATATATATTCAGTCATTTAATATCAAATGTCAAGATACATGTGTTTAAATTGTCTGTATAAAGAAATCCACATCCTGCAAAATCAAAGAGTTTTTAAACGTGTGTTGTACTACGTATAATCCAGACGAGGATAACGCACACATAACCCTGATAACATAATAATAATAATAATACGCCCCGGCACAATTTTAGTTAATGACGTCGCCGTGTGCTCATTTGAATATAAACGTGTCGTGGAAATGAAATTAATCTGACGCTCTAGACTATTATTAATGTTCCGTATTTTACCCCGTGCAAATCACGGCATTGCATCTGTTAGATAGAAGAAAGGGAAAAAAATAATAAAAACAGTGAAAAATAAGTGAAATGAGAATGATGGCGTCATTGATTTAACGGTTATATTTTTGTTCTCTTGTTGATTTAATTTAATTTCCCTGCACAAAAAGCTGAGTCGTGTGTTGGAGTCACAGTGAAATGTCAGCTCTCTGTGCACGGCGCCATTTTAGCAGCCAGAGATATTAATGCAGATTGTTTTCCCCATTCAATTGAGGACTGATTTATATCAGAATTAGACATTAGTGTGTGTGTGTGTGTGTGTATGCGCACGCATATAGCAACACAAACTGAGAAATGAGGGAAGAGCAAGAGAGGAGGGAGAGAGCGAGAGAGAGGGAGAGAGAGAGAGAGAGAAGCTCATTATAATCAGGCAATTATGCTGGCAGAATTAGAAGCATCCTTATTTTCTCTTGTGGCAGCTTGAGTGAGGAGGCGACTGCAGACTAATCCGTGGATATGACTGTGGCTGCTCTGTGTTAATGTGGAAGCGTCTGAACTCATGTATGACAACAACGTTTGGAAGTGAAAGCCTGTAATTTTGTGGGGTTTTTTTGGTGGTTGGAGAAGTGGTGAGTCAAACACGGCTCCCTGCAGGTTGTGTCTGATTTGCATTGATGAGGATCTTTTCTTTCTTTCTTTCTTTCTTTCTTTCTTCTGGTTGAGGCTTTGGCTCAGCGGAAGTGAGTGAGTGAGTGAGTGAGTGAGTGAGAGACGAGTGCAGTCGTACACGCCTACATCTCAGGACAATGCTTCAACATGATCATTGTCTTCCAAACTGTGGTGTAAAATTGTATTTGCATGTTTTTTTGTGTGTGGTATAGTTTGTGAATTGTTGCTGATTTTTTTGTTGTAATGAAGCATGTGGGTGTTTTTTGGGCTTTATTTATGATTTATTTTCTAAAATTGAAGTGCATTATTATTTGGAAAATTCTAAATATTATACTGTATAACAAGGGATATCAGAAATGTCATTTTTTCACAATATATTCCCATTTATAGCGTTAAAATGTAAAAAAAAAATTAAATGATTTGGTTGTAACAATATAATTAGATATGTAAAATTAAAATAAACATCTCAGTCATGATATTTTTGTCACATTTGTCGTGATGAGACTCATGTGATGTTCTTGCTAAAGACTTTGACCTCATAGGTCAAGGGTGTTTGACCAGCAATTGACCTTTGACCTCTCATATTTGTCTTATCGGCCCACTTGTTAATGTGTATTTATCTACACATTATTGACACATTATTTTCATTATTTAATCTAATTTTTCTCTCTCAGTTTAAACACACCGCCGTGAACACTGAGCACATTTGTCTCTCGTTTGAAAAATAAACCGTGACGTTGCATAATAATTTTCTGTGCACTGGGCTGTTTTTGAATCCAGAAAGTGGAGAAGAAAAGCCAACTTTTATTGTCTGTTTTGAGGGCACGCAGACCCCACTTCTCCTGCCCCCTTTTCCACTTAAGAAATAATGTTGAATTGTGCAGGGAATTTGGCAAGAGGGATTGTCTCTGTGTGTGTGTGTGTGTGTGTGTGTGTGTGTGTGTGTGTGTGTGTGTGTGTGTGTGTTTGTGGGGTGGGGGTTTAAGATGAACAGTGGAATGACAACTCGCTGAAAGTTCTCAGGGAAGTGCTTGTGTCTAGCCATGGGGCAGGCAGCTGATTTGGGATAGGGTGTTAGCATAACAAAGGGCTGGAGCCTGTGAACTTGAGGCACCTTTCGACCCTGGCGCTCCGCGGATGAATGGTCTCCGGGCCTCCCCATAGAGCCCCCCTACGGCTATCCTGATCGTGGCTAAATTGTTAATCAGGGTAATTTAATATAGTTTTCAATATGCCTCATCTCTCATCGGGAAAGCATTCACTGCCTCTCGCCTTCCCGCCGAAAGGGGGAGAGAACTATTCATGCGGGCGAGACGGGCAGCTGCAGGTCTTACAGGCTTCTCAATTGAAATGTTCAAACATCAACATCACGAAGGCCTCGGCCCCGTGTTTGTGTCTTCGTGTTGTGTGTGTGTGTGTGAAAGTGAAACACACAAGACCATTCATGCACGTATGTAAATATGGACACGAGAAGACAATGGCGGCGATAACGGCTGCGTTTTACTTGATATTTTTTCACTCTTCTGTTCCCGCCGCTCCCATAAAACCGCCTTCATTGTAGTGTAATGGCTCATATTCACTCTGACCTGTGCTCGGAGAATGAGGACATGAGGCTGCGTCTTTATGACGGACAATCTCAGCGTATACTCTGTAACCCGGATCAGACTGAGGTGACATGGAGCAGTAACTCTCTCTGTGCAGGACAGGTGACGTCAGGTCCTCACTGGTTTTTGTCCAGTCGCTGAGGTCAGTCGTCAGCCTCAGGGCTCAGGTTTAGGTACAGTGTGAGATGGAGACACCCGTCCACCTGCACACACACACACACACACACACACACACACTAAAGGCTTTGGGTCCTGACTCTACTGTCTATAAATATAAAGTGTAATCATGGATGACTCAGACGCTTCTCTGTGGGGAGGCAGAGGTTGGCGAGGGGAGGACGAGGAATCTGTTGGAACAACGGGAGACGGTGGAAAAAGCTGGCAATCAAGACCTCGTGTCGCAAATGTTAGTGTGAACACTTTAGCTGGAAAATGGAGGACAAAGAACGTGACGTACACGTTTTCCCACATGATGTTTGGTAACGGATGACAGAAGCTTAGTCCTGTAAGGCACACGTATGATGTGCATTCATTCCCTTTATCAAAAGCTCTGTGTCTACTATATTAAATATGAACAGGGTTATTCATTTAGTTAATTAATCCTGCTGTCGATAAAACTGCAGGCCGTTTAATAAATGTGACGGCCTTTAGGGTGTTGACTGTCGATGAGTCCACACTTTTAACAACAGCGAATATTGCTTTTTCGTCTTGCAGGAGCTGATAATGTAATAAAAAAATTATTTAATGCCGAGCGCATAACGTAACAACTTTTAATATATTAATATAATATATTATAATGTACTTTATCTATTTATATACAGTGTATACAGTGTACTTTCTTACCTGGACAGTTTCACACTCGATCTGGATGTCAAATTATGGCACCCTTATGATCAACCCATGGTCCTGCTATAATTTATCTGATTAAATATGTTCTACTGAATGAGATTAATGCAAATACACAATATAGTACACTCCACACAGACCATTAGCACTAATAGTGCCTATATCCAGTACTTGAACATTTTGAGCCTTAAATAAAAGTAAAAAACTATTGAAAGAGTGCTTTTAGTGTAGACTGCACTCTGTAGTGAAGCAATTACCACGTTAATCCATACATTATTGACTCATACTGTAATGAAATACAATTATTACTTTGCATTATTACATTATGAAGCAAGCAAAGTGTAATACGTTATTAGAAAATGCAAAAAAAGTATAGTTTCATTATGCGCTCAGTGTTATTAAACAGCTATTACATTATGAGTTTCATTTCTTTTGTTCCATTAATTATGCGTCGTTATATTGTGATCAATGTTATCATTTATTTGTAATACAGCGTATGTGCAAACACAGGCTAATTAGCATAGCTCCTCGCCATGAGCAGCTCAAACAGACTCTGAGGACCAGACTCAGACCAGCAGACCGTGCTCCCTCGTGGGCCATTGAATGAACGAGTCCCACTCATGTGTACTCTGTCTAAGGCTGTATGTTAATTCTGTGACGAGATTATAATTCATGTCTAAATCACCAGACTGCGCCTCACAATCCAGACGTCCGTCCATGGGAACCGAGGACGATAAGTCCACATAACGGCAGACACAAAACCAACTCAATCGTAGCTTAATTCTTCCACATGAACATTTATGGCAGCACATTTCCCTTAAAATAAGTCGTCTTAATAAACTCTAACTAATATTTACTATGTCAGTTATTTGATTGAGAAACAATATTATTTAACAACTTTTTAAAATAAAGATAATTTATTCTTACTCAGGAAGTCACTTACATGCCTATGGTTTCCAAAGTTTCCAAAGTTTGGATGCCAGTGTTTGTTGTGCTGCTACTATGACAGGAAATAGAATTTATCAACATGGAAACAAAGGTATTATCGGCCCCCGGGGGTACGAGGTCTGACCGGGGTCAGGACTGTGGGGCCTCGTCTAGACGGCCGGCTTTTGTGATGGGAGGGTTTCAGACCTCCATCTCACCCTTTGAAAAGGAGAACTTGACCCATGTCTGGCTGCCGTGGGACTCAGAGACGAGGAGATGTGAAGAGATAGAAGTGATGAGACCGTGGAATTGCAGAGGGGAAAAGTGAGTTTTGAAATCAGTGGAAAAAAAATTAGAATTTTACAATGATAAAAGTTAAATACGATTGTTTTTCACGGCCATAGAATAAGCATTGTATATGATCCTATAAGGCAGGGGCCTCAAACTCAAAATGAGCTGAGGCCAGTGAACTTCTAGGCTGGTCAGGAGGGGGTCAGGGGTCACTCAAGTCCAATCCAATCCAGCTTTATTTATAAAGCACTTTAAAAACAACAGCATCAGCTGAAACAGAGTGCTGTGCATCAGAGATAAATAAAATATAGAAACATAAGACCCAAAACAAGTGACAGTTCGGGAAAAAATTAAGAGTTTAGTCATAAAAATTAAAATTATATCTTGATAACTCATCCTGATGTTGCAAGTAAACATATTTAGGATGAAAGGAAGAAAAAAAAAAACATAATTGTGATGCAAAATTAATAGCGAATCAAAATAACGTAGTGAAGACAATTGTAATTAAAATATGACTTATAATTATGACATAAAATGATGTTGAGTGTAAAGAAATATTGTTCACCGTTGGGCAGTTTGAGCCAGTTTTCTTTATAATTTACAAGTGATTTACGAGTACATTTACAATAAACAAGTGAAGGGCCACAGAACATCGACTGCGGGGCCGGATTTGGCCCGCGGGCCGCAAGTTTGAGACCGCTGCTATAAAGCAAGCGCCTGTTTTGGTCGCCATCTTGCACCGTGTTCCTTTCCTGAATGAATAAACCAACCAGAGCTTGAAGCAGGAGCTTGTTTATGTCCTTTGTGGTACACGAAGGTCACGTCGTTTCCTCGTGTGCTTGGGAAAGACGTCACTAATTCTCTGACACTGAACCTGCAAGCAAAGCTGAAGTTATTTTAAGAGTTTTTCAAATTTCATTGTTTATGTCTTTCTTGTTTTGTGTAGTTTTTATACTGAAGCTCATTTTAGAATTGTGGCTCTGTTTGGGTCAGTGTGTGTGTGTGTGTGTTGTGTTACTCCACATTAAGCAGAGAACCTCCAGTCACAAAGAGAAGAGTGAGTGCCAACCGGTGATAATACTAATATGCAGAAACACCCATATACACCTATTAAATGCCAAATTCAAATCAATCCTCCCCGCTCTCGTCGCTCCCACCTCGGTGTATGTGGAGGTTTGCCGGGTGCTGCTGCGGGGCATGGAATAATTGAAAGGCTGAAGAGGAGAATACTGCTCGCTTAAACCAACCAGCAGGCAGCGAGGGCATGATGGGAAAACAAAGCCGGGGCCCCAGGAGCGGGTGACACGACATCGCTAATGGTGGAGCAGAGGGGGAACGCTGTCTCTGTTTTGTTACCCTTCGTCCTCATGACAAGCAGCAGGTTGAAGGTACTACACAGAACAATTCAAGAATTTAAATCTGAAGTTTGCACAGCTGAAGTGAGTCGCCTCGGCGGGATCTGACGGGACTCTCCTGGGTGCTGCAGCCACACACAGAGTTTATTTTCAGTGCGGAAAAACCTTTTTTGTGCAAACTATATGCGATTCAAATCAGTGTCGATGAACATTGGGTTCAAAGGGCAAATTATTTTTATTCTGTTGCCTTGATGGTTTCATAAGTGTTTGTGTAAATTGAAGTCTATATTTTTCTCTTACACACATATACGAGTATATGATAGGGCAGCGGGAGCACGTATGCTTTCATTTGCCACCGCGCATTTAACACAACCTCTTTATTTCCTCACTTCCTCTCCTGCAGTACCTATATCGCCTATATGTCGCTCCGGTCGTGTAAGTGGGCAGGTAAGAGCGCAGATTGTAGAGAGTGCAAATAAGCTATTCTATTTAAGCAATATTGAAAACCCTTCCATTTCACATTTCTCTTGTTTTTGTGCATCCGATGCTTGGATTGACACACACGTATATCTCTGAGGTATAAGCTACAGCAGCTGTGAATTCCCTCAAAGTAAATTACCAGGCATGTCCGTCTCTTATTGACCCACATAAGACATTCCTGCCCACCACCTCGACGGCGGCGGCTCATTTTGGCCGGCAATAAATATCATGTTACATATCAATAAACCCATCAGAGACGAGGGCAGAAATTGCAGGGAGGGAAAAGGGGTTTAGATTGAAAGAGGGGAGGCATGTGTGTTTCTGCCCCATGGTGTCGTGCCTCCTGGGGCAGCTCCAATACTCTGTCAAGATCCTACACTTCAAAATCAATCACTCTGGACTGGGCACGCTGAGGAAAGAAGACACACACACACACATTCACACACACGAGCGAGCGCGTGTTCACTGAACATCTTCTGCCCTTGTCGACGCGGCAGCCGTTAGCACGTTGCCGCGCCGTGTGATTGCTGTGATGTGATGATTGTAGAGGAAGAAGAGAGGACGTGAGATTGCGTCCACAAAGTTAAGAGGACACGCGTTCACCTCTGTGTTAACTGTAAAAACGGATCCAAAACAAAGGTCACGTGGACTCCAGCGCTTCTGCACCTCTGCGACGAAACAGTGCAACAACAAAAACTGATAATAAAGTCACTTTACAGGCAGATTACACAAGGAAACAAAGGATCTCAGAGATTCATAGTGACCCACGACCCTCAATGGAATGGATGGATATACGTTTATTGTACAGAAAGATTTGTATGGTTAGAAAAACACGATGGAATAGTAACATATTTGAGAATGTATACGTGGATTTAAATATCAGGGTATCCGCGGGGTCTTAAAAAGTCTTAAATCCAATTATTCGAATTTAAGTCAAGTCAAGTTTATTTATAAAGCACATTTAAAAACAACCTCAGTTGGACCAAAGTGCTGCACAGTTATTTGAATACAATGTAATCACACACAATAGGATAATAAATAAAAACAATAAAGGAATAGTAAGAGCTCAGTTTAAGTTTAAGGCCTTAAAATGTCTTAAAATCTCCTAAAATCTTATAAAAGGTCTTAAATACAATTTTGAAAGGTCTTAAGAATCTATTAACGTTAACTTTTATTTAAAATATGCATAAATTTCAGTCTCGCTTTGAAATGTTTCTATTTTTTGAGGATGCGATAACAACAACTACAACACGGAACTAAAGTAGGCCACCTGTGCTGCCCGGTGACAATTTATTGAGCACCACTAGCTAGTGCATAGCAGTGGAGAAAAGTTGATGAACTTGATTGACTTCATGTCTTTTGTACTTTTTTGCCAGTATGGATTTGAAATGGGTCTTAAATTGTATTCATTATTGTCTTAAAATAAGTCTTTAAAAGTCTTACATTTGACTTGTTGAAACCTGCAGAGACCCTGAAGATGCATGTACAGTATGTAAGTGTGTATATGTTTACATACATTGATATGCATATATGCATGAAAATCATTTAAAACATTTCCTTTATGGGTTATAAAGATAGACCAAAACGTACAATTATATCTAAAAGTAATTGATACTGAAAAGAGAAAGTTTAACATAATTTGAAAGTATTTCCTGTTGTTTGATCTGTAGCAAGACACAGGGGTTAATACACGCAATAATAGACAACAGATACTGGGTTAACACTTCTCCTCGTTGTTTTGATTTTATACAAAGTAATGTAGTTTATTTGTGTCGTCAATCAAGGTCATCATTTCCCCCTCTGTCCCAATGACAATGGCTCATTGGGGAGCAGTATAAATACATAATGGTATTGTTTTTCTTTTGCAATTACCCTGTGCAATCAGTGTTAACGTCATAACGGGATTTAATGCTTTGACGTGTTCCTCAGCAGATGGTCCAGGGAATGTTGCCATGAAACATGGATGGAACATTAGCGATGATGTAAAGGGAATCTCTCAAATAACGGACTTGATGGAGACAGTTTTTGTCTTTCTTTTGATGGAGTATGTGTTTGTTTCCTGTAAAAATCAGTGGATGAATCACAGAGATTTAAGAACCACGTCAATTTAGAATCTATTTAAAGTCATTAAAAAACGTAATCAACAACAGTCATATATCGCTGCTCTGGAAAAACCTGTCCATTTAAAAATCCAGCCTCGTGGCCTTCTTATCTGCACACTTACCTGAGTAATCTGATCAAACCTTCCTCGCACCACATTTCTGTTGTGATCTTAAACATCCTGCTTTTTTAAAAGTCTACACACGCCCCTGTGTTATAGAGTGTTATTTTTGAACTCCTCTAACACGATGGTTTCCAGCTCTTTTGAGGAAATAAGCCAGAACACACACACCAAAGGTAGCTCCAATAAGACCTCATTTTTCTCGCTGTGAAGTTTTTGCAGACTTGGAGTTCTGTATCTTGTCGTCTGTTGGGATCATGGGGCGAAAAGTACTTGTGAATCTTCTCCCAAACAAAATAAGATAACACAAAGTCCTGCTATCTGCAGATAAAAAGTGAAATACGGTGCCGTCTGGTGGAAAAGGAAAAAAAAACAGGAGGGAGACAAAAGAAAGTTCTATCACATAATGGAGTTCAGAAGTTTTAGTCTTTACTTTTCCTCGCCAGAACCTGCCAAGGTCACGATCACGTGCCACAAAAACACCTTGATGTATAAAAAATAAAATTGAGATTTTCTTTTTGAAAACTCTGTGTCAATAGTAGAACACTTGCATTTACTTTCTTCCAGCCTTCAGAAGATCAGTCTCAAGTATGTGCCACGTGAAGTCATCAGAGAACTGAGGTTCTCAAAATGCCCTTGGCTCAGTGAGACGTAGAAAACTCCACTGTCATCTCACAGAGACAGAGATCTATTCAGCTCGGTCTTCATGTGTTCACGTGTCGTCTCTCTTTTGGGATTTGGCGACACATTTATCCATCAGTCGTCAGAGTAATACAGTACGATGTGTGCCGAGTAATCTCGTTTATGGATAACACCAGATAATCAATGAATAATAAGTCAATACGGAGAATGATGCTCTGTATCTGCACAGTATAGAATTGGTTTTCAGGGATCTGGATGAGAAACAGCACCTCCTTATTTGAAGCCAGGATCATTATGATATATGTTAGTATTCTCTTCATGTCAGGAGAGGCTAATATGGAACTGAACAAACTATTTAAAGCTCCCATAGAGTGGTCCTGTTGCACATATATGTTAGTTATGGAGGTCTACTTACATACAGTAACTTGTTTTTATGCTCAAAAACCTCCTAGTGGCTGTAAACGAGCCGCAAGATTTCAGACTCAACTCTCTCACCCAGAAGACAGAGTCTTGTGATTGGCCAGTACTTGGAGATTGGGCAATGTACGGCAAAGTTACATTCTACTTCCTGTTTTGGGCGTTCCACTTCCTGTTGGGAGTTTAGCTTTTGCAGACATGTCCAGGTTAGGTACCTGGTCTCACATGTCAAGTTCCGTGCAGATCAATCAATGTACGATAAAGTTAGAGGAAACTTCCTGTTTAAAATGGCTGACTTCCTGTTGGGTCAAAGGCGTGTGAAGTGACATATTCAGCACACCCGCTCTCAGAAGCACAGCTCCCCCCTCTGGAACGGTGGATGCACTGCTCCTCATTATCAAAACATTGTTTTAACAGTGTTTAAAAATAGCTTCTTCACGACTCCCCGCCGCAGTCCCTTTGACGACCTTTGACCCAGAGTCAGACCCAGAGTCAGAAGACACTGTAGCTCGTGAAACACCTCCACAACGGACGTTATTCTTCTTCTGCGGGTTCAATGTACGCAACCGGATGTGCCCGGACTAGTGCCCGGAGCAGGAGGATCTGCTGTTCAGGAGAACCGCTGTTTACGTAACCGGACCGGGTTTTTTCAGAGATCTCGCTGAGCCTCAGATAACAATAAAACACAGCGTTCTCAGCAGTGGCTGAACTGTTTGTTTAGAACCTTCAGGGCTTCATAAACAAGGTAATGACGCAGATACACACTAAAAAACAGCCTTAATTGGAACTTCCGGTCTAGGTCCACTTTAAAACATACAGGAAACGGCCTTGTGACCTGTTCTGTGTCCTGATTCATCGTCCATGTGTAAACCAACACATTGAAACAATGGTGTAAAGTCGTTTTATGGAAACAGAGATCCAGCAGCACAGCACTCCCCGGGGTAAACAATAAAAGAAGCATTTCAGCACTTGTGAGAGAAATGGTTTATTCACAATAGATGTATTTGAGCATGGAAGCATCATACTGTTCTTATATGTCTGCTTTCATGGCTGTCGATAATACCATGATCTTTAAGATTTAATGAGAAGGAAGTAAACGAAATACATAGTATATATAGATTTTGTTGTTTTTACTCCTCTACTGCTTTTTGTCAGCATGACTTTATCTGTCGTCACTACTTTTATGGACGGATTATTGCGCGATACAGGTGATTGTTACTGTATATTTTAAGACAAACATTTCCACCGACTCCAGGAACGACTGGATACCTTGCACCATATTTCATGTTCCATCCGTCAAGTTGATGCCGAGACAAGTTGGAGCTATTTTGGCTTCCCTGAGAAACTTTTTTTTTTTTTTTGTGTGTGTGTGTTGTTGATGTTCCCTTTATTTACCTGTAGATGTGACACTGCTGGCTCCAGGGCATCCTTTGTCTAATCACAAAAGCCACTAGCAGTTGATACAAACATCTCTGGACACTCTGGGAAAAAAAACCACACACCGTCTCTCCTGTCACGCTGGAACAATCACATCGACAACTTGGTGCAAACATGAGGTGTAAAAATGTGCACAGACACAGCCATCAGCTCGGATTCCTGTCCCATACGACCACTGATGTGTGTGTTTGTGTGTGTGTGTGTGTTTGTTGGAGCCCTACATTGTATGTGTGAGTGCCTGTGTCTGTCTGCGAGGGGATAGGTGGAGGCTATCTTTCATCTCTGGCTGTGATCAGGTATTCTACATGATATGATATGATGATACAGGCCCAATTAAGGGATGGGGTTGTGTGAAAAATGTGATGACAGGGCAAGCGGAAGACGAGACTGTGATCTGACATCTGAGAAGGGGAAGAGAAAGACAAGGGAGAGGGAGAGCGAGGTAGAGACGTAGCAACGGAACGGGTGAGGGTGGGGGAGGACGAGAGGGAACAGATGGGACTGGAGGAAGCAGAGGAAGAGTGATGCTGCGAGAGGAAATGAAGATGAGCTAAGCGTGAGATCTATGGTGGGAATGAATATTGAGTAGGAAGAGAGACGGATAATTAATATGATTGGGAAGTGAGGGAAAATGGAAAGACGTAAAAAAGAGTGAAGCGAGATGGAAGATAGAAATTTGGACATGGTTCTTCTGGCTTCTATCCCACAAAGAACATTCTGTATCCTGTTTTGTGATAAAGACGATTAAAATGAACTTTTTAAAAAACATTTACCTGTCATGCACAAGATGTAGAAAAATGAACGCAACGAGAACAGTTCTCATTTTTAATCACTGTTTTTATTGTTGTTACACCTTCAGTAACATTTCACTGTAAAGACACCAAACAGAGCGTCGTATTCCTGCATGTAAGTGATTTCAATCAGGAGGCTTCCTGACGCTGTCTGAGCTCTGTTTCCTCCACCTTTCATGCGTGTCAGTTGCTTTGATCGCTCTGTCAGCTTTATATTACCATTCGTGCTCTTTTCACAACTAAACGGGACCCAATTATGTCAAGTACATTGTTCTTTACCCGCGGTACAAAGCAGGAAATAACTCACTCTTAAAAACATCACTTAAAGTCAGTTTTTTGTTGCTGTCAGAAGATGCTCTTGTTAGACTCAGTCAATTACATGAAATAAAGTTTCTTCAAATAAATAAATAAGTTTTGATGTATCATATAAAAATATTATCCCATATATACAGTATATTGTACAATTGTGTTGATTGGGTCAAAAATCTTCTTCTTGTAAATCTTCTCAGCCTTAGGTGTAGAGTTCATCCAGTTCCTCTCTTGGTGAAATCCAGACTCATCTCTCACCGATCGTCCGAATCATGCACCTATGAAAGAGAAAAATCAACAATAATTCAGATAATTAATTTTATTTTACACTTTACTCCATCAAGGTTTTGTGGTAAACATGTGGCCCCACATACAACAAAACCTGTTGTTTATCAGTATTTTTTTTATATGATATTAGACAAATGATTGTGTTAGTACAAATCTTTCAAATCCAGATAATGCGATTGGGAGTCATGCATGTAAACATTCAGGTGCATCAGACTCAAGATATACATAATTCCCATGAAAAGGAAACTGGTACACAGAAGAATAAGACAACCATGATAAAAACAGCAAAATTAAAGGTGCCATATGTAAGAATGTGGTCAAAAACAGTTACTACATTCAAATTCAAAATACCGAGGTCTTTTAGGTTTCGTTTTCTGATGTAACTGGCAACCCGTGGTTGCTCGGCAGCTGAGACTCTACTGACTGCAATGATTGGTAGACGGTGGTAGGTGGCGCCACATGACGCCAAAACATGATTTCAAAACATAAACAGAAATGCAAAATATATATTTTTTAATGCAAATATTTTGTCATTGCTGTTGTTGTTGGTGAGTTCAGTTTGTTATATGAACATTATTCCTGAGTCTCTGTGACATATTAGGAGGATTTTATGATTTATTACATAATGCACCAATAATGGTAGTTGACATGCTAACAACTATAGCCACATGCTAAACTGGACATTTCCTCACACTCACACTAACTAAAAGAGGCCATTTCACCCCCAGTAGGAATATATACTGTAGTGTACTAGTACAAGGGCAGTAGTTCATCGGAACATCAGACATAACAATTTATTAGTCTTAATCCACAACAAACACACAACCACAGTGTGTGTGTGTGTGTATAGTGTGTCAGAGCTTAAGTATGTGAAACGGCACATGTTGTATAGTTTCGTCACGTCCAAATGTGAAGTCCTTGAGAGAAAGGAGTGCAGTAAGTCCTGAGTTGCCAGTGTACTTGAAGACAACAAAGGCCTCGACGATTATCTGCTGACATTAGCCCCCCCCCCCCCCCCCCCCCCCTCATATCACACTGCACTTTCCTCCCATTGTTCCCCCTGCACTTCTCACATGTATTGTCTTACATGATATCCTTAGAACCCGATAAGACGCCCAGTGAAGGTTTTTTGTGGCCGAGGACAGAGGCCTGGGAGTGTCTCAGGGTTACAGCTGCGTATTATTCTTTCACAGGAGAGACTGTGGTAGAATGCAGGGTCCAGGAAACGCCTTATCGGATCCCTTTTACAGCGGGTCTAACCTGGGTTTACCTGCTTCTCCAGCCCTTCCTCCTACCGCTGCTACTCCAGCCGTACCGGACACTCACTACCTCCAGACAGACACGGTGTTACATTTCTGTGAAATTATAGAGCTCACGGGCGAGAATGGGAGGTATTTAGGAGCCTTTGTGTGTACGAAACATATTTGACGTGAATATTCAAAAGGTTTGGCTTCGATTCTGAGAGTTCTGCTGAAAAGTCGTAGCAAGGACTGTCTGTTGAGTCCGATATGAAGGTGATAATGAAACTGAAAGTAAGTTTTAATGGAGCTTATCATTCTGATTTACAAGTTGAGGTCGAGAGGAACCAATCAGGAAGTGAGTGTGGGTGACTGAGTTTTTGTCAGTCCAGAACGGAGTCGGAAGCATTTTTTTTACTTTTCCATTATCAGGGCTCCAAATCTTTGGGGGGTGTCCAGAGCAGAACTGATCCATTTTTTAAATAAAAAGGGGGAGTCGTATCAGTATCAGGGGAGTATTATCTGATTTTATTATGAGGAGGTGAGTCTTGAAAGCTGCTATAAGTCAGCAACTCCCCCAAGTTTTTTTTTTTTTACACAATGTAGAAGAGAAAAAGTGTTTTGGCCAAGTTTCCTTCAACTACAAATTTCTCTGATGTTTGGCTGACAGTACAGGACAGTTCAGGGCTGGAAGGGAAAGGGAGGGGGAGGAGTCTCTGTGCTATCAAGAGCCAAACTCAGTCCAAGTCCAAAGATGAAGAGGGGGTGGATTAAGAATAAAATTCAAGTAAACTCAGAAACACCTGAAGGGCACACGCTGAATCTCTGGCCTGGTCTGAACGACATGAGCCTCTCATCTGCTGACTCTGCACTTTAATACCTGCAGAATATACTGTGCACAGATAATGTGTGTGTGTGTGTGTGTGTGTGTGTGTGTGTGTGTGTGTGTGTGTGTGTGTGTGTGTGTGTGTGTGTGTGTGTGTGTGTGTGTGTGTGTGTGTGTGTGTGTGTGTGTGTGTGTGTGTGTGTGTGTGTGCGTGCGTGCGTGCGTGCGTGCGTGCGTGCGTGCGTGCGTGCGTGTGTGTGTGTGGAGCCAGAGCGTTGCTTGTTTTCTTCACAATCTCATGTATTTAAAGGTGCATTATGTAATAAATCTAAAGCAACTGGCCATAAAATCCTCCTAATATGTCACAGAGACTCAGGAATAATGTTCATATAACAAACTGTTTATGTTTTGAAATCATGTTTTGGTGTCATGTGGCGCCACCTACCGCCATCTACCAGTCATTGCAGTCTGTAGAGTCTCAGCTGCCGAGCAACCACGGGTTGCCAGTTACGTCAGAAAACGAAACCTAAAAGACCTCGGTATTTTGAATTTGAATGTAGTAACCGTTTTTGGCCACATTCTTACATATGGCACCTTTAACTCGTATCAGACACAAGTATTGAACGGTCACTAGTTGAACAGACGTGATATAGTCCAGATTATGACCCAATTTCAGATTTCATCTTTCACCAAAGCTGTCGGTATAAACACGTTACCTCTGCGTGAGATCACAGGTGTGAAGTTAAAGTAATCTTTTAAAATCTCTTCATTTCCTCAGAAACCTGTTTTTTTTTCACTGACCAATTTAGCGTTTTAACGTGAGTAGCTGACACACTCTCCACCAAAATGCACCAAAATGATTTGTTTCCAGTCATCCACAAAAAAACGGATTTCATGTCAAAGCTTTCCTTAGGAAACTGATACGGACACACAGTGTTGCATGTGTTGCCCTGAGTCTGATAACCGTTGTGGATTAGCTGTAAGCCTTGTTCTCTCTCAGCTCAGTCTCACTGGACTTCAGATGCCTCCATTTGCCACAAGGAGGCAACTGATGCTGCTGCTGATCTGCAGACAGTGAAGCTTTAAGTGAAGCCTTCGTGTTTTGACAGATCTGGATTTAGTGCAGTAGAAGCATGATGGTGTAACCCGGGGAGAACCCACCAAAAACAGCCAGTGGTTGTTCAAATGATCCCGTTGATTAACTTAAAAAATACAGAAGTTATAAAAGGTTTTTGCCGTTAACGTTGAT
Organism: Microchirus variegatus; assembly: GCF_963457635.1. Lineage (NCBI taxonomy): Eukaryota > Metazoa > Chordata > Actinopteri > Pleuronectiformes > Soleidae > Microchirus > Microchirus variegatus. The sequence goes on along the minus strand of NC_139818.1, from coordinate 1,664,663 downwards.
GTCAAACTGCTACGCTAACTGCCAGAAAATGAATGCATGTCGTGGCACTGCACCAGAAACGATGCCAGAGCGTGCATCGCTGCCAAAAATGAAGCAGACAACGGAGAAATTAACACAGGTGCCATATGTAAGAATGTGGCCAAAAACAGTTACTACATTCAAATTCAAAACACCGAGGTCTTTGAGGTTTCGTTTTCTGACGTAACTGGCAACCCGTGGTTGCTCGGCAGCTGAGACTCTACTGACCGCAATGATTGGTAGGTGGCGCCACATGACGCCAAATCATGATTTCAAAACATAAACGTGATTTGCGGTCTGCAAAAGATTTTATTTAATGCAAATATTTTGTCTGTACTGTTGTTGTTGGTGAGTTCAGTTTGTTATATGAACATTATTCCTGAGTCTCTGTGACATATTAGGAGGATTTTATGATTTATTACATAATGCACCTTGAATGCCTTGCAAACACAATCCTACTGAACAAATGACCTGTTTAAAACCAGATTTAGGTTACTTCGAGAATCCTGGTGTAAATACTGGTGTTGTGCTGTGATTGGCATTTGCCGCTGCCCAGTGTCAGCTGGAATTGGCTCCATACCGACACAACCCTCACAGAGTGTAAGAAGTGAGACCAAACGCAGGAATGAATGAATCTCGGCCTGAGTAACACTGTACATACAGATGCCAACAAAAACAACCTGGGCTATAAATACACACACACACACACACACACACACACACACACACACACACATGGACACAGACATGCACAAAGATATGACTGACATGCACAGAAACACATCTCTCTGCCATCCCATTCTCCCCCCCCCCCCATCTATCCATCTATCCATCTGTGTCCATGCTTCTGAACCATGGGGAGACATATTCTTTTTCATCTGTCAGTATGGATGGAAACAGACATGTTCAAAACACACAACAATGGCAGAGCCAGCACCAAGGAGGCTCTATGTTTTGTATGCTTGAAGCACTGCATTATCTCCTAAGTGTCTTGCAACCCCACTATAGTAAATAATGGATGCCCCCCCCCCCCCCACACACACACACACACACACCACACCCCCTTCCTTGTGTAAAAAAGAACCATTTTCACTTCAGGGACCAGTCATGGTTTACCTGTATGAATGCCCTTTCTGTGTCTTTGGAGGAATGGATGGCACTAAAGGATGTGGGTCAGACCATTTCATTAGCGCGGCGTTTCTCTCCGTCTTCCTCGATCACTCTTTTGACAGAAGCAATGTCACTCAAAGTGTCTCCCGGACACTTTCGCGCAGCGCGGCGATCGTTCAGAAGCTGCTGATCTTTAGCGAGGAATTTATGACACGTAGGCCATATAATAAGAGGGCACGAGGAACGGTTAATGCATGAAAGGGGAGCGCGCACAGTCACCTCTCATATGGGCGGAATATCCTTGACGTCTTTAACGTGGAGAATCCAGTCGTTACGCCGTTTGTTTCTGGGTCTTTGAGGATCCTGAGCAACCTGGAAAACACAGGAAAGGCAGAATATTTAGTCCATATTGTTATTTTGTCATATATATTTGATATTCATTATACAGTTTAGCGAAACAGGAAGTCCAGGTGGTGTGCCACGACACAACATCTCTGCTCTCCCTCCCCCCCGTTCATTCAGGAGGTTACAACGAAAGAGTTTCAGCTACAGTGAATTATTTACTTGATTCACTGTTCAGGCCCTTTAACCTCTCAGAAAATGCACAGGCAGTCGGGGTTAAAAATACACTCCCACCGGATCCGAGTTTGACTCCAGTGTGTGGATGTGTATAGGGATGTAGGTTTAAAAAATATAAAAATACCGCTATAAAACAATATTAGCCATGACACACAAAGCAACTTACATTCTCTCTCACTCACACACTCACACACTCACACACACACGAACTCAACAGAGCATCATTATGTGGTGCTTTCTGAGTGAGAATCCAGACTGTCCCAAATGGGATTATTATAACACAGCTTGATCTTTGCAAGAGTGTGATGGTGTGAGGCTGTGTGAGACACACACACACACACCCACACACACACGCGCACAGAGAAAGAGAGTGTGTATTTGTGTTTGTTCTTCTTCATGGAGGTGAGTCCTAACCTCTGCTTCCTGACCTGAGTGAATGTGATTCTGCCTCCACTCTGCGTCTCTCTGCTAAAGTATAGAATACTGTAGCATCAAAACCATTGCCATGCCACGCCGTGAGCACAAAGGGGGCGGGGTTTCCTTGGGCCTCTGTTAGTCAAAGGCTGCGATAAAGGTGTCGGGGGGGGGGGGGGGGGGGGGGGGTGAGTGAGTGAATATTAATGTCACACACACAGATATGTGGGCCTTAAACACACACACACTTGGCCATGTTGCCGTGGTATGTCCCTGGCATGCAGCAGCATCGTTGTCATGGATACCCCCAGACACATCCGCTATCCCATAAGTGGGGGGATGCTGAGCGCTCCAGAGGGTTTGGCGCCACCCCCTCACCCCCAAACCCTCAACCTCTACTCCCCTTCCCCCAAAAAGGGCTCCCCCGTCCCATTTTTTTCTCCCCAAAAACATATTTTTCCATGTATTTCGAACATCTTCCCTGTTCTGACTGTAACTGGGATGGATTATAATTCAACAGAAACATGGATGGAACAGTTAAGAGTAAAATATGGACAGAATAGTCCTCTGAAACATGGGTTTAATTCTTGTTTTAAGACGATAAAAGGTGAAATAATGTTGAACAGGGGAAATATGACGTGTGTGCGTGTGTGTGCGTGCGTGTGTGTCTGCATGTGTGTGTGTGTTTGCTCTCAGGGCTATGGTTAAGCCCACAGTTCATTCTGAACTGATCCTTTTCATTAGCCATTATCAATAATTCAACATTGCACTTGCTTTAATGGTTTAATGTGGGCAAAGACCTCGCTACACACACACACACACACTTTACTTAATAGCACTCAGTGTGTTGGCCTGCACCCAGTGGCCGCTGAGGTGAATATAGATGTGTAAACGTGCACATAACACAGTCAGTGCACCTAAAGCTTTCAGAGGTAAAATACCTCTCAATCAGGCACAAGATCCTTTGATTTAGAGAAGAAATCGTTTATTATTCCCCCACAAAAGTTTTTTTTTTACTGTATATTAACTTATATTTGCAATAAAAAGCGGTGAATAGTGAATCCACGACTCTGAAAGTGAGGAAGTGAAAGGGTTAATGTTTTATGACGCGTCGCCTCCTGTCTCTCGCCCTCCCTTTCATATTCCCTCAGTGTGGCTGCGCTGCTGTCTGCCTCCACATATGCTGAGCAAAATAATCCTCTTTGATTGGAAGGCTAATTTGAAGTGTCAATTATTCTTATGCAAATGAGAGTACAGTTTCTCACATCTGAAATGGGCTGAGGGGGGGGGGCACACAGATGGATGCTCGTGCCCATGCGTGTGTGTGTGTGCGTTCGCCAACCTCCCTTCAAAACGTACACCCCCCATTCCATCCCCCCTCCAGCTCTTCATCTACCTCTTAGAGGAGGAAAGCTGACGTACAAAGACAGCTGGCATAATGGGGCGAGGGTATTTGCATGCACATTGTGTCCGCGGCGAACACCAAACACATCATAAACGGAGAGCGCCGCCGCGCCAAAAACACCCACAGAGGTACGGAAGCACCGGTCGGCGCGGCTGAACGTGAGACAACGCAGAGGAACAAATCTCATGCGTTGTAATGTAAATAATGAAGCGCTGTTGCGTAAACAGGAACACAAGGAGCGTGCTGCTGCATCATGGGAAGAACTGTGGGCCAACAAAACCGTTTAAAACAGCTTTTGTCATCTAAACGCTTGCTAGTAAACGTTGTCGTTCTCTACGCCCGAGGTGCAATAATCACAGAAAGACAGATACGAGATAATCCTGTTGTTGTTTTTCAAAAGTGTGTACTCGAAAGCACAAGTTTTGCACGCTCCTCTTTATGCTAATTAAAGCTTTGGACATAAATCTGAGTTTGGAGGAGAGATTTAGTCTGACAAAGACGGACAAAGTGATGCTGGAAAAGGAGGAAGGGGAAAAAAGAAAGAGTAGACACGCAGAGTGCTCCACTGTTGTCTGAACCTCTCAGCTGATTCAAGTACAAAAAAAAAAAGAAAAGCTTTTCAGGCCCAAAACAGGATCAAACAACCTGCTGTAGAGTCCGGTTGCAGCGTAACAATGGCTTATATTCACTCCCAGCCTCAACACACAAGCTTTTACCTCAAAGAGTGTGGAGAGAGAGAGAGAGAGAGAGAGAGAGAGAGAGAGAGTGGGTGCATACGGGTACAGAGGGAAGTACAGCGATATCTTAGACGATAATGGCGTTCAACAGATTAGATGGTATCAGCCTGCAATGTTTGTTTTCAACTGAAGGCTTCTGATCATGGTCAACCCTGCAGGCGCGCTCAGGCTCAAGGAAAACCTTTAGATATCGCCAGAGTAGTGAGACACTCTGCTATAGATATAGATAAAGATATAGTGTTCAAAACTCTCAGAGAGAATAAAATCATGAAAATGGTGCATTGAGAGAACAGCTGAGGACGGATCATCGTCTGCCCAGTGAATTACAGACTCAGTCAGTACATTATCATGTGTAGTTGTCATATGGCATAAAACAGCGTTATGAGACCTAGGCCCTGTCCCAATACCTCCCCTAACCCTACATTTTTACCCTAACCCTACATTTTGTGCATTCATGTGTAGGGTGGAGCAAGGGGAAATGTGATGTTCCCCTTAAAATTACCCATGATGCTTTGCGGATTCAGTGATCCGTCTGATATTGTTCAACAAAGATGGCGGCCACATCTACCGAGGAACATTTCCGTTGTAATATATTTTCGCAAATAAGCACATTACAATGTCGAATTGTGTTGGAATATGTTGGTTTGATACACATCCAGAACACAGTTGAGCTTTGAACACTAATGTCAGAAAATAAGTGACGATTTATGAAAGCAGCTCGCTAACTAGCTAGCGAGCGGCTACCCGCCGAGCGCCCAGAGAGAGCACGCCTGCCACGCAGAGCTGCGCGACGTTACGTCACGTTCACTGTGTTACGTTCACGACGCTAATTTGCATGTAGTGATGTCTCAATACCACTTCCCTCAACGAGGGGAATTTATGGTTGAGGGCACTCGAAACCACGGGGAAATATATTATTATTTTGGGACGGAGCCTATATAAAGTTGAAATATTAATATCTTTGAGCTCCTCATCAAAAAGTGTACCAGCCTGGACCCTACCATGTTTTTTTTTATGTTGGACCAGCTCCTTCTTTAATTTCTAGGTCAAAGAACTAACTATTTTTTTTTAACAATTTCATTCATTATTAGCAGAAATCTTTGGTCATGTTTTATATCACGTACCAAACCAGAACAACCCTAAGCTGCTCCGTCCACCGCAGACATTCTGATTGATCGCCGATCTACGAAGGCTTCCTCGTGTTTAACCTTCTAACTCCCTGCGTCTCCGGCGATGAACAGCCGGCCCTGGAAACTTGTATTTGTTTTGCGTTGGTTCAGTAGTTCTGCAGGAATTAGTATGCAGTCAGGGACGGGCGAGCTTGTCAAGATCAGAGGGGGGGGGAATCTCTCCCCACCCGCTGGGTGGATCTACATTCACCAACAAGTTTGACAAGAAAGCTGACTCGTGTAAAGACAAGAAGCAAATAAAATGGCGGGACACCCTGAATATTCTTTTTCATACGAGTGAACGCCTTCGTCGACAGCTCTTTAACCGTCTGTCTTTCACGTCTGTTCATCAAGCTTTTTTCCTCTTTTCCTCCCAAACCTGTAGATGCTCTTCTCCTTTTCCAAACCCAAGTGTCCTGCGTGTCAAACTGATAAGGCCAGTCATTTTCGTGGGGGTGTTTTACTGGACTATAGAGCGAATAAACATCCATGTGAGGAGAAAGCGATCTGGTGCCCTTCTCTCTCTGAGCCAGAGCTCTCCTGGGAAACACACAGCTCATACAATGGATAGAGGAGGCCTTTTGTTGAGTCGCTGGGAGCTGCAGGGCTAGCTGTGGATCAAACAGGGGTGTGTGTGTGTGTGTGTGTGTGTGTGTGTCTCACATATGCACAAACACACACACACGCACACACACACATAGAATCACAGACTTTCCTCGTCTCCCTAAACTCTGTGTCTGAGTAAACTTCTTCACCTTTTTCTGCAGTGTGGTTACCAGGGGCAGGGAGATGAATTTAACCCAGGAGCAGGAGAGGAGACAAAGAGGAGAATGCTGACGTATAAATCAGCGTTGGACTGATTTAAACCTGGTTTAGTGTCAGTCTGAAGGGGGCGCTCTGTTGTATTACTCACAATCACAGTTCCAAACGTGCATGACTGGGCACTGAAGCAGGGAAATGTTGAAAGATGCTCGTGGGAGGCCTTTGCCGTGTGTGTGTGTGTGTGTGTGTGTGTGTGTGTGTGTGTGTGTGTGTGTGTGTATGTGTGTGTGTGTGTGTGTGTGTGTGACTATATTGGCAAGAGATAAACTAAGAAATGAAATAGATTATAAATAAATGACAGTTGTATGGATGAATATGGTTTGCTGTATGGTGCGCACGAGCAGATGTGGTGAATGTTCTTATCCCGGAATGCATTTCATGCCACCCCTGTCCCTCCTGTAGGATCTATGGGAATCCTCGTTGCACCATATGACCGTGGGACTCCCCCTTTTCCAGTCCCCCCCCCCCCCCACTTTCCCACAGACCCCCTCTTCCCCACTCTCTCTCTCTTTGCATCCTTCCTGTCTTTCTCCCTCCCCTCCCAAGTCTCTGCCTTGCTTTCAAGTTCAATTTTGGGCACAATGAAGTTGTTCTGGCTGACAGTTTGCCTGCTAGAATAAGTGTTGTTTGAGCCCGCTGTGTGGCCCTGCAGAGGTCCCATTCTCCCGCTTGCTAGCTGAGTTACCTCGAGCCTTGTTGGTGGGCGCTGGCCATTCGTCCTCCATGCCCCCGCCTACACCCAAACAATTAGCCTCCAACCATATACGCCTGTGCTCACCTGCGCCGCCTACGCTGTGCTCAAAGGACGTGTGCACACGCAGAGCGAGCATGCTCACTTATTCCACAGCACAAATGCAAACCATTTTTGATTCTTTTCTTAAGCCTATTCCAACTGGAAAGTATCTGTGTTTTTCTCTGTGACCCATGTGTGAATTTTGATGTCACAAAAACACCATGGAGCTCAGAGACAACGTGGCTTTAAGCCCAATTTATACTCTTGCGTAAAGTGCTCTACGTAGGTTACGTTACGATGTCGTAGAGCCTCTGCGTCGTCTCCGGCTGCACAAAATATTTTTTAAGTGTCCGTCACTCTGTCAAGGGTCAACGGAGATGGCAAGAGCTGTGATTGGTCCTCAGGACAGGCCGAGCTAACGCTGCTCTGTGCCGGCTCACAGTGCGCACCGAGCGTCCACAGAGGCGGAGCTGATCACCGCCGACAACGTCGCTGCCAAACTATAAATACGTCATATCTTAACACACACAGCACATGTTTAGACTCTAAATGGATAATTTCTCGCCTCAAATTATCTTAAAACTGCGTTCAGTGACACAGAAAAGTGAGAAACGGCCACTGTTTCAACAACAACAGTCTTTCTCTCTCAGACGCCATTGCTCACTGTAGCCAAAAGTACAACAACCTTGCGCAGCGACCCCTACTGATCGGGCGGGAAATTGCAGCGCGTATCCGTCCACGACGCAGAAGTATGAAGGCTTGAGTGGTCTACGTGGTTACGCAGTCTGAGCAGTATAATGTGGCCTTTATTCTTATTTTGTATTTTTGTCTTTTATTTCAGTTCTTCTCACACTGTCTTTTACTGTAGAATTGATGAAATTAAAATTAGCTTAAGTTGTAGAAAGTAAGGTTTGCTACATACATTGATGGCTAACGGCAGGAAGATACATTTACATACGGATATTATACATCCTTTCTAAAAAATTAAGCATAAGAAGAGGCCATCAGTGTTTCTACCCAGGTTAAAAAAGCATTTCAAACTGGAATTTAACTGTCCTTGTTTTTTTTACCAGTGGGAACAGGCTATCAGAGTCATGTCGTCCTATGATTCTCCTCCATATTGTATCTGTTGTGGTTTCACTGCCTCACCACAGACAGGTTGGCCTGATTTACTCAGTTTCTCCGTGTCTTGCGAGACGTGTCAGAATGGACTCCGTATTGGGGTCAACTGAAAAGACAAAGCCTGCAGCCCTCTCTCCTCTGTCGCTTTCAGTAAACATCAACCATCCTCTCCCCGCCCTCCTCTGCCCTCCGCTCCCTCTGCTTCTGCTGTTTTCTGCTCCTCTGTTCCAATGACTTATCAAACAGATATAGAAAAGAATCGGCCTATAAATATTCTCCTGCATCCCTGCTGACACACACACACACACACACACACACACTGGTTTGTGTCCTTTTAAAGACTCGCATGGAAAACCAAACCATCCTCAGCCCTGAACTTCATCAGCAGTGTTTGGTCCTCACGAGGTCAGTGTTTATGTTAGACGAGGTCCTGCAGAGGTAACAGATGCAAGCACACACACACACACACACAGAAGCCATGACATGAGAAAGTGACTGTGAGAGGCCCTGATGGGTGCACCATATGTCCAGGCGTTGTATATCAGTGGGCTCACCCCCAGCGCTCTGCCGGACCACCATAACTTAGTTTGTCTTCAGCACAAAGTTTGGTCCAAGCTTGGCTGAGTTCATTAGGAAGCTTTTCTCTGGAGCCAATGAAGCTCAACAGACCTCCAACAAAGGAGCTAATCACACCCACTGCTGCTCGCTCTCACTCTTTCTCATTCACCTTCAGTGTGTTCACAAAGTCTCCATCCCTACTGTTTTTTTTTGCGAAAGTCACAACAAAAAAAATGTACAGAAAACTGCATGTTATGTCGCCGTGGAGTCTCAAGAATAAATTAAGAATAATGACACAGACCAGCGTTTGTGTAATGGTTCTATTTTCCATCCCTTTTGTGTCTGACGCCCTATAGAAGCACAGATATCCATGTTTCCATTGAACATTCCCCATTTGTGTGTATGTGTGTGTGTGTACGGGCGTGGACTCACAACGCGTCGCGCTCTCACCTGACAGACACGTTTCGCTGTCGGTGTGTGAGCGAGACGCGGAATGCGACAACAATGCGTTTGTGCGCGCACGCGTGTATATCCGTGCACGTGTGAGCAAACCGATGCAGCGTAGCTGACAATGGAGGAGCCCAGGGGCTGCTGAATACTTGAGATGACCTTGAACCTCAGCATTCTCCGTTCCCGTGGCTGCAGGGACGGTGAGCACGTCTGTACGTTTGTGCGTGTGCGTGTGTGTGTGTGAGTGTGTGTGTGTGTTTGAGGAGAACAACAATGAGGCTTTGCACTTTGTCTGTGCACATAAAAGCCCTTCAAAAATGTGTAGCGCAGCGCGGCAGGGTCAAAAATACATCCCAGAATTGGAGAATGAATAATGTAAGGGAGATTTTGCAGCCGTAAAATGTACGTATTTTATGGCTTTATTGTGGATATATGATGTTAAGGCAGATTTTTTAAATCGGATTAACGTCCACTCTAGGTTTAGCCTTCATGTGTTTGCACTGTTGAGGCTGAGCTGTCCACGTGTGCCCTTCTACCTCCCAGTCTGCTCAAGCCCTGCATCCAGCAGAGAGAGAGACTTGTTCCATAGCATTTTCCCTACTGTTCACACAGCGTCACAGGCAAGCATGGACACGGTTTAAATACACACACACTGTACACACACACACACACACACACACAGGAAGATTCCCAAAGCACAGGAACACACACACACACACACACAAACAGACACACACTGATGAAGAGGACTTGGTGGGTTAAGAAGGACCGTAGGGGGTAGGGGGTGGTGAAAGGAGACCCAGCGAGGGGTGATAAAGGCCATGTCATTGGGCCCTGCTTGGACACAAATGTCATCAGCATGACTGCCTGTACATGGAGACCCAGCAGAGTGAGGGCGCACACGATGATCAAGAGGAAACTGAGACCGAAGGAAAGAAACGCAACTGACAACCTGAAGCAAATGAAGCTATGGAAAAGAAAAGTAAACGGGTAATAAATCAGGATTTAAAGACCAAACATAACTTTTCACGTGGAAGAATTAGTGACATCTAATGGTCGGACTGTTAAGAGTTCAATCTTCTTTGTTTGTGTAGAAAGCGTCTGTTGTACACGCTTAGAAATAAGGGTTCCAAAAGGGTTCTTCTGCAAGGGCTGAGGTTCTACCTCTGAGCTTTTGAGGGTTCTTGGTAACACTAATGGTTCCACCATTTCATCAAGAGAAGCCTTTAAAACCCCTTTCCTGAATAAAGGGGTTTAAAAGGGTTCTTTGTAACACTAAGGGTTCCAGGTTCTCCTATGAGGACAAGCCAAAGAACCTTATAAGGCTATACAGTGTAGAAACACAAAATAGTGGCCTCTGTAAAGTCTTAAGTACATTAAAAAGGGTATTAATTACATAAATAAGGCTATTAAAAACACATTATTTGACCAGATGACTGTGCAGTCATAAATGTGGTGTCACACCTATATCACACACTGAAGCGTTAATAAGTGTTGTATGTTTGAATAGTGTTGAAATAAGTCTTTTATTTATCTCTCTGCTTCATCACCCCGTCACGCACACAACCACTGCTGCTTCTCGTCCATTAGACGTTGAACATTTCAACTTTCTAAAGTAGAGACACACACACAGAATGCCCTCTGCGAGCCCAACACAGCGAATACATTATTGGCATTTTGCACTTGCACTTGAACATTCTAACAAATGGGCGAGCACGTATACAGTAAACACTGAGCGGAGAGAGAGGAAAAAAAACGTCTGCCTTTCAAAGGTCAAAATGCAATCCTGCACATTTCTGAGGCACTCAAAGGACCAACAAAACACCTTTACATATGCACTCAGAGTTAAAAAAGATAAAATCCCACTTTGCGGCTCCGCAGGTATAACAGCAGCGTATACAGAGAACACGTCTTTGCTGTTCTTGGTGAAAAGGCTCTTAAATAAGACAAGTGCATGTAGACTGTAAATCCAGGAGGTGTAGCTTTTATGCTGCAGTAATCAACAGATGTGTGTGTGTGTTTTCTCTTTCTTGAGGATGTACATGGAAACATGGATAATTTAAGAGTAAGATGACTTGATAGTTTAGTTTGTACAGTAAAGGAAGAGCACCAGCTTTACATTGTGACACAGAATGCACATCATTACGTTTGGAGCGAGGTTTTACAGGAAAGATGAGGCTCAAAAGGACTGTATGTTTGTCTGTTTTAAGACAACTATAAATTATATTTATAGATTCAGTGTGTATTTCACTTGTCAATGAGTGTGTTTACATGTACACTAAAAAAATGATTACTGGCAATAATCGGGTAACGTTTAAGGTGTATACATTTATTTATTGACAGATTATTGACAGAAACCTAGGTGTGTTAAACAGGTAACATTAATAAACTGATAATGATATTGGTTTATTCCGTGTGCATGTAAACACACTCTATGTTTGTTTCTGGGCTCGTGTGATTGGCTGAGGTTGAGGTCGTCTGACGACAGGAAATGTGCAAATCAAATATGACGCAACGCAAGGTCAAGGTCAAGGTCAAGGTCGGGTCGCTATAGTAACTCTGAAGAGAGCAAAAGTCATCGTGCCATCGTAATTATATCTCAATAATATCCACGTCCGTGCTGTATATTTAAAGATATATCATTTATTCATTTATTACTTTATATTAGTGGGATTAATGTTTATGTAGTTTTTAAACTTTACTTTGTTTGTTGACCAAGAGCAGCAAAGCAGGTCACCACAGAGGAGAAATAAGATAATTAGGTGCAAACATGATAAAATAATGTGTCCTGAATGTGTTTTTGTAGTAATATTTCCTGGGAAATGTGTGTTTTACCATCACTCCATACATTCTTCCTCTTTTCTCAACCTCTCGTAAGCATAAATGTAATATTTCAGGGGTTTTTTATGCACTAATTGAAAGAAAGAGATAAAAAAAACATAACCATAAGCATAAGAATATGTATGTCATATTTGAAGGGTTTTTTTTATGAAAGAAGAAGATAAAACCACTCCTTCATTGTTATTATTGAGTTTCCTCCGTTTCCAGCCTGAGCCTGGCATCACTGCAGAGTTCCTCAGTGAAGCCACTGTGTTCCACTCATCACTGACACTTTTACAAATCCTCAGCCTCAGACAGCTGTGATTTGTGCCTCTGTTAAAGCAAAACTACTCCATGCCTCTTTCACAATATAGATTGCTGCCATTATCTGGAACTATTCCTCTAGCTGACACGAGGGAAAAAAAGAGAAGAAGAAGAAGGAAACATTGGAGGTGGTGGTTGGACGGTGGAGGATGAAGGAATTTCACCCAACCGTTGTATGAATTAGTGATTATTACATCATCGTGAGGGTCAGTCGTAAAGGTGTCTTCATGTGAGGGTGAAGACTTTACAGTTTAATGTCATGATGCATAATTTGACGTGGTAATACATGAGGATTGTGGGATTATTCACCTGTTTAGACACAGAGACTAAGGGCCAATTCCAATTCCTATCTTAACCCTCAAGCTCAACCCTTAATCTTAACTGGTCCTCAAGACCAAGTGTTGAGGGTTATTTTGTCACTTAGAAATGGGACACCCCTTAAATGCAGATACGTCTTCAGACTGTAGGGGGCAGAATAACGCCAAAGCTGCGTCCAGTCTGTCAACTCCAAAAAAGAAGAAGAAGAAGAACACATTTACGTCAGGATTATTTATTCTGATCCGTTTGTCAGTCAAGTTATTAGGTTGTCAGTTAGTTATAAGATAATACTCATACAAATATTCAGCTGACAGTTACCACACACCACGACTTATTGAAAAGTAAACCACACCGGCCGACTATTGACAAAAGATCGTAAAATAAAAATAAATGTTACGCAACAATGACGTCAGTAATCCATAATATGGGCCTAAACTAAGATCATTTTTATATCTCTATTAACAAAGAAAATACTTCATTTGTAGCGTACTCGTTTCTCATGTGAAAACACGCAATGCATTCTGGGTAGCCCTTGCTCCCAAGGGTGGTCTCGGAAAATCTCAATATTGAGGGCGATACAGCCCTTAAACTTGGCCTCAACTTAATTTTTCAGAGAATCAGGACAGCACTTGGACTAGAGGGAGAGCATTTTTGAGATTGAGGGTTAAGCAAGGAATTGGAATTCACCCTATCTGTATCAGTGACCTGACGGATAATCCAGCTAATGTGGTGCTAAATGTGCTGGAAATGCAAATTCAGCAGAGGAAGGAAATCAAATGTTTTGTGGCTGCTGGGCAGTGAGGGTGGGAAGAGAGGGAGGGAAAGAGGGAGAGAGGGAGAAAGGGAAAGAGAGGGAGAGAGGGAGAGAGGGTCACAGGTTTGGTTTGTGAATGAGTCGGTGCTCGAGTGACGACGATGCTGTGCCACTGGTTCGCTCTCTCGCTGCTAATTGATTGCCTCTTGCTAACAAGAGCTTAATGTATTCTATTGTCATCGTCCTCTTTGCCCACGTTCATTAAGCCAGGAAGCGGCGCGATCTTCCCTCTCATTGGCCCGTCCTAATTCTCTGTTTCTCCTCCTCTCTCTGGGAAAGGTGATGCAAAGACGCTGTGACAGCCAAAGCATCCCTTCACCATCCCCGAATGCAAAAAAACAAAAACCAGAAGAGGAACAAAGGACAGATGGAGGGAATAGAGTGCTTGTATACGATGATGAGGGAAAGAAAGTAGAGATGAAAGGATGAAGCACAGGGTAAAGAGATGATGGCTAAGGAGGTAGAAGGCTATGGAAACAAGATGGTGGGAGAGAAGAAGACATAATGAAAGTGTGGGAAAAAAAAAAGGATGAGAAAAAGCATGTGGAGCTCTCCATCCACAGCGTTTCCCTCCTCCCGCCTCATCGTACGCCGCTGTCAGGTTCCCAGCAGCCCCTGCTCTCCCCCACTCTTTTTACCCCCCATTCTGCTCCTCTTGCCCCTTCTTCACCCACCTCCCTTCCCTTCCCTTCCCTTCCCTTCTCTTCCCTGCTTCTGCGACTCACTCCATCTCTGGTGCGCCTCTTAATGAGAGGTGGCGGGACAATAGTGCCATTGTTGTGCCGTGTTTGGGAAACCGCGAGCTGAAACAATCGCTGTTTACCCGGAGCCTCTCCTTCGTTATGAGCGGGGCCAAGTCTGATTAAGTCTGCTCCACAAGTGCTGCAATAAGCCACCGAGCTGGACGCCGCGATTCGTCCACTCTTCTCCATCTATTTCTGCAGCACTTCCTTTCCCGCTCTGAATTGTGCCGCCATCATTTCAGCACAGTTCTCTTCCTCTTTTTGCCTTGCATAGGATTACACTGAAAAAAAGTCCAACATGTAGTTGTTCATTCAAACTAATAAGTGGCATTTAAAAGAGGATACAATGATTGATTTTTGCATTTAGAGACATCAAGTTTGATTTATACTGAACTAAATATACGTCCAAAGGACCCAAAACAATGTTTTTTGATTTCTCTAAATTTATTTTTTCTTCTCCATGACCTGCAGGTAATAGTTTGAGTCGAATGTGAATTAATTATATTACATATGTCAAGTGCCGTAGCGTTCTTTCTGCATGCTAGCCAAGACGCACCATTCGTTATAGAGGATATTGTTTACGTCCTGGGTTGGTTTCGTCCAAAAATTAGCAAAAGTAGCAAAGCAGTTGCTGATAATTCAAGTTTTTGGTGTTTTGTGATGTCAACATTGCAAAGAGTAGCCCAATTTAAGCTAGCTGGGTAGCTAGGTTTGGAGGTGGCTAGCTAGAGAATCATTTGGATCAAGGCAAAGAATTAAGGTTGGCTCAAGTGTACTATTATTGTGGACATCAATTATAAAATAATCAGGTCATAAGCAGTAGTCAAATATTTTAGATGTGATATCTGGATATCATTTTTTTTTTAAATTTGAGCAAGGTTATACTTTTTTCAGTTTACAAGAGAGTGCAGAAAAAAGTATAAATGACAAAGTTTCTCTACCCAAAAAAAGAAAGACATGTTGAATCTATTTTCAAAATGACCTTCATAATCTAGGACAAAGCTAATTTTAATGAATTAATGTCTCAGAGCACATGTCAAGACATCGCGGATATTGTTTTCATCCTGATTTGGTTTTGTCCAAAAATTAGCAAAAGTAGCAAAGCAGTTGCTGATAATTCAAGTTTTTGGTGTTTTGTGATGTCAACATTGCAAAGAGTAGCCCAATTTAAGCTGGCTAGCTAGCTAGCTAGCTTTGGCGGTGGCTAGCTAGACAATCATTTGGATCGAGGCAAAGAATTAAGTTTGGCTCAAGTGTAGAATTATTGTTTACATTACCATAAAATAACCAGGTCATAAGAAGTAGTCAAATATTTTAGCTTTGATATCTGGATATCATTTTTATACTTTTTTTCAGTTTACAAGAGAGTGAAGAAAAAAGTATAAATGACAAAGTTTCTCTACCCAAAAAAAGAAAGACGTGTTGAATCTATTTTCAAAATGACCTTCATAATCTAGGACAAAGCTAATTTCTCTATTAGAAAATTCCCAGCAGGTTTGAATGTGCTGCAGGCAGCAGGAAATATGACTGACTGTGAGGAAAGAAGAGGAAACTCTCCCTCCATAATGGTCTCAGATCATAAAATAAATTGGCGGTGTGGAGCTAACGCTATGGAGCTGATGCTGGTGGCGGAGGCGCACACTGAATCAGTGGATTGAAAGCCTTTTCACTCAAGCATATCCCTCAGCGCTGTGGCTTGTAGCAGAAGTATGCTACCAGCACTATGCAAAACAGCATCATGAATATGCGTAATTAGGTGGGACTGGTGTAATTTTTCTGGGTTATGGGATGTGACATTTGTGGGGCAGGCGCATACATCAGTGTAAGCGCGACTGACAAATTCATAATCCCTTTTCTCTGCAGTGAGGGATTTTTACACTTTGCAATAGAGAAAAAATGTGCAGTTTGGTGTCACACACTTAACAGCTCGAGCAGACGCGCGCAAAGACGTATAAAATCATCCAGATAAACACACAGACGCGCGGCCGACGACACGCACAGTTAGACACGTATGGAATAAAGACGTGGGAGAGAAAAGCCACTAAAACAAATCTGTGCATTTGAACACAAACGCTGTCTTATAAGCTCCTCCTGAATCCCAGTGCAATTGTTTTAAAAAGCGAGGATTCAATAGAGTCACAAACACCCACAGAGTTGTGTTTTCTAAGAGAATCGAGAACATCAACAGGACTCGATGCCTGTGTGTGATAATGGAGAAAAAGCCTGATATAAATAAAGAAATAACATAAAATATGACCCAGCCTTGGAAGGCAGAAGGACGTCCACGACTGCTATTGCCAAGCAACAAGGTTAAAATAGGACTGATATATGTTTAACCTAATGTGAGGCTTGATATGGGATGGCAGTGACAGACTCTGTTGTTAGTGGCCTGGAAATCTAGCTCCATATTAACAACGCTGCTGAAAATACAGCGCTGGATTACCGAGCATCTATTATGATATGTAGTCAGGCTTCTTTTCTTTTCTTTCTTTCTTTCTTTCTTTTGCATTAGGATTCAATTTAGATGAACCTTCAAAGGGACTGAACATGTGAATGCACAAATAAGGACAGACACATAATTGGATCATATTCTTACACAAGCACACACACACTCACGCACGCACGCACACACACACACACACACACACACACACACACACACACACACACACACACACACACACACACACACACACACACTATCAACACACCTCTTCAGAGAGAGCCAATTTATAGCTACTGTACTGAACACCCCTTCACCACCTCTCGTCTCTCTCTCTCTCTGCCCCTGCACTGATTCACACACACACACACACACACGCACACACAGCACCCCACGATCCACCACCCTGCCACACATACCGAAGGGGACGACACATCCCTCACAGCACCCAGGAAATTAACTTGACATTTGATGCAGACAGAAAAAAATATATTTCAGTAAAGGGGGGAGGAGGAGGAGGAGGAGGAGGAGGGAAAAAAAAAAACAAAGTGTACGAAAGCAGAGATAGCAAAACCCATTGCTTGTTCACCCTCCTCCACCACACCACACCCCCCCGCTCTCCATAAGCCCAGGGTCGCATTGGAGAGGGATTTCAGCGATCTGCATTGCAGGCGCCACTGGGTGCCCGCAGAAAAATGAGCTTCATCTTTTTTTTTTGTGCCTGTGCCGTCTGCGTCCGTCTTTGTTTCTGCCGCCACTTCATTTCCCTACGTTTGTGCCTTTGCTGTTCGAGAGGAAGTTGGAACAGAAAATAACGGAGGCAGACTTGATGGTTAGGTGTAAAATCAAGAACCTTTACTTTAAGCCTCTGCTTTTGTTGTTTGGCTGAAACACACACTAACATCCTCTCTGTTGACTTATTATTATTATTATTATATTAACACAGCTTTTGTGAATCTGGGTTAATCGCTGCAAAATTAACAGTCCACTGCTGCTTGTGTCATCTTGTGCAACAACACTTTTGCCTGCTCTGCAAATTGCAGGCCTGGACAATACAGAGTACAGTGTGATTTTTTTTTTCTCTTTTTTTTTTTTTTGCCTTTACGTGTGATGAGATTAACGATGGCATCAAAGGCCTCGGCGCGCTGACCTCGGCGTGGAGCCCGAGCACCGGCGGCGAGCGCAGGCCACAATTAATACATCATTATGCACGGCTACAGTCCATGCCCACGAAACACGCAGCGAGAGAGAGAGAGAGAGAGAGAGCGGCGAACAGCCAGTGTCTGTCTCAATATCCCCCGCATTAGACATGCAGGAATGTTAACATCATTATGCACAATTGTGAATGCCTGTCTGAGCCCCTCCCCCTTTTTTCTGCCCTTACCATATTGTGTCTGCAATTTAGTCCACCACAGTGTGTGTGTGTGTGTGTGTGTGTGTGTGTGTGTGTGTGTGTGTGTGTGTGTGTGTGTGTGTGTGTGTGTGTGTGAGAAAGAGGGCGGCATTATTTAAATTTGATCTGTTTTCATATGCGACTTGAGACAAATTACTGATTGCAATGAGACTTTGTGATGAGGCTGAATTGTGTCTACGTTAATGTGAGCATTTTGTCACAGAGAGGAAACAGTTGTGAGACAAAAATAGGTGCTTTGTCACATATGTACATATATATGTTTATATATATATATATATATATATATATATATATATATATAAGGATTTTGTTGAATAATATTAGAACTGAATTATTGATGCACAATTTAGCATAAAAGCAAAAATAATTGAGTGATTCTTTCTGCACAGTCTATACTTATTTAACCCTATTTTTATTTTGTATGTTTTTTGAGGGGGGGGGCACGGGGGAGAAAACTGAGTCCGATCTGGACTGTCCACCCCCCCCCCCCCTCACGGTAACTGAACATAATTATGTAAATGTCAAATGTTTGATGGAGGTGTGACTTTCATTATTGTGGCGTTGTTATTAATATCTGCTCTGCATTTTTCTGCAGCGGTATAGTGTGCACACGCACACACACACACACACACACACACACACACACACACGCACACACACACACACACACACACTGCGATGCACTGTATAACAGGCACTTTGGATAAAAATACCTTTTTATTTACAAAAACATGCATCACAGTAATCACTGAATACACAGGTATAGGGGGAAAATACATGTTCCAAAAGAAACAACACAAACCCAACTATCTTTTAACCATTGTTGTATATATACTGTGTATATACATATATATATATATAGATACATCTCCCCAGTATTTATAAGCACAGAAAACTCTGCAAAGTTTCCAGATAAGATTTAGAATCAGATTCAAAACCAATATATTTTCAGCTATCTGCACAACCTAGAGCCTAAGATTGTCCAGCAAGCTCACACAGACACACACACATACACACACACACACACACACACACACACGCATATACACACACACACACACACACTCTCTCCTGCCCACCACCTCGCTGTACTCCTTGCTGCCAGCGATTTGCATTCATTTGCATGATTTTTTTTACGATGTGCATATCCTTTGTTCTGACTGTATGATGATGATGATGATGATGATGATGCAGAAGAAAACCCTCCACACACACACACACACACACACACACACACTCGCCCTCGCTGCAATCTACTTGGATATTAAATGGAGAAGAAAAAAGAGAGAAAAGAAGAAAGAATCTTATCTCTTTTAATTGTTAACTGATGAGACTAAATTCTCCCCCTCATCCTCCCTCCCTCCCTCCCTCTTGTGATAATGTCATAGAAAAAAGATGAGCATGTTCCAGTTTGGTACAATTATTGAATAACCACAGAAGAAAGGACATATTGTCCTACTGCGACGACGACGACGACGACATATGAGCGTCTGCATTCTATGCATCCAAGAGAGAAATATGGAACAAATACAGGAAAAAAAATACATTTTCTCCCTCCCTTTACTTCTTTACTTCATCCTTCATCACCATGTGCTGCTGTTTTACCTGTTTATAATAACTGAAGTCTTTATTGTGCAATATTTACTTATGTTTGCTGGCATCTTTTGTTCTTTTGCTGTTGTTTTATCTGCACACACACACACACACTCACACACTGATGCATTAGCACTCCTTAATCATGCAGACACAAGTAGATGACTTCATTATTCGCTGTGGGCAAGCACTGAAGACACACACACACGCACACACGCTGGCCTACGAGACCGCAGGGTTTATGTATATTCACAAATATGCGAGTGTCACGTTGTAAGTGCTTACTCCTGCTGCGGCCCTAATAGTAGGCAGCTGTACGGCACATAATATGCACGATATGTGTGATCGATGTTTATGAGCGTACAGGAAGAGGAATGCAATGTAAACAAAGTGTGAGTAGTACAGGCAGTGTGCTTATAGTATTATCATTATTATTATTATTATTATCATTATTATTATTCATCCAGAGGCAAAAATGTACCGTGTAAATGTTTTTGTCTGAACTGTGAGATGATTAATCTTGACAATAGAAATATTAATACTGCGAGAGACAGAGATGGAGGGAGAGGGAGGGAAAGTCCTGATATTTTTAAATCTATATAAATGTAGAAAACTGCACTGGTTTCCTGTTTCACATGAACATGAACATGAAGTCAGAGCGTTTACATCTGAGTAAGATGTTTTTCTACCATGAGTTTGTTAAGTGTAATTGAAAAAGTAGTTTTTTTGAAAAAAATAAACTAAACTAGAATGGCAGCCTTTTTGTAAAAAAAAAAAAAAAAATAATATGTTGAGCAGAGTGTAAAATATCCACAGCTCTATTATACACTGCACAATCCTTATGGCTCAAGTATCAACCTCCTTTTTTTTTCTTGCACAAAGGGCCGGTGGTTCTCGGTTCACTCTTTTTAAAAAATACTCGTTTGACCTGATTAACAGTATCAGCACACACACACACACACACACACACACACACACACACACACACACACACACACACGGTGGGAAAAAAATTGCATCAGCGTTGTGGAGGCAAAAGTTGTTAATTTTATAGACAAATTTAATTCATGGACGTGTACTGCAGAGATTACCATATGGACTGTTCCCCACCCACCACCATTGGCTGGCCCCGCCCCCTCTAATTGGGCCTGACCAAAGGTGTGAGTGTTGGAAGTAATTAGGACGAGTAACACGACTGCAGCACACTGTGGCCCACGGGCACTGACATCACCTCTCCTCCTCCTCCTCAGACCCTTTTTTAAATTTAACTTCTAACTCAAACACTGGAGCTTTTCCATTGAGCTCAGGTTTGTCACGAGGAAACCATGGAGGGCATGAGCAGGGCACCGTGCTTCACTGACAGTGGACGATGTCAATCACTGCAGCTGCAGCTCAGTGTGTGTGTGTGTGTGGTCAACGCACATAAGAAGAATGGTCGTGAAATTGAAATAAAGAAAGCACAGATGGAAATCTAGCTCCTCCTGTTTCCTTACTCGTATAATTCCCATTTCCTGGTCATGAGCGTGAGCGTGAGCTCTGAGCTCGGCTCGTTAGCGCTTTGTCTCTCTTCAATAAACGCGAAAATGTCACGTGAGACGATAACGGCTGCACGTCTTAATTGATGGAGCGCCGTGTCCGCCACGCAATGCAAACAATGTCAACGGAAGGGCAATTATGTGGCTTTTCAATGGCGAGAGGAAATTCTCTTTTTATAAATAACTTCCTGGTTTGTGCTTTGTTATGTTTGTGATGATGAACAGTTGAACAATAACCCCCCCCCCCCCTTGCTTCTTGGTCTCTTTGGTACTGACCACAGGGCAGAGAATGGGTCATGGGGGTTTGATGCTGCCCACCATCACATCGCCCGAGCTCCTTTCAAAGCGGCTGTGATTCTGTTTACTGTGTCCTCTGGACCAACGCTAACATCTATGCCTTTATCCAAACACACACTAACTTTGCTGCAGGCAAACACACACACACACACACACACACACACACACACACACACACACACACACACACACACACACACACACACACACACACACACATCAGCAGAGATGGAAACATCACTCACTGCCTACAAAGAAATGTAGCCCCCTTTTTTTGACAAATCTTTCAACTCTTGGTGTTTAAAAATGCAATTAAAAAGAAAAGATAATGGGGATAAAGTTAAGACTGACATGTTTGTAGAGTGGATTTAATTCAATATGTTTAAATCGACTGTAAAATCCAGATGAGGTGTGATCAGGCTTTGTTTTTAAATGCACCTGCCTGCAGCTCTACAGTCAAACACCAAAGCTCACCTCACGTTGGTCCAGTGAAGAACACAATCCCATGTTGACCTCGTCCACTTCCCTCTGCTGCCTTCAGTCGTCCACAGCTCGCCGTCTCCATCGCTGCAGACACAGAGTCAGGGAGTGAGTGAGTGACACATTAAAAACCTGCTGTTTGAGCAAAGAACGAGCGTAAATCCACAATTGGCAATAACTTTGTGCAAATGTCTTCTCAACCTTTATACTTCAGCCTCAAATAGCGAGTAAAAACTTTTATGTCACACTTGCAGAACATTTGAAGGTCACGGCTTCTGTCTTTTCTTCGTACATAATAAGCCTACGTTAAAAGCTATTTAATTTAAAAGTGCTGACGGTGGATCTGTGTGTGATTGCATTCTCCTAATGAGTCACCTGTGTTAACGCCGGGTTGTTGCTGCTGTTGTTGTTGAAACCAGGCGCACTTGACCTTTGCCTCCTCTCATGGGAGGGCGAGCAGGTCAAGGGTCAAATGTCAAGGCTAAAGGAAGTCCATGTGAGGTCAGAGCATTAATAGATTGCAGTAGTTTATGGTTGAGTTGAGACCTGAATGTTGACCTTTGTTCCATCATGATTCTTATGAAGCGTCTGAATCTGTTGACGTTCTGCAGGCGAATGTTTAACAATGTGAAAATAGCATCGAAAATCATTGTTCCATTATCATGTGTGTATATATATTTTCATTTATATATATCTTTCCTAAACAGGCGTGTTGTTATTTTCCTGCATTTCTCCCCGGCTCTTGTTGCGATGCGTCTTCATGACATTGTCAGTCTCGTTCCTGACAGATGCCACATTTTATTAGAGTTTCCCATCAAAACACACGACGACACACTTGCTCTCGACACGCGGAGCGGTGTCAGGACGCTATAATCCATAATCCAGGCCACAATCAATAAGTGAAGCACAACCATGATGATTTGACTCTTCAATCTTTATTTAGATTTTCCACAAATATACAAGAACATGGACAGCACTCGCACTAATGGGCTCTAAATTCTTCTGAAGAGAAGCGAGGATTGTGTTTACTCACTCGTGGTGTTTCCTTATTTTCTTATAATATGTTTTACATAGTTGTTCCAGAGCGAGACGTGTGGTTGTGTGGCAAACCAATGTGTGTGTTTGTGTGTGTGTGTGTGCCTTCTTGCCCTACGGCAGGGTTAAGGGTAAGGATACCACCCCCACTCCCCCCCACCACCACCACCACCACCATGTTCCCTTTGCGGCTTGTGTGGCTTGTCTCATCCCATCTCCCTCCTGCTCCTCTATCTTCCTCCTCCTCCTCCACCTCCCTCCATTTTTACCCCTGCTTCTACCGTACATGCATGTGTTTGTGTTTGTGATGCAGTGGAACCTAAATCTTATGCAAATATATGTATTGTATATCACACACACGCGGCACACACAGAAATATGAGATAACACATGCAACTCTGACGAGTATTACGATAGAGTTTAGAAATAAAAGAACTAAACTGATTTTACAGGAGACTGTGCCTCTGTTACATGACTCTAACTGCACCTTCTCTTATGACTGTAGTCGCAGAACAAAAGCATTTCCTTTATGAGAGGTGTGTCTGCCCCGTCCGCCCCGGTGGCTTTCAGTGTTTCATTATGATCCAAAGGCAAGGTCTGCTTTGCCACCCAGCTCACAACCCCCCCCCCACACACACACACACACCATGTTGCCTGTCTCATTTCCGACCGGTAACAATCCATTAGCCAACTCCAGGCTCAAACACGCGGCCGTTTAATTATTCTCACTTCTTTGGCAGCACACCGGGGCGTACCACTCATCAGAGAGGAAACGGGGAGGTGGAGGAGGAGGAGGGGGAACAGCTGATATTGTATACATATGCGAGGATACACACACGCACACACACATACGAGGACGCCATTACACCACAAAACGCGTGGATACGCCACGACTTTTCAGATTATACACTGTAAACTAAACCTCTAATTATGAACAGGAATACCTCAGATAAATATGTTTCTAAATTGGTGTCTGTGTGTGTGTGAGAGAGAGGCGTGCGTGTGTGTGTGTGTGGGTGTCTGTTGATGCACAAAAATGGGGATGATGTGCTGTGGTATAATTCATCTTGAATAATTTCCTGTGCATTCTTCTTCATGCTATGCCTCAGGAGCACTTCAGGATGAAAGGGAATACTAATGCTGTGTGTGTGTGTGTGTGTGTGTGTCTGTGTGTGTGTGTGTGTGTGTGTGTCATTTCACTAAACACATTTATGATAATTAACAGCGAGGAGAGGTCAGCGACAGCACGTGTGTGTGTGTGTGACGGTGGAGACAGGAAACGATAAGGTGCCGATTTACATAAAGTGACAATGTTGCCATCGACTCGTTCTCTTTCATCTTTAGCGTTTGTTTTTGTCTTTTATATTTAATTTTTTTCATTCAGGCACTTTTAAGAATTATCTATAATCGTGACGAAATCGGTGGCTGCTCACAGACGGTGAACATTAATTGTGAACACTGAGGTCACGTACGCGCCGAGTAATAATAATAATAATAATATGCAGACTTTTATTTCAACTTTAAATGAAAATGTCTTGTTGAAAATGAATAATTAAATTAGCAGTTTGAAAAAAAAGAAACACACTGACAGTTTTTGTTGAAAAGGAAATGCTGTGTGTGTGTGTATACAGAATATATATATATATATATATATATATGTAAATACTGAAATGCTTACAACCGTATTAGCTTAGCCCGCACGGCCACGCCGCCATTAGCCGCTGCCGCCCAATGAAAGTGTTGTTGAATAGAAAAAAAAAAAAAGCTAAAGCGTCAGCTGATCTCGTCGCTGTCCGTAATCGAGGGAATTAAAACATGCAAATGAAATGCTCAGCATGCATCGCCCACTGTTGACAGTAACTGAATAATTGACTCTCGTGGACAAATGTGTGTGTGTGTGTGCGCGTGCATTAATGTGTATGCGTGCGCGCGCGTGTGTGTGTGTCTATGCCAGCGGACATTTTAAGTCTACCCTCCTCACACTCTCACTACTGCCAAATGCCTTAAGATGGTGGCACCTGGAGGCAGAGAGAGGGAGAGATTCATAGAGAAAGCCAAGCTAACCCCCCCCCCACACACACACACACACACACCTCACCACCCCCCACCTTCAGGGCTCACGACAACACAGGACAGGCCCCCTCTTCCTCACCCCATAGCCCCCCAAATAAATATTTAATTCTGCCCTCTCTAATAAGGATATTAGGCGAGTACAGCGCGGCCCTTGCTTATATGCATGAGTCCTCTCTCATCAAATTTACATAAAAGGGTCCAGATGCTAATGCGAGCGTAGCAACTGCTGCTCGCTATTCCATATGCACTGGTACCAGCTCCCTGCTCCGAGAGCGCCCATATAATTTAATTGCCGAATAGCATATATTTTTCAAACGGCTCGGTGTATTCAAATATCGGCCTCGCTGCGGCGTCTCACGGGGAGCAGGAAGATGGCCGTGTTTTAATTGCGCTGCCAGGAACGGCGACAGTTTTAACGCTTATTTAATGCTGAAGATAACGCGGCGCTTACGTTGGCCTTGATCCATACATTGTGTTGTATATAATTTAAAGAAAAGAAAAGGACTTCACTACAAAAACAACACACACACACCGGGTGTTTTCCAGAGTGAGCGCCGCGATGTTTTGTAATTAATAGAGAATGAATAATGCAGTGACGCCAAATATATTATTTACACCCTTTCATCTTTGAGGAGGATTCAAAGCATATTTCAGATGCAATTATACTAATTTAT
The DNA here is from genome assembly GCF_963457635.1 of Microchirus variegatus. Taxonomy (NCBI): domain Eukaryota; kingdom Metazoa; phylum Chordata; class Actinopteri; order Pleuronectiformes; family Soleidae; genus Microchirus; species Microchirus variegatus. Next base: position 1,638,984 of record NC_139818.1, on the reverse strand, counting down.
TTATAGTGCATAGTATTTGCATAATCAAAAGCCAGCAGAGCACAGATATCTGGGAAGCCAGGCTGACAGCCAGCTTTAGACCTGTAGTGCAAAAATAGCATTAATTTACACAGACTCGTGCACTGATGCTGCTGCTGCTGCTGCTGCTTATGCTGCTGCTTATGCTGCTGCTTATGCTGCTGCTGCTGCTGCTGCCACAGCACTGATATCTAACCATGAAGCATATTTTACTGTAGCTGTTAGCATTATCGCTCACAATAGGGCTACCAGGTGTATAATTTGTGGCGTTTGTATCATAGTCTGACACAGTTTTTGAAACATTTGCAGTCACATTTTGTATAAAAATTAATTCAAAGGTTTTTATTATTATCATTATTATTATGAGTTCACAGACGTGATTATGGTTGTAATTAGACAACACAGAGATAAGATAATCAGATTATCTTAATCGTGTTTACGGATTTACGGACCCCCGAGTTCACTTCAATTCAATTTGACTCATCACTAAATCTCCTTTCTTTTTTGTTGTTTTTCTTGTCTGTAATCTGAGCCTTGCTTTGAATCAGGTTCTATGTTCAGTTTTAAACATTACACCATTGTTTGGAACCTTGCCCTTTGAGTTTATGCAGCTATGAGCTTAAAGGACACTTAAGCGAGCCAGGTTTAAGTGGACTAAGGATTAACTTTTCGTTTTTGTGTCGTGAAATTAGTTTCACTGACTAATCAATTTCACAAAGTGCTGATTTTGTATTCATTGTTTCATATGGTTCCATTTGCCGCAACTACCTCGCAAAGGTTTCAATCCTCACGTCACATCACGCAACAAACCTCTAGCACTCTCAAACACACGTCACGTTAGCCTGTGGTAAACTCTGTGCCTGTGCCTGTCTAACATGTGCCTGTCTAACATGTGCCTGTCTAACATGTCGGATGGATACGGGAGGGCCGTGCAGCGTGGCCGAGCACAGCATGCACGCTGCTCCCCACAAGACGCTCAAGTGGCCGTGCAAGATGTCATTAAAAAGGACCGAGCACGAACATTCCTCACAGGATTATTGGCAAGTTATGGCTGGTTAGTCTGATCGTGAGGGGGGATATTGATCCGCTCCCTGTTAATTGCAATGACACCAGTGACTAAGCCTCTCTGTGTCAGTATGTGTGTGTGTGTGTGTGTGTGTGTGTGTAAAAAGCCGGAATTTCTCAGGTTATTTACCTTCATGGATCTACTTTTGAAGCTCAGTCAACAACTGTGTTGTTATGTCTTATAATTTATCATTTAAAGGCGCCATATGTAAGAATGTGGCCAAAAACGGTTACTACATTCAAATTCAAAACACCGAGGTCTTTTAGGTTTCGTTTTCTGACGTAACTGGCAACCCGTGGTTGCTCGGCAGCTGAGACTCTACTGACTGCAATGATTGGTAGACGGGGGTAGGTGGCGCCACATGACGCCAAAACATGATTTCAAAACATAAACATGATTTGCAGTCTGCAAAATATTTTGTCTGTACTGTTGTTGTTGGTGAGTTCAGTTTGTTATATGAACATTATTCCTGAGTCTCTGTGACATATTAGGAGGATTTTATGATTTATTACATAATGCACCTTTAAATATAGTAGCAACTAAGAGTTTATCAATTAAGCAGTGCATGTGAGGTCACCTGACAGGAGACTCAGTGTGACCCTGTAGTGTGTGTGTGTCAATGGGTACACACACACACACACACACTCACACTCACAAAAACAGGAATCTGTCCTGCAGTGGCAGCGGCTGATGCTGCCATGCGCACGGTGATCTCACCTATCGTTGCCGTGGCGACACCAACCAGAGAGGAAAAGCCTTGCTGTGTGTGTGCGCATGCGTCCGTGTGTGTGTGTGTGCGTGATTGTGTGATTGTGACAGAAGCCTGAGCTTGAGAAGGAGAGCGAGAGCCTACAGGGCTTCACACACAGAGCCTGTGGGTTGTTTAAGTTTTATGCTTCATTCGCTTACAACCCCGTTTTTTTTTTTTTTTCACCAGGGGAAATAGTGAACTGGCCCCTTCAATTATCATGGCAGTAAATCCACTGTGGCTGTGTCTTTACATGCTGTAATAAGGACAGTGTATGGAGAGGGCGGTGCTTTACGTCCTTTCATTTGCATCATTTAAACACTGTCACAGATGGATAAAAGCAGCATCACACGTTCATATAAGCGACCACCTCCACCACCTCCACCACCTCCACCACCTCCACCACCTCCACCACCTCCACCACCACCATGGGAAACATCGCTTCCTCTATCCGTCCTCAGGCTAACAGCCAACACAAACTGCCCCACTACCAGCTGGTATTGTTGAATTCTATTAGTGATGAAGAGCTAACTCAGACTAGGGGTCATCTGCTCATCAATGGCTCGCAGTGGCCTAGGCTTGCTCTGCAGCCATGAATGCAGTGAATTCATTACTCGCGGTGCACAGATGGTGTCTGGCTGCCTCTGTCTCAAGTTCAAGTTCATGTCCAGGAGACACACACACACACACACACACACAGGGACAGAGAGAGACATGGCTCAAGCCAGACAGACAGACAGACGTTGTTAAGTGAGACACAGCCATTGTTCCCTTTCATGATGTAGTAGCCTCACTGGCTTTTCCCAGGCGCCTCGGTCACTTCAGAAAAACACAAACACGCACATGCAAACATTGACATATATGCACATGAATATACTATCACCCCCCCCCCCCCCTCTCCATCACAGGCTGCAGGCATTAAAAAAAATAGACCTGCTTTTCTGCTGCAAGAACCCGGATAAAAAAGCCAGTCGGGCTGATACTGAAGATGATATTCCACAGTATAGCTCAGAGTATGACAGCCCTTTTTCTTCTTTTTTTTTTACACTGGAAGAGAAACCATATATCTCACCACATTGTTGCTGCAAAATAATCTGCCGTGCGGCCACAATGAAAGAAAAATAGCCACGCAACACGTGTATTAATACCTGACGCCGCTGTATGACGACTGTATTCACATCCTTTGTCTGACACAGAAATTACCCTGAGCTTCTGGCCCTGCCACACACACACACACACACACACACACACACACACACCAGAGAGGAGGCGCACATGAAAACCACAGCTCACATTAAATATGCCGATTGCCCGTCCAATGAATATGAAAACCCCGTCCATGGTCGCCATGGTTTTGTTACTCAACTCAAGTCACGTGACATCAGCGGCGAACACAGAGAGAAGGGCACAGCCTTTTTTTTTTTCACTGAGAGAGGATGCACAGTCAAATCACACGCCTATATTTATACATCCTATATAAATATATGGAAATGGGCCAGTGTGAAATGAATAGCAGTTCCCCCCCCCCCCCCCCCCCTCTCTCTCTCCATCTTTTTCAGCAATGTGCTTGCATAGCAAGAGCAGCTCACACACCAACACACACACACAGTTTACTCTGCCGGGGCAAAATGTGAGATTTAGATACGGAGGCCACTTCATCATTAAAGAACATGCAGCTTGTTATTTTAAGGAGTTGTCAGTGTTCATAAGAAGCACCTAAGTGGACCAAATTGGCAAGATTTCACACCGAGTCTCCAGAGGAAGGCGGTAAAGGTCGTTTGAGCTGCTGTCAGCCCATTCTGCAGAAGGGAGATGCATATGAGACATGTGATACTGCTCCTCTCCTGGCACCATCAGAGCCTATAACCACCATTTTTGTTTTTTAAATTCAATCACGCTGACCTTTAAAAAATTACACTCAATTTAATTTTTGGTGACAAAACAGTTAAACATAACATTTTCCTCTGTGTTAAAGATGCACACGTGTGAGATTGTGGCGAAATGTTTTGCCTCCAGACTCGGAAAATAAAGACAGATGGCAATTTCAATCGACTTAACCCAGGGCACGAATAAAAAGCCCAGATTTATTCACTGCTTTGGGGGCAAACAGCCTGGTATTGTACGCCATCTTTGACAGGGCCCTAGTTTTGTCTGGCAGTGTGAGAAAGTCAGCAAGAGACCTTTTGAGCTGAGGCGGTGATGAATCCAGGCAGCCACTGTGGCTCTGTTCAGCACTGCACTCTGGAATAATCCTCTGCTACAAACACGGGCTGTGTACGTGAACTATGACCTCATATATGAGCTTTGTGCAGCGTTAAAGTTACATTAAGAGAGTACAGTTCACTCAAAGTGGACCAAATACTCTGGAATAGTGTTGAATGGAACTCTTTTACTGTTACTTTAACACAAAAAAAAGTTAAATCAAGAAGAAAATAATCTCAAAAAAGACAAAAACAGTTGACCCTTAATGCAATGGATGGATCATATTTGTGTGTGTGTGTGTGTGTGTGTGTGTGGTGTGTGTGTCCATGGTCAAGTTCACACACAGACACACACACCACCCTGATGTCACCTAATATAATATTATTATTATCATCATTCCTTTCTCTGCTGCCGACGCGCAGTGCACGGATTAGCGCAGCTCCACAGCGCCCCCTCCCTCCCTTCCTCCCCCCCTCCCTCCCCCTTTCACATTCATACATTCATAAACCCCGCGCATAGTCTTAAGATAATGAGCGCGAGCGCGTTCTCATCATCAGTAACAATTGGAGACGCATTACGGATTCAGGACCGTTACTCCTCCAAGTGCGCGAGCGCCGCGCCGGGGCTGGGAAAACGTCGCCTCTTTCTTTGGGGATGCAGATGAGTCTGGCTGCACTTGACGTCTTTTCATGACCCCTGTCCAACCACCCCCACCAGACACCCCTGTGCCCCCCCCCCCCTCAGCCCCCCCTCCCAGCCCCTCCAGCAGGCCCTCACGGCGCTGTCTGTCATATTGGGCCTGGCCATGGCATTGCCACTTGCCCCACTGAGCGTGGGAATGGGATCGTCCAGTCGTTCACATCTCCTGCACTGCGGTTAACGGAATCAATTAAGGAGACCCGACCCCCCCGAACCCCCCCTTACATCTCCCCAATCCCCTCACTCGCACCCTCACTCCCTCCCCTCCTCTCCTCCCTCCTCTGTCACCTCCCTCCCTCCCTCTCCGAACCCCACATCTCTCTCTCCTTCTCTCCTTCTCCCTCTCTGTCACTTCCGTATATGTCCTAATTATTAGAAGTATTTGGGTTGCCAGGTCAGACAGGGAAACTTTGCAAATGTCACTATTTCACAGTTTAAAAAACAAACAAACGTGTTTTTTTTATCTAAATTAAATCAAAACAATGTCAATGTCAAATAAATGTACATTAATATAAAATAAAAATATCTGACCTGAGGAAAAGTTCAGTGTGTGTGTGTGTGTGAGACACAGAGGCACCTGTGATTTACACTATGCAAATTATGACTTAAATTAATTTAAAGAGATTCTAACTTTATACACCCAATAATACAATATAAACAGACTCAAATGTCATTTAAAAATAAACAAACAAAAAAAACAAATATCCAACATCTAGAAAAAAAAAGAAAAGAAGTAGATTAAGTGTCACGAGTCCTCCCCAAGTCCTCGATGAGTCTGGAAGTAGTTTTTACTTTCGGTTATCTAGCTTTATGACGAGCAGAACACTCATACAGCTAGATAACCAAAGATAACAACCCACTTCCTAATCTGAAGCAGCAATAATCCACACGTGCATTTCTCCTCTTCTGTGCCTCCAAGTTTCCATTCCTTTAGAATTCCATAAATATTAAAAAAAAAAAAAATCACACTGTGCTTTATATTCCTTTTTTGCCAGAGAGGCAACTCTGCACAGTCTGAGGTGTAAAAAGGAAAAGAAAGAAAGTGCAGTTTCTTCGGGGGGTAAAAAAAAAAAGGCAAATAATCCCAGTGTTAATGTCATATTCACTTGACATTAACCAACACCACTAAGTTGAAGTAGGCCTCGGAAATCGCGGGTAAGGTGCAGTCATCCTTGCACGGGCCCTAATTTGCAATTCAAATGGCCTCAATCCCACAAAAGGCTCTTTCGCCTCTATTAAGTCGTTGTGGCAGAAAGCGATAGAGATCCTGAGGCCGGCGGAGGAGAAACACGGCGCACAAACACGCCGCAAATCCGGCTTCCTGTGGAAAAGTGCAATTACAGGGAATAAGACAGGGAATAACGACGCAAATGATTCGGATTATGAAGAGGAGCCTCTTTTTGTTTTTTTGTTGTTTTTTTAAAAACCAAAAATAGAGTCAAGTACATCCAGAATGTACCTATGAGAGGAGGAAGAGGAGGAGGAGGAGGAGGAGGAGAAGCCGATGACTAAGCCAAAGGGTCCGTTCTGCAGACTGCGTGGTCGGTCGGTCTGAACAGAGTGGAGGGAGAATCAGGGCCATCCCCACAGGACACAGGGACGAGGGGGTGGTGGTGGTGGTGAGGGGGGGCTGGGGGTGGGGGGGTGGCCAAAATATGGACCAACCCCGGTGAGGTCAAAGGCCTCGGACCACGACAATGTAACTGCGGTGATGTCATGAAAAAAAAAAGGAAAAAGAAGAAATCGCAAATGCGCGCTCCTCTCCGTGCACATTCTCCATCCATTACAGCGCGCGCCGGAATAAGTCCGCCTGGTCGCCAGAATAGTCTCTCTGTCTCTCTCTCTCTCTCACGCGCACACACACACACACATACAAACACAGGGATGGAAATGGATGGTGGGGATATTTTTGTACACAGAACGAGAGCAAATTCATCTGCTTTTTATGGAAGATGCGATCGGAAATGAACGCGAGGACCGAGAGAGAGAGAGAGTGAAAGAGAGAGTTAGAGAGAGAGAGAGAGAGGGAGAGAGAGAGAGAGAGAGCATCCTGCGTCTTTCTGTCTCTCTGCGTCGCGATCATCACAACACAACCAACACAACCACAGCCGCTCGCTCCTTATTCTCGCTTCTCCTTCCCAGCACTTGCACATACGTGGTGTCAGAGGTAGGAGTTCGATTCTCACGGAGTCGGTTTTTGCGTCCAAATCCTGACTGCGTGTGTGTGTGTGTGTGTGTGTGTGTGTGTGTGTGTGTGTGTGTGTGTGTGTGTGTGTGTGTGTGTGTGTGTGTGTGTGTGTGTGTGTGTGTGTGTGTGTGTGTCTTCATGTGCGTGTGTGTGTGTGTGTGTGCTGTGTTTTCCCTGCCATCGTCGCATCCGAAGGGCTGAGTATAGAATAGTGTGCAGGTTATAAGGCTGCTGCATGTCTCCAAATACACACACACTCACACACTCTCTCTCTCACAAACACACACACACATGATCATGTCCGCTCACAGAAAAGCAGCCACAGTCCAGTCACAGCTCAGCACGAATGAGTCAAACCTCTAACATCTTTATAATAAGTGAGTAAGAAGGAGAGAAAAAAGCTCAGGCATGTGTTGGATCATGCGCAGCAGCAGCAGCAGCTGCAGGTCAGCAAAGTCACTTTCTATAGGACACGAGTGTGTGTTTGGATCATAGAAGTCAGTGACAAATAAAACAGCATATTATTTATTTATAGATAGCATCATCCCCCCTTTTTAAAAATAAATAAATAATACAAGAATACAAAAAAATCTTCAGGTGTTGCCACAGTTTTAAATCTGGCTCTCTCATTTCGGAGGGGAGGGGCGAAGCTGAGGTGTTTTAATGAGCAGAGTCACGAGGCCTGGTGCGTTCACCTCACACACTCACACACACACTCACACACACTGTTATTATTCCTGCTTTAAAACACACATTTCTCTCTAATCCAGCTGCACCACAGAGGCGCGAGGACACCTCAAACATCCTCACACTTCACAGATTTACGCACAGATTCAGATGATCCAGATCTGATGAACGAGGCCAGCGCGCTGTAATCAGCACGAGCCTCATTAAGGTGAACGAGGCTTCAGACTGGGCCTCCTCACACTCACAGGCCGAGCTCTAATTACACCATTTAAATTAAATAAATAAGACTTAAAAAAGCTGCTGCTGCTGATCGTCCATACGTTTGTATACGCGTGTGTTTCTGTGAAGGTTGAGGACACAGAGTTCCAGAGTTGCCAGTTGCGAGCTGAACAATTCCGTAACACAAGCTCAAGTGCGAAAGAAAAGCTTAAACAAACACTCACAAAGAACGCTTTGTTTTCGAGTCACAGTGTGACGACTCTGGTGACGTCGTTCATTCACTGCGAGGTTAACTTTTTTTTTTTTTTAACGTTCGTTTCCTCACAACAGTTTAACTCTTTAGTAATAATAGAAAAATAGATTTGTGGAGTTTATTTCTCGTCCTCATCTCTGCATTTCTTTGAAATCCTTTCAAAGCTCGCTCTCCATCTCTCAGATCAGAGACTCTGTGGCTTCGCGATGCCTGATAATGATAATAATAACTGTTTTGACGACATGTTGTTTTATAAATAAGAGAAATGTGTTTTGCATGAGAGACGCTCTCCAATAAACGTGTGGGTTTAATCGCAGAAGGCACAAATAAAAAGACAAGTGCAATAAAACGAAGTGAGTGTTAGTCATTATCAAAGACGTTATATGTAACTAAGATGTAGGGAATAAAACATGATTAAACCACGGTTTAGTTTTAGTATGTTAGTATTTTAGTTTCTAATCTGTGCGCGCTCTTGTTCCAAAGTGTGAGATGAAACCGCCACAAACTTCACCTTCTCTTCAGAATCCGTGGAACCATCAGCTCTGAACACATCACGCGCCTTGTTATCTCGTGTATTTTTTTCCCCCCACAGATAACTCTACTTTTCACTTTTACGCAGCGACTTTTTACGCACACGATCTCTGGCACCACTTTTACGCAGAGCGCACTTAAAGGCACAAAAGTTGCACTTACTTCCGAGAGGCGAATCACTGCGAAGCGTCCCAGGCACAGGAGGCTGACACCGGCACTGGTGTCGAGAGTGGTCCGTGTCTGCCGTGTCTGTGGACGCACCACTGTGGTCACTCCCCCCCCCCCCCCCCCCCCCGCTCCTTCAAATATCCCAGCCGTGTTAATTGGTGGGGGGGCCACACCACTTTAAAATTGCCGCTAACACTGAGTAGCCTGCGTTATAGGCGTGCTACAGCTGCTCTGTGCGAGAAGCACGAGCACATCCAGAGCACATGATAGACGACGAAGAGGAGCGGGAGGGAGGGGGTGAGGGAGGGAGGGAGGGAGGGGGGAGGAGAGAGATGAGGGGAGGGAGACAACTTTCCCAGAACGTCTTCACGCACCACAGAAAAAGTGCACGCACAGTTGAGCTCTCAGAGTGTGTGCAAGTTTTTTCTTCTTCTTCCTGTTGGTGGTGGGGTGGTGGGGTGGGGGGGGGGGGGGGGGTGATGATGATGGTGATGATGATGATGAGGGGGAGGAGGGAGGGGAGGGAGGGGATGTAAAGTCCATCCTTCTGTGTGAGGAGAGGACGTGCTCGGAAATTCAAACAAGTTCCCTCGGTTCTTTTGTTGCACGCACGAACTGAGGCAGCATTGTTCGCGGTTTTGGCGTGGACCTCCACCCCCCCCCCCCCCCCCGCACCTCCCTCACCCCCTCCTCACCCTCACCTCCCTCCCGTTTCTCCCTGACCAGGTTACGAAGTGAGAGCCTCGCAGTTGGTGGTGGTAATGAATTTGCTGCAGGCGCGTCGCTAACACGTTTTGACAAACGGAACGCATTTACCGGCTTCCAGACAGAGAGAGGGAGGGAGGGGGGGATGACGGTGGTGGGATGGGGATGGGGGGGGGGGGGGTGTGTTTGCTACATACAGTTTCCAAAAAACTAAGTCTAGAATGAGGTCAAAACCAAAGTTCTCTTGAGTCTGTGATGATAAGAACAGACCCACAAACAACACAAGAGCAGAATCATGACGTGACCTCTGCTCTGCTCAACCTGACCTGGACACACACACACACACACACACACACACACACACACACACACACACACACACACACACACACACACACACACACACACACACACACACACATACACATTGGAGAGAGAAGAGAACACTTAAAAAAAGAGAGAGATTGAAGAAGTTGAGCTGACCTAATTCAGTGTCTCCATCTTAATTATTATTATTGTTATTATTATTATTATTATTATTATTATTATAATAAGTCATAATGTTTTTATTCTAACTTAACATTGTTGTTTTTATTTCCCCAAAAAACAATATTCCTTTTTCAGAAAGTCTCAAAACCAACGTCCGAAAAATGTGAAAAAAATAAACAAATTAATAAATAAAACACAAATTGAGCGCGTGCAGCCTCTCTCTCTCTCTCTCTCTCTCTCTCTCTCTCTCTCTCTCTCTCTCTCTCTCTCTCTCTCTCTCTCTCTCTCTGTGTGTCTCTCTCTCTCACCCCCCCCCCCTCCCCTCTGTCTAATTGCAGGCGTATCCATTACATTCAACCGGATTCACGTTTTAGTTTAACAACGCGAGCACGTTCAGTGACGTAGACAAGCATATCAGCTACGTGCAGCCATATTTAAATACATCAAGGCAATTAGCGCATCAAAATATGCAAATCCCACTGACTGGGCTACATAGTCCGCCCCGGCGCAGTCGGAGTAATTTCCCCCCTCAGCCACTTCTCGGCTGTTTCATTTGCCGTTGTTGTTTTTTTTTTGTTTGTTTGTTTTTGTTTTTGAAAGCCAACATATTTACGTGCTCTTTGTTTGTTTGTTTGTTTGTTTATTGTTGTTTTTGTGCGAGGCTTCGTTTCCGTGAACGGGACAGAAATCACGGGGAGAGACGCGGAGAGAAGTGGAGCCGTGGAGAAACCGCCCATGCGTAATGAGACGACCCCGCTCCGCCATTCTCAATGTCTCCGACGCCGTTGGCTGTGGTGTGCGTATTATTTTTAATATTGATGCATATGCAGTGGATAGATTTGCATTTTACTCTTCTTTCTCATGCTGCCGCGCGCGTGCGTGTGTGTGATTTTATTTTTATTTTTGCATGATTTTGCGTATATTTCACGAGACGCACCACGACCTTGTTTCGATATTTAACAGATAAAATGTCACATTTTCATGTTCACGTTGTCGCTTAGAATCTGACACCGAGCACAGAGACGCGATATCGGCGTCGCTGCAGCCTCGTGACTCCAGAATGATGTAAATGATGGTTTTGAATAGTCATAGACGGCGTGCGTGAACAAAGAGCTGCACGAGCGCAAACAATGGAGCAGATTCACAGGAAAACACGCAGCAGTCAGAGGAGGTGAGCGTGTGTGTGTGCGTGCGTGTGCGTGTGTGTGCAGTCTGTGAGGAAACTAATAACCAAAAAGAGAGAGGAAACTCTGTTGCCCACAGTTTGTCACAAATCCATGTGACGCTGCTGCTGCTGCAGCGCTGACATTTAACAACAACCATTTCTCCTCTCTGGGTCCGTGTGCGTGCACGCGCGTACTAGTGCCGAACCAAGTCGCGCGCATGCAAGTGCGTCTCCAATCACGGATAATAGAACATGTGAAGCAAAACATTCAAATATCGCTCATTTTCCACCCTCACTCCTGTTTCTCTTTTGTGCGTAATCGCTGCGTCTTTGCGCTGTTTCCATTCAAACCAGGTGCTCGAATCAACCGAGAGAACTTACCTTTCAGTTAAAATCCAATTAAGCTGCTGCTGCTGAACTCGCTGCTGTCTGCTCCGCGCGTGTGTGTGTGTGTGTGTGTGTGTGTGTGTGTGGAGTTGTTAAGTTGGGACGTTTTTCCTCCAGTGGATCAAACTTCTCTGTGTGTGTGTGTGTGTGTGTGTGTGTGTGTGTGTGTGTGTGTGTGTGTGTGTGTGTGTGTGTGAGCAGACACTGACCTATAGGCTGCCCCCCCCCCCCCCGGGTTCAGAGTGGTCACGCAAACATATTCTAAAACCACGCGTCCGTTAGCTCATCTATTCTGACCTCCTCACATTTAACCAATAATATTAGAGCAAGTTTTTCTGCGTGGGCTTAAATAATAATCCACTCATATTATTGTGTATATTTTTATTCTGCCTTCTAAAATATAAAGATTCAACAACATTTTCCCTTTAATAAATAAAAATAAGAATAAGCCTTAAAGTGTGTTAGGAATTAAACGACACTTTTTCGAGATTTTTTTTGTATAATTTTCATAAAACCGCTTTGTTGACTCGTAATCTCACAGCAGCATAATTCAGGGTTTTATTGTGTATTTTTTAAAAGTGTATTCATACACACACACGCACGCGCAGGTTATGAGAGTGAACGTGGACATCGGTGTCATTTAAATCGAGTTTAGCACAGAGACATTTATGGTTTATGGACACCTCATCTGTTCTGTTCTGTTCTCCATCATTTTTACAATAACGTGGTTTGGATTTGACTAAAATGTCAGTGTGTGATGAGAGGCCGCGAGAAAAACACAGTTTTACACATGATTGATTGAATGATGAATGATGTGATATTATGTTGTTTTCATATTTATTTAAATGTTTCTTCATAGTGAGGCGTTTAAAATTAGTTATTCATTTTTAAATCAAAACTGAGTCAGAGAAAAAAGGGTGAATAAAAAGGAGAAAGAGAACAATGTCTCTGACGCAGTGACAGAAGCTTCAGTTTAATAAGAACAAGCGAACTGACGATGAAACAAAGAACGTGTTTTTCCAGATGAACGTTAACATAAATGTAAATGTGACGAGTTTACAATAATCACTGAGAACCAGTGAGTTTCCATTCAGAGACAAAGACACTGTCCACACCTGTGTTAATCATCATTATTATTATTATTACTGATATTATTATTTTTATTATTTAGTGTTATGTAAAACAAACAAAAACTTAATATTATATGTGTATAATGTGTAAACATTATTAATATTTTCTTCACGTGTAATTGTAAACATGATGGAGTGTATTGATGATAGATTTTTGCACAAACTCGATCACAATTCTGATCGATCGACACGAACAGAGAAAAGAGTCGACTAGACGACTAAATGGTGACATCTAGTGGTGGTTTTAGGGAACGTTAACAGTTGTGAATTAAAAAAGAAAATAATCGTGTTTTCTTTTCTCCACCGTGAGTCATTTTGACGTCACTGATCAAAACCGTCGTGTTTAAAAATATCATCATAAAATTAACTTAATTGTTATTTTTTTAATGATTATTTTCCTGTTTTAAAGGAAAACAAATTGACACAGGTGACATTCGTGGATGTAACAAATGCGTAAAACTGACTGAAGTAAGTTTGATTTACTAAAGAATAAACAAATAAAAAGAACAAAATAACAATCTGTTTTTTTACTATTACTATTTTATGGTTTTATTCCAATCTATAATCGCTCCTAAGATCAGATGAGATGCTCGTTTATTGTTTCCCCGAATGATAAAAACAACACAATATTCTTTTACGCACAGTTTGTTTATTTGTCTCGTATATTTTTCTCGACGTTGATGAAATGACGTTGAAACGGTCACGTGCTCTGCATCAGCCTGACCTTTGGAGAATCCGCGAGATCCGCTGTCACGTGACGTGGGATTATTCCTGACAGATAATAAATGATGTTCAGAAGTGCGCGTTCACCTGCGCGAGACTGGAATTAACCCTTTAAATTCACTAAGAAAAAAACACGTTTTCAAGGCTTAGTGTAATGAAGAGGAGGAAGAGGAGGAAGAGGAGGAAGAAGAGGGGACTTCACGGAGAGCGTTAATTAATTAAAAGCTGCGTGAACGAATAAGTGAATCCACGAGAATCCAAATATTCCCTGTAACGTTTTCTCTTTCTTTCGTTTTTTTTTGTCGAGATAAAAACGCGACATTAAATCCTCAGAGAAGCTGAAGCTCATTCTATAAATAATAATAATAATAACGCTCTGTAAACACACACGAGATTTTATTTAAAGAAAACCTTAAATGTTTCGTTTCCTTTGACACTAAATGTTATTCTGACACAATTTAAAATTATTATAAACGAGGATTTGTTTGTTTGTTTTAGATAAAATAAAATAAAATAGAGAGAACTCTTTTTTTTTTTTTTACAGATATTGGATATAATGGGACACTTGTATTCTAATCACCACGATGACGTCGTTGGTGTGCGCGTGAACATAGGGATCGATTCCATGTGTTTGAATGTAAACGTGGACGTGGACTAAATATTGGAGTTATTCATTCATTCGAATTTTAAAAAACGAAGGAAATTAAAACTCGTTTTATGTTCGCTCGTGTTTTCAGTCTCCGGTGGGAAAAATACCTTTACTTTGAAAAGCACATTTAGTTCTAATAATAATGGACGTCAACACGTGACATTTATTAAACTCAATCGAAAAAAATTGTGATGGAAAAAAAAGTGTTACCTAGTTTGATATTTAACAGATAAATCAGATGAAAAAGTGAACGAAATCCGTTTGATTTCATCAGAATGATTTTGTGTGATTGTTTAGTTTTATTTTAATGGTTTTAGGGTAAATACATGTGTAGTATATAGTATATATATATATATATATATAAGTATATATATGTAGTATTCTGTAAAGGCCTAAAAAACCAGCGACTGTGTGTGCGTGTGTGTGTCGTCAGTGTGTGTGTGTGTGTGCGCGCGCGTACAATCTCGTCATCAGCACGAAATTAATATGCAAACGTGGTTGCTATAGTGATTATTGTTATGACGTCATTCCACCGCCATTCATTGTACTGCGTGATGTTTTTAAATAAAGCTGTGTATGAGGAAACGTTCTTTCTTTCTTTATTATTTACTTCTTTCATTTCTAATATAAACATACAGTATCTGTAATGAGTTTATGTTGCTACTGTGACCTAAACCTGGGCTTTAAATATGAAATAAACTGCTTTTGTAACAATATTTATGTTAAAACGTCTGATTTATTTGAATGTAAATGATTCAATGTCTCACTGTGTGTGTGTAAACATATATATATATATATATATATATATATATATATATATATATATATATATAAAGAATGTCATGTTTATATCACCTATGTAGGCCTCTGCACAGTGAAGTAACCACTCTTTCTTTTCTGTCTTTTTTGAAGTGCATGCAGAAACAAGTCAAACACAATGAAGTCACACCGAGGCACATGAGGATAACTAAGAAAGCCAGTATAACTTTACTGAAATCTCTGCAGAATACAAATAGCCTTTTGTTCACGTCCATCCCCACACGCGTGTTCACTACATACAGCTGAATGTGTCACTTTACAGAGACGTGGATTTAATTTAACACCATCTTAGTCTTAAAGTGGCGACAAAGGCCAGCTTTTGCCGCTGAAAGCCACTCCTCTGCCCCCCCCCCCCAAACCATTCCAGAAGAAAAACACATGAGTTCCAAACTTCCTGGTTTTTACAGGCTACATTGATACGACAAACTGACTTTTTGTAACATATTAATCCTTGATGTTTTTTAAAAAAAAAAATCATTTTTCCACTTGTGAGTACAACTTAAATAAAGCACAAACACCATGGAGCAACAAAGATGTTGTGTTTGTACACATGACTGTACAGGTGTATGGTTCCTCACCCCCTCAGCTGAGGTTCTGCAGGGGTCAAATTCTGAGGAACCAACATTATTTTCTTCTTTTTGTCGTATTATAATCGTGACAAAAACAACAAAAACAACTGATCAACAGATGAGGAAAAAGAACGGCCTCCTTTTTTCTTTTTCTTTTTTACAAACAAACAAACAAACAAAAATAAAACACATTATGATAAGATAGAAAGACAAGTTTTCTTCATGTCTTTGGTTTAAAATAAACTACAGCACTCTAAATAATAAACGTGGTGAGCTTTTAATCAGTGAATATGTTAAATAAGGGTTTGTGTGTGTGTGTGTGTGTGTGTGTGTGTGTGTGTGTGTGTGTGTGTGTGTGTGTGTGTGTGTGTGTGTGTGTGTGTGTGTGTGTGTGTGTGTGTGTGTGTGTGTGTGTGTGTGTGACAGGAACAAACACTGCTGCAGCCTCAGTCACTGAGCTCAAATTGAAATGTGAAACCAATTGTACATTTGAGCAAATTCTTTTTATTGTGTCGTTTCAATGTTTGCAAAAAAAAAAAGAAAGAAAAGAAAGAAAAGAAAAGAAAAGAAAAGAAAAACCCATAAATGAATGTTAAAATAAAAGAGTTGAGTTTACAACACAAACAAAAAATGCCACTGGCTTTGGTTTCTCCACACTTACGCTGCCCCAAACAGTTATATATATATATATATTTATATATATATGAATCAGCCTTTTTGTACTGAAATAAAAAAAAGAAGAAAAAGAATAAAAGAGAGAGAGAGAACACTGTTGTAGAGGCTCTGCCCCTGTTTGACTACACAGTTTGTTTACAGTAACAACAAAGTCAACCTGCATGAATTATGCACATAGAAATATCATAACACTTAAGTGACAGCAGATACGGGAGTGGGAGGCAGAGAGAGAGGATGTGGCTAGTTTTGTTATTTTTCTTCCTTTTAAAAAAAAAAAACAAAAACAAAAAAAACAGCAATTTATCTAAAAATAAAATAAAAGAACAATTGTGCTTCTCCCATACCAGCAATGATCAATTTGTCCTTTGTGTGTATCTGAAGCTGAACGTGGGAACACGAGGAGTCACAGAAATCTAAATAAAACGACGTGACGTGAGAAAACGATTCAGTTAAATTATCCCCAACACAAGCCGAGACGACGTCAGCGTGTTTCATGACAGGAAGTGAATTAAACGACTTCATGAGGGGGCGAAGAATGAACTCTGAGATGATTTAAAGATCATCATCATCAGTGTTTGTTTGTGTCGTCCTGCAGTTCCAGTCAGTTTGTGACATTTCCCACTAACAGGTTGTTTCTCAGCATTCAGGCCTGTCTTTCCTTCACCCCCCCCACACACACACACACACTGTCCCTCCTGGCTGGTTTTTAAGGTCAGACTAAAATACAACCTCCCCCCGAACAGAGCTCTGTTCAGAGGCTGAAATTAACAACAAACCAGACGACGTTTGTGCGAGCGCACATAGAAACTCCACTAAGAAACCAACGAAAAAAAAAAAAAAAAAGAAAAATCATTATTATATATATTTATATATTAGAAAGCTATACACAAGCATGTTAATTTCACAGATTTTTTTTTTTTCTTTAAAAGATTCTTAATATTACCATTATTATATATATAATTAGAAATACACGTTTAAAAACAAACCTCTACAAAGATAAAACAGTTCAGCAAAGCATCAAATCTCAGTCTGTTTTTCATGGCTTGGGGCTTTTCCACGCGCCCTGACATTTAACCCCCCCCCCCCTCACCCACCACCTCCACCTCCACCCGTCCATGTTGGGCGAACTTATCCGTCTCTTATTAGCAAAGCTATCAAAAAACACATTCTGGCTTATAGAAACTACAAAAAGCCACAAAAATGCTTTGCATTGTATTCCTTTCATATGAAAATATAAGCAAGTGTATCGTACAATTGTTTTTTTTTTTTGTCCTTTTTTTTCTTTAATAATACTGAATAGTTAACACTAGTTGGAGACTTTCCTTGATTACACTAATGTAGCTCTTAGATCAAAGCGCTGGTCCTTCCTTCGCTCGAACGGCAAAGTAAAGGTTTCCACGCGCACACGCGCACGTTTAGCATCAGATTTTGTCGTCTGTTTACCTGTACAATCCTTCAAATGTTGCATAAAAGCTTCTTCATTGAGTGAGTAAATAAACCTTGTAAATGGCCGGCGACTTTGACCCCTGCCCTTCCCTCCTTCACCCTCTATTTACATAAATACGTTGAACCTGCAACATGACATCATCATCTAATGTTAACACACATTTTTGCAAGGGAGAACTGCAGAGAGAGAGGGTAATATAGCAATGAAACCGACACTGTACACATGTATTGTTCTGTCCAACTCAAGTGCTAAGATGTTTTTTTGTGTTTTTTTTTTCCCACTGGACAAACTCACACTCATGTTTATGCAAAAAAACAAACCTTTTTTTTCTCTTTTTCTCTTTAGTCACTGAAATAATCGCTGAGGCAAAATTTTGTTAAGTGTGTTTTCTGAAACAGAGTACCTGACTATTGTTGTTGTTGTTTATGTGTTGATATGCATATATGTACACATACACACACACGTGTAAAGATATATGCATACGTGACTCCTTTTTTTTTTTCTTCTCTTTTAAATCCACACACAATACGATTTATGCATAGTTCCCCAAAAAAAACACCCTCTGATCCCAATCAACGCCCGCCCTCCCATTACAACACCCCACTGCATGTTATATAATGTCAATATGTATAGCACACACACACACACGCACACACGCACACGCGCACACACACTCGGCAAAAAAAGAAATGAATTAAAAATAAACAGATCCTTCAGCGTTGAAGAGATAAAAGGTCGGGCAGTGACTGACTCGTCTTATAGAGACAGAGCAGGGAGTTGACTTTGGGGCACTGTGACGATGCGTTGTTGGATTCGGGGTTCACCCTGGGGGGGAGGAGGAGGGAGGAGGAGGGAGAAGGGAGGGGGGGGGGTGGAGAAGACGGCGCTATCATGTCGCCCATCCCTCCGACAGACGCACACGCTTGATGGACGGGCTCTCGCGTTCGTCCAGCGCGGGCCGGGCCAGTCCCAGGGGCGAGTGGAACTCGTTCCTGTGCTCGTCGCGGTCGCTGCCCTCGTGGGAGCTGCTGCAGCTGCTCAGGCTGTCGACGGGGGAGCGTCCCGAGTCCTGGCGGGACGAGGCGTTCTGCTGAGGCGGTACGCCGCCGCCGCCGTAGCCCCCCGACGTGCTGCTGGTGCGATCTCTGGGAGGGGAGACGGGTTCGGACTTGATGTGCAGGCTTTGAGCGGAGGGCAGCGACAGATTTGAACCCTGACATAAGTGAGAGCTAGAGCAATTTCTGTAGGGAGGGAGAAAGGAGATGTGAGATGGTTACAGAGAGCAAGCAGTGTGTGTGTGTCACATACACAAACAATACAGGCAATACAGTATATACAGGGTCTTTGCAGGGTTCAACAAGTCACATTTACCATAATGAATACAATTTCAGACCCAATTCAAATCCATACTGGCAAAAAAGTACAAAACACAAAATTGGAGCCACAAATCTAGCTAGTGGTGCTGGATAAATTCTCCCCGGGCAGCACAGGTGACCTACTTTAGTTCCATGTTGTACTTATATCGTTATCGCATCCTCAACAATAGAAACATTTCAAAGCGAGACTGAAGTTTATGCACGTTTTAAATAAAAGTCACAGTCATTAAGACCTTCCAAAGCGTATTTGAGACCTTTTATGCAATTTTAGGAGAATTTAAGGACATTTTAAGGCCTTAAATTCAAATGATTGGATTCAAGACTTTTTTAAGACTTTTTAAGACCCCGTGGATACAAATGGACGCAGTATGAACTCCTGCTGACCATCGTCAGGCACGTATTGGATCATACCAGCTGTCAATCACACTGGTGTCCACTCATGTGCCTTGTCTCTATTTGTGTCTTTATGTTCAGCTCAGATCTGAAACGTGTGATTAAGAGACTATTATTAAATGTTTAGTGACGTCATAAATCAAGTGAGAAGTAGGCCCATTTCCTCATAGACGTCCACTGTCACCCCCTAGTGGTTATTTTTTGTCCAACATCCTTGGCTTCACTTTTCATACCGGAAGCAAACCATTTATATATATATGTATATATGTGTGTATATATGTATATACGTATATATGTGTGTGTGTGTATATATAAATACAGTCTATGATTTAAAGGTGCAATATGTAAGAATGTGGCCAAAAACGGTTACTACATTCAACTTCAAAAATCCTTTAGGTTTCATTTTCTGACGTAACTGGCAACCCGTGGTTGCTCGGCAGCTGAGACTCTACTGACTGCAATGATTGGTATATGGCGGTAGGTGGCGCCACATGCTGCCAAAACATGATTTCAAAATATAAACATGATTTGCAGTCTGCAAAATATTTCTTTTAATGCAAATATTTAGTCTGTACTGTTGTTTTTGGTGAGTTCAGTTTGTTATATGAACATTATTCCTGAGTCTCTGTGACATATTAGGAGGATTTTATGGCCATTTGATTTAGATTTATTACATAATGCACCTTTAAACTCATAAAAACAGTGACGTGTGATAATTGCGCTGAGGACTCTCTCGGATTTCTCCAGTGATACTCGATCACGCAGCACGTGGACACTCACCCTAGCTGGCCGAGGGCTGAATGCTGCATGTTCTGAAGGTGTTGCTGTTGCCACCCGCTCATGGAGCCCAGGTGAAGGGAGCTGCCGCTGTTGTATCCAGACAGGGAGGACAGATCTGCACTGTTCAGTGAATACTCTGCACAGACACACAAACAGAGAGGAGGATGGAGATGATCAGGTTTGTACAAAGAAGCTCAAAGTTGCAACAAGAACCGCTGATAAATGCTGCCTTTTTATTTATGGGTGAGACAATAGCACCCTCTGCTGTTGGATTTTTATATAACACCAAACTTCAAGAGCAATGGAACAGGACTTCGCTCAAAAAGATGATTTATTTGAAGTAAACAGACTGTGATACGTACCGGTACCATAAGACGTAGAGATGGCAGATGGGTAACCGCCCATGCCTTGTCCTGGCAGAGTGGGAGTTGCTACTGATACCACTGGGGTGGCGAGTGACTGTGCTGACTGAGAGTTGTTTATTCTCTGGTTCTGTGACAGAAGAAGAAGAAGAAGAAAGGAAGATGCAGAGAGAGAGAGAGAGAAATGAGTCAGGCCTGAGAACACGGAATCAAAACACAGATACAAGACAGACAAAAAAAAAACTGCAATAAACCCAGAGAAGTTTTTTCCTTTTTTTCTTTTCTTCTCTCTTTTCATTTCAACAGATGCTGAGAAAATGAATGTGATGCCAACTTCTGAGCAAATTAATTACTCAACGTGCGGCGCGGCTGAACCCTGCCAACCCTATCATTTACCAGCCTTTCCGAAGGCCCACTGTCGCTATAGTAACACCATCAGTCTCCACAGCAACGCAGGGTAGCGATGGCAAAGGAGAGGCACTTTACTGTGGCAGAGGGGACGGTTTGGCAGAATATCAGCGAGCTTTGATTCAAAATCACTGTTCATTACCTATGTGTTTCCTTTTCTTTCAGATGTTTCAAAAGCTTGACGTATACAACAAAAAAGTCCATATGCAGGCGTGAAGATGGGAGGAGAGGGGAGGCAGAGACTGAGGGAAGAAAGAGGCCAGGCTGCTCTTACACTGACACACCACTGGATGGCAGTATGTGCCCTGAGAAAATGCCACATGAGTCATTTTCTTCAGCGCAGTCAGCAACAATAAAGGTTAAAGTTACTGTTGGACCAGGTACTATTTTTGTAACTTGTTAATTTACCTGGTACACATTGTTATTGTTCTTAATAATATGCTCATGGTAGAGCCTGCAGGTTTTCTGGCCTAACTTCATTTTAATATAATAGGTTATAGGTTAAGGAATAATGTTATTGAATTTATGAAATTCAGGAAATGATCCATTTGCCCTGATGCACTTTGACAGTGAGCTGACTTTCTTCTAGAAAACAAAAAGTATCTCGGAATTACTTGAAATTTACCATCATAATAGTCGGCATCGCCCTGAACAATGATCTGTTGAAAATATTTGCAAATCTCTTAAGGAATAATTTAAATGAATTTTTGAACTTCAGGAAATTATCCATTTGCCCTGATGCACTTTGACAGTGAGCTGACTTTCTTCTCAAAAACAAAAAGTATCTCGGAATGACTTGAAATTTACCATCATAATAGTCGACATCGCCCTGAACAATGATCCGTTAAAAATATTTGCAAACCTCTTAAGGAATAATTTAAATGAATTTTTGAACTTCAGGAAATGATCCATTTGCCCTGAAGCACTTTTGACCAAAAAGCTTTTTCAAAAGTATTGTCAATTTTGGGACGACATAGTATAGTATGACATTTTTGTCCAATTTTGGAGCAAAACTTTTTTTTCAAAAAATTGTCAAATCTTGCGTGAAATATCGTAGTATGACGTTTTTTTTAATCAAATTTTGGCCCAAAAAACTTTTCCAAAAAATTTTCAACTTTGGGACGACATAGTATAGTATGTTGTTTTTGCCAAATTTCTGACCAAATTTTTTTTTACAAATAAATGGTCAAATCTTGAGCGAAATACTGTAGTATGCCGCTGTTATCAAATTTTGGACGTAATATGACGTTTCTGTCAAATTTTGGACCAAAAAACTTTTCCAAAATTTTCAATTTTGGGACGACATAGTATAGTATGTCGTTTTTGTCTAATTTTGGACCAAATTTTTTTTCCCAAATAAATAGTCAAATCTTGGGCGAAATACTGTAGAATGCCGTTTTTATCCCATTTTGGACGTAGTGTGATGTTTTTGTCAAATTTTGGACCAAAAACTTTTTCTAAATTGTTTTCAATTTTGGGATGACATAGTATAGTATGTCGTTTTTGTCAAATTTTGTACCAAATTTTTTTTTCCAAATAAATGGTCAAATCTTGAGCGAAATACTGTAGTATGCTGCTGTTATCAAATTTTGGACGTAATATGACGTTTCTGTCAAATTTTGGACCAAAAAACTTTTTCTAAATTGTTTTCAACTTTGGGACGACATAGTATAGTATGTCGTTTTTGTCTAATTTTGGACCAAATTTTTTTTTCCAAATAAATAGTCAAATCTAGGGCAAAATACTGTAGAATGCTGTCACATACATCACTTTGACTCAGCTAGGACTTGAACTCACTGTCTTTGGACCGAGAAACCAATGTCCTAACCACTAAGCCACTACAGCTGTGCCTTTTCAACACATTGTGTAGTATTCACACCTTGAATGACATACATGTCAAAATTTGGACCCAATTTTTTTCTCAAAATAAATAGTCAAATCTTTAGCGAAATACCGTAGTATGAGGTTTTTATCAAATTTTGGACGTAGTATGTCGTTTTTGTCAAATTTTGGACCAAATATTTTTTTCAAAAAATGCTCACATTTTGGTCGACATAGTATAGTAGGACGTACTACATAGTATAGTAAGACGTTTTTGTCAAGTTTTGGACCAATAAAATGTTTTTCAAATTTTTTTTCAGATTTTGGACGACATAGTATAGTATGTCGTTTTTGTCAAATTTTGGACCAATTTTTTTTTTCAAAAAATGCTCACATTTTGGTCGACATAGTATAGTAGGACGTACTACATAGTATCGTAAGACGTTTTTGTCAAGTTTTGGACCAATAAAATGTTTTTCCAAAAAATTGTCAGATTTTGGACGACATAGTATAGTATGTCGTTTTTGTCAAATTTTGGACCAATTTTTTTTCTTCAAAAAATGCTCACATTTTGGTCGACATAGTATAGTAGGACGTACTACATAGTATAGTAAGACGTTTTTGTCAAGTTTTGGACCAATAAAATGTTTTTCAAAATTGTTTTCAATTTTGGGATGACATAGTATAGTATGTCGTTTTTGTCAAATTTTGTACCAAATTTTTTTTTCCAAATAAATGGTCCACTCTTGAGCGAAATACTGTAGTATGCCGCTGTTATCAAATTTTGGACGTAATATGACGTTTCTGTCAAATTTTGGACCAAAAAACTTTTCCAAAATTTTCATTTTTGGGACGACATAGTATAGTATGTCGTTTTTGTCTAATTTTGGACCAAATTTTTTTTTCCAAATAAATAGTCAAATCTAGGGCGAAATACTGTAGAATGCTGTCACATACATCACTTTGACTCAGCTAGGACTTGAACTCACTGTCTTTGGACCGAGAAACCAATGTCCTAACCACTAAGCCACTACAGCTGTGCCTTTTCAACACATTGTGTAGTATTCACACCTTGAATGACATACATGTCAAAATTTGGACCCAATTTTTTTCTCAAAATAAATAGTCAAATCTTTAGCGAAATACCGTAGTATGAGGTTTTTATCAAATTTTGGACGTAGTATGTCGTTTTTGTCAAATTTTGGACCAAATATTTTTTTCAAAAAATGCTCACATTTTGGTCGACATAGTATAGTAGGACGTACTACATAGTATCGTAAGACGTTTTTGTCAAGTTTTGGACCAATAAAATGTTTTTCCAAAAAATTGTCAGATTTTGGACGACATAGTATAGTATGTCGTTTTTGTCAAATTTTGGACCAATTTTTTTTTTCAAAAAATGCTCACATTTTGGTCGACATAGTATAGTAGGACGTACTACATAGTATAGTAAGACGTTTTTGTCAAGTTTTGGACCAATAAAATGTTTTTCAAATTTTTTTTCAGATTTTGGACGACATAGTATAGTATGTCGTTTTTGTCAAAATTTGGACCAATTTTTTTTTTTCAAAACTGGTCACATTCTGGACGACATAGTATAGTATGACGTACTACATAGTATAGTATGACGTTTTTGTCAAATTTTGGACCAATTTTTTTTTTCAAAAAATGCTCACATTTTGGTCGACATAGTATAGTATGACGTACTACATAGTATCGTAAGACGTTTTTGTCAAGTTTTGGACCAATAAAATGTTTTTCAACATTTTTTTCAGATTTTGGACGACATAGTATAGTATGTCGTTTTTGTCAAATTTTGGACCAATTTTTTTTTTCAAAAAATGCTCACATTTTGGTCAACATAGTATAGTAGGACATACTACATAGTATCGTAAGACGTTTTTGTCAAGTTTTGGACCAATAAAATGTTTTTCCAAAAAATTGTCAGATTTTGGACGACATAGTATAGTATGTCGTTTTTGTCAAATTTTTGACCAATTTTTTTTTCAAAAAATGCTCACATTTTGGTCGACATAGTATAGTAGGACGTACTACATAGTATCGTAAGACGTTTTTGTCAAGTTTTGGACCGATAAAATGTTTTTCAAAAAAAATGTCAGATTTTGGACGACATAGTATAGTATGTCGTTTTTGTCAAATTTTGGACCAATTTTTTTTTTCAAAAAATGCTCACATTTTGGTCGACATAGTATAGTAGGACGTACTACATAGTATAGTAAGACGTTTTTGTCAAGTTTTGGACCAATAAAATGTTTTTCAAATTTTTTTTCAGATTTTGGACGACATAGTATAGTATGTCGTTTTTGTCAAATTTTGGACCAATTTTTTTTTTCAAAAAATGCTCACATTTTGGTCGACATAGTATAGTAGGACGTACTACATAGTATAGTAAGACGTTTTTGTCAAGTTTTGGACCAATAAAATGTTTTTCAAATTTTTTTTCAGATTTTGGACGACATAGTATAGTATGTCGTTTTTGTCAAAATTTGGACCAATTTTTTTTTTTCAAAAATGGTCACATTCTGGACGACATAGTATAGTATGACGTACTACAAAGTATAGTATGACGTTTTTGTCAAGTTTTGGACCAAAAAAATGTTTTTCAAAAAAAATTGTCAGATTCTGGACGACATAGTATAGTATGTCGTTTTTGTCAAATTTTGGACCAATTTTTTTTTTCAAAAAATGCTCACATTTTGGTCGACATAGTATAGTAGGACGTACTACATAGTATAGTAAGACGTTTTTGTCAAGTTTTGGACCAATAAAATGTTTTTCAAAATTTTTTTCAGATTTTGGACGACATAGTATAGTATGTCGTTTTTGTCAAAATTTGGACCAATTTTTTTTTTCAAAACTGGTCACATTCTGGACGACATAGTATAGTATGACGTACTACATAGTATAGTATGACGTTTTTGTCAAATTTTGGACCAATTTTTTTTTTCAAAAAATGCTCACATTTTGGTCGACATAGTATAGTAGGACGTACTACATAGTATCGTAAGACGTTTTTGTCAAGTTTTGGACCAATAAAATGTTTTTCAACATTTTTTTCAGATTTTGGACGACATAGTATAGTATGTCGTTTTTGTCAAATTTTGGACCAATTTTTTTTTTCAAAAAATGCTCACATTTTGGTCAACATAGTATAGTAGGACGTACTACATAGTATCGTAAGACGTTTTTGTCAAGTTTTGGACCAATAAAATGTTTTTCCAAAAAATTGTCAGATTTTGGACGACATAGTATAGTATGTCGTTTTTGTCAAATTTTGGACCAATTTTTTTTTCAAAAAATGCTCACATTTTGGTCGACATAGTATAGTAGGACGTACTACATAGTATCGTAAGACGTTTTTGTCAAGTTTTGGACCGATAAAATGTTTTTCAAAAAAAATGTCAGATTTTGGACGACATAGTATAGTATGTCGTTTTTGTCAAATTTTGGACCAATTTTTTTTTTCAAAAAATGCTCACATTTTGGTCGACATAGTATAGTAGGACGTACTACATAGTATAGTAAGACGTTTTTGTCAAGTTTTGGACCAATAAAATGTTTTTCAAATTTTTTTTCAGATTTTGGACGACATAGTATAGTATGTCGTTTTTGTCAAAATTTGGACCAATTTTTTTTTTTCAAAAATGGTCACATTCTGGACGACATAGTATAGTATGACGTACTACAAAGTATAGTATGACGTTTTTGTCAAGTTTTGGACCAAAAAAATGTTTTTCAAAAAAAATTGTCAGATTCTGGACGACATAGTATAGTATGCCGTTTTTGTCAAATTTTGGACCATTTTTTTTTTCAAAAAATGCTCACATTTTGGTCGACATAGTATAGTAGGACGTACTACATAGTATAGTAAGACGTTTTTGTCAAGTTTTGGACCAATAAAATGTTTTTCAAATTTTTTTTCAGATTTTGGACGACATAGTATAGTATGTCGTTTTTGTCAAAATTTGGACCAATTTTTTTTTTTCAAAAATGGTCACATTCTGGACGACATAGTATAGTATGACGTACTACATAGTATAGTATGACGTTTTTGTCAAGTTTTGGACCAAAAAAATGTTTTTCAAAAAAAATTGTCAGATTCTGGACGACATAGTATAGTATGTCGTTTTTGTCAAATTTTGGACCAATTTTTTTTTTCAAAAAATGCTCACATTTTGGTCGACATAGTATAGTAGGATGTACTACATAGTATAGTAATACGTTTTTGTCAAGTTTTGGACCAATAAAATGTTTTTCAAAATTTTTTTCAGATTTTGGACGACATAGTATAGTATGTCGTTTTTGTCAAAATTTGGACCAATTCTTTTTTTTTCAAAAATGGTCACATTCTGGACGACATAGTATAGTATGACATACTACATAGTATAGTATGACGTTTTTGTCAAGTTTTGGACCAAAAAAATGTTTTTCAAAAAAAATTTCAGATTTTGGACGACATAGTATAGTATGTCGTTTTTGTCAAATTTTGGACCAATTTTTTTTTTCAAAAAATGGTCACATTTTGGATGACATAGTATAGTATGACGTACTACATAGTATAGTATGACGTTTTTGTCATGTTTTGGACCAAATTTTTTTTTCCAAATAAATAGTCAAATCTTGGGCGAAATACTGTAGAATGCCGTTTTTATCTCATTTTGGACGTAGTGTGATGTTTTTGTCAAATTTTGGACCAAAAACTTTTTCTAAATTGTTTTCAATTTTGGGATGACATAGTATAGTATGTCGTTTTTGTCAAATTTTGTACCAAATTTTTTGGTACAAAAATGGTATTTCACCCAAGCAAAGCTTGGGTGAAATACCATTTTGAATGACATAGCAATTTTGGGACGAAAAGGTATAGTACTTAGTTTTTGACGAATTTTGGACAACATTGTATAGTATGACGTTTTTGATCAGTATTTGACCAAATTTTTTTTTCCAAAAAAATTGTCATATTTTTCAAAGACATTGTGTAGGATGACGTTGGACAACACGGTATAATGATTTTTGGAGACGTACTGAAATACAACTTCTCTGTCACATACATCACTTTGACTCAGCTAGGACTTGAACTCACTGTCTTTGTACCGAGAAACCAATGTCCTAACCACTAAGCCACTGCAGCTGTGCCTTTTCAACACATTGTGTAGTATTCACACCTTGAATGACATACATGTCAAAATTTGGACCCAATTTTTTTTTCAAAATAAATAGTCAAATCTTTAGCGAAATACCGTAGTATGAGGTTTTTATCAAATTTTGGACGTAGTATGTCGTTTTTGTCAAATTTTGGACCAAATATTTTTTCCCAAATAAATAGTCAAATCTTGAGCGAAATACTGTAGTATGCCGTTGTTATCAAATGTTGGACGTAATATGACGTTTTTTTTATCAAATTTTGGCCCAAAATCTTTTCCACAAAATTGTCAACTTTGGGACGACATAGTATAGTAGGTTGTTTTTGTTAAATTTCAGACCAAATTTTTTTTTCCAAATAAATAGTCAACTCTTGGGCGAAATACTTTAGTATGCCGTTTTTATCCCATTTTGGACGTAGTGTGATGTTTTTGTCAAATTTTGGACCAAAAACTTTTTCAAAATTGTTTTCAATTTTGGGATGACATATATGTATGTCGTTTTTGTCAAATTATGACCAAATTTTTTTTTCCAAATAAATAGTCAAATCTTGAGCGAAATACCGTAGTATGCCGTTTCTATCAAATGTTGGACGTAGTGTGATGTTTTTGTCAAATTTTGGACCAAAAAACGTTTTCAAAATTCTTTTAAATTTTGGGACGACATAGTATAGTATGTCGTTTTTGTCAAATTTTGGACCAAATTTTTTTTCCTCAAAAAATCATCAAAGCTTGGGTGAAATACTGTCGTATGCCGTTTTTATCCAATTTTGGACGTAGTATGACGTTTTCTATCAAATTTTGGCCCAAAAAACTTGTCAACTTTGGGACGACATAGTATATAGTATGTCGTTTTTGTCAAATTTCGGATCAAATTTTTTTTCCCAAATAATTGTCACATTTTGGAATACATAGTATAGTATGACGTTTTTGTCAAATGCTGGACCAAAATGTTTTGTCCAAAATGTGAAATATAGATCATACATTAGTATGTCGTCCAAATTTTGTCAAAAAAAAATGTTTTAACAATTTTTTTGTCTAAAATGTGAAAAAAATTAACTTTTTGGATGATGCTTAATAATGTACTGACGAACGCCAATTAAGGGACCCTTTGGTAAAAGATTACCCCAAAAAAAACACTACCTTGCTGTAATAAACACATTAATTACAGCAAAAATAAATGGAACACAAATGAAGAGGTCAGACGGCGCTCCTTTCACTTCTGCCAGGTTTGTACTGCTACTAGTTTCTGCTAAGATCTATTTATCTAATGAAGGAGCATTTTGATCTCTACATTTCAAAGGCAGTCTGACTTACCAGGAGCAGATCGACATCCTCAGACTGATGACATCAAAAGCGGAGGGTGCAATAAAATCAAATGAATGTGTGCGAGTCAGAATTTAGAAGTCACTGATGAATTTAGGAATGGAGCTGTTGTCGGACTAAGGCAGACACAGAACTAATGTCACAACTAACTCACTAAGCACACGCTGATATTAATGCATATCTCGGATGAACTACTACAATGTGAAGTTTTGGACAATTTTTTCTTTTTTACCTTTTTTGGGCACATTTTGGACTACATATGTGGTTTTTGTTCAAATTTTTACCAACATTTTTTTTCCAAATAAATGGTCAAATCATGCGTGAAATACAATAATATGCCGTGTTTGTCCGATATTTGACGTAGTATGACGTTTTTGTCAAATTTTGGACCAAATCTTTTTTCCAAATGAATGGTAAAATCTTACGTACAATACAATAATATGCCATGTTTGTCAAATTTTGGACGATGTATGACGTTTTTGTCAAATTTTGGACCAAAAAACTTTTTCCCAATAATGCCGACAGTATATATAGTATGTCGTTTTTGTCAAATTTTGGACCAATTTTTTTTTCCCAGATAAATGGTCAGATATTGCGTGAAATACAATAATATGCCGTGTTTGTCAAATTTTAGACATAGTATGAGGTTTTTGTCAAATTTTGGACCAAAAAACGTTTTCGAAAAAATTGTAAATTTTGGGACGACATAGTATAGTATGTCGTTTTTGTCAAATTTTGGACCAAATTTTTTTTGGGGGAGAGAAATTGGGATTGGAGAATAATATGAGAAGAGATACAGCCAGTGTAAGAACATTGAAGGGACAGTTTTTGATTTAAGAAGTTGCTGAGGAACATGAAAAACAATAAAGACGTCAGGTTCCTCTTCAACCCAAGTCTGATACAACAGCAACAAAGAGGTCATGAAGGGAAATAAACCACAAGGGTTTGCAAGGGAGGGAGGAGAACGATGATGATGATGATGACGAGGAGACACAAAAGAGGAATACAAAGATTACTCACAATGGAGGGCATGTTGTTCTTGGCGCCAGGAGGGATGAGCACACGTAGGTCGGGTTTGCGATTGTTCATGCCTAAGTTCATTGGTGGGGGAGACTTTGGCTGCATGTTCTTGTTCATGCCGCCCGGAGAGACCAGCAGACCAGGCGAGTTGCGGTGGTTTCCATATCCGTTTCCTACGAAAAGGACGGGGCGAAAGACATTAGGAATACCAATATTCTTGAATTGTATTTGAACCAAAGGCAGAGCCACATGTTATTAAACCTGTTTCATGAAGTTTAATGAATCCGAGAAGTCCCGCTGTCCATGATGGTGCAGCCTAATTAAGAACTACAGGAATCCATTTTCACCTTGTGCTCATTTTCAGGCTTTTTCAGGGTTTCTGTGTCATTACGACTTCCTGTGGTAGAAGGTTTATGAGCTCACCAGTAAGAGGAGACTTAATAAAAATACTCAAACAGACTACAGTGCTTTTTTTTGACCAACATTTTTTTTCTACTTTTTCTGTTAAATTTGGTACCACTTGTTATTGTGTGACGAAAACAATACCGAGCCGTGGTGGCCTAATAGTTATGACACTTGCCTCCCA
The DNA here is from genome assembly GCF_963457635.1 of Microchirus variegatus. Lineage (NCBI taxonomy): Eukaryota > Metazoa > Chordata > Actinopteri > Pleuronectiformes > Soleidae > Microchirus > Microchirus variegatus. The sequence goes on along the minus strand of NC_139818.1, from coordinate 1,608,216 downwards.
AACCAAAGATCATGGGTTCAGATCCCTTCTCTGCCAAATCCTGGCTGATATGCTATAGTGTGTAATTTTGGACAATTTTATTTTTATTTTTTCAAAAAATTGTCAAATTTCGAACAACATAGTATAGTATGACATTTTCGTCAAATTTTGGACCCAAAATGTTTCTTTTTTTAAATTTGTCAAATTTTGAACAACATAGTATAGTATGACATTTTTGTCAAATTTTGGACCAAATCTTTTTTTTTTCAAAATATTGTCAAATTTCGAACGACATAGTATGACTTTTTTGTCAAATTTTGGACCAAATTTTTTTTTCAAAAAAATTGCCAATTTTGAACGACATAGTATAGTATAACGTTTTTATCAAATTTTGGACCACAATTTTTTTCAAAAAAATTGCCAATTTTGAACGACATAGTATAGTATGACGTTTTTGTAAAATTTTGGACCAACATTTTTTTTCAAGAAAATTGCCAATTTTGAACGACATAGTATAGTATGACATTTTTGTCAAATTTTGGACCCCAAATTTTTCTTTTTTTAATTTTGTCAAATTTTGAATGGCATAGTATAGTATGACGTTTTTGTCAAATTTTGTACCAAAAATGTATTTAAATTCTCTTTTTCAAATTTCGAACGACATAGTATAGTATGACATTTTTGTCAAATTTTGGACCAAAATTTTTTTTCAAAAAAATTGCCAATTTCGAACGACATAGTATAGTATGACGTTTTTGTCAAATTTTGGACCAAATATGTATTTAAAAAAAAATTGTCAAATTTCGAACGACATAGTATAGTAAGAGGAGACTTAATAAAAATACTCAAACAGACTACAGTGCTTTTTTTGCCTTGATGATCACCACTGTTTGTTTGACAGTGCTAGACTGAGAGCATGGAGCTCACTCTCCACCTCTGCTGCTGACGGTTAAGGCTACATGTGCCCTGCAACAGCCAGGGAATTGTGTAAAAACATCTAATTACGGGTAGCAAGACCACAGAGGGATGGGACCCATCATTTGGCCATCAGAGCTAAACACATGTGGTTCTTCCAGACAAAGACCCTGCCTTGGGATTGCCACCAGATCTACATTCCCTAAGTACAGAGGCCCGAGTGCAGCACCACGTTCTCCCTCACAAACCGGTGGGGCAAAATCCTAGCAACATCATTAAAAAAACAGAGAGTGGCGCATTCTTGCGAGCAACATAGTCTTTGTTTCTAACCCAATCCCACAGGCTGTTTTTCCCCTTACTTCTCCTTCCTCCTTCTCGGGGATAGAACACAGGGCGCTGTGTGGACGTTCCCACTTGAAAGACAGGCAGGAATTATACGTTAGACATAAATGAATTTCCTAATCATATACTCCGGGGGAAAATGAGTCGCAGATGTCTTCCTGGGCAATTTCCCCTCGCTGATCTTTGTTTAATTTGAGAGCGAGGTTTTTTGTTGTTTGGAAATGAAAAGTCTAAAAAGCTCAATTTCAACAATCTGAAGAGTAAACGACCACTAGCGGCGAGAGAATCCGAGACGAGCGGAACAGTGTGCGAGCGCGAGTTTTGTCAGCTGATGCTAACGCGCCTATATTGTGTGTGTGTTATTGTACAGTCTCACATGCGCCTAATTCCCCATTTTCCCGTCACATTATAAGAGTACATGAGCACAATGTGACTTAAGACTGCGGGAAAAAAACGCTGCAAGACAGCTTACGCGTGAGCTCCGTATGCATATATGGATGCACGTGTGTGTTTTGTATTGGACCCTCTTAGTTCAAGTGTCAATCTCGCACTGGCAAAGAGGCAGCTGCCTCTTCAGTTTTCCCGCTCTCTTATTCCCGTGGCTGGCACTTTGTGGGATTGAGTGGGTGCATGTGGAGCCAGATGAATGAGACGACACACACACACACACACATGCGCACACACACACGCGCACACACTTTGGTAAATAACTCAGCAGGAAGTACATCAGTGTTTCTGTACAAATGAATCAAAAAGAGAGACGGCGTTACAGAGAGGCATTAATACACACTTTGGTCAAGATGACACGGACTTCATCTCATTTAATCAGACATCTGTGTACTGCAGTCCGCTCAATTATGTTTTCCGAGTTGACTGTGATCACGAGTGGCACTGGCGACTCCTTAAGTACTTCAGAAAGTACATTTGCCACATAATTAGGAGGACGACGCAAGAAGTGCGACTCAAAGCTCTCCATTCTGCGCCTAATCGGTACCAATTTAAGGACAGTACATTGACACACTGACGTCTGATGAAGACGTGATGCCCGGTGTCGATTTGCACAGTTGAGCTGCGACACACAGGCTGGCGTCAGCCATTTAGAGGAAGTACCAAAATTAAACAGCCGAGGCAGGAGTCTGCTCTGCTGCTGCTAACTTACGCGCAGAGAACAACACCTGATCTGAGATTCTGATAAACTGCTTTGGGTAATTTCCGAGGTGTTGAGGGACACCTGAGGTCATAGCTGCACACACACACACACACACACACACACACACACACACACACACACACACACACACACACACACACACACACACACACACGACACACACACGACACACACACACACACACATTCTTGTACTTGCTGCATTCAGATGACTGGGTTGCTGACAAAGTGAGGACCAGCATTTCCACTTTATAAATCAACACAATTACAAATATCTACTTCAAGAACGACATCTACAAATAACTACTGGTTGCAGTACCATAAAATGTCTGCAGGTGGAGCCCCAGAGTAAAAAGGGCTGGAAAACTTTTTAGATTTATTTTTTTTTTTTTATTTTTGGTCCAAAATTTTACAAAAACGTCATACTATACTATGTCGTCCAAAAGTTGAAAAAAAAATTGAAAACAAAATTTTGGTCCAAAATTTGACAAAAACATCGTCCAAAATTTGATTTTTGACAAATTGAGTATAGCATGTTATAGCAACCTAAGGAAGTGATTTCAATGAAAACAAAGTGAGGACCGGCCAAAATGTCCTCAGTATGCCGCAAGTACAAGAACACACACACACACACACACCCCCCCCCCCCCCCACACACACACACACACACACAAAGGAGAGGTGTGGTTAAATGTGAATACATTTCACTGTTACTGAAAATATTTCTAATGTCCTGTTGTGGTCTAACAGGCACACTCCATCCTATTCCCCACACACACACACACACACACACACACGCTTCCGTTGCGGTTTGGCCAAATGTGCATTCAACCCCAAATTCTCCAACTGAACGAAGGCGTCACAGGCCTCTTCACACTTACAGCTTGTGCGTTTGGGACGCTGCCAAAACTCAAACCCGACTTGTCAGTTGTCAGTTACTCTGTGCGCGCGTTTGGTAACTAACGTGCGATTCGACCGGCCGCGTCTCAGAGATACGTAATTTATCTGAGCGAGTAATTGGAGTGTGATGAAGGTGAGAGGTGACCGGGGTTTCTTGTTAAATCCACTTGTTTGCGTTTGGAGTGCTGAGCGCGGCGTAGATGACAGCTACATAATTGTACAAACGGAGGTGGGAGGTTTTCACATGCTGGGTACTTGGTTTGGAGCTCGCTTCATCAGCTCTCTGTCTGTCTGTCTGTCTGTCTGTCTGTCTGTCTGTCTGTCTGTCTCTCTTCACTGGATTAATGTGTATTAACGTACACGTACGAGTACACACCTCAAACTCATGTTACATTGAATTCACATGAACTCACTGCATACCATTGAGACGTCATATTGCTCATATAAGAAAACTAACTTTTACTGTAAAAACTGTTCTTTTCTAAACCAAATATTGCCAAATAGAGGTTTATGAAAACACTGTTGCTAGGCAACCGACAACAAACAAGACTTTATTGTATTGTTTCCTTTTACCCCGAGAAACTGGAACTAATTGCAGCTTCATAACGAGGAATGAGAAAATGATCTTAAAGACAATTAAAAGGATCTGACATGTACATTCAAATAATAATGAGGATTATATTAACATTTAACTGCAACAGGAGGAACTTGGTGATGCTGATCGTGAGCCGTCGTTGTCTCTCCTTAAAGACAGAGTGAAACTACACCGTATCAGACAAAGGAGGTGTTTCTACATTCAAAAACACACTACATCCACTACTCGGTTCCTCCTCTTTCACCTCAGCCCTTGCAGCTACATGTACCAGGGCCCAGACAGCTGTTGTTGTACAACGAGCTTATCAAAACAGTGAGGTGAGGAGCGCTGCTCGTGGTGCCACAGAGGCTGGGCCACCTCACACTGACTCACTCGCAGGGGAACATCATTAAAATGGCTGACCAAGTCCGCAGAACACTTCCATCTGTGTTCGACCACCGTTTCTCCTCTGCACACATGCTTCAGCCATCAGTGGAGATTCATCACGACTCCTTCCCTCCCAACACACACACACACACACACACACACACACACACACACACACACACACACACACTCTTTCTCTGCCCTCTAAGATGAGATTTAAGAGCTCTTTCAATGGAATCTTTTACTTCTGACACGACTCTCTCGCTCTTTCTCTCACTGTCGTGTTTCTCGCCGGCTGCTGAGCGACGCACGGCTCTCACAGTCGCGCCTCTGTTCCACACGGCACCGCGACACAAAGGCCACGTTTGAATCGGACTCTGCAGCATGCCGTCGACAGAACGCACGCCACAACAAACGCCTCTGTTGTGTGTGTGTGTGTGTGTGTGTGCGTACGTCTGTGCGATGAGTGACCAGACAGAGAAACCAAGCCCTGACCCCTCGTGATGGTGCCCTAGGGGCCAGACAAGGCTGCCCAGCTGTGCCCCATTGACCCCCCCTCCCCATTCCCCATTCCCCATTTTACACTCTGCTCTGCCAAGGCTGTAAAATTTAACCATTTAAATTAAATGGGGGTCTCTTTGCCATAAACCGGGCCCTGACATGTCCTCGGGGACAAATCCACTGACACACAGAAGCCAACACATAAGAATTCTCACACATGTTGCTGTTCTCCGCTCCGTGGGATCAATATCGCACGGCGAGCACCAGACACACGATTATTGTGTGTCTCGACAAACACTGAGCTCCAATTAGGCGCGGCGGGTGTTGACGTTTTTAATTTACACTCAAAATCTAACGCACGAGTAGAGCCGCGGCTCGGATGAACACAGAAAACTGAAACCGAGTCGGCTGATTAGCTGTCAGTCAATCTGCTGCTGGCCGAGCACGTCGTGCACTTTTATTTGTTTCCCCACACTTGTTCTACCGTTTTATAGCTGAACGCAGACAGGATGTTTCACGAGGCGAGCGCTGTGCAAACATTACCAGATGAACTGCACGACCACTAACATCAACACATCATGGACAGAATCTCCGTTTGGGTTTGGGTTGCTATTAGTCATGCGATTTATGGCCTGGAGTGGGTGAGTGGGTGCCGTGTGTGTGTGTGTGTGTGTGTGTGAGGAGGCAATTCTTACCAGCACTGGTGCCTGCGCCAGTGGTGAGGTCAGCACCCATGAGGCCACCTGAAAGATGAAAGCGAGAGCAGAGCAAAAGAGAGAAAACCATTAGAGCAGAGACACCCACGTAACATCCACCATGACTCCCGTCTTAGGTCTCACTCGCCCTTTTAAGACACTAACTCGGGTTCAATATGCACTGATACCAGAACTATTACAGTTTCCCACTCACATCTTAACGCGCCGAGCGACTGGACACTGCGAGTGGATTTATTACGCAGCCGTCCAAGAAAAATGACACATTATTATTTTTAAGCCGCGTGAGGTGGAAGAGTGGGCGGGTCCAGAACACGTGTGGTTTGGTGTGGACGCTGCGAGTGCCAAAACTCATATTTAGTTTGTGCTGGCGCTTCGAGCATCCAGTTGTAATGACAGGGTACGCGTGTGGGCAGCAGCCTTCAGACCAGAGGGACAGAAAAAGGACTTTAGACAACAATAACAAGCCAACAGGGCCTGATTTACTTATGTCACCAGCGACTGAACGCTTCGACACAGGGCCGGGCATCGAATGTGCAGAACCTCACATTAAATCGACGGAGTCTGTGGGCTGAGGTTTGCTGTGGCATTAAATCGTCACCTTACTTTGAACAAAAGTCTGAGCGAGCAATATGTGAGCGTACACTCACTGGCCACTTTATTAGGTACACATGACACCTAATAAAGTGGCAGGAGTGGCACCCCGTGTGGTCGTCTGCTAAGGTGCAGGTCCAGGTCTTCTGTATATGTCGGTTGTATCGAGGACTCATTAAGATTTTGCTGTTGCCTCCAAACCAGACCTCTGGAATCAACAAGGCATTTTTGCTGTCAATCACTGGATATTTTCACTTGTTTTGGGGCCGTTTCTCTGGTTGTGAGTGAAAATTGTCGGAGGTCAGCAGTTTCTGAAATACTCAAACCACCTGGCGCCAACAAGCGTGCCACATACTAAGCCACTTAAATCACCATCTTCTTCCACACTCTGATGCTCAGTTTGACCGTGTCTACATGCCTGAATGCGCTGAGCTGCTGTCGTGTGAGCGGCTGAGATATTTCATATTTGAGACGTTTGCTTTCGCAAGCAGTTAAATTGAAGGTGATTGTGTGTTTATTAGCTTGGCAGACAGATCTGCACATGGGTGTATGAATGCAAGTTCAGGCTCTGAGTCTAAGTTACCTGCACTGGGAGGTCTGTGTGTAACTCCAGGAGACATGCTGTTTCTCTGCAGGCCGTGGTGTGCCAGTGGCAACAGGTTGTGGTTGCCTAGGGAACCTCCGGGATGACTGTAGATGAGATTGTTCTGGTTGCTAACAGGAATGGACACGGGCATGTCGTAGTTTGATGGGGGGACAGCCTGCTGAGAGAGAGAGAGGGAGCAAAAACGCAATGTTTGATTAGACTAAAGATGCCGATGATTCCAACGGGTGCAGAACATCTGAAGCAAGGTCCTCGAGTAAAGGGATGGACACAGACAGAGAGAGCAAGCGACGCGACAACGTTCTGAAAACACTCCAGGAATTCAAAATGCTTTGACCGTCCACAGCAGCAAAGCTCGAGAAGCAGCCGCACACACAAGGAAAGACAGAGACGGCCAAGATCAAAAGGACAAATGGACGACTAACAATAGATAACCGTGCATAGTTGAAGACAAGACAAATACAAGAGTGTATGGGTGGTGACAGGGAGTAGCGCACAAAAACAAAAGGGTGAGCACGTAAAAAAGAAAAAAAAGCTCCACTCATGAGTCTTTAAATTGCACCCAAGAGGTAATGATACAGTGGAAATACTCTGTCATTACAACTCCATGGAACTCACTGTATATAGGTTACTTTGTGTAAAGGACTCCATTGTGACATTTATTGTGAAGGCAAAATGTTGATGTGAGGAACTATCGGTGCAGTAATATTCCCTGGAATACAGTCCTGCTTTATTACATTAGAGGAATAAAAAAACAGGGCTATGGTTTACTGGGAACAAAGCCAATGGCATCCCACCGTCCTAAAGTGCTACAGATAATTCAGTCTGTCCTCGCCTCGCTCAAAAGTCTGCAGGATTACTTGCAAAAGTTGAGCGCCAAGACTGGACTGCGTGCAATAAGGAATAATTTATCTTTCTGTCACAGGAAGCTGATGCAAAGTGTTTTTAAGAGGTGCTCTCGGATATGACAGCGGTCTCATCGTGAACGTAAGCAGAGGTAACTCGCCGGCCCCCGAGCATCTAGTTTGTCATGTTTATTGTGTCACTTGGCAGAAGGACTTAACCTTGGGAGTGCCCTGGAAGTGGTTGATCCTGCATGTTAGTTTTAGGAAGTACAAAATAGGGCCCTAAATTACTGCCATGTGTCTCAGAGCCGCGGAGAGCGAGCGCATCACTGAGCTGCTTCACGTGGCCTCAACTCTACTTTGTCTTCTTCACATTTCTCCCTCCCCAAAGTTCGTCTTTGCCAGACAAATATTGTTTTAACGTACGATGATGGTTAACTTTGAGCGTATTTCATTGCGGGGCCTCTGTACGTTTCGCTTTAACTGCAATTTTACACAGCAGCGGTTTTAGCCAAAAGCTACGGATGCTTTCTTTAATACGCAGTGAGGTGCAGTCTCTGGGTCTCTTTGACTCATTTCTTCCATCTCGGATTCCTTGTTGGGAGTTTTCATACCTCATGACTTTTCCCTGGGAGCTCTGATCTCTGAGTGCACGTTTAGGCCTGGACACACCCAATTTCTGGGTTCTGGGTTCAGGCGTCTCTCCTCCCCCCCCCCCCGCTCCTCCATCTGTAAGCTGTCCTATAACTGGTGCCATCCTTCCTGTTTCACTCATCTTCCTCCGCTGCCTCTCCCCACAGTCCCCTCAACAGTCCCCTGCAATCCAGAGGCCCAGTGCTTGGCAGCCGCCCTGACCACACAGCGAACTGCCACTTGTTGTGTGCAAAGTCCCCACCCCTCCACCACCACCGCCACTGTTCCACCCCCATCCCCACTCAGCTCTGATCCCAAACCCACCCCAGCTCACCAAACCCCTGCTGCCTTGCTTCTAACCACATCTCCCCCATGCTCCACGTGGCTCAGACACTACTACTGTTCTTCAGTGAAAGATCTACTGTGGAATTATCTCTTCCTTTGTGAGGGAAGAACACTAACCATTCCAATATGGTGCTCTCTGAATGAGGGGCAGGATATGTTTGCATAGAAAAAGCCGCCTTTATTTTGTGGTTTTTGGCAGAGAGCTGGAGATTAAATGCATCTGTAAAACAGCAGCTGAAATGTCTAAACCCATGAATAAATGTGTCTTTAAATTTGTTCCTTTGTTGATTTGAAGAAAAGGTGAGATAATGGAAGTGAGACAGAGATGTGAGAGTTTGTAAATGTCTGCTGATATTTCTCTGCCACATTGTCTGTCCTTGTTGTTGCGGGTGAGTGATCGCTGTGTTTCAGAGCGGGGGGGGGGGGGGGGGGGAAGGAAAAGCACATGCAGACCACACCTCCCCTGGGAGCAAGGCAAGGCATTGTGGGTAACGGGTTCAAGGTGGGAACCCAGTGAGGTTAAAATTTGTCACGAGAGAAAGTCTGCAATTACTATAGCAACCGTGTCTGCTTGTTATGGTCACAGTGAAGTCAAATTAGAGGCCAGCTCCTCGACTGTGATGGGGAAAAATCAAAGAAGCGTCATCTCTTTTTGACCAATTCTTTCTTTGTAAATACACGGTGTGATCTCACTCTCGTCTTTTTGCACTCTCAATTTGAGTATTTAGTCTAGAGGCAAACAACGGTGGTTAGACGGGGGGTTAGCTCAACGGTTACTTTGGCAGTCAGCACGTTGTTAGCCTGCTGAGGATGCGTGTCGTGTCGACCCAGTACTTACAGGTATCTTATGAGTTTTGATCATGTGATCAAACTCCTCGTTAATCTGTTTGTATTTCTCCTCAGTGCGTGGAGTGAGGATGAGCGAGGACTCGAGCTCCGGGCTCTCGCCACCTTTGTTCTCCTTCTTGCTCAAAGCCTGCCAGGTCCCACAAGCACACAGACGGACAGGGAGGGAGACGGAGGGTGGTGGGTGAGACAGACAGACAGACAGACGACGGGTGGTGGGTGAGACGACACATGACGGAAACAAGGACACGAAGCAACAGGAAGCAACAGGGAGGGAAAGAGAGGAAAGACAGGTGAGAGGACGGCTCAATGAGGAAGTACTTACACACAGTCTCTGTCTGCTGATCATCAGATCAATGTCCTCGTTTATTTTCCTGTACTTGTCCTCGGACTCGGGGCTATGGCCGACCGAGTCGTCAGCGTCGGGGTCCGGGCTGTCGCAGCCATTTAGGCCCTTCTTTCTCAACGTCTGTAAACAGAGCAGTTACACAACAACAGTTGAAGACGTTTGAAGAGACAAAGGAACCAGGTGAAGTGTAGTGAACGCTGACGAGGAAACACAACTTCACACTCTGCAGGTCTCTGCAGGTTTCAACAAGTCAAATTTAAGACTTTTTAAGACTTTTTTAAGACCATAATGAATACAATTTAAGACCCATTTTAAATCCATACTGGCAAAAAAGTACAAAACACATGAAGGAAAATTGGAGCCACAAATCGTTGACCTTGCAATTCCACTTAGTTGTGGGCTTTCATTAAGTTTTCTCCGCTGCTATGCTAAGCTAAGCTGAAACACACCGCGACGCGCGCACAGCACACTAGCTATTGGTGCTCGATTAATTGTCCCCGGGCAGCACAGGTGACCTACTTTAGCTCCGTGTTGTAGTTATTGTTGTTATCGCATCCTCAAAAATAGAAACATTTCAAAGCGAGACTGAAGTTTATGCATGTTTTAAATAAAAGTCACGTAAATAGATTTTTAAGACCTTTCAAAAAAACTGCATTTAAGACCTTTTATGAGATTTTAGGAGAATTTAAGGCCTTAAAGTCAAATGATTGGATTTAAGACTTTTTAAGCTCCCGTGGATACCCTGCACACTTTTGATCGTGACAAAAGACTCGTCCGATTAGAGGAAGTTTGGAAAACATTTCCTCAAAAATAAATATACTTTGGACTATTTTAAAATCATTACCAGTGAAGAAACTGGGTGAATTTCTAAGAAAAAAAAAAAAAACTAAATTGGCAAGCTTCCTTTTAACCTCCAACAACACGAGGACACACTGGCTTCTTTGTGAACACAAGTGAAACACACGCAGCTCGACGTTCGAGACGGCACAAAGGATTAAACCCGAATCCAATAACAAGAACGATAATACGCGCGACCAAATGACAAATCACGGGACCTTGAAAACCTCGTAATTACACGGCCGAACGGAAACAAAGTCGTGATGGCGAAACACATTTTTTTATAACCATAATCGTCAAATAGACGTAAATCATAAAGTGAAATTAAAATAGAGCACAGAGCCACGGGGGTTCACGACTGTGGAATACTGCATGTGTGCTATTAAATGAGGCAGTTTCTGTTTTGGCCACCTGATGGCCACCTGCCCCCATCAGAGCAGCAGGGGAAACGGCAGCGTCTCCACACAAAGAGAGTGAAGAGAGCGAGCTCTCCATCGCTCCTTTTTTAGATGTTGTTGACGACCATAACAACGGGGATAAGTTTCACAGCACATTTACTGGCGTTTGCTCGAGCAAGCATGCGCCGATAGGTGCTGCGTTCATTTGCCTCGTAAAGTGAGAGACAAAGCACACGGAGAGAGAGAGAGAGAGGAAAAGTACAGTAGCTGACAGTTAGAGATCTCATCAAAAGATGCCCCCCCCCCCTCCTTCACCTCCTCCTCCCTCCACACACACACACACACACACACACACACCTCCTCCTCCTCCTCCTCGGCTTTAATAAAGGGAGATTAGTCTACAGGAGGAATATCACGGGCCTGCTCCTGTCTGTGCAGTCGTCGCTTCACACTGCGCTCTCCGACTTTCATCTGAAGCTTCATATCAGACAGACGTAATTAAATTTACTTTAGCACACCCTGTATTTGATGCTGATCAAGTGTGTGTGTGTGTGTGTGGCTCTCTCTCCTTCTCTGTATGTTGTCATGTGTGTATGTGACTTCTGGAGAGTGTGTGTGTGTGCGTGTGTGTGTGGGAAGGGAACGAGGGGAATGAGTCTGTGTTTGTGTGTGTGGGTGTGTGGGAGTGGGTGTTAGCGTCACGAAAGAAAGACGAAAAAAAAAAAGAAAAAGAAAAAGGAGAGACTGTGCCGGAGAAAGGAGGAAGATAGATGCTAAGATAAGTTAATCTCTGTGAACTTCTTCCTCTCATTTGTTTGTCTCCGTCAGCACTCACTCACTCACTCACTCACTCACTCTCTCACGGAGCAGATACGAGTGTGAGCTCCTCCATCACAACCAGCAGCACAAGTGACAGGGAGTGATCTGCAGGCTCAGAAAAACAAATAACAATCCAGTCATCTCTCATGTCAGCACAACAAAGGCCCGTTTTCAGTGTGGTTTTAGTGAACTTAGAGGGCTGCGTTTGTGTGAGAACTCTTTGATTTCCTCGAGGCGTCGTTGTGGTGAAGCAGCTACTGTAAAGCGTGTCAACATTTCGCCGGCTCTCCTCTTCTTTCTCTGAATCCTCACTCGGCCCCCAGAGTGGAAATCTGGAATTCTGAAAATTGAAAGCGTCTCTCACATCTTTTTGACAGTCTTCAGGAAATCACACCAAACGAATCTAGCGAGGCGATGCAGGAGATCTGACTTCCAGCAGACCTATAGTAAATCAGGCGCTCTTTGCTGTTTCTGAGCTGGATGAGTCAAAAGAACAAAGAGGGAGCAGAGGTTTGGCATCGTGTCTTTTTTTTTCTCTTTTTTTGGCGAAGGCGTATAAGATGTAAGATGTTCTGGTATTTTCTTTTGTGTAGTTTCTGGTCTTGGCGATGGATCTTATCGAACTGACAAGCGCTGAACTGCTGGCCCCCTTTTTTTTTTTATTTCTGTTCACATGAGTAAGTAAAACAAACTCTTCCTCCAACTTGACGCTGATTTCCACCGCCGAGCGCCGGCGGCTCAGGGTGCGAGGGAGATTCACTTCCATTCTAGGGAAGAATAAACGCAGGGGCGTCGCTGACAGAGGATAAAGGTGACGCCCGTATGGAGCTGCAGAGCTGGTGGTCTTGCAGGGGGTTGGGCAATAGTTGCGTTGGGTGTCGATGGACCGCGGGGAGTCAGTGTGTGAGTGTTATATGACTTGGAAGCATGTGGTCGAGGCTTAGCTTTCCACCAGGGCTCAGCACATTGAGGGTGCGGTGCAAGGGCACTATGCCACTCATCCCAGTTATGTCCACCTGTTTTGAGTCATCACACCTGTTGCCAAAAGCTGACACACAACTTAGCATCCAATCAGAGTCGCTGGTGTGTTCACAGAGCCATAGAAGGTCCTGCTCTCACTCTTGCAGTCTCCACCTCATCACCCTACAGTATATAACCGCCCCCCCCCCCCCTCCCTTCTCTAATAGCCCATCACTTTATCAGCACTCTGCATTTGTTCATCATCGACTGCTCCATATAAGGTTTTCACGACACCATCGCTGGAGTCCATGAGACACATTAACGATGCATATTTCAACAAGACGCAGAATAATTAGCGTTCAGGAAAAGAGCTGCTAATCCAACGCTGAGAGACACAGGTTTGAAGAGCAGGTATGAAAATAGCCTTTGAGGAATATGCTAACAGGATGAGATTTAAACAGAAATATTCATGAGCTGTTCATTTGTGCCAAGATTATTGTACGAAAACGATTCACTTTAATTATGTTTTTTTTTATGTTAAATGTAATAAATGATTACAAGAAACTAAGATCTGCTGCCTGATAAACTTTGGGTCATTAGTTTTTATTTTATGTTTTCCCTTTGAATTAATTACCGATTGTTTAAGGTTGAAATGAAAAAGAAGCTCCAGCAGAAATGATCAAAATGTGCTGCTCACATAAGAGAACGAGCTACAAACCTCTACAGTGTGTGTGAAAGTGAGCTACATGAAGAGAGAGGCATATGGTTCAGTACAGTAAATATGAGCGAGAAACAGGGATAAAAAAGGGATGACGACACCAAAAAAAGCTGCAAAAAGATGTGAGTGCTTGCTCGGCTCTGTGTCTTTCTCCGTGGCCCCTTTGGAGGCTTGCTCCTAATTAAACTCCTTCTTCATGATGCTCCCTCATGACTCGACTTGTCACAGGGCCTAAGTGACGCAGGCGCAGCACAGACGCGGCGTCCTACATACTCAGACACCCGTCTCATCCGTACCCTTCACTTCTGTAGCCTCAGCTGGAGTACAGAGAGATAACCACACGCTATCACGGTGGCTGGAGTTAAATGTTTCACAGAGGAAAAAAACGTACTTTATATTACGTATTTTAAGTGGAGCTGAAACGATTAATTTAGTAATCGATAATTGATAATCAGTTTGAAGCTTTTTTCATGATTGAACTAGATTTCTGATCATTTTAGCTTCTTAAATGTGAATATTTTCTTGGTTTCTTTGCTCCACATAAACAAAAAAATCATTAAAACTGAATCATTTTGGTTTGACATTCAAGAACATCATCATTTCCAGGTTTGACAAACACTGATCGACGTTTTTTAACATTTTCTGACATTTTCTGAAGCAACCGATTCATTCGATTCATCGAGAAAATAAATGACAGATTAATCGATTAACGAAAATAATCGTTAGTTGCAGCTCTAATTTTAAGTCTTATTTCCTAGTTTTGGGGGGTGATTATTTCACTTCGCTCTTCAGAGAACCGTGGAGGGTATTTGGGTGTGAGTTGTGAGCGGCCCCGGGGGGTCTGCGAGGGACAGCTGACGCTCGCACAGAACTCCTGCCATACCAGGATCCGTCTGCTCGGCATTCTGCCACCCCGCTCACCCTCTCTCTATCCCTCTATCTGTCTTTCTGCCCCCATCTCTCTCTTTCAGTCTGTTGTGCAGTCTGTCTCCGTCTCGCTGCCGGCCGCCGTTCGCCGCTAATTCTCCACAATACTAACACGTCTCAACGAGAGCCGACTCAAAACACTGTTGGCTTTGACGGCTGCGTCTTTATCTGCGATTGAGTCGTTGTGTTTGGACGGAGCTCCGCTGCTGACCGTTCCCCTCTGCAGTTATGTTGGCAGTGGCTGAAGGGTATGACACATTCAATATTGTGTTTATGGCTATTGGCGACAGCCAGACCAGTGAATGTTTCTCAGTGTCCTCGGCCCAATGGCTGACAGCATCAGTGTAAAAAAAACCCTCTACAAAAACAGACTGTTTATAATAGACCTTTATATCGTTGCCACGACTGCATGGCCTTCAGAAAACACACCATTGTAAGCAAACGCACGAAAGAATAAACACAAAGAGTTCCCCCCCAATAAAAAAACAGCGATTTATGGTTGTAGTAGTGTATTTCATAACAGTATTAATAACTGTGCTGCTGAGGTCTAATCACGTTTGCTATGCTGTTAAAAAACATAAATAAAATTCTTCCGGAACAAACGGCTCCTGTTTGTCACAGCGGTCGAGAAACGGACAGATTCGTTCTGACGATCGGACGCTGCTCACAGAACTCTACAGACCTGGTTTCAGGAGCGTTTGCCTCACGAGACCACAGGGTGCACTCAGAGTACGCATCAGAGACTATCCAATAGCTGGTTTAGGACCTAAAAAGTCAATTACAATTAAAATGACATTTAAAGCTAGGGGCCACACTAATTAAATTCCCTTTCTGAGAACATTCTCTTTAACAGACAAAAGCTAAGATTTAGATCATGATCATTTCATGAAAAAAAATTAAAAAAGGGGGTGAAAAGTTTGGGAAACCAAAGACAACTGGGAACTCCGTTTGCTTCGACCAATTGACTCAAACTCAATTTCATGAGAATAGATTGGTAAGGAGCAATATGGCTCAATGTGAGTGGGGGTGAGGCAGTGGGGATAAACACTGTCCCTTCCCATCACAAATCACAAAGTGGAAATGGACATGAAGTGGACCTGCTGGGGATTAGCATCCCCTGGCACCGCTGCACAATAACTGTACAATAAGCTCACTGGTGGCCTTTGCTGGCGGCAGGATAATCACATGTTTGAGATATGCTCTCATTCTCCCTGTTTCTGACGGTCTGGCTCATTCTTACTTGTTCTCCCCCCCCCCCCCCCCCCACACACACACACTCTGCCCGTCTCTTGCTCACTCTTTCTTTATTTCTCTCTGCTTTTCAGAGTGGAGGGAACATCAGAGGGATCAGGCTGGCTTAGCTTATTAGAAGCAGATGGCAGACCAAAGGCACGAAGGCCACAGTTTCATGAAGCGTGGTTAGAACATGCCAGGTCCATGTCGAGGGGCATGCCCATGGATGATGGCGACATGGTGTGTGTCTGTATGTGTGTGTTTGATATGACATAGTTGATTTTCTAGGTTACCAATCTGAGAAATGGAAGCCCCAAATTACAGTCTGTCTCTCCCTGTCCTCATCTGTGCATCCATGTGCACTGGCCGAGCCAACATATGAAAAAAAAAAAAAAAACACACATCGCTTCAATGACTTTTCAGTTATTTGGTGGCTTTGAAGCCCCTTACTCCTGGTGCCCTGCTGCACTGTAATCTCAAATCAAAGGCTGACGCCTGGAAACCATCATCTCTGGGCAAAGTGACCGTGCAGCTCACAGCGCTGTTTAGCTGTATATTCGCTGTTTAGGGGATTACTAGATTGACTGAATGGGAGTGAGAATTAGAGCAAAAAATAGAGGGAAGTGTTATCGAGTAAGGGAGGAGGCAACACGGCTCCTCCAAACTGTGACACTGTGGCTGTGCATGTGCTAAAATCTCCATTAAAAGGAGCTCGCTGCAGACGAGAGCCCACTCACAGACAGGCAGTGTTAGCTAGCCCAGTACACATCACAATACCAGATGGTGCAGTGTTTCCCATATGGAGGAGACACACACTAAGCACATGTCAGAATCCAACAGTGTTTGCTACAGCAGCATCACAGCCCTGGGAACAAAGTGGTCATTCAGTCTAGTCACTGCACTGTATAATTACCCAGATAGACATTATTAGACACAATGCCAGCTCAGTGAAAGTGGATAAAAAGGGCACTTATATCTGCACCCCTATCCACCCGTCTTTCACTGCGTCCACACTCGAGTTGCATAATACATGTCTGCAAAAATGAAAGGGACAGCGCTTTATCTATATGTGTGTTACTGATTGAAAATAAAAGATCACTTCTCCATGGTTAAGCGAGTGGAAACACGCTCACATTACTCAACATAATCGCATGCGAGCACTTTATGTGATGTTCACTGTGACCGAGCTGTGACATTATCAGTAAATCGATTAGTTTACTTGAAGTTATTAAACTCTGCAGCTTCAGATAAATGACTGCAGTTACTTCAGGGCGGCAACGGGTTAAACTTCACGTCCCTGCTGCAGCCACCTTCTGACTTTCTTCTCAAAAACAAAAAGTATCTCGGGATGACTTGAAATTCACCATCATAATAGTCGGTATCGCCCTGAATAAGGCTCTGTTGAAAATATTTGCATATCTCTTAAGAAATAATTTTAGTGAATTTTTTAAAATCAGGAAATGATCCATTTGCCCTGATACACTTTGACAGTGAGCTGACTTTCTTCTCAAAAACAAAAAGTATCTCAGAATGACTTGAAATTTACCATCATAATAGATGGTATCGCCCTGAACAAGGATCAGTTGAAAATATTTGAATATCTCTTAAGGAATAATTTTTATGAATTTTTGAAATTCAGGAAATTTGACACTGCACTTTGACAGTGAGCTGGCTTTCTTCTCAGAAACAAAAAGTATCTCAGAATGACTTGAAATTTACGGCATCGCCCTGAACAAGGATCCCTTGAAAATATTATGTGATGTTCACTGTGACCGCGCTGTGACATTATCAGTAAATCGATTAGTTTACTTGAAGTTATTAAACTCTGCAGCAACAGTGCAGCTTCAGCTAAATGACTGCAGTTACCTCAGGGTGGCAACGGGTTAAACTTCAAGTCCCCGCTGCAGCCACCTTCTATCTGCTCTTTGTCCCTCCACCAATCGTCACTTATCGTCTTTTGTCTCACTGTCTCTTATCGTGTGGTGCCACAGCAGGAAAAGGGAGCCTGAGGGAGGCCTTCAGTAACAATGACCAGCCGCTTGACCTCTATACTGTGACCTTGAGTTTCCACACCCTGCCCAGAGCAGCAATCATGGCAGGAGATGGGGGTGAGGCCGGGGGGGGGGGGGGAGCTCTAGGCAGGGCAGGGAATGCCATCTATATAAATAGATCTTCATTATTCTGGATTTTCCACAAATAGTTTCAAAGAACAAGGCATCATTTCATCTTAATGGCTGGCGTGAATTGTTTTGGGCCGTGTAGTGGAAAAGCATTGCCTTTTGGCAGCGTGGCCTCAGAAGTGGCTCCACACTATAGGGACCACAGATTGGCACAATTCAAATGGTCTATTTTTAAAACCTGCTCTTTTGTTGTTGTTGTTGTGCAAGTACCTCAAACTTCCGCTTAGGAACACTGACCTTAGGGGAAAAAACAAACAATAAAACACTCCTGACAGAGATCCAAGTGATACTGGACATTATATACATATATATATATATATATATATATATATATAGATAGATATGTTATCTGTCATCTTCTTTTTAGACTTTTTGTAAGAAAAGTGGAAATAAAAATCTATAAAACATGAACTCAGTGAACTTACTCTGTGGAATGCTCACGACGGAGTTTCAATGCCAGTTTTTAAAATATCATTGTCAGTGTTGGTCAAAATCTTTCATCTTTAATCTTTACGTTAACGCAAATGAGGAAAAGTAAGAATTAAAAAGTAAGGTTCACTTCAAACATTCATGGCCAACAGTTATAAAAGATCGTGCGTCATAATGACACAAGGAAAATGAAGTTTTTACCAAGAACTTATCAGCATGTTCACGTACCAGGCCTTGTGTCATAAAAACCCACATGAATTGTGTGTCATGGAGTAAATAATGACTAAACCTTTCCTTACAAAAGTGCGTTAAAACCCAGGTTTAAAGAGGTTTTTAATAGGGTAAAATCAGACTCTTATCACACGCTATAACACGATTAAATCCACAGAAAGCTATCGTGCGAGTGTCCAAAAATGTATGATCTGTAAAAATAAAAGAGAAAATTCCCCTAAAAACAAGAAGACAAGAAGCATCTATTTGTTCAAAGTGTGTGTTTGTGTGTGTGGGAGGGAGGGTGTGTGTGTGTGTGGGGGGGGGGGGTGGGGGGCGGGACTAGTCAATTAATTTCTTCTGTATACAAGGAATGAAATGTTCATGGCCACTACAGGGTCACAGACTGTTGGTCTTGAGCATGTGGTCGCCGAGGGCTACACTTCACGCTTGATCTTCAGACACAGAGAGAGAGAAGCTGAATGAACACCCTGACAATTCGCTTACTCACTCATCCGTTTCAAAAACAGCCCCCACCCACTATGTTTCAGACATAAGGAAGGAGAGGGGGGGGGGGTGAACACGAGAGCGATTCCAAGCCTATTCTTCTACCCTCTCCCAGCAAAGGACCGCAGCAAGGCGGCTATTTTTAGCTTCACCACAGACTATTTTTAGTCCACTACCACTATTTGAGGCATTTATTAGAGCAAAAAAAAAAAAGAGTAACATCAAACACAAACACAGAGATGCTGGCGGTTGTTTTGGGGCTAAGGTTTTATTATGGCCGTATTTTTTTTTTTCCCTCCTATGTGGCGACTTCAGCACATGTTGCCAGTTGCACTCGAGTGTGAGGGAAATAGTGACAGATATATTTAAAGGCAAACACGGACGATTACTCCTCTCATTTTGACTTTTTTGTACTTTTTTATGCATTGAAAACTTAAAGGTCACATAGAGTGGTCCTGTTGCACATATATGTTAGTTATGGAGGTCTACTTACATACATTAACTTGTTTTTATGCTCAAAAACCTCCTAGTTGCTGTAAACGAGCCGATAGAAATCCTCTTTTCTGACGCCGTTTCCCAGCCGCGATATTTCAGACTCAACTCTCTCACCCAGAAGACAGAGTCTTGTGATTGGCCAGTACCCGGAAGTGACATAATCAGCACACCCGCTCTCAGAAGCACAGCTCCCCCCTCTGGAATAGTGGATGCACTGCTCCTCATTATCAAAACATTGTTTTAACAGTGTTTAAAAATAGCTTCTTCACGACTCCCCGCCGCAGTCCCTTTGACGACCTTTGACCCGGAGTCAGACCCAGAGTCAGAAGACACTGTCGCTCGTGAAACACCTCCACAACGGACGTTATTCTTCTTCTGCGGTTCAATGTACGCAACCGGATGTGCCCGGACTAGTGCCCGGAGCAGGAGGATCTGCTGTTCAGGAGAACCGCTGTTTACGTAACCGGACCGGGTTTTTTCAGAGATCTCACTGAGCCCGAGATACACACTAAAAAACAGCGTTAATTGGAACTTCCGGTCCAGGTCGAAGAGGACAGAGCCGTGAAACTTCCAATGAGCAGATATTTTTCTTTGGCCTCAGATTTTTACCCTTAGCCCCAAATCTACGACCAAAACTCAGTGTATGTGGTATTAGCTGGGTGATGAGCAGCGCCTCGTCACATATATACTATGGCTGGAGTTCTGTCTAAAGAGTTCAATTATTGTATCATCTGGCCAGATAATCTTTTTCCTCTCTTTCGAGAGCTTTGAATGCCATTTGGCAAACTCCGAGCAAGCTGTCATATGGCTTCCATCTATTTATGACCATAAAGGCTTGACTGATGGGAGTGTGGTTGAAATGGTCTGGCAGGTTCTTCCATCTTTGCTGAGGACTTCTGGAGCCCTCACATGGTGACTGCTGCTGCTGGCTTCTTGGTCATCTCCCTCCTCCTCCGTCAAGGACCTTCTTGCCCCGTTACTCACTTGAGCGGCTCCAGTGGTCCTGGTGGTTCTGGCCTTACTTGCGTTTTGAAATATTACCGAGCCTATACTGTGCCGCCCTGGTGTTCTGAAAGCCTTAACACGGTTTAATCACAGAGATCCGTTGGATATCATAAGTTTGGTTTCAGGCCAGACGTGCAGTGTAATTTTAGTTCCTCGTACGTATACGCAGATGTGTGCCTTAAACTATGTCCAATCAATTAACATATAAACATCCGTGGCTCTGCTAGTCATTTAAATTTAAATCTACAACACATTAGTGTCCCAAAAATGGAACGGCGTGGGTTTTTTCCACTGCGTACGGTATTTGTGCTTTGGTTATTTCGCCTGAAAACGTGTTTGTAACTCAGTGTTAACTCTGGGACAGACTGTAAACAACAAAGGTTATTAACAGTGCTGTTACAGTAAAAAACTAGCATCTTTGAAGACGTATCATGCACATGAAGCGTCATCAAAGTCTTTACTGTGAGCTCGCCGGTGTCAAAAGGTTAATTCACTTAGTCGGTCAAAGCGGCTTCAGACCCTAATCCTGCGAGAAAAACAAGTCATGTTGCCGATCTCTCTCTTCACAACTGAACACTGAGCCACTGTGATCGCCGTGGCAAACCCCCCCCCCCCCCACACGAACTCCACCCCATGTTGCACCGCATGTGCCCTAAACGACGCCACACAAATATGACTGTGGACAACTGTAGAACAGGAGATATGATACGACTCCCTTGTTGCTCTTGGATGCAAACACATGTAAAAGTCATCGAGGGTAAATTAGTGAAGCCATTCAAGCCCGGAGTAATTATACAGTCTTTGAGAGGCATGAGAAGAAGTCATTCAGAGAGCTGATCAGCACAGAAAACTGCTTAAGGCTAATGTTCTCCATGCTGTTTGGAAACCAAATAAGCATATAGAATAGCTCACATGCTGGAAAATATTTTTACAAGAGCGAGGCGGAACATTAACACACTGGCACTTCAGAGCAGGAGATCACATGTCCTGTTGACTTCTAAGAATATAATGAGAAAAAGCATTTAATTAATAAAGAGGGGGAATTTTTTTCAGGGGAAAAAGACTGGAATGATTTACTTTGTGTGGAAAATCTTTTCTTTTTCACACAAATCCTTTTTTTGTAATCATCTCTGAGACATTACAGTACAGTACCTGCTGGATGTGCTTTCTCTTTATGTTTCTTCATTTACCACCATCACCCCCACCCTCCTCCTCCTCCTCCTCCTCCTCCTCCTCCTGCCTCCAGTGCACTGTCACCGGGCTGAAATCACACCTGTGCTCCTCACACGTCTCGGCACACGGGGGTGAAACATACGCCGGGTGAAACATGGTGAGGGAGCTTTGCTGAATCTCATTAGCCAAGCGGGTAGTCATTAACAGAATGACCTTTGGAAATAATTACCAGCCTTCCTCCCTCCATCCCTCTTTCCCTCCCCTCCTTCTCTCCTCACACTCATCCATCCCTCTGTCCCTCCCTCCCTCCCCTTCCCCCTCTCATTCACCACTTCCATCTCGGCGAGGACAGAAGGAAAGGAGGAAAGGAGCGAGTTGAGGATAGGTGGCGAGGTGGGATACCGCCGCTGTTTAAGATTACAGCGTGATCTGAACTTTGAGATTAGGTTAATCTGCTGGAAATGGGATTGGTCAGTGGCATTTCCTCAGGAGCCATGTGCCAGTCCATGTGATACCGGATGACGACGGTGGTGGTGGTGGTGGTGGTGTGCCGCACCAGGTGAGGTCACTGCGGCGCCGTCATCTCCGCGGGGTTTAAACCAATCGTCACCACGCGTGCACACATGCACAGTCGCACACACACACACCCATGCAGCGCAGTCACACCAACGCCGGCCAAAAACCCACTTCCCTGCGCCTAAGTAGCTCGGCTTAAACTGTGTACTGCATGTACACACACAGACGTCGTCGTGTTCGCGTTCTCCCGCACAGGTACTGCATGTCCCAGCGTTGCAGGGCTACAGCTATCGTGGCTTCACTCGCTAACCCCTTCAATTGTTTCACAAACCTGTGTTCTTTGTTTCAACAGAGGGGAAAAACAAACACGTTGTGGAGCAGGGATTTGGCAGCAGCGTGTTGTTGTGTGCTGTCGGATCACAGTGAGACGCAGCCGGCGCTGCTTAGGTTTCAGCTTGATCTGCGGTGATCGGAAAAAGGGGAAGGAAAGCCCCCTTTCATGTTCTTTTGCAATTAACAACCCCCATACTGGCATAATAAATCACCAATTAGAGCTGAAAGTGATTGTTCTTCAGCAGAGATATGTGTTTTAAAAAAAAAAGAGGAATCTGTTCTCAACAAAGCTTCCAGTTTCTCCTCTAATGCTGCTCATATGTCCAGAAAAGTGTCCTGGCAGACAGAGTATAGGAAATCTATCAGCGTGTTGGACTCTTTTATCTGGAGCCAGACACAGAATGTACTGTTCACCTGCCAGGACGACACACACTCGCAGCCCTTACTTGTTCATCCAGAGATGGACGATCACTGGATGATCCGCATTTGCTCTCATCGAGCAACAAGAGCCTCGGCGAGGTTAGATGCCCCTTCTCTGTGTCTCTCTCTTTGAACAATTAGCATTAATGAAGAGGATCTCCACACTTGTTTATATAACAGCTGATAACGGCGTGTAGTACACGTTTTATTACATGTTAGTTTAAATACCTCAGTATCCTACATGTGACAATCTCTGTGTCTCAATGCGTAAGAAGAAAAACAACAACTTCTCACTTTGTTTCATCATCGTCGTCGTATTTAATTGATTGTAATTGGTTTCTGGGTGTCGCGCACTGTGATCGTGACAATAATAACTTGGAGCTATTTCGATTAGCGATGCTTCTTAAATGTTGACACCGTGCTGCGAGGAGGGCTAGCTTTGGTTCCGTGGTCCTTTACTTTCACAGACACTCGTGAAAGTGTCATTCAAGTGAGTCATCAAGACCTTCTTTACCACTCCTCCCTCTCTCTCTATATATATATATATTCCTTTTTTCCCTTTCTCCTATTCTCCATTTCTTTCTCCTTAGATTTATTCATATACACATATTCAACAATGCACACAATTTAAGAGATACTGCATGTTCAATGAAAACCCGGATGGGGGAAGAAAAAAAAATAAAGACAGGAAAAACTGTGAGGGAGGGAGGGAGAGAAAAGCCCCCCCAGCCTCTTGTAAACATGCTGTAGCTATAGAGAGTCTGTGCAACACTCTCAGTGCCACTCTCTCAACAACACTAATTATCAACCAAAGACATGCTAATTACATAGAGCTTTATTGCTAATGTAGCAGGCCTCTATGCCAGCCGCCCACACTCCCCTACCTCTGCCTCTCCTCCCACTGCACCTTCAGGCAGCAGCAGCAGCAGCAGAATAAGAGCCGTGCGTTCGTTTTTCTCTACTTAAAAAGACAAGAGCTTCCGCAAATTTGAAATTAGATATGTCACGTATTACGGTCTTTGTTTTTTTCTTTTGGGGGGGGGGGAGCCTAGATTTTGTCTTCCGCCTGTAATCCAACCCTTCATCTCGCACTTGACTTCGCTCTCATCGTTCTTCCAGCTCAACAGGTCACTTCACTCCCACGTTGCCGCACCTGTGACGTAGCCGAGCAGCAGCGAAACAAGGACCAGCGGGAGAGATCAAACCCCCCCACCCCCCACCCCCCCGCGCACTCCCTTTCATCCATGCTAAACGTGCCAGTGTCAGCCCTGCGGCCAATCCAGTGAGCGAGCTGAAGCCAAGGCTCAAGGCCTCTTCACATCGATTTCTCCCACTGCGAGCGACTCATCCGAGTCCTTCAGGGATCACATATTGTAGGGAAGTGATCCACAGCACTCTCCCCCAGCAGGCTCTTTAGCGTCCCGTACCCCCCCCCCCCCCCTCACCCTCACCCTGCCTGACACAGCTGTTTAAACGCTAACCATCCTCTATGATAGAGACGTGGTTAACGAGAGCTTCAAAGCACAGCGAGCTCGTCTCAGTGAACTGAAACATGTGATGAGTCCTGACCGAGCGGCTTAAAGGCACACGAGGAATCCAAACGGACGTTAAACTGGCAAATGTAAACAATCTAGTGGAATATATTCCTTCTCATATACTGTGGCATTTCATATGGATTAAAGATAAGCCGTAAAATAAAAACATGGAGATTATTAGCGATGATTCAATGTTCAGTTTAACTATGAAAACATGTCATCTTTTTTTTCAGAATGTAACCTTACACATGCACATGAATACTTCTACAAAGGCCTGATGATGTGAATGATAGGACAGGAATAAGAGCACATGCTGCGCAAGAGAGGAAGAGAAGAAGTTGTGTCGAGTAGATTTATCTGCGCCTCTAAATCCTTTCCACGATAATGCACCCGCTCCATTCTCTTTTCTTCTTCTCCTTCCACTGTGAGGGTTAGTCATACTGTACGTTGAGTGCTGTAGCTCTTGATGTATGCGCTGCATTAACACGCAACATTTCCCTCTGCACCAGAAAGTAAAGTGGAGTTTCAAACAAAGGCAGTGACGACAAAAGACGACCACTGCGTTGTTCATATTCAGAAATATAATAATCAGAGGTGGAAATACATTTACTCAAGTTACTGTATTGAATACTTTTTTTGAGTAGTTTGTATTTTTTAAGTACAATTTAAAATCAGGATGTTGTATTTTACTTGAGTACGTATTGACTCAAGTATTGTACTTAGTTACTTTCTAAATCCTATACGTTACTGAGTAAAAATAAAAATTCAGCACAATGAAGACGTACAGGAGGAAAATATACAGCAGAACCAGACCAATGATGATGTGATTATCACCAGCACTGGAGCGTGAACATAGAGGGCGTGGCCAAAAGTGACGTCATATCCTGTGTCGCGTCGGGCGTGAGCTCCAAAATAGTTTTGGATTTCTGACCCTTGTCATATTTCTACTACCCTCACACATTACCAATACTTTGATGAAATATTACTCAAGTAGAATTAAGAGTAGTCATCTGAAAATGTACTTTAAGTAAAAGTTACTTAGTTACTTTGCGTGTGGTGTGAGGGTAGTAGAAATATGACAAGGGTCAGAAATCCAAAACTAAGTAACTTTTACTTAAAGTACATTTTCAGATGACTACTCTTAATTCTACTTGAGTAATATTTCATCAAAGTATTGGTAATTTTACTTGAGTACAATATTTTAGTACTTTTTCCACCTCTGATAATAATAAATAAAAGAATTATAATTAGAGTCACTTTATCTCTTTGCTTCATCTAACTTCAATATTTCGTCAGGTGGTGCTTGGTATAAAAAGTTTATAAAAAGATATTTAATGCTTTGTTTGTGATATTATAATAAAACTCATTCAGCTCTACATGGTGGAACAGGTGGAATTAAACCAGCAGCAGTGAGTTAAGGATAAATGCATGAACACCTGTGCAGGGACAGACCATTTGGTCAGAGGTCCAGATTGAACGTTGCATAACGCGTTCACATGGAGAGCTTAAGGATCCTGGAGTCTCTCAGCGTCACTCGCTGCTTCATCTGACTCCTGACACGAGTCACGTTAACGACAGGAGGATCAACGTCCTCCTCTAAGACGCGCAGGTGCAGCAGCAGGTGACTTCACACCCGTGATACATACGTTTACGCAATTTAAAGAAAACATATGTTCTTGACATACTGCGCGTCGTGCACCTTTTCTAGAAGAGTTCTAAAAAGAGTGAACCCTTGGGAAAGACCAAGAAACTATGGGAGCAATTAATTCAAACACACTAGGTGTGAAGACCAAAAGAGAGAAGTAAGGGTTGGTGAATGAGTCACAAATGCTGGAACCATCTGTCTGCTTTTCCGTTTCTGTGTGTTTGCATGAGCGTGTGTGTGTGTGTGTGTGTGCGCGTGTGTGCCATCTTTGTTTTTCTTGTTACTCACCTCCACAATATCAGAGTTGGTCCTGCTCTCGTGGGGCTCGTTGTACTCGGTGTATTTCAGCAGGACTTTGTCCATGTCTGTGCTGGCGTACTGGAACAGCTTGTTGGTGCTGTTGAAGATGATCAGGGCGATCTCACAGTCACACAGCACGCTCAGCTCGTACGCCTTCTTCATCAGGCCAAACTTTCGCTTTGTGAATGTCACCTAGGTAAAGGAGGAAGAAACAGAAGAGGAAGATCAGATGATAAGAATGTATAAATAATTGTTCTTAACAACGTGAGAGAGTTGTGCTCACACCTACACTCAACTGAGGCTTTTATTAACACCCGTGTAGTCATGAGTATCTTACCTGGAATGTGGTGATCATTTAACTACAGAGAATTCGCCCCCACCCCCTCCCCCCCACCACCCCCACCCTCACCCCGGGGGGATTGATTCTGCATTAAATGCATCACGAGAAAATCAGACAAAACAACTTTTCTTTTCTGTGAAGCATTTAAGTAATAATACGGAGAAGAAGATTAAAGGGGATCTAAAGTTTGCTGATGGTTGAACAAACCCCTGACTGTAACAGAGCGTCCACTGTACCAGGAAAAAAGACAGAAAAAAAAAAGAAGCTGCTCTTGAATTTAGGGAAGTGAAAACACTACGTCTCAGACAGATAACGGTCGGGAAGATCACTTTTGTCTCTTTGACATCAAAGTGGACCGAGGCTCGTTGTCGTGGTTAACTTAAAACATTCCTCACTCACATATTTATTTATTTCCTTTTCTTTAATCACGTACTCGTGACCGTTTCAATCACATTTCCTGACTCGTTTGTTTTTTTTCCACGCTCGCATTAACACACATTGCTGTGTTGTTGTGTAGCCAAAGTGAAGAGTGCCTCTCACAGTGATTAATATACACTGATATAAATAACTGATGGACTCCTCCGAGCTATTTAAGCTTTTAAATAGTAACAGTGTGCTCGACATAAACCACAAAAATTGCCCTTTGCAATAGGGCCATTTTTCCCCCTCTCTGTTAATGAGTACGTATAAGTGTGTGTGTGTGTGTGTGTGAGGCCTAAGCCTGAGATAGTGTATGTAAGGCTGTGTGAGTGCTCACATTGTCAAAGTAGAGCAGCCACTATCCCTCTATTGTTTAGGTAAAAACTAGAGCAGTGAAAGTGATTTCATTCCAGGGAGTTGCACCTGGTCGCTTCTCTGAAACCACGTGTTCAGACTCTGAAGGAGAAAGAGAAAAATGTACGTTTGCCAGCGTCTCTCCCTCTAAACAACACTGCAACACTTTTTTTTTGTTTGCTTTGAATTCAGACGTCTTTTGCTTTTTTGCCTTCAGTGTCTGTGAGTATTATGTACATTGGAGATCTGTATTGACAAAGCTTTCTTTTTTCACCCAGAGCAGATTCTGCCAGAACAGAGCCCAGCTGGGAGCTAATGATCTCAGTGTGTTGATTAACTACTTGTTTATCTGGTCTCTTCTGACACTTATATGGGCCAAAAAATACAGAGTGAAAAACTCCCGAATGTCGCTTAAAGAAGCTCTGAATGCAATAATAATTACAGTAACTGGGCTGTGAGGCTTTTACAAAGACGCCTTTAAAGAGGAAATTTATGTGTGAGAGTGTGAGTGTGTTAGGATTTGTTTTCTGGCAAAAACACTGACCTTGTCAGGACCAGGAGACCAAAACCTGGTCCTAAACAATTGTGAGTTCAGCCATGAACTGGTTATGGATAATGGCTTTGTTTGTCCAAATGAATGGAAGTGAATGTGTGTGTGTGTGTGTGTGGCATTTTATCCTAATGCATGAATGGATTTGTGGCATAAATGTATCATGCACTGCCCTTCACATTTTCATCTTACAACTCGGAGAGCTGAAAGAGGAGCTCGGCTCGAATGGATATTGATAGATAGTTTTGTGTTGCCTGAAACGATATCTTCCAGGATGTACCAGAGAAACTGAATATCAAACTATCGCTAACATCCAGCGCAGTCGTTCTCTCGCTGTCTCCGTCGCCACGAAAAACCCTCGCATGAGCTGGCGTACATTAAGGCTCGGTGATGTCACTGTTATTTGTCAGACGCTGAGATTGTGAGACGCGGACGGCGTTTCCAACGCCTAACAAACTCCCGTAGCTCGGCACAAACTCTCATCTGATCCACAGACAACATAGAGAGGGAAGAGGGAAAAAAAGAGGCTCCCCTGGGCTCTAAATACCATGCTGACATTTACACAGTGATACTAAAATATAAAAAAAAACACAAGCCTCATTCTTAACGCTAGAAGATCAAAAAAAGGCGTCTTGTGACAATAAGATTAATTGTCACCTCCAACCCGCTCTGAAACGTAAGCACCCTAAAGGTGTCTGCGCTAAAGCTGAGCTACAGTCGCATACGGATGAGTAAATAAGTAAATAAGATGACGGGACTGTAGGACACACAGGTCACAGCAGGATATTCAGGAACAGAGCACGGAGAGTGTTGTCTTCCGCAGGTGTTTTGAGGCACGGGGGCACCGGGGGAAACAGGACACAGATACTGGAGCTGCTGGCCCGGCTCCACCGTCACCCACTCACTCTGCTGCTGGGGCCATTAATGTTTCAGAGGGCGGCACGTCGCGCACACACTGGCCTGGGAGTGGGTCCCTGAGCTCCATGGGTGGGGGTGGGGGGGGGGGGGGTCTACGTCACGGCTCAACCTCAGATCTATACTGCAAGTGACCACGAAGAAAATGAAGGAGAAGAAGAATCCAAACTGTACGCGGCACCTTGAACGGTTGTAAAATGGCTCATTAAACCTCAAAACTGTTGGAAATGTTGTGTGAGTTTCGTTATTATTGTTATTATTTAATTAAAAACAACTACTTTGAGGTTTATATCGCCCAACTAAATTTTAAAATAACCACTTTTCAAATTCAAATAATAATAATAATAAAAAAAGCACAAATAAAAATCTACAGTGCAGAATCTCGCACAAAAACAACTACTTTAAGATTTATGTCGCCCAACTATCAAAATAGCCACTTTTATTTGGATAGAATTTTAGATCTGTAATTCCACTTGTATAAATTCAAATTATGATTAAAATAATAGCACTCAAATAGTGCTCTTTGCTCCTCTGATATCAACCCACAAGCACTAACAATAAGGAACTCTTATTGAGACACTTGCACCCTGCTTCTAAAATGTAAAAATAATTAATAAATAAATAGAAATAAAAACCTACAGAGCAGAATCAGTCAAACGTCGTCCCGAACCTCACACAAATAAAAGTGTGTATCTGTGTATGTTTCTCCCACAGATTCAGCCATAATTCACACGTAGACTGACTTTAACAGCGCCACAGGAAGAGAGCGAGTGTGATAATGAAGCCATAACTGACCAAACAATAACACCTACATAAGCATCACACCTCACCCCCACATCTCAATCTGACACATACAACATGTTGCCTTCCTCCAAATCATAGGCTACGTTGCATGATGTGATGCACGTATATTCACAAACACACAGAGTTCTGCCTTCTCCCTCCAAAGCTAAATACTGATCCCTGTAAACATCGTGTGGGCTGTGAGAGCGAGTCATTTCCACCGGGTCGAGGTGACTCTGTAGTGACTCCATGGCCTCACTTCATGCCATCATGTGACACTGGTGATGTCACCACTCCCTGGGCCCACACACACACACACCCATTATAAACTATAGTGCACTTTTGAGTTTCCACAGCTCTGCCTGTTGAGTGGGTGAAAACAGATGCTTTGAATGGTGCTTTGGATGTGTTACATACAAATACAGATATGTGGCAGTGTTACACTGGTGTTCCCATAATCCTGATCCTAATAATTAAATGCAAATATTTCATTCAGTGCGTCGTTATTTTGAAGAATTTGCTAATTATTTCAATGTTGACATTGTTACATTGTCATAGTAGCAAGGTTACATCTAAATCACATTTTTGAATTACTGTTAAAGTCTAAATTATGACAAATTGGGATCTCTCAGTGTCACTGTGTTTGGAAGCATCTTAAAAACAAAACCAAAGACTAATAAAAGAACAGTTTAACCTTCTAAATATTCAGTCTAATCAGGTAAAAATAATATTAAAGAATGGTTAAAATATACATAAAAAGGGAGATAAAAGATGTGAATGAGATGAGAATTATTATTATTCACCTCTGTCCTGCTCCACAATCCCAAACCTAAGACTATCTCACACACACACACACACACACACACACACACACACACACACACACACACACACACACACACACACACACACACACACACACACACACACACGCCACCATCATCATATCTCTTTCTTTCTAACTTTCTCTGAAATTGTATGTTTTAAAATGACCAATAAAAAAAAGATAAATAATAATCCCTGCTCTTCAAAATTGACCTGTCACACATTTAGACGAGGAGGAGGAGGAGGGATGAGAAGAGAGGATTGACAGTGGCTGGTTCTCTGCCACATGGGTAAGAAAAGAGAGAGAAAAGACAGGAGGAGGAGGAGGAGGAGGAGGGGAGAAGGGAGATGAGAGGGGGCGGACGCACAGGAAGCACATTTGTATGCATTTCCTCTCATAACAGGAAGAGGCCAGTGGCTTCCCCTTCACAATGGCTTCGCTTCTCCTTCCCACCTCCTGCCTGCTTCCCTGGGGGAGGAGGAGGTGGAGGAAGAGGAGGAGGAGGAGGAGGAGGAGGAGGAGGAGGAGTGGAGCGACAGGCACCACAGAGCTGCTGCTGCTGCTGCTGCTGGTTAGCTAACCAAACATGGCTGTGCAGGGGACAGACGGATGGACACACACACACACACACACACACACACACACACACACACACACACACACACACACACACACACACACACACACACACACACGCACACACACACACACACACACACACACACACACACACACACACATAGATGTCAGTCAGCTCAGGAGCTGCACCATTTGTCTTGAGACAAACACTTATCCCATTGTCAGAAGCAGGAAGACGAGGACTTACGCAAAAGGAATAAGAGGAGACCGGGACCTGGGTCTGAACTCTGCCTCACAGCCAGACCTGTTTAGAACAACAGCCTCTGTTCTAAACCTTATATATGCTTCAAAAACACAACTTAACTCTCTTTATTCTTAAAAAAAACATTGTTATTATACAATGTAGGAGGGGCAGTTAAGATCTGACACGTGGAGAGTGGGGTTAATTATTTCATTTCTGCCTATTTGAGTCATATTGTAGGTGCATAATGCAAAAAAAATGCATTGTTCTTCTTACTAAAAATAGTAATTACTTATCAGTACAGGACTGAAATGGCCGGGCTATGCTGCGTCTGTGTATGTTCCTGGTGATTCTGAAAAACCACAAGTGGAAAAGGATATAAACTGATAAAAAAGAAGAAAAAAAAAAGGAGGTGGATGTGACACTGAGAGGCCAAAGTTAGAGGCCAGAGTGACAGAAATAAAACACACTTTGGTGTTAAACATTTAAGGTTATTTAGAAAAGAAAACGATGACAAACAAGAATTTACTTCTTGCCATAAAAACACAATTTAAAAAGTATAACATTAGAAGTATTTTACCTTAATTTAGAAAAATCTAAAACAATAAAAACTTTTATTTTGAAATTTAAAAAACCAGCCAACAAAGGAAAGAAAAAAGAGGGAAGCTGGAAGAAGAAAAAAACAGTAGGACTTGGTAGTGAGGAGGGGAAATTTAGAGTGAGGTGAGAGAGTAAAATTAGCCACCTGACGAACATGTGAATGGGAAACAAAACAAGGAACAAGTGGAGGAGAAGGCAGCAGAGAATAAAAATACAGCAGAGCGGAGATGAGAGCTCGCTGAGCATATGATGGAGGAGGAGTGCCACTCGCTTTAGTACCAAACGGAGACGGTAGAAGGTGGGAAAGAGGGAATTAGAGGAGGGGTGCAGGAGCGAGGAGCTATAGCTACCCTGTGGGCCTCATTATTTTCCTGCTGTTAATTTCAGTCGCACGTTTTCTCACCCTAGCACTGTTGATTGGAGAGAGGAACGCTTTGTCGTAGAAAAAGAAACACCCCTTATTTCAGCTGCAGTTAAAGAGGAGAGCAGCCATATGCAGGAAGACGCTTTAAATAAAAACATTTTTTTGCATCTACTTCCAGCTCCATATGTGTGAGTGTGAGTGTTGTTTGTTGTGGAGTTGGGAAATCCTGTTGTTTTACTTCCTGTCACTGATGACCTGATCCATGTTTAACCTTTGACCCGGGGTCAATCCCCCTTGGAACCCCCCCCCCCCCCACACACACACACACACAGATTAACACACACAGGTCACACTAAATAAAGTCCACAGTGTGCACCCACCATGGCTAAAGAGGAAACGTGAATTCCAGCCAATTGTCGTAAATTAGTCGATCTAAGTATTCGTCTTAATGAATTATCTGTGTGCAAACACACACACACACCTGTGCACGTGACTGTGTGTGTGTGTGTGTGTGTGTGTGTGTGTGAGTGTGTGTGTGCTCTCAGTGTGCAGCCCGTGAGTTTACGGCACAGGAGGCTCTTTCATGTGCCCGAGGCAGCGAGAGGGTCTGAGTGGTCGGGCGGCTCGGAGCCAGGGCTCACACACTGCTGCCCACTGTCCAGAGCTCCGGGCAGACAGTCAACGCCAGGGAGGCCTGGCCCTTGTGCCCCTGCTCTGGGGAAGTGTTTCAGGGCCTGGGGGTGGCAGCCCAAAGTGGCCGCCCAGAGAGAGCCAGGCCATGTGCCCACTATCACTGCTGCTGCTGCAGGGTGAGCAGGACTGTCACACCACAGGGAGAACGTTATACAGATTTATAGATGTCTGATGTATAGATCGTGAAATACTGTGTGTGACAAATTTGAAATAGAAAGCTCGTCTGGTGTTCATTTGGCTTGTGCTCTCGTTCATTTAGTCAAAAAGGAAGTGAGAATATGCAAAACCAAAGCTTCCGTTTTCTTTCCTTCGTTTTTTTTTAAATTGAGGTTTCTGTCTCTGTCTTGTGATGTCCTCCCTTTTATTTATTTTTTCTCTCTTTTAAATGATGTCATTATTTAGCCTGTGGGTTGTATGACACTGAACGCCATATGCCCCACACAGCATGCACTGTAGTAGCTCCTCACATGATTTGCTTACATCACATTCAAAGGAATAGTTGTGAGGAACAAAAAAAAAAAACACACCCAACAACTAAATGAGTAATCTATCATTTGAGAGATCAAAACAACAAAATCCAGAGATATATTGATTTTCCTTTCCCTGAACCCTCTCTCTCTCTCCTCCTCCTCTGCCTGTAAGTAAAGCCCGGATATCTCAGGCATCGATTCCCTTCAGGTGTCCTTCCTGTCTCCCTCTTTCCCCTTCTTATCCTCAGGAGCCGGAGCTGCTTGGTGCAAACCGGCGAGCCTTGTCCAATGGTGGAGCCGAGAGCGAGAGGAGGGTTGAGATAACAGTGAGGAGGAAGTGTGGGTGCTGCTGCAACACGATAGCTTTTGTCCTCATCACAACTCTGTGACCTCCTCCTTGCTCTTGCTCCATCTCCTTGTCTGAGGCCTTTGAGTCTCAATAGTAAATACATGATTTTTTTAACTTGGAGCAAATTGGGAAATACTGACAAACACAACCTCCCTCATGTATCTCTGTGTGTGACTCTGACATGAGCATGTACCAGGAGGACGTCAGTACACTTATGTAAATGATGTCATACAAGTCCTTATCTTCACTACACTCACTACATCTCAGCATTTGTAATCACTTTGGCTGCAGCTCTATCATGAAAATTGCACATTTCGCTCCTAATAAATGACTCGATCGATTCCCTGAGCCCCTTTATCTCTCTCTTATTCGGGCCACAGACGCCCGTGTGTGTGTGATAAAGCTCACAGTGAGAACTTGTTGAGGAGAATTATTGTCGGTTAAGGTGAAGCAGAGGCAATGAAGAGGGCCTGTGTCCAGGCGAGGTGTGCTCGCGCTGACGTGAGTGTTTGACCTGTGATCCAGGGGCCACATTAACAGCGTATGGATCCAATTGGGCTGCCAGGAAGCTGACAAAGTGTCAGTGGTCAGTTGTGCCACAGGAAGTGATCGATTGTGGGCCTCGGGGGCAGTGTGGAGAACTCTGTCTCTGTCTATTTCCTGCCACAGACGCTCGTGTCTGCTTGAATCACGATGTCCACAATTTATTATGTCTCTCTCTCAAGTGATGCCATCTGTTAGGGAAAAAAAAGTCGCTTGCAAGAATTTTCATTCTGTGACCTGAGGTTTTTTTGTCATGATTTTAGAAAGTCAAATCCAGACGAGAGCTGCTGTAATTCTACGGTGACTGATTTAGCGAAGGGAAAACTCCTCTGACCCGTGTGTCACTTTCAGACCAGCCCATCTCTGTTTGGTTGTTTGTTTATCATTTTTCCCATCGCTGCGTCTCCACTGTTTCCGCCCTGAGTTGGTAATATTCCACTGTCAGTGAGCTAAACTGGGTGGCATAGTGTTAGAGGTTGGGTTTGTGATGGATGAACAAACATAACTCAAGTGTGGAGAGAGGGGGGGTGGGGGGGGGGGGTACTGATATGCAGAATGGGTTTTGAGGATTACATTATGTTCCTATGTTCATCCACTTATAAGGAACATTCTCCTGGTGTCTTCACACTGTTGTTCTTACCCTGATGAGGGACGACCCTGCTATTATAAGACAACGGTTTTCTTTTTCCACCCAAAGCAATAACTGTGCTTTCCCCCACACACACTCACTCTGTCGCCCAGTTCACATATTATTGCCCAGACTCCCTGAAGACCTTCATTGTTGAGGGCTATGTGGGGTGTAGGGTGTTTCTCCTTCCTCCCTCCTCCACCTTCATACTCATCCATCCTCCCATCCCCCAGGGACTCACCTGTCTGTTGCGTTCATCCATAATCCGCGTGATCTGAATCTTTTTCCTCCCCATCGTCCCCGTCTCTTTCTTTCTCTTCTCTTTCTGAAAAAACTTTGCTTTCTTCTTCCCTGTGCCCTTTTTTCTCTTCTGCTCGTCTTCTTTCTCTTCACTCTTCTGCCGCTCGTCCTTTATCTGCCTTTTCTCTGCTTTCTTTTTGTTCCAATCAACTCAAAGATTGCAGCATCTGTACCTGCAAGAAAAGAAAGGAGGTGGGGGGGGGGGGGGAGAGGAGGGGAGGAAAGGATAAGCATTAAATGAAATGAAATATGGCAAAATACTGAGAGGAGGAAAAAAATAATAAAAGTGGCACCGTGGCAGCCACAAGGGAGGGTGAAGAAAGACAAAGAATCTGTCAACAATGTTGTGAGAACCGCTGTGTTTTTCACTGTCGATATCATGCAAATCAGATTCTGCATTTTTTTTTTATTCCAAGGCAGCGACTATGAGAGGAGACAGCGCTGTCAGGATCTCACCGCGTTCACAGAGACTTCGACAGTGTTTTGGAAGTGCTGCTAACTTAAATGCTCTAATCACCAACACTGTAACATTACCTCCAGACTGAGAAATACATTTGTTTCTTCCGACAAAACTGCACTGTATTGACAGTAGAGCTGCCAGACACAGCTTCTTCTACTCTGCTCAACTCCAAAATGGCAGACTTGAGTCACTAGATAGAATACAGATGTAACACAGAGCTCAGTCTTACCATGTTCTAACAAAACAAAGCCAAAGTTAAAGAAAAAAAAAAGAGAAAAGGGGGGGAAAAGTGCCAAGAGTCATCTTTTGATAGCTGATAGTAAAAGGATGTTTCTTAGAGACAGAAATCAAACCAAATTCCTACATGAAGTTAATCCAGCTGGAGATGCTGATTCTCCAGAATTTCCTGAATCCGCAAAAGGCATCTGAAAAACATGTGAACAAATGCACTTGTGCCCGTGCTGGTGTGTCCACGAATGAGCGTGCATGTGTATACCTGTGTTTCACAGATGAGCGTGCACGTGTATACCTGTGTTCCACGAATGAGCGTGCACGTGTATACCTGTGTTTCACAGATGAGCGTGCACGTGTATACCTGTGTTCCACAGATGAGCGTGCACGTGTATACCTGTGTTTCACAGATGAGCGTGCACGTGTATACCTGTGTTTCACAGATGAGCGTGCACGTGTATACCTGTGTTCCACAGATGAGCATGCGCACGTTTACCTGTGTTTCACAGATGAGCGTGCACGCGTATACCTGTGTTTCACACATGAGCGTGCACGTGCATACCTGTGTTTTACAGACGAGTGTGCACGTGTATATCTGTGTTTCACAGACGAGTGTTCACGTGTACATCTGTGTTTCACAGGCGAGCGTGCACACCTGTGTTTCACAGGCGAGCGTGCACGTGTACATCTGTGTTTCACAGGCGAGCGTGCACGTGTATACCTGTGTTTTACAGATGAGTGTGCACGTGTATACCTGTGTTTCACAAGCGGGGGCCAGCGGCTGCTGAGCTGGCCTGCATGTGCGAGGAGGAAGAAGAAAGGCGCACTCTGAAAACTTTGCGTGAGTGAGTGACTGTGTGTCCGCGTGCGTGCGCGTCTGTGTGTATGTGTGTGTGTGTGTGTGTGTATGTGTGTGCACGTGTGTGTGTTCTTGTGTGAGCTTGGCTAAGCCAGAGCTCCAGTGCATCTCTCCAGAGTGCTAAAGTAGGCCAACCCAATCTATCTCAGGGAAGAGCAGAAGAACTGTTGTTGTGTTTTCTTTTGACAGTAGAGGTGATAACGTCCCTCGTTATGCAAATGAGCATCCCATTATTTAAGCTCAGTGCAATGCAGGGGAGCTGTCAGCGCCGTCACATAAGAAAAAATCTTCCATCTACCCTGCCTTCTTTTTTTCCTCTCTCTCTACTTTCCCCTTCTTCTCTCTTCTCTCCTTTCTGAACCAGATTTCCGGCACCTGGCAGCACAAGCATCAGACACTGATGTGGAAGACGACACTGCTTCACCAAAAGACATGTCAGTCTGACTCTCTCTCTCTCTATCACTCTCTCTCTTCGCTCATAAACCCTTGCTCTCTTCCTTGCTCACTCATATTCTCTCCTTTGCGTGCTCCCACACACATTCAGGCAACATTGTACTGCACTTCCTTTACCCTTTTTTTTTCCCTTTCTTTTTTTCCCCTCCTAACCTGAATCCATGTATTTATTGAGTAACATGCATGAGAAAGCACAAGAAAGCTCTAAACCCCTGGGGTGAGCGCAGCACATTGCGATGCACTTGACCTCTTTGTGCTTGAGAGAAGGACACTGATAATGAAAGTGTGTAATAGGAACATCCAGGCATACTAGTGATAGTGATGAGCAGAAGGCATGTGGCAGCTATTATCCAGAAACACACATAAAATGTCTCGTTGGCCTGAAAATGCAAACTAGGTGATGGATGAATTTACTGTTGAAAGACTCAAACACATTCAGTCTCATTGAAACTAAAACTAAGTGAGACAATAGAATGTGAACAACGATCAAATGTATGACAGAAAGACTTCCTGTGTAGAATGGTTTGGAGCACACCCACAAGCTAGACTGCACCATCATAATAATAAGATCTAAAATAACTCCAGCTCTGAAGAGGCTATCCAAAACATTTTAGCATCGCTCAGAAGAAAACACACCCAGAGAAAAACAAAAAGCTGCCCTTTGAAAAAAAAAAAACGAAAAACAAAGAAGGATGTTGTCAGACAAACTAGCGACACTAAGGCGCTTTGGCACAAGACAGCCAGACAAGGATATCAATCAAGCTGCTGTACCTCAATCACAGGCTGACAGCATCATCGCCTCCCAGTCTTTGTGCTCCACACTACCCAGCCCAGGCAGCGCTCCAAACAAGGAGGCGTTACCTCTGTGATCCCTGCCTCCAGGCCGCCACCTCCTCCTCATTCCACCCACAGCTCAGTGAGCAGAAACCCTCTCAATGTCAACACCCGCTGGGGCAACACCTTAGGCCTTACGTAACATTAATGCTAAGACTAAGCTCATGTCCTGAACATTTAATCCCTGCTTTTGGCTCCCAATGCTGGCCAATGCTCCCTGAGGTGATAGGCTCTGCTACCGCTTGCCACTTAGCCTCGTGCCGCCCCCCCAACACCCATATTCTCTCACTTGTGCCTCCTCTACCTCCTCCTACTCAGCAAAAGCCCCCCCCCCCCCCTTCCCCACACCCGCCCCCGTCCCATATGAATACCAAGCAGCTCCTGCTTAGAAAAAAAAAAAAAAAGAGTGCCCACCTCCTCCTCTCGCTCCTCTCCTTCCCTTGTGGCGAACAGAGCATCAGTTAACAGATTACCACTGAATCACTCAATCCAATTTAGCCTCCTTATGCCACAGCAGTCAAACACAGGGAATCACAAAAAAAAAAAAAACAAGCACTGCTTCGTGAACAAGTGTCAGGTGGCAGGAGGCAGCGATCGTCTGATGGAATTTTTCACAGGCACGTCTGACCTTGAGAGGGCAAAAGAGGTGAGAAAGTAAAACCCGGGGGGAAAAAAGGAAGACGCACAGTGAACGACACGAGGAGGAACTAACAAGCTCTTACACTTGAGCCAATTTGCTAATCTCAAAGTAAGTCAGCGAGGAAAGAGGGAATCAGAATCCACAAAAGAGTGTATTTATCTCCTCTGTGGACTCTGACTAATGGTGTGGCTGCGTCCACATTATGAAGACAGACCGGAGCAGGCGACGGCTCAGGTCAGAGAGCGTGCCGGCACTGGGCGGATCAGAAGGACAATGGTTGCTCCTCCGCTTGTTTTATATCCTCGCGTCCCAACTCTCCTGCACGTTTTTGGAGAGGTGACAATGAAAGAAAAAAATTGAGAGAAGAGAAGGGAAATGGAGTGAAGCAAAAGAGAGGACTGTTTTTGAACAGGCACCAGGCCTCTCCAGGGGGAGGGGAAGAGCTGTACCCACGACCCTCCCATCTGTTAAGCAGACGGACAGAGAGAGGGAGAGAGAGGGAGAGGGGATGGAGGTTGGGGGGAGGATGGGAGAGAGATGGAGAGGGAGCAGCGATTCAGCACATAGATCTAATGAGCATTCTCCCTCTCTGTGTCTCAGAAGTGGAGCTGAGAGGACGACGAGAACATATACACTCAGTGCACCACGAGGCTTGATTCTAGGTCGCCTCTCTCCCAAGTGTTTAGTCACTAAAAACTAATATACAGCACATGGCGCTTTTTCACATTCTAATAGACAGTCTGCAGGGTGCTTGTTAATGTGGCTTTGTTATTGAGGACAGACGCCAAGGATGACTCCCGCGAATGAAGGGTGTGTGTGGGGGGGGGGCAAAAAGAGGAACTTTACCTTGACTCATGACAACACGACTCTTGACATTGAAAGGCAACTGCAGAGTTTTTTTGTCTGCTTACGGGAGAAGGGAAGTGCCGTCGAGAACAAAATAAACACGAATTCCAGTTTCCAAGAAGAAATAAAGAAAGTTCAGTCCATTCAGCTACTGTTCGGAGAAACGCGAGGGGGAAAATGTTTAAAAACGAAAGCAGCACTCCTTTAGCAGCAATGTGTACACAATTGTGCTGATGCCGACTTTCTCAAATCCTAATTCTACATGTTGCAGCAAATTGGGGAAGGTGATTTATCATGACAGGATTGGTGATGTTTTTCCAAGAAACCCCACCTCGGCAGCACAGCTTCAGCTCGTGGTACATCTGCAACACATTTGGTACGAGCATGTGCTCGGAAGAAGAAGAAGAAAAAAAAAGAGTATATATTTATATATATTTATATATAATGCCAGTATCCCCTATCCTCCGAGGAAATGCGGTTGTGAGGATTTGAAATAACATATTACACTGCAGTAAGTAAACCTTTTAGGAGGTGTATGCTACATTAAATAAACGCTCGCTCTTTTTTAAATAAACTCTCATTTCCTTGAAGAGGTAGAGGGAAAAAAAAATGCTTTAATATAGTTTTCCAAATACAATCTGAATGTCAGTACACACTGACAGTGCTCCATTCTCATTTGAGCGTTTGTGTCATGTTGACATTTTTTTCCTTTTTCTCCTCAAGAACATACAGTATCTTTATCAGAGGCGTAGATTTTCAGAGGTTTGCGTGCTACTGTAGATTTGTTTCACTCGAGTGTGTGTTCTGTATATTATATACAGCATTTTTGGTTTGGAAACGGTGACACACACACACACATCACTTTATCTCCCATAAGGATGAATGGAGATATATGTGCAGAAATGAGAGGTGGGGATCGGATCAAGCGAAGGAGGGAATCGATGGCCAGGCTGGATGGAAACAGAAAAATGTGTATCAGGTCTCATTGTGCCTCTAATGTCATTACAGGCAGTGACTCCTCTACGTGGCGCGCTGCACTACCCATCTGTCAGAGCGAGATAGGCAGGGTGACGAATGGCTATCAC
The DNA here is from genome assembly GCF_963457635.1 of Microchirus variegatus. Lineage (NCBI taxonomy): Eukaryota > Metazoa > Chordata > Actinopteri > Pleuronectiformes > Soleidae > Microchirus > Microchirus variegatus. The sequence continues at coordinate 1,567,516 of NC_139818.1, read as the reverse complement.
TGCTACTTCCCCTCAACCTCCACCGCCCCCCCACCACCGCTCCAACGTCTCCATCTTTTTCTGTAGTGCTGGGGGAGAAGAGTGACCTAAACCTGGGCGGTAGCCCACGCGTAGGTGGGTCTCTGTGCCTCTGAATCTCAGCAGATATTAGGGGCTAATTTAACACGTTAGCAGCTAAAGAGATTAGCTACATGTACATCTGGGGATTAGAGTGATAGCGGTGGATCATCCTATAATGTGTTCATTGCTTTTTCTCTCTCTCCCCCAGTGAGTATTATAGCTAAACTTGAGTTTGAGATGCGGTGGTGTGAGCCTGCTTGTGTGTTCTTCCACGTATGTGTCGGAGGATATGTCTTCACCTGTCTCTCTCCATTAGCTCCCGGTTTAGTCGGATCATTAGCGAGACAGAGACAATTTCACATGAATTCTATTTTCAAACTCTACGTGGCTTAGAACTGAGACACCTGTCTATTGATGAGGAGGAAAAAGTCAGCCGATCGCCTGTGGTTGGCACAGGTTTCATAAGCGTGATTGACGTTATCGAATAAAGTACGTTATTATAATACGTATAGAAGCTCCGGCGCTGCACCATGGACGCGCCATTCCTCAAGTTCAACCGATTCCTCAACTTAAAACTTCATACTTCAACTTTAAAAGCTAATTATTTTTAAAACTAATGGCACTCGTGCCCAAACTGTTTCCCCTGTTATCCTTCAATCCAGCAGCTCTGCCCCCGGGGTCTTGGAGGACAGAAAAATGGGAATCACAATCCACGTCTCAGCGGAAGGATGTGACACGAGCAGGAGCAGACAATCAAAGGTGCTAAAGGTGCTTCCTTCACCAAATCACTCACAGGCTAACAGAGCGTTTAATGGGACTCAGAAACCAAACCACGGCTCTGTCCTCTGTTATTACACAGCAACAAGTCATGAGTTTTAAAAAGAAGCAACAGGCAGAGGTGGAAAGTAACGAAATACATTTACTCAAGTTACTGTATTGAATACTTTTTGTGTATTTTGTATTTTTTAAGTACAATTTAAAATCAGGATTTTGTATTTTAGTTACTTTATAAATCCTATCCGTTACTGAGTAAAAATCAAAATTCAGCACAATGAAGACGTACAGGGGGAAATATACAGCAGAACCAGACGAATGATGATGTGATTATCACCAGCACTGGAGCGTGAACATAGAGGGCGTGGCCAAAAGTGACGTCATATCCTGTGTGAGCTCCAAAATAGTTTTGGATTTCTGACCTTGTCATATTTCTACTACCCTCACACCACACGCAAAGTAACTAAGTAACTTTTGCTTAAAGTACATTTCAAATGAACTACTTTTTACTTCTACTTGAGTACATTTTCAGATGACTACTTTTACTTGAGTATAATATTTTAGTACTTTTTCCACCTCTGCATATTGGAAAGCAGTGGAGCATTTTGGTTTATATCTTACTAACAAGACAGGTTCAACGGGGCAAAATTATACGATTTGAATTAAGAATAACGTCAATTCAAATGAATTAGAGAATCCATGCTCTAGCCTACAGTTAACAGTCCTGAGAGCACGAGGCCCTGCCCTTGGTTTGGGCAGCTGCTCGTCTCACTCAGCACCAGCAGACACGGGCCTCGGGCCCTCGGAGTCACAATGGAGATGGGTAGCCATCCGTCAGAGCCGGTATGCAGACAGGTGAGAGCTCTCTTTCCATAGTCTGTCGGTGACTTCCCCCAAGGACAAAGTGACTTGACAAAATGCGTCAACCCCACTCTGTGAAAGGAGGCCAAGGACTGCAAAGCTGCAGCTGCTACGAGCCAAAGGCAGCGAGAGGGCAACCGTGACGGAGAGGTGAAGCTACACAAGGTACGGAGACAATGGAGTCATGAGTGATAAACAAACAAACTTACAGGGCGACAATGACAAACATGCCACACACACACACACACACACACACACACACACACATGCCCCTGTGCCAAACTGGTGTTAGAGGGGGAAAAAAAGGAGAAGAAAAGAAAAAGCAGAAGCAACGGCGAGCCACGATTTGGAAAGGCCCCGGAAAGGCTGGAATGAATCACCGTTGAGTGCGTTCAGTCTTTCCATGGCATGAGCACAGGGAGGGGCAATGAGCACATTCATCATTCATGGACGACGCAGAGATAGAAAAGATGATATTTAGTGTTTGTTTGTTTAAATCAACAAAAATGGGAGCGACAAAGTAAAAGCTGGAAACCATGGAATTAACAGTCGTCACCGGCTGCTCGTCTATTTTCCCCTAAATGGAAATGTACAACATTGGCATCGTGTGATATTGAAGAAGACCTGAAACTACAGTGATTGACACCATTAAGTTGCCCCCTGGTGGTAATCCGCTGCTTCTGCCATACTTTCTATGGTGGAGACACAGTGGCGTGCAACAAAAGGGATAAAAATAACTGGAAGTACTGGAACAGTAGCAGCGGTATTGCAATCCTCATATTTCCGTCTCTTTCTCGCTCTCTCATGCTCTTTCCACTCACTGTAAATTCAATTTAGTCGCTTTAGTGCAGCGCGCAGGTCAAGTCTCCCAGCGTTTGTTTGAAAAACCACCGTCTTAATTCACATGGAACCAGGTGTAACCAACAGCCGACAGACGAACGCGTCGCACCGTCGATCGCTGTCTATGTGCACGGATAAGTCGCTCTCTGCTTATTTTTTTTCATGTCTGTAAAACAAGCAGCTCCCTAATGAACAATGAGCCAATGTTGTGGAATCGCAGCATAAACCCCTTCAGATACGAGTGTTCCCAGCCCCCACAGGAACAGCCAGGAGTCATGTCACTAAGAACACAAAGCACTGACATATTCACCCAATTATGTTCCCCGCCGAGTATGACAATGTCTCAGGATGTTAGCAATGTTCTCCAGTGGGGGGGAAAAGGGCAGGGAGTGTGTGTGCGTTTGTGTCAGAGGTTTGAAACCAGGGCTAATTTGCTGTGTGGGCCACGCTTGCTTATGTGAGAACACAGCGAGCCTCACACTCGGCCCATGCCGTGACTCCTCTCCTCCCTGGCCCTGACTGCAGACTGTATCAACACCAGACATCACGGTGAAGACGACCCACTGATGATTCCATCACACACACACACACACAGCCCTACCCCTTACTCTGTCTCTTCGCCACAGCATTCTAATCACCCTAATTAAAAGCTTTGTTCATTTAGAAATCTCTGATGACAATTTGTTTCACTCTACCCTACAGCAGTGGTGGCTGTGAGGAGGAGAGAAGAATTAAATTTGATCTTCTGACAGCAATTATTAAACGCTCCCTCCTGGCCTCAATTAAGGCCTGCAGGCTAATGCTAACGCGGCTAGCTCTCATGCAAACCAAGAGGTGCCAGAACACTTCCTCTTTCCCTCACCAGCTTCATTCCTTAGCATCACCTTGTGTGTGTGTGTGTGTGTGTCTACTTTGAATTGAATCTGTCGTCCTCATGGAGACAAACAACTGGTTCTAATGAGGCAGAACCTCATTTCTGAAGGAACCAGGCTAAGATTGGAATTGTGGCTCGGCTAAGGTCAGGGTTAGTCATTAACTGGTTAGGTTTAAAGGCGCCATATGTAAGAATGTGGCCAAAAACGGTTACTACATTCAAAATACCGAGGTCTTTTAGGTTTCGTTTTCTGACGTAACTGGCAACCCGTGGTTGCTCGGCAGCTGAGACTCTACTGACTGCAATGAGTGGTAGACGGCGGTAGGTGGCGCCACATGACGCCAAAACATGATTTCAGTCTGCAAAATATTTTTTTTAATGCAAATATTTTGTCTGTACTGTTTTCAGTTTGTTATATGAACATTATTCCTGAGTCTCTGTGACATATTAGGAGGATTTTATGATTTATTACATAATGCACCTTTAAAGTTAGGGATAACACTTAGTTTAGACCATGTTCTGAGAAGAAGAATAATAATAATCAGTTTTGCATGTACTTGCAGATGGGGTGAGGCAAATACATTGATTCCTTTTAATTCCTTTTTTTTGGGGTGAGTTTGTCGTAACTTAGTCAGCAAGTGAAGGACGGTGAATCTACAGGGAAGTTGTCTCACTTTGTGTCCACAATGATACTGTTGTTACGCAAAGAGGTTATTTTAGGAGACCAAATATAAAAAGCTTGTGGTGACTTTCACTGGTTTCTCTGTAAGACTGAACTTACAGTATATGTACAAAACAATAAGGAATTGTTATATATATATATACAGTCGTTCCTATTCACGTTAATGCATCTAATGTCACTGTATCCTGATGTTGTTGTGACGCCACAGTGGCTTCACTTCATTACTTCATGGTGAAGAGACACAGCTCAGCTCTGAGTCTGTGAACAGTGTGTGGATCATTTGCGGAGAAGCAGCAGCAGAAGGTTGCACACTTCAACAAGGATGTCCTTCATAGATTCGACCTTCTGGGTTTTTTTTTTCCCTTTTCTCTCTCTCTCTGGAAACCAAGTAACCTAGATCACAGAGTGAGGGACAGTTAGTGACAGAGAGAGAGGGAGATGAAATGAAAGAGACAGAGAAGTGTTAGAGAGAAACAGACGACGCTAAACAAGCAGAGAAAATGAAAGTAAACAAACCGGGACTTCGCACTCGTCGTACTCAATACTTATAAAAGAATAAAATCATTATTATAATAAAAACTCAAGAAGCTGATTGTTGCTGATTATTGGTGAGCATCGTACACATTATTAAATAGAGCTTGTTCCACGGCTAGAGTTTGCTTAAGAAAGAAGAGGCGATATAATGTTTCCCGGCTCTGTCTTCACCACAAAATGTAAATTTGAGACACAAGTTTCAAGTTTACGCTGCGCTGAATCTATAATTCAAGGTCAAATTTAGGTTCCATTTAAAGCTAATAAATGTACTCACAGTCTCTGTCGTGAAAAATATACATAACAAAGTCAGGAAATCTTTTTTAGCACATAGAGTTGAACTCTTGTACTTTCACGGTGCCTCAGCGTTCCCAGGGGATTGCTGGTGCTGGGATGTACGAGCCGAAAAGGTTGCGTGGAGTGTGGAAGGCGTGTGGCGGGCATACGGTACCTACAGATCAGTCTCTGTTTAGGGGAGTGGCCCCCAACCAAGGCCAGAACTGGGCCAGACTCAGTCCAAGCCTCTCATTAGTCATCGGCTGGGTGCCGCTTTCCCTTTTGGAGTGGTTAAGGGGGAACTGGTGAGGGTCTGGCAGTTCCACTGTACTCCACTCCCAGCACCATCACAACCCGACCTCATCAAAGCCAGCGCTCGTAATTTGTCACAGAAAGCAGCCAATTAACATATGTTAAGGGAGGAGGGAGAGACGAGGAAGGAGGGAGGAGAGGAGGGGAGGGCGAGGGAAAAAAGATAGCGTATGATTAAAGAGTCTGCACAGCTGCACGGAATCAAGATGGCAAAGAGAGGTTTGAAAGAGACCTCAGACCCAGTAATCTGATAAAGCTCACTGTTACTTAACCCCCGTAAGCAAGAGAGAGAGAAGGAGAGACGCGGAATGAAATAATAGAGATGAACAAATATTAAATTACTACTGTGAAGCTACAACCTTTGGCAAAGTGCCTGTGCTCTCAGTCAGTGGCTCCAGTGAAGGCCGCTGTATCACACGGAGACGACCCCTCCTGCTGAAGCTGCTGCTGCTGTTTGACCACACTCTATTTTTAGCTCCGCTCGAGCCTGACGTAGTTCACAGTTTTGCTCAAATCTTTTTTTTTTTAAAAAAACAAAAAAATCCCTGAATCTGAACGCCCCGTTGTGCCACATCAATTTAACTCCCCTTTTTTTTCCTCCCTCTCTTCATTTATTTTCCTGTCATAAAGTCGCAGACAAGTTGCTCACATTACGCTGTGTATGTTTGCTTGTTTTTTGTTGTTTTTTCTTTTTTTTTTACATGTAGTGTGTGGTTATTTATGCATGTGTGCACATCTGTGTGTGTGTGTGTGTGTGTTATTGTCGTCGTCTTATGAAGTGAGCTGTGTGATATCTCGCCTTGTTGTTGGATACGGTGGCAGGTTGAATGCATTAGCGGTGCATGCCGATGCCGCTCTGTGTTCTCGTCGTTCTCTCAGCCACCTCTGCCTCGTCTCTCCTCAGCGACTGATCACACGCGCGCTGACAAGCCAGTTTCAGGTCCTGCGTCTGCCGCGACATCCGTCGCTACGTGGGCTTCGGCGGCGGCGGAGGAGGAGGAGGAAGAGGAGGAGGAAGCTCGAAACAAATTTAAGCGATTTTCAAAATTGTTTGTGCGAGTCGTGGGGGAAATCCCGGCAACAAAACTTGAACTTAAACC